>NC_140957.1:117678517-118381017 GCF_014529385.1 Adiantum capillus-veneris | reverse complement strand
AGAAAGAGAAATATAGACTTCTCAGATGATGCAGATGTGCTAGAAAGTACAAAATGTAAAGAAAAGGAGGATGTGTCTTCTCTGGAAGACCCAGCTGCAACTGATGAGAGGCTGTTTGATTTTGCAGCATCTTGTGGTGCTGGGGACAAGTATGATCTAATTCATTCTATGTTTAATCCAAAGTTTGACATTGAAGACCTGTTAGCTCAGCACAGTAATTTCTTGCAGTCCTACAGAGATAAGTTTGAGGTGATGGTGCAGGTAGGAAGGGTTGTTCTGCCTACTATGACTCTTGTGCATTTAAATGACTGTGGTGGAAAGGGACAGGGAGTGAAGAAGTATAGGGAATTACCACCCTCTTGCCGACATTCAGTCTGCCCTTTGCACCAAAAAGAATGCAAACTCATTCAGGAAGCCTTTGGCTTTATGATTTACCTCAACAGCCTGTTTGGATTCCTCATGCAGAATCCTGATGAGGTGTTAGAGGAGCAGGATGCAGCACCAGAAGAGGAATGCGAGGAGACAACTCATATGCAAGAAGTCGAGGAGGTTGAAGACACAGTCGACCTTGAGGTTGAGGCAATTGAAGTACAAAGAAGTAAGATGCTCTCTGTGAAAACCACAGAAATCAAACTTCCATTGGATGTCAGTAACTTCACTGAGAAGCATGCTCAGATGATGTTGCCAGCTGTGCCTGACTTCAGGATTGGAGACAGGACCTATATCTTCTTACATGATGTGCAAAGTGTGTTTTATTTAAGGGAGGATTTCTCCCTAGCTATTATTTCCAGAGTCCAAGAGGAGAGGAGTGGATTTGTTTCAGAGGATAGTAGTGATGATGAGGCAATGAAACCATCCAGCAATCCAATGGAATGCCTTCAAAGATGCTTTGAGAAAGCTGAAAAATACAAGGAGACACTACCTGATGAAGCCACCTTCCAAGCAATAAGACAAAGCCTAAGACCATCGAAAAGTAACAAAGAAGTGGAGGATTGGTTTAACCATTCAGGTCAGGGGTCAACTACATCTGTAGACCTGTGGCAAGAAAACCTCTTTCTGCAGGATGAGAGCTTCATGGTAACTCTCTCTCTCTCTCTCTCTCTCTCTCTCTCTCTCTCTCTCTCTCTGTTTGTGTCATTTTTGACATTGTATGTGCAGTCTTGGATTGCTGACAAGGATGACTTCCTTCGGCGCCGGACAAGAGAGTATCGAGGAAGGGATGCGGCCCTAGCACAGTACCTTTCAAAGCTCTGCGAGTCGCCGATAGTAGTTTTTCACAATTCCATGTCACAAGAGGGTTCAATAGCAACTTACACATTCAAGACACTATCACGCTTCTTGGGTGGACCGGTGCTGCCCAAAAGTGCAGATAAAGTCATTCTTGTTGACAAAGTGTTTGCTAGAGATTGTTTTGGTTACTGCCCAGGCTATACAGGTGGTCGGGCAGCGTATTACTACACCTACACAGCAATGGAACTAGCTCTTGGTAGACAAAACCCAGATGAACTTTTAGAGTATGGCAAACATCTCATGATTCGTTACAAGGGTGACGTGCCAAAAAACAAAATTGAACCTGCAAAATCTTGATACACTTCAAGTACCAATTGTATAAGATCATGTATTACATAAATTTTGTACAATGTCATCCACTCAGAGTATCTTTCTCCACTTGTGATTCACATACACCATTGTCTCTCTCCACCTTCGTTGACTTTCACGAGCTCCGGAGTTGTTGTATGCCATTGATCTTTTAGCTTTTTGTTGTTGTAAATGTCTGATGGCTTGTGCTGTTGCTGAATTTGCCAAGACTTCTTTTGCCTGCATTCGATGAATGATTCTACGATAGAACCATTCAAATAGTTCTCTCAAACTGTTAGCCTTGATTCGAGAGCCACCATGTCGTGTGTGCCTGAAATAAGCATTTCTCGCCATGTAATGAGACTTTTCCATCCCTTGGGTATTCCATATTGCCGGGTTCCCATACTTCTGTATAAAATATGGCAAATGATTGAAGATGATGTGCTGGATATGAAAACAGATTAGTTAGAATGTTTTACACTCACATATTTGCACATAAGAGAGAAAGAAATACATGATAATACCATGTAGTGAGTAATCTGGGTGTCTGTCCATGCTGTCTTGAATGATTTTTTCAGAAGGTTGAGATTTTCCTTGAACTTGTTCATATCACCTTGTGACCAGTCATCTTTGTCGCACATCAAAAATAGGATGTCTATTGATCTCCAAACCTCAGCCTTCGCGTTACGAGTAGTTGGTTCGTGGTCTTTGACTGCAATATGTAGCTTTTTCCAGCTCTGATACTCTACCTTGCTAACATAAGATGTGTTATATATTTTTCCATGTTTTGTTAGCTTTGGATCTCTTGTACCTTGGGGCTTAGATAAAAACCTCCGTGCCTTCACCCCACCGATGGATGGTTTGCATGGGACATCCTTCTCAGCAGTTGATCTCTTTTCATCCCGCTGGATTTTCACATTGCCACCATGAAGCCCCATATCCGACAGTACCATTTCTAAGCACTGCAAGGCTACTTGTCGTTCTGCAGAGTTCTTAATCTTCCAAGCAAACCCGATGTATAAGTAGACCAATTTCTCTACAATTCTACAAAGGGCATGCATTGTACAAATGTGGACATTCACAAGTGGTATTTTCAAAACTGGTCGAAAAGCAGGATCCTCAATGTGACGTGTTGGAGCTTTTCTCCACCACTTTGGGTCCATGACCTTTGCAGGCTCCATGCAGAACAAACACGGTGACTTTGCCATTGCACCCATTCCACAATTATACATGCACTTTAATGTTTTAAGGTCACCTGCAAGATGCCATTGAACTTGAAAGTCTCCCCTTCCATCTAGACGTAGTACCTCTCCCTGGTTAGTCTGTCGATCAATCAGCTCCGGAATATTAGTTCGATGGAACACCCAATATAGAATCTCATGATCTTCTTTCTTTACCTGCAACACAAAATAAATGAGACTTAAGTAGATCTGAACATTTGAGCTTACTTGAGAATATCGCTTACCTCAAACGCACCAAGCCACCATATGTTAGATTCTGATTGAACACTAAAATATAAAGGATCATCACTGGGACACTTTGAGAGGGCTCTATTCATTAAAGTAATAGTAACACGCTCTAGCTTTTTCTCTTTAACAAGCTCACACTCATCCAGTTTTAACACAAAATGTAATAGTCCACGTGACTCTTCAAATGTGATGTTGTAAAACTCCACCATTCTCTTCTGTAGTATCCGCAGGTCCATAAAAATATTGTTGAACTCATCATATGCCATGTTGGCTCCATGGCCACTGTAAGTTGCTTTAATATGAAAGGGCTGTCCAAGATAGTCTCCCTGTGCCTCGTTAAGCTGAAGCCTCTCTTTCCAAACACTTGAGGCTGATGGTAGAAGTTTGGATTTTATACCCTTCCTAACAAAGATGGATGAGACAGACTTTTGGATAGCCGAATATCCTCTTTTGCTTACACCAAGTGAATCAAGTGTGCCTTGTATCTCTTTTGCAGGCACTGAGTTCTCTGAAATAAAGCGGTCCACTACATTTCTTTGCAGAACCTTAAACTTCTTGTCATGTACTATATCTGCTGCCAGGCTTCTACTTATAAGTGGCTTCAATCTCTTTCCTATATTGGCTTTGGGGTCAATGTTTTCCTTGTCAGGATAGATTGAGTCTCTACATGAAGACAATGCATAAGTAAATAACAGAAAATTTGCTTCACTAACACTATTTAGGCACATGAAAACAATGCATAACAAGAAAAAACAAAGAGATTACTTAACTAAGACAATGTAGCCAACCAAGAAGCATCACCTTAATGCTCGGATTCTTTTCTTGAGACCTCCTGATGCAACCTGCAATGTTTCAAGATTGCGCAATTTCTTCTTTCGGATACGACCACCCAAGATGGTGTCCTTCATTTGACAACTTCGCACCTTTCCTTTCAGTTCTTGTACCTCTGTTTTATGTTGCAAAATGGTAACCTGATCTGTAGAATGTAAATGTGAAAGGCGAACAATCTCACATTGTTGAGCTTGGAGAATGCTCTTGTAAGTTCCAGCTTCTCTTGTAAGTGATTTACAATAACCCAGAAGGCCGTTTTCTCCATCACTAGCAAAGGTCAATAAGCTTGTAGGATTGACAAACGGTGGAGACGCATTAGTTATTGGATTCTTAGGGTAGAGAGAGCCTCTCGTCCAGATATCTATGTGTTTAGCTCCTTGAGCTCTGAGCGTGTCTATGGAGGTGGGAGGTATATGTGTGTTTGTTTTACTGCGCTTAATCAATGGTTGGTACTCATTGTCCAAATCAATGTGAAGGTGATATTTGGCTCATTTGTGGGTAACATTTGTGCCATTTGAGGAGTGCGCCATTAGCCAAATGTGCAGGTTTAATGGAAAGTGAATAGCGGCTGCGGATTCGTCCCTCCATGTTAGCCTCATTCCCTCCGTATTGACGTTGTTCATTCAATACAACTAAAAAGAGGATTATCCCTCAATCACTACGAACGAATGTTCAGAGGGGTAAGGAATCTACTTAAAGTACACTTTTTGAAGTTTTACTATGAAAGACCCAGCTCTTTTATTTGTCATTTTTTCTAGAGAGAGAGTGCAAAAAATACATTTTCTTAGAAGGCCCTCCAAATGACCTCCGAAATTTCCTAATGTGGTGGAATTCCAGGTGGCAGATCATGCATGAAACAATCTTTAAATTGTGAGAGAAATTCATCGTGTGTGGAGCTATGTGAAGTTTCAGTTTCAACAGAAATTTGATTTACCAATACTAAATATGTTTTCCCCTGTTTTCGAATTACTCGTTTGGCTTGAGTGTGAGAGAGGAGTGGAGATTTTTGATGTGCCAGTGTTGCTTGGATGGAGAAATTTTTATTATTATGAGTGAGAGACATTGTACGTGTTTTATAATTAATCAACGGGTCAAATTCATGACGAAATGACATTCCCAAAATCATATCAAGATCATGAAATGGTGCTACCAAAAATGTGTGTGCTTGTGATAATTCACCAACGCAAAATTCAACAGTGACTTGAGTTTTACAATTAAAATATTGATTATTAAAAACAGTTTTGAACTTGTGAGGTGATGAGATTTCAGAGAGTGATAGTTGCTGTGCCAATCGTGTGGAAATGAAATCATGGCTACTACCATCATCTAGCAGGATGGTGGCATTTTCACCCTTAAAAGTGCCTTGCACTTTAAACAAAGTGTGAGGAGATATATAGGAGTACCTGAGGATGGGTTTTCATTGTTATCATAATCAGGATCATATCCCTCACCGTAGTTAGCTTCCACTTCATTGTCGTCGAGTGTGGCATCTTTGATGAGGTTAAGAGTAGCTCCGTTGGGGCGATTGTTGTTGGAGGATTTTTGACTTGAATTTCTGTTGACTCCATTGGAATGGCCATTTGATTGACCATTGCCCTTAGCATGAACATTTCGGCTCTCGTGAAAGAAGCGCCAATGCCATTCATGTAGTTGGTGAATTCCTTGTCTAGCCCTGCATAGTGACCATACTGAAAGCATTTAAAACACTTCACCTTTTTGTTACCATTAGAATTTGGAGGATAACGTTGGTTGAAAGAATTTTGGTTGCCTCGTTGGTGGGTGTTGTTGTTGTTGTTGCTCGTAGGAGGTTGAGCAGTTGTAGGAGAATTGTCGAATCTACGTCTTTTGAAAAAAGTACGGCTTTGGTGTTTGTTTCTGTCAAAGTTAGTAGAGAAAGGAGGTTTCTTGTTGCGGTTAGTGTTAGCAGGTTGATCAATGTGAGAGGATGTCCACCTTTCTTCTTTTCTGCGTTGAGAGACAAATTAATAGCCTTTGACAGAGAATCTGGTTCGAACATATCTACCTCAGCACTAATTTGTAGTGCCAAGCCTGATATGTACTTTCGCTTCAATTTCCTACGACTAACATGTTCAATAGCTTGCAATTGAATTAAACAATTCCAAAAACGGTCAGTGTAACCCTGTACATCTTCATTTCTACCCTATGGAATTAAATCCCATTGACGTCGTGCTTTAGCTTTGTACTGTGGAGTTTTACCACGCACCGAGCGAGTTTTTCCGAGCAAAGACAAACCTGAGCAAGTGTTTGTACGCAATTAGTAAATTTTATCATCAACATAATATTTATTGTTTGTTATATATTGATGCACTACAACAAGAAGAGCTCCCTTGTCTAGTACTTTGGTTCTTGATTTTCATTTATACTTGAGAGCATGTGCATCCTTCCTCGTCTTAACCACATCAATATGATAGCAATTTATTGCACCTTATTCGTTCATTTATACACCAATCATCTCTTCCATGTCGTCTTGCCCTGCCCATACTACAAGGTTGTGATCTTCATACAAGGGCACCCTTTTTACATGACACATGTCCGACAAACACCATCAATTATGAAAGACTTCTTTTGTTACAATAAAATCATGTTTTTATTTAATTGATCAATATACCTTTTGTAATCAATTACAAAAACAACAATCAAAATTAATAGAGTTCTATGCCTAAAATTTTCTAGAAATACATCATCATAATTGAAAAAAGTTGGTTGGAAATAAATAGAATATTGAGGAGTTTTTTACCATACAATGTGACAACTTCAAGCTTCAATTGAACAACTTCTTTCACAAAGATTGAAGATGATGCTCCTTTTCATTTTGAATCATTGTTTGAAAAAATATGGCAGATGTCACGAAGTCCATAGCATCCACCACACAATGGGCACATCATCGTCGGGGAATATGCTTTACATCTTTGGTCATGTGGAATATTCATGCCGCCACCAATTATAAGAGGCGAATTCGGCTCCAATTTATGAAGATCAAAGCCATGCCATACCCTAAAAGGTGGTACTAGAGCCTTCTTCAAATCTGGAATGATAGCTTCAACAATAGGGAAGGTTGCTGCAGTGACTTTGCATACTAATTTGTTTGCAACAAATTCAATCCGTTTTGAGCTTATGTCTGCTCGAGATAAGGTGGTATCCATCAAAAAGAACAATGCTCGCTTGAGGGTATCAGACCTCGTCGTCTCCGAGGTTTGCAAGATAGGAGCAAGGTTGGAGGAGACCCTATAGAGAATCTGAGCGCCACCTCTTGGCTTGGACTTGGGGTCGGGCTCGGGAGTGCTTTAGAGTTCAGCCTTGGGCACTTTTTTTGCTCATCTATCCATCAACTCATGCAAAATGTAGAGAAGTCACGTACTAGACCAGGGGCAAGATCCCGATCGATGGCAAGACGAAGGATTGTGATCGATGGCAAGAAGACGGATTGGGATTGGTAGGGGTTGAGCAATTTAAGCTGGCACTTGAACGTACAATACCCCATACTATAGCAACAAGGCTGCACGATACAATCAAGCATTGGATGGCCTATACCGAAAAGTACCTGCATGGACGAGAAGAGAGAGGTAGAGGTGATGGCGTGGCAAATTTACACAACTTGCCAGCGAGACAGGAAAGTGCTGACAAGATGGGATAGCTGCAACAAAACACACAAAAACCCTCACTTATCCTCTCTCTCTCTCTCTCTCTCTCTCTCTCTCTCTCTCTCTCTTTAAGAAGAAGGAAGGGTCAATGCAAATTTGCCAAAAAAGTAGTACATGAACGAGCTAGCATGATGGAGAACTTTTATACAACATGCAAGAATCTAACTACAAATGACCATAGATGAAGAGAAGTGCATGATGAGGAAGGTCAATGCAAGCGTTGGTGATCAGACGCGACTTTAGTTGTTGCCGAAGATGATGCGGGCAATGTTGATGTTGAGGCCAGGCAGGTGGTGAGCGATAGGCTGGGCAAGGTAAGCTTCACACACATAGTCTGCTGAACTTGGCAAGCCGGCACCAAATTTAGCAGGGACGCTCATTGTAGTGCCGGAGGAGGCGACTACATTGCGGCACCACTCAGTCCGGCCATTGCCACCATCATCACCAGAAACACTGCAACCATGCGCTTGCTGGAAGCCATCCCTCTCTCTCTCTCTCTCTCTCGGTGTAGCTTAAATGGCTCTCCTATTATTTTACATTTAAAAACTTTGCTGAGTGCTACAGCCTTTTGTTTAATATAGAACTATTATCCAAAAGGCCAATGCTTTGAGATAGTGCAAAAGCAAGCTAAACTTTCTCCTTTCTTACTTTTTGATCCAAGACACCATAACCTTGAAGCGATCAAAGTCATTGAGAGAAGCACGCACAATTACGACCTATTAGCCCATTTGTTGTGAATATCTGCAGCTTCAATGGCATCAGCTAGCTGCTTCTTCTTGGGCATCCTAGGTATCTCGACTACAAGATCAGTTACCGAAAGCCTCTTGAAATCCATAGCACCGTGGACCATGCCAGGGGCATCAACAAGGGCCCTGTCCTGATCAACGACATCGCCGATCACAACAAGCTTTCCATAGTTGGGGCCGTAGTTCACCATGGCCACTCGTCCAATCTTCACATAGCACCGGAAAGGCATTCTTCTCGCTCGCCGTTGCTCTCTCTCTCTCTCTCTCTAGTAGAAAAGAAACTCTCTAAAAGAGCGCACGCCGGCGCGCGCTCTTTGAGAGTCTTTCTTATTTACTGAGAGAGAGTAGGGGGTGGCGCAAAATCATTAAAAAAAAAGAATCTAAAGTGATGCTAGGTGATGGAGGCAACCAGGAAAACACCCGTGTGAAGGTTGGAAATTGATGTGCGTTCCAGAACTGAGGCAACACAGCTGCCGTGGCCGTAGTATGAACCTCGTAGGGTGCAAGAAGCGACACACAAGCAAGATGAGGAGCGCAAGCACGAGACAGAAGTTGGGAGCTGATAGTGTGCCGTGTTTCTTTTTTAGTTCCAACTACTTGCATAGATGTGCAGCAACCTCTTGGGGCTCAAGTGGTTACGGCTAAGTAACCGGGTCTTCATTGGTATTAAGTTCTAATTTTTCCCTGTAATTTTTAAGGTGATGAAAATTAAATCTTAAGCTATTGAGGATAGGGTGGAAAATTGCTGGTGATTGAAAAGAAAGTAAGAGGCGCAGATGCTGGTGACGGAGCTGCAAATTAAAAAGAAAAGTGCGACGATGGGGTTTGCTGAATTAGTGTTTGCATGGTAGCGAGGTCACCGGCAGACGCATCTGTAGGGGAGTGAGATGATGAGTGCATGGTTGGACTGGGGAGGAAAAGCTCTTAAAGAAAAGGGGGGAAAGCTATTCGTGTGGGCTGGATAGCGCAGCAACTTGCTCTCCATTCCATACGAAGCACAAGGATTTTGCTCCCATTAACTTCGTCTTAACTTTGCATAATACTTCCTTGAACAACACTTTAGTTACATAACAAGATCCTTTATCTGATAGGAACCAGAATCTATGGCCCAAAAGCTCTTTAGATAGCAAAGTTCATTTGCATCTCGCTCAGGATATGTTTGTCTCTATTACTATCCCCTTTTTCACGAGAGTGTCAATCCAAAGTTTTTTCTCTCCATGTGTCACTGTAGAGATAATTCATATGGAAGACTCAATGAAGAATGGAGTTGTTCAATGAGCCCATGATGAATAGGAAGAAGCCCATCCATGAAGCCATTTTGCAAATGAAATTGTACAAGTGATGCCTCACAATTCTTGTTCTTAGTTTTGATACTACTACAAGCTTTGACCAAGCCCACAAGTTTGTAGCACCAAAACTTATCATGTAAGCCATGTCGTAAGATATCATCCAAAAGCTCACCATTTCCTTCAAAAAAAAAAAAAGGAATAATGAGTGAAATTAATGATTGACATAATGCCAAGTCACTACTAGGTAAAAAGTTAACGGTTTTGTCCACACACACACACACACACACACACACACACACACACAAACACACACACACACACACACACACACACACACACACACACACACACACACACACACACACACACACAAACACACACACACACAGATGCAAGTGGGAAATGGATAATCTATTATACTTTCTCCGCGAAGGATGTAGGGGCGGCTGCGATAGCAGTTTGGCAAGCAAAGAGACCAGTTGGGTTGCGTCCACTTGGTGGGAGGAGTCGAAGAGAAGATCCTCCATCAAGAGTCCACCTATAGAGCTGAGAGCCACCATCGACGCCTCAAAGCGAGCATTATTGTTGGATGGCGTGGGTGCTGTCGCTAAAGCCGCTCTCGCCAACCTCATTAGCTGCACGTTATTACTACTGCATAGAATAACGATCCTCAAGACGTGTAGTAGCATGAGTGCTATCCTGCCCCTTCGTCCTCGCTTCATCTTCATCGCTTGCTATGTCTTATGTCTGTTGAAAGCCCCACCAGAGATCCTTTATCCTCCTTCATTATACCTTCCGAGTCCCGACTCTAAGTTTTTGAATTCAAATATTTAGCCGGCCAGTATGTACCTACGATTTTAGAGAGTAGGGGGATATATATTTATAAAAAGGGGATCAATCGATATGCGCAGAGAGGGGAAAGTGAGGCAAGACAGCACTCAAAGCAGGTAGTTGCATGCGACGGATAGAGCACGCAGAGGGCGATGTGCCGTGCATTACCACGTAACCAAAAAAGTTTTTTTTTTCTGGATGTGAACAACCTATCTCACTCTCTCGCGTTGTTCTATAGCATGCAGAGGAAAGATGGCAAGGCAGGGCTTTGGGTGCTGAAAAGTGGACTTGAGGAGGTCGTAGGCATGAATGCCGGGGTGTTGGGCAAGCGACGATGACTAGAATAGGGTGTTTATAGCAGCACCCTTGGAGAGCATGAAGGCGAAGGGAGAGAGGAATTTTTTTCCCCACTGTTAGTGTTGGAGTGCAAGAGAAGGATATTCCAAGCATCTCATGTGTCTGCATGGTCAGGGGCTTCGAAGAATTTGGGAAGTTGTGTGTGAGAAGGTGGAGCAAGGGAGACGAATGGTTTGAGAGCGGCGATTGTGGTCTGGGGTGGAAGGTGCATGTAGAGCATAGAGCTGCTATGGAGGCACAATGCCTTCTCTGTAATTTCACGCTTCTCTCTCTTTCTCTATCAAGACTATGGTAATTAATTCCTCCCTTGAGATCCACAGACTGAGGAAACGGGAGTTGCGGTGCCTTTTGAGCCCATTAAGTAGCTCTTGCATGGCGGGTGCGGAGAGAGAGAGAGAGAGAGAGAGAGAGAGAGAGAGAGAGAGAGAGAGAGAGAGAGAGAGAGAGAGAGAGAGAGAGAGAGAGAGAGAGAGAGAGAGAGAGAGAGAGAGAAAGAGAGAGAGAGAGAGAGAGGCGATGGCATGCAATCGAATGAGCAATCGCGACAAGCGGATGAGCACAAGGAGTTGAGGTGCTACTAGCAAGCTGCCGTCTGAGAGGGTAGAGTATTGCAGGTGATGTGATAATGCCAGTATGAGCTTCAGACCAAGAGAGAGTATGACTAAAAGAGAGGCATGTATCAACGATATTGAAAAATCATTTTTCTTGTGGAATTACCCAAGATTAGTAGCATTGCACATGCGATAGACTACGAAGAACTGCACTCTCTCTCATGGGTGTTGGCACAAGTGATGGCGTGTGGGCTTGCACAAGAAGAACTGCCATGTGAGGTTGTTAGTTGGAGATTCTTGGCGTACTAGTTGCTCATAGGATGATTTATGTAGTCAAGGGCTATTGAGAGAGGCAAGGGGCCCTTGGGGGGGGGGGGGGGGGGGGGGGGGGGGTGCGTGGTGCCTAGAAGAGGTGCATATCAGAAAAGTGAAAGGGTGTTGAGGATGGAGGGAATCTTTGCAACTAATAATACAATTTATTTAAACGTGAGCCAGTATGTATTGAGAGAGAGAGAGAGAGAGGGAGAGGGAGAAGTGTGATTTAGCAGCTTTGCCTCTCCGGTCTCCTTTTGCTATCTCTACCCGTCCCCACCATAAGTTAAAACTCTCCGGTCTCCTTTTGCTATCTCTACCCGTCCCCACCATAAGTTAAAACTCTTGCCTTGCAGGAGTCATGCTGTCCCTCCCCTGCCTCGCTTAGTCCAATAACCACCACGATTCTTCGCACTTGATGCTTAATCGGGTTGGGAAAAAACCTACTCAAGACGCCACACAAAAAACGAGGTGTGACGAGAGATTAGGTAGGGGTTGCATCAACATGCAGAAGCTCTACTTGTGACAGAGTTCAAGGTCGCGTGATGCACATCAGCACAGATATGTTGATCCTACATCATGATCGATCTCCGGCTCCTCGACCTCTTCCCTTCCAGGCTTCTCTTGCCCATATGTGATCCCCTCCTCTCTCTCTCTCTCTCTCTCTCTCTCTCTCTCTCTCTCTCTCTCTCTCTCTCTCTCTCTCTCTCTCTCTCCTTCTCTCTAAAAAAAAAAGTCCACACAGGCGCGAGCTCTTTCAGAGACCTTTTAAAGAGATTGAGAGAGAGCAATGAGAGAGAAAGATAGGAGGAAGGGTTGAAAAAAAAACCTAGATTTAGTGTAATCCCACCTGCAAATTTTGAGATTAGTTGAACCATTAAAATCAATTGTTGGCAGAAAATAAAGAGATTAGAGACCCTCTATCCAACAAAAATATCCATCGTGGATCAGGATCAATAATGTGTCTTCAGTCGATTGCTTTGAATGTTCAACAGCCGATTAGTAATAAGGTGTGAGTGTCCTCTTGAAGTATTAAGAATGTTGAATTTAAAAGAGGACTTGGAAGGTTTGCAGTGGGCGGCCGAAGTAAAAGGAGTACTGCAGCGGGCGGCCAAGCAAGTCTCACTTTTTCTCAATAAAGTGAGAAAGCATGCAATTGACCAGTAGGCAGGGAGATGCCCACTACAAGAGGTTGTGTGCTCTTGTGACGCTGTTAGCGACGGAAATACACTGGGTTTTTATAACCCCTAGCGTCGCTAAAACCGTCGCTACTAGCGTCACTATGAGAGCGTCGCTATATGCGTCGCTACATACGTCGCTATAACCGTCTCTATATAGAGACGCTCATAGCGACGGTTATAGCGACGCTTACACAGAAGTCTATAGCGACGCTACAGAGCCATAAATAGCGACGGTTATAGCGACGCCCGAGAGAATTTTTTTTTGGTGACTCACCCATCAACCATATTGTACTTGATTCACTTTTTTAAAAAAGTGCAAGGGTAGATAATAGACCCAAAATAGTCACCCACAAGGCCCATTGTTTGCAAAATTGACAACCGTAAAATTGACAATTGTACACATCATAGGCAAAATGAATTGATTGGCAAATGTAATAATGACAATTGTACAACATCATAGGCATAAAGAATTGATTGGCAAAATGAACTGCGGTGACAAATGTAATAATATACATGGTTCAAAAAGACGTATAAAATCCGTCTCATGATACATAAGCTATGAGAAACCCTAAACTAATGCTATCTAGCTACGGCTAAACTGACGTCGTTTAGTCAGACGTCTCATCGCGTCCAAGCGGCGTATCTGTCGGATTCTGCAAAAAAAGACAATAAGACAGCTTTCAGTAAGTATAAACATATAACGACATTTATAAAACAATACAAAAAATAGAAAAGAGTAAACCCTAATACTAACCATGCCGCCGCGAGAACTGAGAATGTCCATCAAGGCGTTTAAGCCCTTCCTGCCTGCGTACTCGCGCTCGTACGGTGTGGGATCACGTCCTGTCATCGACCACTGTCAAAACATACAAAGAATTCATTATGTTAGAATTAAAAAACTCATAAACCCTAAACTATCGAACATAAAGAGCAATGCGAAAACACTTACAAAATCGGCCTCAAATGATGCCCATCCACCGCTCCCCAAGTGGTGCGAGCTCCCTGCCTCTACTCGCGCTCTGGCTGCATCCTTTTGTTGCTTCCACTTGTCGGGATTCTCGCGCGCTGCTTTCTTCGCATTCTTCCAATCTTCTTTGGCCAGCCAATCTGGCCTGTTCCACCCATGCTTGATTGCTTTTTGCACTTCGGAACGCTTGTGTTTGCAGTATTCGCGCATTCGAATCTTCATCAGGTCTTCATTGAAGCGCTGATCCCGTGTTGGAACGGGAAACTCATCATGAAGTATGCTGATGACTCTATTTTTTAAATCACTTGGTACTTCACTCCATTTGTTTAGTATGTAGTGTCTAAACAGCTGAGAGCAAAGACCACGCATGCGCGAGATCACCTTCTTGCCGTCATCATCCATGATGATGCCGCCGCTGAAGTCGACGGAGTAAGGCAAGCCCTCTGGCCGGTGACGCGTGAACCTGGGTGTCCCGGCAGGGGTCTCTAGCGGCGTGTCGATGGGGGTACGGACGTCAGGTGTCTCCACCGGCGTCTGGGCCCCGAAGCGAGGAGTGTCGAGTGGGGTGGCTCCTGGCGGAGTAGGTAGAGGTGTGTAGCTGCTAGGAATAGTCAGCCGTGCAAAACCTGGCGTAGATGGTGATGTTGTGGCTGGTGTGGGGGCGGGCAAAGAAGGGGAGGGTAAAGAGCCTCGTCGAACACGAGGCGGTGTGGAGGCATCGGTGGCGGAATCCCCACAACAACCGCCACCGCCACCGCCACCACTAGAGCGCCGGTGTCTAGACGAGTGTGAAGCTCGTCTCGTCGACGCCGAAGCTTCGGAGCGCGCCGAATGCTCCGAAAGAGAGGGAGATGCGGATGGAGTAGGAACGCGCGATGATGCGCCAGAGCGATGACGCTCCACGTACCACTGTCTCTACTACGGTGACAAAGAAGAAAGAAACTCCTCATCATCCATACCTGCATTAAACACACGAATATTTAAACTTAATATTGAATGAATAGAGTAGACAATGACGCAAAGACCATTAAATACAATGACGTAATGACGCATATAAATACAATGACGCAATGAATTGAGTGATAGAAGAGGCAAGTCGAAAACTCAGAATTTTCAATCAAAAGATGTGAGCGCGAGTAGAAAAGAGCGTTATACACCATGGAAGGTACTTAGAGAGCCAGAGCTTTTACAACACGGAGCAAAATTGTTCAAATACAATATTTGTGGCTTTAAGAGATCTCTCTCTCATCCTCGCATAACTCAGCATAACTTCCTATATCTATATAGAGCTCCCCGTTTAAACACATATCCTCTGTTTCATTTTGTAGCTCCTCTGCATGCACCCCATATAGAGTAGTAGCATCTTGATGCTCGTCTGGCACCACCGCAGCGGCTTCTGATTGAGCATCTTCTCTGATCTCCTCCATTGATGCCGTTGTGATTGGCACATGGTAGCCTTCATACGTCCTTGCACTACGAGGGGCTACCTCTATGACGTACCACCAGTTTGATGTAGACTTTGTAGGATGAAATATTACCTGCCAGAGCCACATAACTTACATGAGAGCTTTCAAGCACATAACTTGTAAAAGGGGGATGTTAACTATTTACATACTTACTTGTTCACAATGCTCGGGTAGTACGAAAGTGTCTCTTAGGTCAGTCCATTTCTTAGTAGAATCCACCTCAAGAAAACCAGACTCTCCTCTACGCAGAGTAGCGTTGCAACCCTCCATGATTATCTTGAACCATTGCACGTCGAACAAGTCGACAAAAAATCCTCTGTAATCGATCCTCAAAATCTCTTGCAGCATGCCGAAATAAGTGAGTTCCGCCACCACAGGATCTGCATCAGAGAAACGTCGTCGACTAGACTGTTCAAATTTTGCCATGATTCCACAATCTTGAGTAAAACGCTTTTTGTCGATTCGTTCCACCCTAAAATATCGACCTTTACACCATGCTGCTGTGTATGACTTATACTACAACGAACAAAGATTATGAGTGGCCGTTCAAACGTTTAGAAATAAAGTCACTAGCTAGTCGTACATTGCAAACTTACCTTGGTCGCGCAACCCCGAGAGTACTCCCACTCTTCCTCAGTCACTTCGTCACCGCATTGTTGTGCGCTTTTCAATTGGTTGTGCAACCATCTTAAGCTCATGAAGGTTGGTAGGCTCTCCAGAACCGTCGGATAGTGCATCGGTGGTCGTCTTCCCCGTCTCCACTCGATTCGTGCCCTTTGTCGCTCTTGCTTTGCATCCTCATATTGTGAAATCCACTTTTGCATCACTGGATTGTGAAGCATGCAAAGTCGGTTGATTTTAGCCTCTAGATCTTCCGTCATCTTCTTCTCAACACCGAGATTGCACATGACAATCCCAGATATGCGCTCATCATCTATGGTTCGCCATAGCGTGTCCCGGGCTTTATTAAATCCGTCTAGCCACTCTCCAATGTACACTAGGGACTCTGATACCAACCAACCTTCTGCCATGCTACCCTCCGGACGTGCCTTTTGACGCACATATCCCTTAAGCGTTTTCATGAAACATTCTAAGAAGAACATCCATCTGGAATGAAATGTGCCAGCTATTTCCACCTCATCAACTATGTGAACAAGAAGATGCACCTGAATGGTTAGCATGGTAGTAGGAAAATGTTTCTCAAACATGCACACAAGCTCCGCAGCATTTAGTTTGGCGAATGGTATGGAGTCTACGTTGATCTCCTTTTGTGAGATCCATTGCACCAGCTTTGCAAGTTTGTAGATTGTGTTACGGATGTCGAGAGACAAACATCCCTCAATGGCAACCGGTAAAATAAACTGTAAAGTATGTGCAGCAATGATATTAAAGTCCACATTTTATGCAATGATATTAAAGTCCACTATGAACGTACCTGACACATTTTATGCCAATCGTGTGACTTCAAACCGGTAAGCTTTCCTTCTTTAGTAAAACACGTTCGGAGCGAGTGCATTACGACAGTGGGGGTCCGCAAAGATCGAATGGTCTCTTTTACTTTGCGTTCTTGGGCTCCTGTGAAAATCCATGGTGCTTTAGGGAGTTTTATCGATCCATCAGACGCTGTTTGCGGCCAATATTGCTCCATACGATCCACATTTCTAAGGTCAACTCTGGCTCCCAAAGTATCTTTCTTGCCGGTCAGATGGTCCCATAGTAGATTACCCACATTCTTGAATATGTGCATTGGATCGAGCAAGTGATTGATCATGAGTCGGGGCCAGTATGGTAACTCGTACCATAGAGATAGTCTCTTCATCCCTGGAGGCAATCCGTCATCGCACATCTCCTTCTGCTCTAACCATGCTTGTGCAGACATCCTTGGTGGCTCTCTTCCCAAAAAGCCGTCGCGTAACACATGATTCTCTGGAAGATACGCTTGATGACCTTCGTAGATTTGCTTCTTCAGTGAGGGCGCCCTACGTGCATTCAGTCTAGGTCCACATGTGACACATGCTCTATATCCGCTTGTTTGAAGCCCTGCATGTATACACATGATAATAGATCAACTATGGGAAAAAACAAGATTTACAGTGTCTGAGTGAGGAGTGTCAATAGATCACCTGAGCATTCTGTTAGCCCGGGATAGTCATGCATGGTCCACATTAGAATGCCTCTGATCAAAGCATTCCGTCGTCCTGTGTGTCGGCTCATATCCACCACCTCTATGCCAATCCACAATTGTTGTAGCTCTTCCAATAGTGGACGAAGATACACATCCATATTCCCCACTTTATATCGCCCTGGCACAATCAAGCTTAGCCATAGGTGCCCCTTCTTCGTAGTCAACCACGGGGGAATGTTGTAGTTGACGATGACAACGGGCCATACACTGTAAGATGTTGATCTTTGACCAAATGGATTTATGCCATCCATAGCCAGGCCTAAGCGCAAATTTTGAGCTTCCCTGGCAAAATCCGACCATGTTCCATCTATATGTTTCCAGGCTGCGCAATCTGCAGGAATTCGTAGCACACCATCCGAAGATTTATTCTCCTCATGCCATGATGCTAGGGCGGCCATGGACTTACATTCGAAGAAATGCTTGATGCGAGGAAGCAGAGGAAAATGTCGCAAAACCTTTTGTGGAATCTTTGTCCCGTGGAGATCTACTCGATATCTTTCGGAATCACATTTCGGACACTTTTCCATGTCTATGTATTCCCCTCTGAAAAGAATGCAGTCATTAGGACAAGCGTGGATAGAATTGTAATCCATCCCCAAGTTTCGCAAAATCTTTCTTGCTTCATCTCGAGAATCTGGCATCACATTGTCAGCTGGTAGTATGTGCTCTTTAAGCAATCTACACAACATAAAAATACGATACAGTCGTGTAAAAATCTATCAGATCAGTATACATTTAGAGTTTTATTAAATTAAACTAATTGTAATAGATCACCTGAAAAGCGCTGTGACGCTAGTGTCACTCCATCCAAACTTTGCCTGCATGTTGAGAAGAACCAGGAGTGCTTTCAATCTAGACATACGTGCTCCATTATACAATGGCGTATCGGCTTCACTTTTAATATCATCATAGATAAGCCTTTCTGAATCCATGATCGTCTCGATCATTTCATCAATCTCGGGCTCAAACATTTCCCCTTTGGGAATGTGCTCTGCATGATCATCCCCCGAGCTGTCAGAGGCTACATCTTGTGGCCTCACATATGCTGCTTGACCAAAGCGCCTGCGAACACGTCTATTGGGTTGCAAGATTGCTGCTTGTTGGCCAGCGTCAGAGTCCGACGAGTTATAATTGGCAACAACTCGATCTATAATAGATGGATCGAACTCGCCAAATTCGCGAACGTGCTGCAAAGAAACACGTCTTGTCCGTCGCACAACATGCTTGCATTGATTACAAGGACATAAGACCCTCGTTGAGAGATAGGTGTTTCGGTTGGACGGTCCCACATCCTCGTCACTACTCATAATGAGGATAAAAATCTTATAACCTGGACAACAAATTTAATATTCTATTGGCATTCTTCGTCTTATCTCTCTCTCTCTCTCTCTCTCTCTCTCTCTCTCTCTCTCTCTCTCTCTTTACCTCACATTCTCTAGTCATGTCCAATCCCCGCACACCTCGGTCTAGAGGTGCACGGAGATCAGAACCACCGGGTTATAATCTCGTCTTTATTGGTCAATACCTATATTTGTGGGTACAAGAAATCTACAGACCCACGTCTACATGATACTGCATGTAGTGGACAAAACCCCTTTGCCTCTTCTCTAGCTGTTGCACTTCACAGCATCTTAACATCTTTTCACAGTAGATCTTTTCACTGTTCGTCTAACTCTAAACCCTAAACCGTAAGTAATTCTTGCGTGGACTCGATCTAACGTAAATAAGCGTAAATCTAAATAAACGTAAATCTAACTAAAAATAAACCTAAATCTAATTTAACGTAAGTCTACATCTAACCTAATCTTTAACGTCTTTTGGGATAGTTTCCTACGACGTTAAAACTCTCTTCTTCTTGTGTGTGTGTGTGTGTGTGTGTGTGTGTGGGTAAACCTAAATAAACCTAAGTCTAATCTAATATAACATAAATCTAAATCTAACGTAAATTATGTTATATTAAAAACAAAGAACTAAACTAACAGGGATTATAAGAACCTTAAAACGAATTTAACACATAATTTTTCACATAACTCGGTAAGAGTTGGCATTCTCATCACTAAAGATGTGAGAGTTAACTTCCGGCGGTGACGCTGCCTCATCTCCATCCACATCTGACGACAGCGATTGGCCCTTTAGACCGTTCTTGCTCTTGTTACTAACTTTGAAGTTGCTGTTGAATGACTAGAGGTTGTCTAGATGGTCATTGTGTCGGGGATGTAGTGACTCTTGCCGCCCTGAAGATCCACCTTCTTCCCTATCTTCTGAAGACATTTCACCAGTACTTTTGGATCGACGGAGCCCACCATGAGTGAAGGCAGCAATACCTTCTTGTGTGTGTGCGCGTGTGTGGATGTGTGTGCCAATAAAAAGAGATAAATGGTATAACCTTTCTATCACCCATGCCAAGTATGATAGATTGGGTATGACATTTCCTTCTTGAATAATAGGTCTTGAGTTCAACTCCTCGTCGGCTAGATCTTTAGGTCTTTTAATTTTAATTAGTTTCCTACGACGTTAAATTAGTTTCTCTCTCTTTCTCTCTCAATGTGTGCGTTTTTTTGTTTATGCATGTTTTCTCTCTCTTTTCCTCTCTCAATGTGTGCGTTTTTTGTTTATGCATGTTCTCTCTCTCTTTTCCTCTCTCAATGTGTGCGTTTTTTGTTTATGCATGCTCTCTCTCTCTTTTCCTCTCTCAATGTGTGTGTGCATTCTTTGTTTATGTATGTGTGTGTGCGTTTTTGTTTATGTTTGTACTATCTCTCTCTCTCTCTCTCTCTCTCTCTCTCTCTCTCTCTCAAAAACACTATGTGTGTGTGTATATGTGTGTGTGTGAGAGAGAGAGAGAGGGAGAGAGAAAGAGGGGAAGGGAACATGAGAGTGAGGAGAGGGAAGGAGCATACCTGGCTCTCCTTCCTCTCCTCGTGTGTGTGTGTGTGGAGAAGAAAGAGAGAGAGAGAGAGAGAGAGAGAGAGAGGGAGAGCGTTACCTGCTCCTTGCTTGAGGGCGCCGAAAAACTCAGATCTGAGATCTGAGTTTTTGGGCGCTCTCTGTTATTTTTTTAGCCCAGTCGGCGTCGCTATGAGCATCGCTATAAGCGTCGCTATGAGCATCGCTATAAGCGTCGCTATGAGTGTCGCAAATTTACAAGTAAATTTGCGACGCTCATAGCGACGCCGAGAATTTTTTTTTTGAGCGTCGCTGTGTGAGCATCGCTAATATGAATAGCCTCTTGTAGTGGCCGACAACGCCAGCAGTAAAGAAGGATGGAGACGGTGCTACAGTTGTTTTTGGGCCGCGAGCAAAGACAAGAAAAGGTTCAGCTTTCCAAAAGCTCTGTCCCATGCTGACCTTGCAGGATTTGAGCATGGTCGGTGGTTGAGTTCTTTTGCATGCAAGGGATGTTTCCCGCAATCGTCAGTGGTGACAGCCCTCCAAGCGAACTGATTTCTTTTATTCCTCGAAACTCCAGCTTCGTTTGTAGAATCACGGTTTGCAGGATTCGTTTGGTGGATTTCCGATGCAACTTCAAAGGCTCTCGCAAACTCTTCCTCTTTTAATCTTCTTCTTGATATTTAGTCTATTCAAAGCTTTAGCCGTCCAAACTTCCTTCTGATTTCTCCGATGCCGGATTCGGCTCTTGTTTTGTCTCTTGCTATTCCTTTCCAACAATCCACAAGAGTTAGCTAATAGACTGAATTTTTAAGCGTGCCATACCGAATTTGGATTGTCGGTAAGTGGAAATAACTAGCCGATTTGACAATTAATCGTCAGATAAGCCTTGATGCTACAATTTCGTAATTTTTCTCCTTAATGTATTGAAATCCGGTGCCAATTTATCCTCGAACCTGAGGCTCTGATACCACTATTGGGTGAAGAGGGCGAGATCGACCGCTTAAACTATTCAACAAAAGCTCCCAAGCATCACCATCAACCTATCCACCTCTTCTTCCAATTTCCAAGCACACCCACTCACACCTAGACTATGACACACACACACACACACACAGTAAACATAGAATTGACATAGACATGCTTGTAAGAGATTGTAAGAGATGTGTAAGGGATGGAGATTAGATTAGAGAGTACACAACAAAATAACCATAGCATAAGAGAGTAGAGAAGAGAATCTGCAAGAGAAAAGCCTAAATATAGACCCAAACTCCACTGCACCTTTCTTGTGGAGTTGGTATTTAATATATTATTTGTGTTTAAGGTGCCAAAAATTAAGGCCCCTTCTTTTACAACCACTTCAGTTTTGTAAATGAGTGAAGCTCATTAGTTCTTGCATGACCCATAAGGGGAGTTCCCACTACAACTATTTACACAGCCATAGTGGCTTATTGAAATGATATGTTAAAATACTGTGCAAATATAAAATGGTCAAGAGTAATTGCCGTCACCTCTTCATCAACTCCCCGCATTCCACTCTACAAAATCATCATCAACTCAATTAGTAAAATAAATAGATAGACATAATTAACCATTACGCCAGCTATCCCAATTGCAGCTAACCACTACAACAGGAGGGTGCCCAGTCTCGTAACAGAAAGTATGGAAAAACCTGAAGAGCTTGTGGTAAGAGACAATAAAGAAAAATCCAAAGTGGTGGTAGAACCCCACCTGGAAACAAAAGAGCGAGAACTTATAGTGTTGGACAACGAAGATGCCTTAGACGGAATTCCATTCGTAGAAGAAGACTGGCCAACACACTTATGGGAAAATATTAGAGAGATCAATGATGGGAGCCTTACTTTGAAGTCAGCTCCTATAGAGAAAGTTTGGTTAGACAATCTACCTCCTTATATGAACATGGATGTACAATCCTTGTATGGGGATTGTGGATTTGATGCTTCAGCAATGTCTAAATCATTGACCTTGAAAACACTACCCTCTTACTTGGGAGATATCGAAGATGATTCCATAGAGTGTAAGACCACTCAAGTAAAAAGAGTGGAACAAACCCTAGAAGATTCAGTCTCTTCGCCTGAAACTAAGCTTCCATCTTGGTTGAACAAAGTCACTCCTATTTGGATGTAGGGAGCTTCAGAAAACAAGAGTTTAAAACAAGAAGAATCCTTTCTAGAGCATTTGTTTGAGCCATTTGAGTAGACTCAAATTTTAACGACAATGGATGTATGTATAAATATGTCTATGCCTACTCCATTTTTCAATGAGGACGGCTATGACATAATTCCCATACAAATGATCTCAACCCTCCACATTAAAGACAAAATTCAAGAACCCAAGGACTTGATAAAATCTCAACAAGTCTTTTCAGACCTCTACTATTATGCAACAAATGAGTTAGAAGAACACTCAGCTACCTCAGAAGATTTAGGGTCGGAAAAAGGTCATGTGAGAGCTAACCTACTCATGAAAGGAGGGGAGGAAAAGTTTTTTGACTTTCCTAACCAGAAACCAAGAAGATAGAAATGGTATAGACGAAAAAGAGATACTAGAAATTTGAAAGCTAGACCTATGACATTAGTCTCCAATAGAATACAGTTCTTGATGCAGATAGATGCACATGATTGTGTCAAGGACAAAATCACATCCTTCAAATAAAAATCCAAAAATCTCCAAAACGTAAAGAAAATCAAGAAAGGAAACTCAAGTGAAACCTAAAAACCAGGACAAGGATTCAACCCTGACATGAGTAGAACGAAAAAGAAATATCAAGAGTTGAAAAAAGCTCTAAAGGAGACATATACAACTGAAATGGGAACAACCTATTAGAGAACTACGAAAATAGGGCGAGTTCTACGAAGGGTCCGAAAACGCAAAATAGATAGATTTGGTTGAACCAGGAGAAGAGCCTACATTGCAAATGACCGTACAGTAGAAGAATAAGGGATTTTGTTAAGCTTGCTAAAAGAATACCAAGATATCTTTGCTTGGTCTTAGAAGGATCTCAAGGGTGTTGATCCAGAAATCTGTCAACATACCACACCCATGAGAGATGATGTGAAACCAAGTAGACAAAGGCCATACACATACAATGAAACATTTTCCAGGAAGATCAAATAAGAGATTGAAAAGCTAAATGAGGCCGAATTCATTTATGAAATTGAACACAAAGATTGGGTGTCTCCAATTGTGGTAGTACCCAAGAAAAATGGAAAATTACGAGTCAACCTCAAGAAAGTGAATGCAGCTACTATTAGAGACAACTTTCCTCTTCCAATCATTGAGCATGTTTTAGAATGATTTGCAGAAAAGAAGCTTCCAGCATTTTAGATGGCTTTTTGGGATACAATCAACTTTTGGTTGACCCAAAAGATTAGTATAAAATGCCTTTGCAACGGAATAGGGTATTTTTTCCTATCGGGCTATGCCTTTTGGGTTAACTAATGCTCCTTCCACATTTCAAAGATTGATGACCCTTGCTTTTAAAGAATATCTTAGAAAATTCTTGGAAGTATATATGGATGATCTTTGCGTACATTCTTCAATCTAGGTTGATCATTTTGAACACCTCAAAAAGGTATTCAAAAAATATAGACTTTATAGGATTTTCTTAAATCCTGAGAAGTGCACATTCATGGGTAGACAAGGAAAAATTCTTGGACATCTAGCGTCAAAAAATGGCATAGCTACTGATATGGAAAAAATTCATTTTATTGTTGATTTGCCTAGACCAACAATAGTCAAGGGGGTTTAAGCCTTCATGGGACATTCTGGATAGTATAGACGTTTCATTTATATGTACGCTATAATTGCAAAACCCATGTATAGCTTGATTACACATTTTGAATGGACTGAGATGTGTGAGGAATCCTTCATGAAGCTTAAGCAAGCTCTCACTTTAGCTCCAATATTAAAAGCACCAAATTGGAATAAGATATTCCACATACATGTAGATGCTTCCAATTTTACCATCAGGTGTGTACTAGCTTAACCAAGAGACGGGAAAATTGATTTTTCTATTTCTTATGCTAGCCGACAGTTGAATATGGCAGAAAAGAATTATACCACCACCAAAAGGGAAGGATTAGGAATGATCTATGCCGTAAAAAAGTATAGATATTACCTATTAGCTAACAAATTTGTGTTCTTTGTGGACCACCCAGCCTTATTTTACTTGGTCAACAAGCCATACAACACAAGAAGAATAGTGAGATGGTTCATCATTCTTCTGGAATTTGATTTCACTGTGGTGGTGAAAAAGGACACTACACATCAAAGAGCAAATCATTTGTCAAGGATTGTTTTAGGAGAACCACCTAAAGGAATAGATGATGATCTACCAGATGCACATCTGTTCTCCGTGGAAATGATACCTCGATGGTCGGAAAATATGGTATCATTGATGACCATAGCTCAAGTGGATTTGAAAATAATAGTTCCTATTACAATTGGATTAATTGAGCAATCGGCTATGTATCAATTACTAGCTGGGAGACTATACACAAGAAATTGGGATGGAACATTGCTCTTATGCATCAATCCTGAGGAGAGAATCCAATACCTAAGTGAAGCACATATTACCATAGTAGGACTTCACTTTGCGGAAGATCAAACTATGCGATGGATCTTAAGACTAGGACTGTTTTGGCCAACTATGAGGAGTGATGTTTGCTCTTTTGTAAAAAGTTGTCCTCAATGTCAAAAACAAAAACCCATACCTCATGTAACATTGTTCCAAATGTAGCATGTTCCTAAGTGGAGTAGCTATCTAGTTACTTACTTATCAAGCCAAACATTTCTTGAGAATATGAGTAAACGCCGTCAACGAGAAATTGAAACTGAAGCAAGAGATTATACTCTTATTGGAAACCAACTGTATCAGAGAGATAAGGACCAACATCTGCGTCTTTGTGCAAATGAAGACGAATATATTTCTATTTTAGAACAAGCACATGCTGGATTAGCTAGAGGTCACTTTTCTAGTGAGACCACTACAAGAGAAATCTTAATAGTAGGCATATGGTGGCCAACACTTTTTGCATATGCCAAACAATATGTTCGGAGATGTGATGCTTGTCAATGAGCAAAAATGATAACACATGTAGATAGCATGCCCTTACGACCAATGATGGGGGCTAGAGCTTTCGCAAAAGGGGTATAGATTTTGTTGGGCCAATATATCCACCTGCTTATAAAAACCAAGCTCACCATATCATTGTAGCTGCGAACTATTTGACCAAGTGGACCGAGGCTAAGGAAACTCAAAAGAATGATGCCAGAACCACTGCCACATTCTTATACGAGTATGTGTTCACAAGATATGGACTACCAATAGAAATAGTCAGTGATAGGGGAACTCGTTTCCTCAATGAGGTAATTGAGTATCTGCTTAATGAATTTATGGTCATCCATAACAAATCACTTCCCTATCACCCACAAGCAAACGGACAAGGTGAGCATACGAATAAAATTCTTAGCTCCATATTGACTAAAGTGGTTAATTCAGGAAGGACAGACTCGGAAATGAATCTCCATGCAATTCTATAGGCTTATCAAGTTTCATTCAAAATAGCTTTAAATGCTACACCCTTTAACCTTGTTTATGGTCTTGATGCGATACTGCCAATAGAGTTTCTATTGCCGACATTAAGGGTAGCTAAGGATCTTGAGTGGACTGGACATGAATTGTCAGAGAGACCTGAAGATTTAGAGAAGCTAGATGAGCAAAGGCTAACGGCTATAGCTCACATCTATGCACAAAAGCAGAAACAAAAACAATTTTTTGATTCCCATCTAATTACAAAAATCTTCAAAAAAGGAGACTTAGTTTTAGTCTATTCCCTTAAGCAACACATTCCCAAGTTTAAGAAAAAGGGAAACGAACCGTTTATCATTGAAGATGTATCTCCAAGTGGAGCACTTACGTTGTCCACCCTAAATGGTGAACCAATGGCTAATTGGATTAGTGGATGTCGTTTAAAGAAGTACAATTTTCCACTAACAATGAATTGCTAGAAAGGATGTATGCAGTTAAGAAAAGGAAGATAAAACGACAATAGGTTATTGATGAAGCCCAAGAAGAAGCTCGGCTTTGAGTACTCAAAAGAAAAGCTTCTCTCAAGAATCAACAAACACCTATTCCCATCCACACCCTAGATATAGATGACCGATAATGGGAATTGACGAAAGATGCAGTGTCAACAGATGATGAATGGTTAGATGGAATGGACCTTCGCATCAAAGTACAACTCAACAATCATAGCACAAATGCATTGGTCGACACAGGAGATCGAGTAAATGCAGTCAGTTATTCCAGGTACAAGAAAGCAACAAGTCAGTCTTTGACAGCAAGAATAGTGACTATCAAAGGATCTTGGGGGGTTCACTATTCAGTACCCCACTATATAACGTGCGTTCGTGGGGTATTAAAAAAAACCCTCTTTTAACATGTCTGAATGAATAAAATGGCCCCTTATTTTAGGATTTTTTTTCAAAATTGAATATAAAACCCCCTTATTTCAATGTATCTCTGTTAAATTGTCTAAAATTGTTGCATTTTAAAACCCCTCCTTTCGAACTCACATTATACATTAACATGATTACATAGTGCACCCCCCGAGCAAAGGATGCGACAAGAACCCAACACCAACGTTGGGAGTAGTCAACTTAAATGTGATAGTACATGGATGTTCATGCCCTCATCAGTTTGTATGCTTACACATGAATGAGACAATGATTCTTGGAATCTCATGGATACGGACGTACAAGACAGTACTTGATTGGGATACAAATCAACTCAAGCTATCACCTAAAGGCGGACAACTCATTGTTCCATTTGCACCAAGCAAGGAGGAGTAGAAAGGGAGTAATTAGCAGAGAAAACCACAAAGCAATCAGTATTCTCTATCCTATCAACAAGCTAATGCTACAAGTAGCATGCAAGGAGTCATGCAAATTTGGTTACCAAAAGCACAGCTTAAGAACAAGCCAATTCAAATCTGGGTGACCAAAACATCATCGACAAGACCAAAGACGATTCCAAAGATCAAAACACAAAGAGGAATACCTCCGAACAAGGAACCTAACATGAAGTGGATTTGGAAGAAAAAGGAGCACTGATCTTCTCTGAAAACTATCAAACCAATCAAGAAATGGAGAGTTAAGTCTTAGAAGACTGAACCACACCATTCTAGCACAAAGAAAATACCAATGGCGAAAAAAATCTCGACAACAACTATTGTTTATACCAACAGCTCAGGAAATCAGTGTGCTAAAGTATCCTGATGGTATAATCAAGTAGAGAGCACACAAGCTACAAAATTTTCTCTTTGGCAGACAGCATCAGCAAGCCTTGACATCAGAAACCCTTGAGTTAATTACTCAAAACCCAACTCTTGCACATCATACTAGTTGAACTGCATTGATCTTCAAAGCAAGGTAGAGCCAACCAAGGTTATGCATAGACACGATTGTTCAACCCATGCACACGGTCGTCCCAGAGTACGCCATCAATCTAGGAGGGTGGAAGGGCACTAAGTAATTAAGGGCAATGTTTGAAGGAGGAAAAAGTTTGATGTTAACGTGTGATTTTTTGCAAAAATACCTAAAAATGCCTTTATTAATCATCAATAGGGGAAATTTAACTAATAATATCTCCCTGACGAGTGTAAATAGTGTATATACTATTAGAAAATCATCAAAAAATAGTCCTTTTTGGTTATTTTTCATTATTTTTCTTGATATGGAGACTTAAAAATGAAGAAATCCAACAAAAAATAATAAATGACCATGCAATTGAACTTCTTCCAGGAAGCTCACCGCCTAATAAACCTCCTTATTGAGTTTCTTAAGCTCAACAAGAGGAGATTATGCAGCAAGTGTATGAGTTGGTTGAGAAAGGCATGGCTAGGCCTAGATCATATCCATTTTGTTCACCAATGTTAATAGTGCAAAAGAAAGATATCACATATTGTATGTGTGTTGACTATAGAGCACTAAATAGGATCACTATCAAGAATAGGTTTCTTGTTCCACGAGTAGAAGACCTATTTGATAAGCTACAAGGGTCAACCTACTTTAGTAGGATTGACCTAAAAAGTGGCTACCATCAAATAGTGATAGTTGACCAAGACATTGTAAAGACTACATTTCACACTACGTTTGGCTTATGAGTACATTGTCATGCCTTTTGGCTTGACCAATGCACCAGCCACATTTAACCGCTAGATGGAGAAGCTATTCAGGCCTCACTGAACCTTTACTGGAGTGTTCTTTGATGATATAATCATCCACTCTAATTTAGTAGACGAACACAAGAAACATGTAGTATTCCAAGTTTCACAAGATAATAAACTTTATATTAAATAGAAAAGTGATTTTTTCTTACAAGAGATTTAGTATTTAGGTCACATTATCTCTCAAGATGGCATCCAAATGGATCCATCAAAGTTAGAGATAATAAAAGGATGGGCTAATTCAAGGAATTTGCATGAACTAAGAAGCCTTATAGGTATGTGTGCATACTACAGATGCTGCATAGAAAATTTCTCACAAATTGCAGGACCATTACATGACCTAACAAAGAAAAAACGTTAAGTACATATGGTCCACCAAGGAGAAAAATGCTTTTGAAAAACTTTAAAAAAAGCTTATCTCTCAATATGTGCTTACACTGTCGGATCTCTCAAAACCATTTGAGGTCCAATGCGACGCTTGTGGTGATTGCCTTGGAGCTGTTTTGCTTCAAGAAGGGCACACCCATAGCCTATGAAAGTCGAAGGATCGACCATGTTGAGCAAGATCTAGGGATATGTGAAAAGGAACTCTTAGCAGTTCTACATGATCTAGACTCATGGAAGCACTATTTATTCAGGACTCCTTTCATTCTACAAATGGATCACGAAAGCCTTAAGTACTTCATGATGACGCAGACCAAGCTCTCCGTCAAACAAAGGACGTGGGAAAATTTCCTTTCGGAATTTCATTTACATATTGCTCACTTTGTTGGCAAGCATAATCAGGTGGTTGATGCACTCTCAAGACGACCGAGAGTGAATGCGATATCCATAGCAACTCACAATGATCTTTCTTCTATGATAGATGAGTACGCTATCAATCCTGATTTTAGAGATGTGATTTCAGCCCATGCACTAAGGGGTAATGTCATAAAAACTAATATCTAATTCTCCCAAATGATTTTCTCGTGTTAAACTGATCATTTAATATGGGGAAGTATCAGGGGAGTAGAAGCTAGAATATTGGTAAGGCTGCCGGACCGGTCTCTATAGGGATCCAAAGGAGGGAAAAGAGGGATCAAAAGGGGGACAGTCTGTAAAAGACCAATGTGCTTAAATGGGGCTTAAAAGACCTAAATATCAGATCCATTAAGACTTACATAGGCTAAAGTTCCTAAATTTAATTCAATTGTCCAAAGGCCAAAGTAGGGGAAAATTGGATGGTCATAGGAAGACTAAAAAGTCTTCCCACATCCCTTGGAAGGAGGGGGCGAGCCCTAATGGTAGGGGATGATAGAGAAACACACACACACACACACACACACACACACACACACACACACACACACACACACACACACACACACACACACACACACACACACACACACACACACACACACACACTCCAAAGCTCTCCCCAAAGGACAGAATGGGCACATGGTAGGCTCCTAGGCCAATTGCCCTCAATTTCGCCTCAAATCCTATTGGATGGCCATAGAGATGGACAAAGGAGAATTAGGCTAGAGTAAAATTAGTTTAATTAATTTTAAATGCTTGATAAAAGAACCAATAGAAATTAAGCTCCCAAAAGACTATCAGAGAGTCTACCAAGGGGTCCAATGAGCATCAAGCAGCCCAATGGCTTGCCTGATTTCTATTGGCCAGAAGACTAAAGGCTCCAATGAGAATTTGAGAAATTATTAATCTACCTAAAGCTCTCACAAAAGGGAAAAGGGGGACACATGTCACAATGCTATCAATTATGCTTCTAATGTGTGATTGTCTAATCTTTAAAGGAGTGAATGGGAGGCCATCATGCGTAATTAGCAAGAGGGGTCGACCAACAAGAGAGAGAGGGATGTATTTTTGTCTAACACATTTCTACATACACACATACACACACACACACACACACACACACACACACACACACACACACACACACACACACACACACACACAACTCATTTGTGAAAGAATAACTCCATCTCCTTATCTAAGCATTGAGAAGTTAAGGCCTACACCAAAAACTCTTGGCTATGCAATGCAAATCCAGCCAAGAGCCAAGATTCAATGGCATGCTCATCTCCTCTAATGCTAATTACTAAGCTAAGCTATGCTATTAGAGTGAGGAGAATACTTCTTTCTCGTAAGATACATCTTCTTCCTCTCAATCTATCCTCATTCCCTAGTGCTAGCTCTCACCATTTTTGAAGGTGTGTGAGGTCTTGGGACTGAGGCTAGGGACACTAGGTGTGTTGTTCAAGCATAATTTGGTGCATGAAACTTCCATTTTCATTGCACCAACTAGTTTTGTCAAGGAACACATGTACAAAGATTGTATTACACAAAAGTCTCCTTTGACGGGAGAAGCTATAATACAAAGTTTTTATGGAGGGGGGACTAGCTCCATGTAAATCCGATCCTGAATTATTGTCAATTGTTTTATTTCTCTCTCTTTTCAAGTATTGTCAATGCCAAATTAGCTAGGTGTTCAGAGAGAAATTTGAAGAATTTTCTAATTTTGGCAATGTATTCATTTAACAAGAGCAATGCAAGCGGCTGAGAAGGCAAAGAAAAGGGTGTCCCACAAAGATAAGTTGCAGGAGTTGCCACCGTACCAGTTAGATCCAAGCTCAGTGAAGACAACAAAGGCAACCTACTTGTCTAAAGAACACCTCGAAGAAAACAACACAACGGTTTTCACTGCTGGCAGATTCAAGAGCAAAGAAGGACACCCTGTACAATTGCAAATGCTACCCAAGAAATTTTATGATGTAGCGGAAAAACTAGACACGAAGGAAGCCAACAAAAGCTGGTACTAAGAGATTTCTACGACCAAGAACCATGCGGAGTGGACTTCCAAAAAGCATATGAATTGCTATCCTCAATCAAAGAAGATGGGTCGACCCAAATCATGGATCAACAAGGGCAAAAGGTTGAAGTGGTGATCACTAAAGAAATAGTGGCCGAGGCACTGAAGCTGTCAATAGTAGGTATAACTATACAAACAAGAGATAGAAAGACAGCAGGTACTTTTACCAAAGATATTGCTACTGCCACATTTTCAGATCTCATCCAAAGGGAAGTGGAGGAACCAACTCACCTCTATCATCAACATTTCCACTTCCTATCAAAGAGACTGCCACAGTACGCAACTCCAAATCATGCAATTGTGACTACTGATAGCTGTTTTTTGGCTATCCAAATTTCCATAGTGAGCTACCTCACCCTACCAAAATCACCCAAACACTGTGGATATCCCTACCATGTTATTGTACATAGGTGTGTGTGAGTTAGGGGACTTTCCTCATATCTTCTTAATAACCCTCAATTAGCTAGTCACTATGCTAGTTAAGCCAAAAAAATACAAAATAAAAAAAAAGGAAAGTATATTATGGCCTTTGTGTGTAAATACTTCATTGTATATAGGGCCTAAATATAAGATTTTTTCATAATTATTTTGGTATTTATTTAAATAGTTCTACCTAGGTGTGCATTATTTATGCTATGTATATTGACTCACAATTACCATAATTTTTCTTACCATTTTGCATACTCTTTATTTCATATATAAATATTTTCAAGCAAGCTTCTCTTATTTTTGGTGTAACTCCACCCCAACAAAAATCCCAAGAAAGTTAGTTAATTGTGTGTATATTTTTTCCCTTCCTACATCTATTCTTCTATAGTCTCATACGTTAGAACACCAAAAATATTCATCTTTTTATGGTAGCGTCATAATGAGAGATACTTACTTTTAAAGTTGAACCCTTTATATTTTTCCACCTATATTATTTATATTCTAATATGTACACAGTTTTTTAGATCCCTCAATATTTGATTTCCTTAGTTGTACTATTCACTTATATCATGATCTCAACAAATATCTTCAATTATAGACTCACAAAATAAGGTCAAGGATATGTGGCATGCATGCATGCATTATGGAGGACTCACTCTCGGAGGTATTCAAAAGAATCATCCAAAAAGGCACCCCACATGGACTTTGTGCAGTGGAAAAAAACAGTCGGTTTTGCAGAAATTTTAAAGGTCACCTGCTCTTTGAATTTGAAAAGGTGACAGAGACATGAATTGTAGCTCGTGAGCTAAACTTTTGCCTCAACTTTTTATATATTTTTTTGAGATACGAGCTGTGAGCTATGATTTTATTGGCGGACCCCAGTTTGCCCATGCCATGCAACCACACTCTCTCTTCCACTTTATCATTTTTCTCTTTCACACACACTTCTCCACTCATCATCCCCATCTCTCTCACCTCTCCTCTCTGCAACCTACTCACCTTCTCGTCAACCTTGAAGAATAAGAGAAACCATGGTGAACTCATGCCTCGTATACACACTTCCATTCCAACATTGACCACCTAATCTCATTTTTCCTCCTCCAAATTACCCATATCTATCAAAAAAATCACAAAATTCAGCCTCTTCTTTTGGAAGATAGCATCATGGTAATTGATTACTCATCTTGAATTACTTTGGCTTCCAAGGAAGGTCAAGGAGTGGAGAAAAAACGTACCGTCAAAGCTATTGGACCGTCAACAAGCGTCAAAATTGGCCCTACTCAAGACACTTGGAGCATCAACCTTGTATCGAAATCCATCTTTTCTTACCTCTTAAGAGTTTTTCTTTCTTATTTGTATCCTACATGGATACTCTCATTGTAAATATCCAATTCCATTTGTAAAATAATAAAAATACTAACTCTATTAATCTACTAACATTAACCCACTATGAAAAGTCTTATCACCTCCATTTCTCTCCTCTCACTTTTCTTCATCTATCCCCACCAACTTCTTGATAATTCCAAGCAAAAGAAATTAGATAAAGTGCTGAAAATATAAGCCAACCATGGTTAGAGGAGTAACCCTAGCCCTAAAAATTGCTATAAAAGGAGGGTGTAGCTAGCACAAAAGGGGGAAGCCATAAGCAAGAGCACTATGCTATAGCTTTAGAATCCACGCTCAATCTCTTGAGAAGTAGCTTTTGAGTGGAATCTCATTGGCTTATGCACATGTATGTGTTGTATTAGTGTTGATTAGCAAGGGACCTCTATGACATTGTAAGAGAGAGTGATCATTTAATTGGAAGTAGGAAGCCTATCATTTCTCCTACTAGTGTAAGCCCAACGTTTGCTAAATCGAGGAGGCTGGATTTGAACTAAGCATGGATATTTTGTCTCTCTTCCAACATGAAGTCATGGACAACAATGATGTGTAAGTGTCTTGATGTTTTATTTAAGTTCTTGATAGCTTGTCTCCGGGCGTTGTTATCAATTTATCCATAAATCCCACATGCTCTAAAAGGGTGACAGGGTGGAGAGGACTTCCCTAGCCTTACGAGAGTGATTGGTGTGGCTTTTCTTGCTATGTGTTGCGGTGTAATTTACTCAAGCTATGTTGAACAAATGCTAATCTCACTTTGATTGGTCATGAGAGATTTATAAGAAGGTATTAGTGCAACAAGCACCCCCTTCTCTCTCTTTCTTACATATATATTTTTGTTTGCTTGATCACTGTTGTCGATACATTTCAAAGTAGCCCGAGCACTCTCTCTCTCTCTCTCTCTCTCTCTACACGTCCTAGTTCGCATCCAAAACTAGGTGGTGCCCCAAATTTCTGGAGGGTTATGTTGTGGGTTTGTGTGTGTGTTTGTTGTTTTTTCCAAACCCAACCCAATTGAGTAGCATGGGAGCCTAGAATGGTTCTTAGAGTCCACTCTTCTTGTTGCCCCCGCCTTGGATTGCCTCAAATTGGTGCCCCCACTGAAGAATCAACTTGTGTATGTTTTTGTGTAGGATCAACTTTTAGAATAGTTAGGTAGTTTGCATGAATCACGAGAATTTGTATGATCCTTTCATTCCCATTGCAAGGCAAAAGGTGCACATAATTATTAGTACTAAGTTACAATTTCAACGAGTAATTCATAGAATTTTGGGCCCTCTTAGGTTGGCCGAGATAAATGCTTCAGTAAATCCTTTTATTTTGCCTCTCATTAGGTAGGACCTTAGTTTGGACGTCTATATTTTTGTTTTGTTTTAAGAATTAGGGCATGCATAGACGATGGATAATGGACGAGGAATAGAGGTTTTTCCCTTCCATTTCAATCCACACATTAGAATAAACGTTGCAATCAATTAGTAGAAAGATCCATTTTCAACAACGTATGGTATTCAGGTTTGGTGCCCAAAGAGTAGGAGAAATTCTTGCATCACCCAACCGTGCCATCCTGCCTCTTGTTGACTATCATAGGTCATTTGATGTGCATATTTTTATTTTGTTGTATAATAGATTGCAATTTAGAAAACATTATTGTGTAATCTTTTAAGAAAAAAAACAAAAACATGTTGTCACTTTGAAATTGATTCAATGGAGGCCCAATGCAAAATGTATGGATATCCTCTTTTCTTTGGAGAGCCTGGAGAGGATGAAAAATTATTTTTAGCGAATTTCAAGATGTCTTGCCATATTAAGAGGATAGTAACTGATCAAGAACGTGTTGAAATGTTTGAGGTGGTCCTTAGGAAAGATGCTAGCACTTGGTTTGACTCTTTGCCTGAGGAAGTTAAGGGAAATTACATGGAAGTTTTGAATCATTTCAAGAGATACTTCTTTGATCCCCAAACACTCAAAAATTATGGTAAGACATTTGTTTCTCATAAGCAAAAAGATTTAGATGACTACTACTTGTACAAGCAAGAGTTTCTACGTCTTTGGTCTCTATGGATACGAAATGTTGCTAACCCTGGTGATGGTGCAACATTTCTAAAGAAGGAGAGGTTCATAGCTGGACTCTTCCATGATCTTAAGGTAAAGGTGCAGGTGGGTGCACCTGCTACCTTTGATGCAGCTGAAACTAGGGCTGTTGAGAAGTATAGAAAACTTAAGTTCCTAAGGGGAGAGGTTCCAATAGAAGGTCTTAGACCCCGAGGTAAGTCACAACCATCGACATCTAGGGAGATTTCTGAAGTAATGGCTGAAGTGATTGAGAAGTTAAATGAATCTTTAAGCATCTTGTCAATTCACCTTGCTCAGTCTGTAGGTCCAAAGGGACAAACAAAGAAAGCCAAGGAGCGAGAGCCACGACCTATGAGAGTCTTGTAATGTTGGAATTGCGGAGAGTGTGGACATGGGATGTATAATTGTCCTTGGCCCCGTGGGGAGCCAGGGAGACCTAACTTGAATTACTCAGTGATGAATGCAGGTGAAGGAACTAGTCAACAACCAACGATTCTACAAAGGCAAAATGGAGCAAGACCACCTCCACAAGGAGTGGAAGGAGTTCAACCTTTTCCAGACCCAAATGTGCATGAAGGAGACCAAGGAAGCTAAGAGGACTCAACATCATATCAACCTCCAAGACTTCCCTCTTGGACATGGTATGGCTCCATACAACTTGTTGGAAGACATGAGAGGTAAGGGTCCTGATATCTCATGGACTCAATTTCTTGCATTATGTACACAAATTAGGAGGGATTTAACAAAGGCAGTTAGCACTAGGAGAAAGGTAAAAGAGAGTGTGCCTCTTGTAAAAATTGCAAAAGCTAGAATGAATGAGGTTATTACACCGATGCTAGATTGTTACATCAAAGGAAGATTAGTTAGGAAAGGTCTAGTGGACGGGGGTGCACAAATTTGTATCATGACAGAGGGGCTCATGCAAAGACTAGGCATGCACATCCATGACACACATAAAATCAACGTGATGGCAAACAATAGCAAAGCTAGGTGTGTAGGCATTTGTAAAAAAACATTTGTAGAGGCCTTTGGAATTAAGAAGGCAGTGAATTTCTATGTTATGTTGACCAAAGGAAATGGTTACCCATTTATCATGGGAAGACCATGGCTAATGAAAATGCAAGCCTTGCAAGACTGGGAGAGTGGAAAGCTAATCTACAGGAATGACAATCATAAGAAGGTTGTATTTGACATGAAGGAGCAACGCCAAGAGGATCTCCATGAAGAATCATCACAAAGTGAGATGGACGAAGGCTGGACCAATAGCACTTCAGAAGAAGAAAGTAGCGGCAGCATTACTGAAGAGGAGTCTTCCATCGAAGTCATGGGGATAAAGTTTAAGACAAGCAACCAAGAGACCTCTTGTCAAGGCTTGGAAGAGGTAGGTACTCAAGAGAACCAGAATGTGCAAGATGAAGGAATGTTAGAAGGTATGTTGTCTACAACACTTACAAAGGACAAAAGAGAGGAGTTCAAATATGTGCTAAGGAGGTTTCCTAGGCTTTTTGCTAAAGACTACACCGATGTGTGTGGAGTAGATGTTGTTCAACACAAGATTGAGTTGAAGCTAGAGGCCACACCTAAGGCTCAAAAGCTACAAAGGCTAGGAGTCATCAAGGAGTAGGCTTTACTCAAGGAGGTAAGAAAGCTTCTACCAGCAGGTTTCATTTATCCAGTGGAGAATTTAGAGTGGGTCTCTCCCATTGTTGTCACTTGCAAGAAGAACATCAAGTGGAGGATGTGTGTGGACTACCGTCCACTAAATGAGGCAACAAAAAGAGATCACTTTCCCCTCCCATTTCAGGATGAGATACTAAATGAGGTAGCTGGTCATGAGAAGTACACTGTGTGCGATGTCTACTCATGTTACTTTCAAATAGGTATCACATTGGAGGATCAGTTGAAGACAACCTTCATCACTCCTTGAGGTTGTTATGCTTTCAGAGTCATGCCATTTGGCCTGACAAATGCTCCTGCAACTTTCCAACGCTTCATGAACATGGTGTTTCAAGCATTCTTTGGAAAGTCCATTAGGGTTTTTATTGATGTTTTTTGCATTTTTAGCTTCAAATCATTGCATCTACAAAAGGTGGAAGAAGATTTAAAAAAACTTTATGACATGGGAGGTCAGCTCAATCCCGACAAATGTCACATAGGTGAGGATGAAGTGATCTTGTCGGCCACAAGGTTTCCTATAAAGGCATTGAGGTGAATCCTTCAAAGGCAAAGACTCTTATTGAGTTCCCATCACCAAGAATCTCAAAGATTTCATCTCATTCATTCAAAAGGTGAATTATATGTCATGCTTCATTCACTTAGCTTCGGAGTTGCTTCATCCTTTGCAAAAGTTGACACAACAAGTAGAATTTGCATGGTCTGATGAGCTTGAAGAGTACTTTTGTAACATTAAGGTTATTTTGTCAAAGCTACCAACAGTCCTGCCTCCTTGTTGGTAGTACATATTCTTTGTTAGCTCTAGTGTTGGGAAAGAAACAATTGGTGCAGTTTTATTACAACAAGATCCCCATAGTACCAGGATGTGACCCATCTGCTTTGCTAGTAGGGTCATGAATGCTTTGGAGAGAGGCTACACGGAGGTAGAACTCATGATGCTTTCTCTCATGTTTGCGGTGAGAAAGTTTAGATCCTACTTGCTACCAAAACCTTTTATAATCCTCATTGCAGAAAATTTTCTCCCTTGGGTGTCATCTCAAATGTATCTTAGTACTAGGATCTCAAAGTGGATTATGGAGTTGCAAGAGTTCCAATACTCTTTCAAGGTAGAAGATAGTGTACGTGCACAATTGGTAGGGATTCTCACTTATAGGGTGCATGAGAAGGAGATTAAGGTGCTTGAAGTAAAGAACCTACCATTGCCACCACCGAAAAGTATTCGTAATGATTTTACCTTATTCTTTGATGGAGATTTTCGTCGAGCCATAGGAAAAGCAGGGGGAGGGCTAGTGTTGCTCGACCCAAGAGGAGAGGTGGTCATGAAAGAGAAGGTCAATCTACTAGGATCAGATAGCAACAATGAAGCTATGGGTCCTCTGCCTAGGAGAAAAAATGGTAAACTCTACATTCTAGTGGCTGTAGACTATATGACTAGGTGGAAGCACAAAGTGTGGCAAAGGTAAATGAGAGGACAATGAGCAAATTTGTATACACGGCACACCTTTGGAATTGTTTCTGATAATGGTCGAGGTTGAAAAAGAACTTTCTCACAGAAGTCTGTGAAGAACTTCACATTCTACATCGTCACAGTACACCCTATTGTCCCCAATCAAATGGTTTGGTAGAAAGGGCTAATGGCGTTATTGCAGGCATCATTAGAAAGATGGTGAAAAACAAGACAAAGTTGTGGGATGACTTCTTGGATGGTGCCTTGTGGGCGTATCGAGATTTGAACCACATATAGGGAAGCCACGGAGTTCACACCATTTCACTTGGTCTATGGTCAAGAGGCTTTACAGCCAATTGAGCTCAACATTCCAACAATGGGACTTCATGGCAAAGCAGAACAAGATGGCGAAGAATCATGGATCGATCGACTTCTTACCTTAGCTGAGCTTGAGTGGAAAAGAAAAGCAGCATACGAGTGCTACAAGAGGAAAGCTACACAGGCAAAGGAGAAGCTTGACAAGTAACTGAAGGACAAAGGTATCAATGAAGGAGATCTTGTGCTAAGGTATGACAATCGACTCGATAATCATTTTGATGCCAAGTTTGAAACTAGATGGCAGGGGCCATACATAGTCAAGAAGGCTTTCAATTCAAGTTACTATCAACTTATGGACTTGAATGGGAAAGAGCACTCCAGGAAGGTAAACGGGCATCACTTGAAGCCCTATTTGAGTCGCCTTTTACCAAAGGATCTAACAAAGATCTATCAAAAGGTAGCTATCTCATGTAAGTATTGTTCCATGAAGCATGAGTGTAACTCGAGCCAACTAACTCGAGCCAAATGCCGAGGGGCCAAACAATGAAGATCTTGTCAAGTACTCTGAAGCACTCTCTCTAGAAAAGATGCTTTATGATGGTACATGAATATACTATCATCCTGGGGGAGGGCTAATAATAGACTTTTTTGGCTATCCAAACTACCATAGTGAGCTACCTCACCCTACCAAAATCACCCAAACACTGTGGCTATCCCTACCATTTCATTGTACATAGGCGTGTGTGACTTAGGGGACTTTCCCCATATCTTCTTAAAAACCTCAATTAGCTAGTCACTAGGTTAGTTGAGCCAAAAAAATAAAAAATAATAAAAAAGAGAAGTATATTATGGCCTTCTTTGTGTGTAAATATTTCATTGTATATAGGGCCTAAATATAAAAAGTTTCATAATTATTTTGGTATTTATTTAAATATTTTTACCTAGGTGTGCATTATTTATGCTATGTATATTGACTCACCATTACCATAATTTTTCTTGCCATTTTGCATACTCTTTATTTCATATAGAAATATTTTCATGCAGGCTTCTCTTATTTTTGGTGTAACTCTACCCCAACAAAAATCCCAAAAAACTAGTTTTATTTGTGTGTATATTTTTTCCCTTCCTACATCTATTCTTTTTTACTCTCATAAATTAGAACACCAAAAATATTCATCTTTTTATGGTAGCCTCATAATGAGAGATATTTAGTTTTAAAGTTGACCTCTTTATATTTTTCCACCTATATTATTTATATTTTGACATGTACACATTTTTTTAGACCCCTCACTATTTGATTTCCTTAGTTGTATTATTCACTTATATCATGATCTCAACAAATATCTTCAATTATAGACTCACAAAATAAGATCAAGGATATGTGGCATGCATTATGGAGGACTCACTCTTGGAGGCATTCAACAGACTTTGTGCAGTGGAAAAAAAACAGTCGGTTATGCAGAATTTTTAAAGGTCACTTGCTCTCTGAATTTGAAAAGGTGACAAAGACAAGAATTGTAGCTGGTGAGTTGGAATTTTGTCTCAAATTCTTTCATATTTTCTTGAGCTACGAGTTGTGAGCTATGATTTTATTGGTGGACCCCAGTTTGCCCATGCCATGCAGCCACACTTCCACTTTATCACTTTTCTCTTTCACGCACACTTCTCCACTCATCATGCCTGTTCCCATATACATGTGGTAGTGATGTGTGTGAACACACTAGGACCGCCGGGGCATTTTTTCCCTCTTTAGGAGGTTTTTTCCCCCGAGCATTGTATATACGCCCATCACTCTAGGGCTATCGATCTTTCCATTGCACACTAAGTAACACACTCTATATTGTGTGCCTTGAGCTTCCTTTGTCTTCTCCAAGCTGTGTGTATTTCTCTGCAACCCTAATTCCAACAATTGGTATCAGAGCAGGTTGCATCCTCCCGGGCTTAGTCGCCAGCTGCTCCAGCACACGCCTGCTCACTTTCTCCGATTACAGTAAGGTTTGGTGAGCATTTGTAAGTCGACAAATGTTTCAGGTGTGCTCGTAGAGCTCGGTCTGCTCAGATTTCTGATTCGGGTTCATATCGACCTCCGTTTTCACCTACATGCAGGTCTACACAGGCAATTTTGTCATTTTGTGTAAAATTTTGGTCAGTTTCGATTTCTGCATAACAGGTGCCTTAACATATTCTATGGTTTGTGCTATACAGAACGTGCTATTTCCGCTTCGTTTCTCCTATTTTTGGGCAGTTTTCACAGTAGGTGTAGCATTTACCATGGCTGACAACAACACAGATGTGTTCAAGATGTTTGCTGCTGAGGACACGTTGGATGGGGACAATTACCCTATGTGGGCTTACATGATCTTGGTCAAAGGGTGTCTGGAATATTGTGCAGGGCATTGATGTACATCCTAGTTCTGAGGATGCAGGCGATGTTGAGGATGTTGCAGGTCTTGCTGCAAGGATTGCTGCTATTAGATTTGTTTTGCCTACGGTAGAACAATCTCATTGGGATGTAAAGGATGTGCAGGATCATGCATTGATTGCGTTGTATGTAAAGTGCACCATTGTTCCTCACATTCCTTCAGCAAAATCTGCAAAACAGGCTTGGGATATATTGGTTGATCTTTATGCAAGTCGCAATGAGGCTAAAATTGCTTTGCTGCGTAAAGAGCTAGAGTCAAAGATTATGCATGAGGAAGATGATATGGAACTTTCCTTGCTAGTGTCAAGGATATCAATGAGAAACTTATTTCTGTAGGTGAAGTGCAGACTGTTCTTGATGCCTTACAAGATTCTTACCAGACTTTTGCTAGTACTTGGAGACTTATGACCCAAGGAAATCCAAAAGTTGTCAAGTTTGATGCATTATGCACATTGCTGTTGCAAGAGTCACTTTCCAAAAAAAATAGGACTAGACAGCGTATAGTTGAAGAGGCTTTTATTGCTTCTCAAAGAAAGGGTGGTAGCATCAATGCAACCACTTCTTATGGTTTTGCTACTACGAGTGGCAAAACTTCTGTTCCTAATGCTTCTGCTTGGCAACACTTCGTCTGGCAATTCTGGTGGTAAGGGCAAAAAGAAGATGCATTGCCATTATTGTAAAGCTAATGATCACTTGATCAAGTCATGTCCTAAGTTGAAGGCCAAAGAGGCTAAGAAGAAAGAGGGTGGTTCCACTACAAATGCTGGTTCCACTACAAATGCAGCCATTGTTGAATCTTCAGTAAAAGGAGACTGTAATGCTGATGTTGATGCACAATGGGCTTTTAGTGCAGAGTGCACTTACAATCCTGTTGTCCATGATGCATGCTTGTCAATTGCTGTAAATGCACCTGTGTGGTATTTCAACACTGGTGCTACAAAGCACATTACCTAACATCGTGAATTGTTCACCCCTCTCGAGTCTGTCCCTCATGGGAATTCAGTCACTTGTGCCAACAATGCCTCTTATCTGTTTCAGGGAGTTGGAAAGATTGTGCTTATTGCTGCAAATGGCAGTTCGTTCACACTTGTTGATGCACTTTATGTACCTGGGATCAAGAAGAATCTCTTGTCTGTATCCGCACTTGCTAGACTTGGACTTGTAGTCAAATTTGTGGATGACAAATGTACAATTCATGATCTCAGTTTTGGTGATGAAATTGTTGAATCTGGCCTTTTGTGTCGTGGGCTGTATAAGCTCACTTTGTATGACAAGTGTGGATAAAATTTTGCAAATGCTGTTGCAGATTCAAGGGATATTTCAGATGCAAAACTTTGGCATGCACGTTTTGGTCATCTGAATTTTGCCAGTTTGCTTTGTTTGCAGAAATATGATATGGTTGCTTCTTTGCTGCCTCTTGAAGCACCTGTCAAACATGTTTGTGAAGGCTGCATTTTGGGTAAGATGCAACGTTCTAAGTTTCCAAAGGATGGTTCAGTTCGGGCCACATGCGGGTTATAGCTTGTGCATAGTGATGTTTGTGGGCCCATGCAAACTCCGTCCTTGGGCAATTACCTTTACTTCGTGACTTTCATTGATGATTACTCCAGGCATGTATGGGTATTTCCGCTTAAAGCGAAGTCCGAAGTTTTTATGTGCTTCAAACAATTTTTGGTTATGGCTAAAATGTTGAAATGTACTATGGACACCGTCCGTTTCGATCGAGTGGGGGAGTATATGTCTCATGAATTCAATGCATTTCTGGCTAGTTGTGGGATAAAACACCAATGTACAGTGCCTTATACACCTCAGCAAAATGGTGTTTCTGAGAGGAAAAACAAGTCACTTATGGAAATGGCACGATGTATGGTCAAAAGTCAAGCTTTGCCGCATTCTTTTTGGCTTGAGGCCATCATGTGTGCCACTTATGTACTAAACAGGTGTCCTACAAAAGCTTTGCAGTCTATTACTCCATATGAAGCATGGCATGATAGAAAGCCTTCTATTGAGCACATGCATATTTTTGGTTGTTTGGCATATGCTTTGGTGCCACAAACATAGCACATAAAATTTGATAATAAGGCTGTCAAATGTATTTTTGTTGGTTATAGTACTGAAAGCAAAGGTTACAGGTTGTATCATCTGCAAACAAAACGTATTCTAGTTTCACGAGATGTAGTGTTTGTGGAAATTGTTTTTCAGCCCTTGCTGTCATGTACTAGAGACAATAATGTAAGCTCACAGGACATTTATGACACTTTGTTGCCTCTTTTTAGTGGTGGAAATACGAATGTAAGTTCCAATGAGACAAATGTACATCCTATGGGGGTTTCTGAAAATGTTACACATCAGCCTATTACTGATGCAGATGTACATGATGTACTTGATGAGGAAAGGGCTAAAAATGAGCAGGATAGAGGTATGCCAAAATGGCTGGTGCACACTTTGCGTGACAGTAAATTGGATGCACCTTTTTCTAGTCGTACTCGTTTAGGCTCTCGCCATGCATCTTATGCATTAGATTGTTATGCTTTGGCTGTGTCTAGCTTACATGATGTTGAGGAGCCTCTGTCTTTTGATGAAGCACATAATTCAAAAAATTGGATGACTGCCATGCAATCAGGATATGATGCACGTATAGAAAATGACACATGGACTTTATGTGATTTGCCTCCTAGAAAAAAGGCCATTGGTACGAAGTGGGTTTACAAGTTGAAACGCAAGCCGGATGGTGAGATCGATCGCCATAAGGCTCGACTTGTTGCAAAGGGTTATGCACATCAAAAAGGCATAGATTATGAAGAGACTTTTTCTCCCACTTGTCGTATGAATACTGTGCGTTTTCTATGTGCATTGGCAGCTCATTTTGGTTGGGATGTACATCAATCAGACATTGTTACTGCTTTCATGAATGGTGACATATTTGAGGAAGTTTATGTAACGCAACCTCGCGGTTTTGTCAAGAAAGGACAAGAGGACAAAGTGTGCAAATGTAACAAGGCTTTGTATGCGTTGAAGCAATCTCCTCGTGCTTGGTATGAGAAAGCTAACACTCATTTGGTCAAACAAGGATTTTGTAACAGTCCAACAGAAAGGACATTGTATGTAAAGCGTGAGGGTGATGTACTTCTCATTATGGTTCTTTATGTCGATGATTTGCTAATCACAAGAACAAATGAGAGACATATTTCTGAATTGAAGGCTGATTTGAATTCTACTTTCAAGATGAAATATTTGGGGCTGTTGCATCATTACTGGGGTATACAGTTTAAGCAGTGTGATGGTGATATTGCCTTGTGTCAGAAAAGTTACATAGAGACATTGCTATGTAAGTTTGGACTTGAGGATTACAAACCTATTGCCATTCCCATGGGAACAGGTTTGAAGTTGAGTCTACATGATGTTGGCGATCCTGTTGATGTCACTCTTTACCAAACTGCTGTTGGCTGCCTCATTTATGTATGCAACACAAGGCCGGATATTCAGTTTGCAGTCTCACAGGTCAGCAGATTTATGCATAGCCCAGGGTCTAAGCATTGGCATGCTGTCAAGAGGATTTTCCACTACCTTAGTGTCACTTTACATCTTGGCTTGTTTTATCCCAAGGGGAGATCATTGCCGCCAGACTTACATGCTTTTTCGGACTTAGATTGGGCTGGTTGTTTTGACACGTGAGTGTCCACAAGTAGTTTTTGTTTCATGCTTGGCAGTTCATGTATATCATGGTTGAGCAAGAAGCAACCTACTGTGGCCACTTTGAGTTGTGAGGCTGATTACAAGGTAGTCTTCACAGCTACAGTTGAGTGTGTATGGCTCAGACGCCTTATGGCTGATTTGGGTGTTGGACAGGACACTTCCAACACTATCTACACTGACAGTCAGAGCGCATTAGGAGTTGTGAGGAACCCAGTTTTTCATGCTCACACAAAGCACATTGAGGTGCATTACCACTATGTCAAGGACTCGGGGGGTTCACCATTCAATACTCCCCTATATAACGTGCGGTCATGGATTATTAAAAAAATCCCTCTTTTAACATGTCTGTATGAATAAAATGACCCCTTATTTTAGGATTTTTTTTCAAAATTGAATAAAAAACCCCTTATTTTAATGTATCTCTGTTAAATTGCCTAAAATTTTTGCATTTTAAAACCCTTCCTTTCGAACTCACGTTATACATTAACATGATTACATAGTACACCCCCCGAGGTCAGGGAGAGGCTCTCAGCAGGAGAGATCAGCTTGGCTTATGTGCCAACACAGGACAACCTCACAGATTATTGTTTTGTGAGAAGCTTGAAGCTTTCTGCAAATCTTTGGGCTTACTCCCCTTTGTGGACTGATCATGTCCTCAGGGCATGGCACTTCCCTTTACTCATGTGCCAGCTCTCATTCACCGCATCACTCCAGGGGGGATTTGTTACCATATACATGTGGTAGTGATGTGTGTGAACACACTAGGACCGCCGGCGCATTTTTCCCCTCTTTAGGAGGTTTTTTCCCCCGAGCATTGTATGTACGCCCATCACTCTAGGGCTATCGATCTTTCCATTGCACACTAAGTAGCACACTCTATATTGTGTGCCTTGAGCTTCCTTCATCTTCTCCAAGATGTGTGTGTTTCTCTGCAACCCTAATTCCAACAATCCCCATCTCTCTCACCTCTCCTCTCTGCACCCTACTCACCTTCTCTTCAACCTTGAAGAATAAGAGAAACCATGGTTAACTCATGCCTCCTACACACACTTCCATTCCAAAATTGTCCACCTAGTCTCATTTTCCCCCCTCCAAATTACCCATATCTATAAAAAAAACCACAAAATTCAGCCTCTTCTCTTGAAAGATAGCATCGGGGTGATTGATTACTCATCTTCAATTACCTTGTCTCCCAAGGAAGGTCAAGAGTGGACAAAAAACGTAACATCAAAGCTAGTGGACCGTCAACAAGCGTCAAAATTGGCCCTACTCAAGACACTTGGAGCATCAACCTTGTAAGAAATCCATCTTTTCTTACCTCTTAAGAGTTTTTCTTCCTTATTTGTATCCGACATGGATATTCTCATTGTAAATATCCAATTCCATTTCTAAACTAATAAAAATACTAACTCTACTAATCTACTAACACTAACCCACTATGAAAAGTCCTATCACCTCCATTTCTCTCCTCTCACTTTCCTTCATCTATCCCCACCAACTTCTTGATAATTCGAAGCAAAAGAAATTAGATAAAGTGCTGAAAATCTAACCCAACCATGGTTAGAGGAGTAAGCCTAGCCCTCAAAATTGCTATTAAAGGAGGGTGTAGCTAGCACAAAAGGGGGAAGCCATAAGCAAGAGCACTATGCTATAGCTTTAGAAGCCAAGCTCCATCTCTTGAGAAGGAGCTCTTGAGTGGAATCCGATTGGCTTATGCACATGTATGTGTTGTATTAGGGTTGATTAGCAAGGACCCTCTATGACATTGTAAGAGAGAGCATGATCATTTAATTGGGAGTAGGAAGCCTATCATTTCTCCTACTAGTGTAAGCCCAACATTTGCTGAATTGAGGAGGGTGGATTTGGACTAAGCATGGATACTTTGTCTCTCTTCCAACATGAATTCATGGACAAAAATGATGTGTAAGTGTGTTGGTGTTTTATTTAAGTTCTTGATAGCTTGTCTCCGGGTGTTGTTATCAATTTAGCCATAAATCCCAGATGCTGTAAGAGGGCGACAGGGTGGAGAGGACTCCCCTAGCCTTAAGACAGTGATTGGGGTGGCTTTTCTTGTTATGTGTTGTGGCTTAATTTACTCAAGCTATGTTGAAAAAATGCTAATCTCACTTGGTTTGTATGATATATTTGTAAGAAGGTATTAGGGCAACAAGCACCCCGTTCCCCCTTCTCTCTCTTTCTTGCATATATATTTGTGTTTGCTTGATCACTATCGATACATTTCAAAGCAGCCCAAGCTCTCTCTCTCTCTCTCTCTCTCTCTCTCTCTCTCTCTCTCTCTCTCTCTCTCTCTCTCTCTCTCTCTCTCTCTCTCTCTCTCTCTCTCTCTCTCTCTCTCTCTCTCTCTACACATCCTTGTTGGCATCCAAAACTAGGTAGTGCCCCAAAATTGTGTAGGGTTAGGTTGTGGGTTTTTTTTTTTTGCCAACCCCAACCCAATTGAGCAGCACGGGAGCCTAGAAAGGTTCTTAGAGGCCACTCTTCTTGTTGCCCGCCCTGGACTGCCTCACTACTTTCACTCAAGTATTGAAGTCGACATCCAGGCAAGCAGTAGATCACGCATGGTATGTCCTTGCAACACTGAAGGGCACAAAGAAAGAGGAAAAGATCACATACTTGGGCTCTCCAAAACTGCTAACAAGAATAGCATATCATGCTATTAGCATGGCCGACAATTTGCCACACGTCGTAGATCAGAACACGTGGATCATTTCAACTCAACCTTCTCCAAGGACCACCTGATCAACAAAGAGAGTATACAAATCATATGAGGAATCTGCAGAAAGCACCCATGAAGCCCATAGTAGTGAAAGCTTTGACAACAAAGAAAGAAGGGCAAGGATTGAAGCAATGAAAAAGAAATTAGTAGCAGCTCACCAAGAGGAACAGTAGCAAAAGAAGGCTAGATTTGAAAGAGAAAAGCAAACATACAAAAGGAGCCACCAAGCTGCAGGTGAAGACCTCAAAAGATAAAGTCCAAGATAAATAAAGGAACCAAGAACCAAGAATCTTGCAAAGAAGGGTCTAGAGGATCCCAAGATTTTCTTGTGGATGTATCCGAAAGCTGAAGCTTTAAATTGAAGGAAGCTCAAAAAGCTCAAAGAAAAGCAGTAGAGGAAGCGGCTGAGCAACAGAGACATGCGGAAGCCTCCAAACAGAGTGAGATGTCTCCAAGACCCTCATCACCAAATACGAAACAAGAAGACCAGCCCATGCCAAGCCCAAGGCATTCACCCGTAGATAAATCTAAGGAAGAGGATGCAACAAAGGAAAAAGAACATGAACAACAGGAAGAAGCAAATTCTGAACAACCCAAGGAAGGCAAAACAACTACTATAAGACCTTCCTCTACAATAGCTCAAGAAGCAAAAGCAGTTGAAGCATCCATGAAGCCTCCAGGAGGAGAAGTAGAACCACCTCCACGGACACAAATAGAAGCCACTGCACCAACAAAAGAGCCACAAACGGAAACAACCCAAACACAGCAGTGAGTTTTTGACCTAGTCGTTTTTGACCTAGTCGTTTTTGACCTAGAATGCATCTAAATGCTTAGGAATGATGCTCCAATACCCCGCCTATACTTATTTTATGATTTTTAAGCTTAAATTCGTACTTATGATGAAATTAGGCTGCGTATCGGCAATGCCAAAAGCTACGGATTTCCATGAAATGCTTACATCAATGCCGAGAGCTCTTACCTGCGGTTGGCAATGCAACAAATGGCACTGCAATGCGACAATCGGGAAGGGATTAGGAAGCACGATAAGGAGACAAGTGAATGCTATTAGCTCACGATGTGTTCTATTATCCAAAAACTTACAAAATACTTACAAACATTGGCTTTTATACCTTAGCCAAGGTTTCTGTGGTCAAAACTAATAATCTGGGATCTCTAACTAAAGATATGTTGATAAATATCGAAGCTTGTAGCCCCGGCTCATCAATTACACTGTTTATCTGGAAAGTAGGAGCTACAACATTCTCGATTAATCAAAATAACAAGTCTTTTTACAATAAAAGCTCCAAAAAATGTTGTTCGAGTTAGCTTGCTACTAACATCCCCCCCCTCCTCGACTATGTCGTCCCTTGAGACAGCTTCATGGACTGAAATAGTCTTTGGGTTGCTGGTGAGGCGGTCTTTAAGCGCATGTAGGGCTTTTACATATCTGATTTGTCTTTGTTTATCCGAGACTTGCAAACATTGCATGGTGAATCTGTTTTTAAGTTCAATGGCTGAATAGCCAGCAAACCTGGATGTGAGGTTGCTGATCACTGGCCCAAATATCTTCTTTCTCCATGTGAAGAAACATGTTTGAATTCCAACATATTGCTAGATGGCAGTAACATACATCTAGCATAGAAGCCATAGAGGACTTCTTTTGAAGGTTGTCCACTTAAATAATAGCATAGACCTTTCTTGCCTTTGAGGAAAGACATCCATGGTGCTCCTGCTTGCTCAGGCTCGTGAAAAGTTTGAATGCAGGTAAGTATCATTCTATAGATCTTAAAAAGCGTTGCACATGAGAGGTCGGGGAGGCTCTTGAAGAAGGTCTTAGCGCATGTTAGGGTTTTCACCATGTATTCTTACGTCGTTGATCCCTGCTCTGGAGCTGGTAGTTGTGGGTAATTTAGCCATGTTGGCCTCTTCTTCTTTAGTGCATCGTGTGCCTACCATGTCCTTACCCTTGGTACATGACAAAATGTAGGGTCCTTCTATAGGGCTACAGGTGCTCTTGTGAACAGAATTAGGTATCTGGATTTCTTGTTGAACCAATTTTTTCTCCATTTTGGGTGGATATCATCTGAGTCTTCTATCTTCATATCCTTGTAAAGTCTTTCCTTAATTTATAGTAGCTCCACCTTTATCAAAGGGTAGGGTAGTGATTGATGATGCCATTGAGAATTGATTGGTTGGGAGTGAGCTGAGTTACATTTACTAAGTGGAGAACTCTCAACTCCCAATCCATTGATGCTTTCCATTTAGCATCTGCTTCTTGGACAATGTGCTCTTTCAGTGCATCTTCCTCAGCTTTAGAAATTTGGACCATTGGCACTTGCTCGGCTTCAATGATTGGTACTTGAAAATTTGACTCTTTTGCTAGCCCTTTTGACGGGTGCGTTTCCATATCATCAAAAGAGTATGATGGTATGTCGATGGTTGGCTATTCAGAGGTTCCTGCCTCATCCTGAGTTTTTGTTTGTCCCTCTTTTCGCAGCTGATTGACTCTCTTCAATTTCTCTATTTCCTTGAGCAATTTCTCTTCTCTTTGGACAAGCATCAATGCAAGGTCTCGTCTTTGCATTTGTTCCAGCTTCAGTTCAAGTTGAAGGTCCTTGTTCCTCTTTTCTAAAGTCTTGTAGACTTCATCTGTTCCCTTGATTTAGGCTATAGTTGGGTTTTCTCTTATCTATCTTAGAAATGTCGCTTGATCATTGATCCGCTGCTCGAAGTACTGCAAAGAAGTATTAGCTACATAGAGATGCACTTGGATCTTTTGTACCGATAGAGTAGTGGTTAAAAGTTCATTGGTTACTTCTGTCAGTTGTTGATCTTTGCTTTTGCATGCATCGGATAACTTTGTCAGGAGATCTCCCAGCTCTTCCATCTCTTTTTCTTGTTTCTCCTTTGCAATTTGGTGTATTGCTAGTTCATTTTTTATCTCTATAATTTGTTCTTGAAGATCTTCTATGACGTTCGATCTGTCTTCTAGCTCTCCTTGTAGAGAATCAATCACTTGCTCCAGCTCTTTAGCCTTGGCACCATGGCTAAGTGCTACTATTCTCATCTTGTCTATCATCAGCTACATTTTCTTTGCATACTCGTTGACCTGCATGATGACTTCATCATTGGTTTCCCAATCTTCAGGTTCTACCTGGAGTAATCGTGATTTTTTCACTTGACCTAAAGTGAGATTTGAGACCATAAGCATGTGTGCTTAGGTCTTATAAACATGTCCTAGAAGTTTTGTATTGTCTGAATGTCGTTTGATGTTGTAACGGTTATATTTTGTTTGTCAATTAGTGATTAGCTTTTGGTGATTTTGATCAGTTGAGTGTAGCTTGAGTTAGATGTGAGTTGTATGTTGTCTTCCAAGAGATTGACAACCTCTTGTTGCCGCTATGCAATAGTCAAGTCAACTTCATCCCATGGATTGACAGTTATATTCGTGGTTCTCGCTATGTCTGCAATAAGATAGGAGTGAGGTTAGACACCCGTCCCACAGAGAGAGAGAGAGAGAGAGAGAGAGAGAGAGAGAGAGAGAGAGAGAGAGAAAGAGAGAGATAGAGGGGGAGAGAGAAATAGAGAAAGAGGGGGGAGGGAAAGAGAGAGGAAGGAAGAGATAAAGAAAGTGTGTGTGTGTGTGTGTGTGTGTGTGAGAGAGAGAGAGAGAGAGAGAGAGAGAGAGAGAGAGAGAGAGAGAGAGAGAGAGGAAAATAAAGAAATAGGGAGATAAAGAGCAATGGTTGTAGTCCCCAAAGAGTTGGTCTAACGGTAAGGCTTTGGCCTCTCAACCTATGGGTTGTGGGTTCAAATCCCCCGTTGGGTCACACTCTAGAGGGACACCTTGTGCTCACCTGGTGTTCACGTTGCTAGGGCTCTTGCCCTTGGACACTCGAGTGCATCCTCCTCCTAGGGCGGGTCACCCGAGGAGGAGGTTCCTAGCTGGTTGCTACGAGTTCTCTCCGCCGTTCCCAGCATGTGGTGCATCAATTAGGTGGCCATGGTGATGCCTACGCGTGGCTCTTGCCCGATGGTACGCGGCCCTTGCCCGACCATGTAACATGGCTAATATTTGGAAGGGATAAGCACCTCCCCCTGTGGGCCCTATGGTGTGTCGAAAAAAAAAAAAGAAGAGCAATGGTTGTAGACGAAGCAACCATTCTGTGGTGTGCATATTGTGGGTATGCTTCCTTATTTAATACAATACACACACACACACACACACACACACACAACTTTTAGTATATGGAACACAGTATATGTCAACACCCCATGATATTATGCACACACAACCACACACTCACACATGCTTACATAATACCATTACAGAAAAAGACGCAAGTTTTTGTAACAGGCTTCTACTAATTTTCTAAACATGGCACATGCGACAATCCCATTAGCAGAAGAATGATAGAAGGACGGATGCCTCCAAAGCAGGACGCAATGATGGATTTTAAAAAGCCAAAAAACCCCAACTTTTTTTCCTTCTTTTTTTATTTTCTGGCATGGAAAAGCCCTTTATTTTGTAATTTAGTTTGTAATTTGTTTGGAATTCTCCAGAAGCATGTACAAAACCTTGAATAAATCAAGTTTTCACTGGCATCAAGTATGAAAGTCCTACAAAACAAGAGTTTCTTTTAGCACTTGAGCAATGGATACACTGGCACAAGAAAAATATACATGCGTGGTTGGTACACGGACACATTTTTTCAGTTACATGAATTATTCCCAAACCATATCGATAATTGGTTATATTCACATCGATGGGTACATGGACCCAAGGGAACTATCGCCGCAGTGGCAATACACAGTGTAACGAGTTCTTTTTACAATAGTCAGCATGTTTACATAAAAAAGTTTTTTAAAACTTTACCTATATCAAGTTATAAACTTGGTAGTGTTTCAACCTTTCTACAATGATAATAAGATTTTAATTTTAAAGGAAAGTAGGATAAAGCCAAAGATATGGTTGGCAATATGCAAACTCTCTAAATAAAGCAATAAGATACAACTGGTGGCACTGAATGCCAGCGTTGGCAAGCTTATGATGCATATGGCCTTAAAAGTTGTGTGTGTAGAGTTGTGGGTTGCTTTCTAAAAGTTGTGTGTGTAGAGTTGAGGGCTTCTTTCTAAAAGTTGTGTATGCTAAAAAGTTGAGGGTTTCTTTCTCTTATTCTTCTAGAAGGTCCAGATCTAGAAGGGGATTAATAACCTTTTCTGAGTGCTTGATTTCTATAGGTACAGCTGGAAGGTTGTTCATAAAATATAACTTGTTCACAATAGTGGGTAGAGAAGTAAAATAAATATCAAGATCTGAACTATCTTGTGCATCAATAATGGGTAATTTGGCTAGGAAGGTACTAAACGCCTCTAAAAGCTTATCCTCTCTTTTCTAGAAAGAATGAATAAGGAGAGATAGTCATTTATAGAGGCTGTGTTTAAGCCAGATATAGAGTGGGTTTTATAGCTTGTTTCTCAAAATCAAGCAATTTTTATTGGAATTCCACACCTTTGAAACAAGAAATTATACATTGGGTACCAACAGGTGGAACAGGAATGTCTTCTTCTATTCCATACCCTTGACGGGTGAGAGATGGAATCCAAAATTCCTGAATCAATCACCATATAAGTATTAAACTAGCAATTATTTTTATACCAGTATTAAGTTTCCTCAGTATATGATGGATACCCGACCAAAGGTATCCCGGGAAAATTTTGTGTGTTTTTGCATGTAAAATCCCATCATTCAGAATCATATACTGAGAGACTTAAATACTATTTGCAATTACCATATTGTGTAAAGAAGAAAACAAAGAAGAATTTCTTTATATAAAATTATTACAAAATACTTTGAATACATGACAATAGGAGCTTTAAGTCGGAACTCCTATCATATGAAAGCAAGGATCTTTACATGCCAACCAACCACAAGTACAATTAATTAGAATTAATTTGCACTAAATGGGTGACATGTATATCAAGAAATCCCCACTGCAAGTTACTGTTGTCACACCCAGGACCCAACCATACTCCTAATCATATCTTATGTTTTCTTTTGATTGTCTATGTAAGTAGGGTCGATTACGGTCTATGACAGTTTTTATTGGTTTACACGGTTTGGAGATAAGGTCTCTAATTGCTATTGGCTTGGTTCTCTTTTTCCCTTTATGTGCTGCCATGAGCTTGTCCCGAATCTGTTGTAGCTTAAATATATCTCAAGTGATGCTCATCCTAGTTGTCTGCATGTACTCCTGTTTGTCAACAATGGTTACACACATGAGTTTAATCTTCTTACATACTATACTTGATGTTGTCTTAAAGGCACCCCTATCTCTATGGTATGTACAATCATCTTTCCAATCTATTTTTTCTAAGTATATTGAATTTGTGAAAATTTTGGCAGCATTTTCTTTGTGAAACCTTTTTTTTTCAAAAAAACAGTCGTACATAATGACAAATATCCTCACAGGAGGTTTTCATACACCCTCTTTTTATGTTTCAACATTTTTGTGTACCATTGCACATATATTTAAGTGCTTTAAAAAACCACTAGAGTGTTACTATCTTGTGTTGTTATGTATTTATATCCTAACTTGCAAAAATTTCAACAACATTTCCTTTGTATTATTACTATTTTTAAAAAAAAAACCAATAAGTACACTTTGTATCTGTTTATCCTCACAGGAGGTTTGTATAGCCCACATGCTGTATCCTAATTACTTACTTCTGCTATTTTTTATTCACAGGATCTGACATTGCTACTTCTAGAAACTTATTACATTTAGTTTGGCATAATGGAAACATATGCATGTACTCAAAACAGTATGGATTTTGGTACCTGAACCGCATTTGTCGTTGTCATTTGTATTCTTGCAAGTACTATTATCACAAAGATGGCTTCCCCTTCGTTAATGTATCGAAACTGTTCCAAAACTGGTACCCAATTTTTATTTTTTTTAATACTATGTTTTTTTACTGCTCTATGTACAATATGCATATTCTTGTATGTGCTTGAATATATGTTACTTTGTTGGTGAGTTCCCTCTTATGTGTAATGCCGTTCCGTATGTTCATGCGTATATGTATGTGTGTGTGTCTGTGTGTGTGTATAAATTGTATCATGGTTGTTCTACGAAAATAGGAAGTGAGCATGCATGTGCTTGTGTATATATTGCTTTAAACTAATATGTTTACTATGGAAAAACAACAATATACAGAGGTTATTATGCATATCACACAGTGCTTTCTCTGGCTCGGGTACTTTACTCATTAGTAATATGGTACGCCGAGTGCATGTACTCATGTGTATTTAGTTTTATATAGCTTGTAAAATACCCAAAAAAACGTTGTTTTACCTTGTTGTGTTGCGCAATCAGATAGTCCGACTTGTGTATCAAGCTTGCAACGATTCTCTTTGCTTTGGAGTTTGTTTCGTGAGTAGATGTACCCCGCCACATAGGGCTTACTGCTTTTGCTTGTGCTATCACTTGTGAGGAGATGCAGATGATGGTTTCGCTAGTGCATGGCTCATGTACCATATGTGTGTGTGTGCACTGCAGACTTGTTGTTGTTGTTGTTGTTCTTGTGTGTGTGTGTGTTAGCATTGCAATATCACCACAGCCTTCTCTATGCATGCGATATGGTGTGTATGAGCGATGGCGAGTCTACGATTGAATCTCTTTGTGCTGCCTGCTTTTATAAGTAGTGTTAGCTTGCGGTGCTGTTAAGGCCATATGCATCATAGATTACCAATATTGGCTTGCGGCGCCTTTAAGGCCATATGCAGCATAAGCTTGCCAACGCTGGCATTCGGTGCGAGTTATTGCTTTATTTAGAGAGTTTGCATATTTCCAACCATATCTTTGGATTTATCCTACTTTCCCTTTAAAATTAAAATCTTATTACCATTGTAGAAAGGTTGAAACACTACCAAGTTTATAACTTGATATAGGTAAAGTTTTAAAAAACTTTTTCATGTAAACATGCCGACTATTGTAAAAAGAACTCGTTACACTGTGTATTTGCCACTGCGTCGGTAGTTCCCTTGGGTCCATGTACCCATCAATGTGAATACAAACAATTACCGATATGGTTTGGGAATAACTCATGTAATTGAAAAAATGTGTCCGTGTACTAACCACGCATGTATATTTTTCTTATGCCAGTGTATCCATCGCTCAAGTGCTAAAAGAAACTCTTGTTTTGTAGGACTTTCATACTTGATGCCAGTGAAAACTTGATTTATTCAAGGTTTTGTAAATGCTTCTGGAGAATTCCAAACAAATTATAAACTAAATTACAAAATAAAGGGATTTTCCATGCCAAAAAATAAAAATAAGAAGGAAAAAAAGTTGGGGTCTTTTGGCTTCTTAAAATCCATCATTGCGTCCAGCTTTGGAGGCATCCGTCCTTCTATCATTCTTCTACTAATGAGGTTGTTGCCTATGCCATGTTTAGAAAATTAGTAGAAGCCTGTTACAAAAACTTGCATATTTTTCTCTAATGGTATTATGTAAGCATGTGTTAGTGTGTGGTTGTGTGTGCATAATATCACGGGGTTTTGACATATATTGTGTGCCATATACTGTGTGTGTGTGTATGTGTGTTTGTGTGTGTGAGAGAGAGACAGAGAGGGGAAAATAAATAAATAGGGAGATAAAGAGCAATGGTTGTAGACGAAGCAACCATTCTGTGGTGTGTATAGTGTGGGTATGCTTCCGCTTTTGTAGAGTGCTTTAAAAAATACCTTCTTTACGTGAAGCCCATGGAATTTAGAAATTACTTTCTATGCTCTTCTCCTTACTTTCTCTATCTTTCTCTCTCTCTCTCTCTCTCTCTCTCTCTCTCTCTCTCTCTCTCTCTCTCTTTCTATCTCTTTCTCCCCACGGATGCGAAATTAGGTTGGATAGCTTTCAATGGTACTGTACCTCAGAATGGAGGTAGACATGCAGTGTGCACAGTAATCCTCGAATAAGGAGCTGATGTGAAAAGATGCTGCACAAGAAGCACAATAAAGAAGCTCTTCTTCATAGCACTCTACAAAAGTAGGAGCACTCTCGCACTAAGCACAACACAAAATGATGGCTACATTTATTACCATAGCTCTTTATCTCTACTCAAAATGATGGCTACATTTACGTAATTGTATATATATTTCTCTGTACGTATATATTTGTTTATGCATGTATGTAGGCACTAAGTACGGGAGCATAGCACCCAAAGGTTAGACGCTTCCTCTTAGATATAGTCCTTTTCTAATCGTGGTGTTGTGGTCATTGATCCACTCATGCATTGATTACCGCAACGTACCTTTGGTTTTACCATGGTTGAGACTGTGATGATATCTTAAGAGGTGCCACTTGACCTTTGGCAATACTAGCCCCTACTTAGATCTACTAGTATGTATATATGTATCTACGTGCTTATGTGCATATATACTTGTATACGTATGTATATATGAGTGAGTAGGGGGGAAAGCTAAATCTCATATTGCTCTTTGTAATATAGATATCAGACGAGAGACCACCTGGTGGAGAGCAGCCATCTAGCTCTTCTTTTGGTTGCTTCACATCCCAGGTGGTGGGCTCCCACCTGGGGTGGACATCACCTCCAGTGGGCCCAAGTCTTGAGGTAGTGAGAACAAGCAAAGAAATAAGATTATTTGTGGCTAGTTAGCCCTAGATCATGAGTGCTATAGGTTTATTTTTGTTAATTGCAAGCATGGCCATCCTACACCTACTCTACTTAGGTTCCTCCAACGGTCGTAGATCCATACCTACAGTGGGCTCTCTCTTTACGAGACCAGTAACACAGCGGGAGATATGTTATGGTTGTGCATAATATTATCAACTCACTTTGTATAAGTCTTGGGCTCATTGGGAGTACCGAAGTTGTATATGCTACCTAGAGGGCTCAAACTTAAACCCATAGTAGAAGGGATTGTGGTGAAAGCCTTTAAAAGGAAGCCTTTAGGCAAAGATGCTTCATTCTTGAGTATCCACTCTTGAGGATCCACTTTTGAGAAATCTCTCTCTCTCTCTCTCTCTCTCTCTCTCTCTCTCTCTCTCTCTCTCTCTTGGTGAATGTAGTGAAAGAGCGCTTGAGCAAAGTTGAGAGTGATCATGTATTGAAAGAGGAAACGATAGATACAATACGACATGATGTATGTGAGATGAGAAATGCATCCAAATCATGGGCTGATATATGTAAGGATAATGTGGTTTCTACATCTCCTATCACGCAAGCCGTTGTCCAAGCAAAGAATGTAGAGAATGTGGACACTCAAGAATTGCAAGAACGACAAAAACGCTCAAAGAACATCGTCATTCGTGGAATCAAGGAGGAAAGCATGGAAACACCCCAATCTCTTGCGGTTGCTATTGAAGAGTTTTTTGCTACACACTTTGGCATGTCAGGAATCATGGCTTATGGTGCACATCGAGTTGGAAAACAAGGAGTCCCTCGCTCGGGAGAAAGACCTATTGTATGTACCATGGCTGATGAGGTAAAGAGAAAGATCATCCTTGACAATGGTTGGATCTACCTCAAAGGAATGGGTTGTAATGTATATGAGGATCGCACTCTTATGCAACAAAATGTACGTCGCAAAGCATACGAGGAAAGAAGCAAGAAGGTTAAGGTATCATCTCAAGAAGAAAAGGCACTTGAGAAGGATGCAAGTCCACCCAACAAATAGGGACACATGATCTATGAGACCAACTCACGCTTGCGAATAAGCTTTTGGAATTGTAACGGGTATCCATGGAATGCGGGAATTGGCATTGATGAGCTTACCAATGACTCCGATGTGATACTTCTTGTCGAAACATGGGAGCATGATGCGCAACGAATTCTTGGATTTGACAAATACGATGTACATTCTTTGATGTGGGCCAAAAATGCAAAGCAACGAAGAGGCCAAGGAGGCATAGCATGTATGACCAAAAAGGGTTTGAAAGATGTTTCCATTGTCAAAGAAGATAAGTATAAACGCTACTTATGGCTGAAAATCAGCCCACCAAATGGTCAAGTCATGTTTGTGGCCGGCTGCTACATTCCTCACTATGACTCCAACTTTTATGCTCGCTTGAATATGGATAGAGATCAGCCCTTTGTTGAACTAGAGGAAGACATTGCTTATTACAAGGATCAAGGTGAAGTCATTGTTTTTGGAGACATGAATGCTCGCACAAATATGTTACAACACGACACACAACAAGTCGACATGCCGCATGTATCAAGAAGAGTGGATGACTCATACATGTATAATCGAAGTTCTAATGATGCAAAAGAAGTGGATCACTATGGAAAGTCACTTCTACATATGTGCAATAGTACCGGAATGCTCATTGCAAATGGTGTATCTCTATGGCAAGGCACCAATGACTTTACATGTAGAAAGCACAATGGTGCTAGCGTGATTGACTATATGTTGTTCTCAGAAGCCACTCTAGAATGCATACAAAGCTTTACACTTGGTGAATGGAATCCGGAATCGGATCATAGGATGTTATGTATTGACCTCAAGTGTGGTAAACGGCCCGAGCATGTTGCCTCCAATCATGATGTGAATCATTTGTACCTACGTCTAGACTTCAAACGAGCACTTATATATGCTGATATGGTGGACCAAATGTTAAGCATGATAGAGCATCAAGGGAGCCCAACATTAGAATGCAAGTGGAAAGTTTTCAAAGAAGTAATTTTCTCTTGTGCGAAGGAATGCTTTTCGGCGAAACACATGTCTTGCAAAAGGTCTAAGAAGGGAAGCACCAAGAAGAAATGGTTTGACATGGAATGTAGTCAAGCCCGAAAACACTTGCTAAGATTGGATGCAATCAAAGACAAGGAAGTTTACTTGGAATGTTCACACACATACAAAGCACTTGTTCAAAAGAAGAGGAGAAGGTGGGAAGTCGAAAAACAACTTCTTTTAGCACAAGAGAAAGCACATGCATGTGGCAAGTTTTGGCAAAATCTAAAAGGCAAGCGCGTTGAGAGCTTTGGTGACTTGACTCTTGAGGATATGTATATGCATTGTAAGAACCTCTATGAGCAACCCAATGTTGATAAGATGGAGGGTTGTAGCTCCCTTCCATTTATGTCTCCCTTCTTTACCATTGAAGATGTATGCCGTGCGCTTGAGAAACTTGCTACTCGCAAGGCAGGTGACCTTCAAGGTGTCAAGGCTGAAATGATTAAATGGACAAGCAAGAAAACACGATATTGGATATGCGATATGTTTAACCTTGCACTTCAGTATGGCATGCCTCATGATTGGAGTGCAAATTGGATCAAACCTTTGCACAAAGGAGGAGATGTAAACAATGTGAACAACTATCGCACTATAATGGTTGGTTCTTTGATGGCAAAGTTATTTGGATGTATCATGGAGATGAAGATAAGTGAATGGGCTGAAAAGAATGGCAAACGTGCGCTTGGCCAAGCAGGTTTTCGAAAGCATCATAGCACTATTGATCACCTTGTCACTCTTCGAGTTCTTATGGAAGCGTCTCGATTGAAAGGAAAAAAGTTGTATTGTTGCTTTGTGGATTTCAAGAAAGCTTTTGACATGGTACCGCGAGGAAATCTTTGGAGACGTATGCAAAGCCTTCAAGTGCCGAGAGAATTTATGCATGCAGTCTTTCGCATCTACCAAAAAGTGATATGTCGATTACGTATGGGAGATGGAATTTCAGAATTTTTTGCAAGCACTATTGGTGTCAAACAAGGATGCCCACTTTCCCCAACCCTCTTTGGGCTACTCATTGATGAATTGGAATACATGGTTCTTGATTTTATGCAACAAGAAGGCATAGAAGAGGTTAAGATTGGAAATGCGGTGATCATGCTTTTGCTTTATGCCGATGATGTAGTGCTCTTGGCACATACCTTAGAAGATGCACAAAAGCTTATGAGTGTCTTGGAACGCTTTTGCCTACATAGCGGGCTGATCGTGAATGGATCCAAAACCAAGGTTATGCTTGTAAAGACCCTCAATGACGAAAATCCATGCATTGTATACAACAATGAGAAACTTGAAGTGGTAGATCACTTCAAGTACCTTGGCCTTGAGGTTCCATCCAATCATAAATGGAAGGATTGTGCAATGCGTCGCTTGGAAGCCGGAAAGAGGGCTTATTATGCATTTGAGAACATGTGCAATGCAGGAGAGATCAAGTGTTGGGCTCTCAAAAAGTACCTCTTTGACACATTGGTGACACCGGTGCTTCTTTATGGAGTGGAGGTGTGGGGTGGAAGCATCGGGAAGTCTACTTGGAAAGAGTTTGAGAATGTCCAAAAGCGTTTTCTCACCAACTTTCTCCAAGTCAAGACACAAACACCCTACATGCTCTTACTTCTTGAGTCCGGATCGCTTCCCATTGAGGTCTTGGGCATGGAAAGGGTTGTGGAGTACATGCGTAAGACACAACGTAGCCCTTTGCATCGACTTCCTAGAATCGCATATGAAGCAAGTCAAAAGGTTCAAAAGACATGCAAGAGCAAAATACTAAGTTCGGGGTGGATGCTTGATATCAAGAAATGGTTTGGAAGATGGGATGCATGTCACTTGGTCAAGGATGCGTCGATCGACTCCCAAGTTAATGAGGCCTTCTTACAACGCCAATGTATCATGGCTTGGGAGAAATCTGGAGGTTCTCGCTTCAGCCATTACACCACACACGTTGCCCCAAACTACAAATCTCTCTTCTTCTCGGAACGAGGTAACCGAACCCATTCCTACATCCTTGAGCCCATCCCGTTGAGTGCGATCCGCACCATTGCCTCCATTCATCTTAGCTCCCATTCTCTACGCTGCGAGACAGGACGTTGGGGCACTGGCGAGGAGTGTCATCGACTTTGCACCTTATGCCTTCGTCAAGTGCGAGAGAGTGAGTACCACACACTACTTGAGTGCTCAGCTTTTGACCACATTAGGTCCTCTTTTCCCCATATATTCAGCCATGAGCTCTCCCTACATACCTTCCTCTCCCAACCACGATGTGGACTCTCTATTGCGACGCTCATTTCAGCCATTTTTGAGCATCGAGAGTCACTTATGAACTCCACTCACACCACGTGACATGTTCATTTGGTCCCATAGGTCATATTTGACCTCCCAGGACGATAATAGAACTATCTATCTATCTATCTATCTATCTCTCTCTCTCTCTCTCTCTCTTGAGTGTTCACTCTATGGATGGCCTAGCCTTGAGCTTAATGCCCATGCTTAAGAGGCTAGTACTAATCCATTGTAATTAGAGAAGGTTGATTAATCTAATCCCTATTTTACTCATAAGTCTTATCTTCTCTACATACCATTATGTCATGAAGTAGTATTACACTCTCATTATTCTAGATTTGAGAGAGGTAAGTACTTCTTGCTTTAATGTTAACTCTCTTCTTCCATAAGTATTTCAATTAGTTGATTACTTCTCTAATTCTCTTGATTATTGTAGTGTGTATGCACTCTTGGTCATGTCATTAGAGTTTGTGCTTAATTGTGTGCTCAAATGTGTGAAGGTTTAAGAGACTTGAGCTCAATGCCACTTGTGTGTGATGTGATTAGAGTACCTTGGTTGGCATGTGATGATTGGGAAAGCCAACTTCAATGCAATTAGTGTGTGCCTTGATCATGGATGCTTGTGTTGACTGTGTTCTTGTGACTCCATCAGATTGGCAAGTCGGACTTCGGTGGGCTTGATGTGTGTAGGAGTTGATTCATTAGTGATTAGAGTATGATTAGAGCTAGTCTTGCCATGGCTAATCTCTACTTGCATTGCTGAGGTATTCTCTTCAATCCTCTATTTCTATTCATTTAATACTTATGCTTCCATGCCCTAGCTAGGTTGACAATCCACGGATTGATAATTTTGTGTGGGTTGCAATTAGGTCGTGCTACAACACCTCCCAACATTTGGCACCGCTGTCGGGGATTAATAACCCAAGCTATTGAGTATAGGATTTTTAGAATAGAGTAATTTCACTACTAATTTCATTGGTTTTTGAGTGTGTGTAACTCAATTTTGGTTTGATTTGATGATGTTGTTCAAGAAATTGAAGCTAACTGTTGAGTTATTAGTACCCCAAACTCCCAATTCCACCCCCAATTTCACTAATTTCATACTAACCCTTACTAATTTTGCTTCAGTTTCATGCTAATTATACTAATTCCATGCTAAATCTAACCACTAACTTTGAAGTGTAGTGTATGTTAAATCCCCTTATAAGAGGTGGAATCAATACTTTCATCAAGTTAATTGTGCTAATCCATGCCTAATTTGATGATCTGAGTGTTTGAGTTTTGGCCTACAATGGTCAATTTTTGGGCTAATTTGGAAGAGCCACACAAGTGTGTGCATGATGGAATTGTCGTGTGGAGCAAGGATCAGCTTGGATGCAATCAATTGTAAGTGCATTGACCTATTCCATTCAATTTTTGAGTGGTTAATTTGATTCCAATGTGTTGCTCATTTATTGCTAAAATGAGGTGTGTAAATCAATTGACCTACACTTTTGCACCTAATTTGATTGTTTGGGGATGACATTGATGATCAATTTTGACTAATGAATGATGTTTGTGTCAAGATTAGTCTTGATTTGCAACAAGAAATCATGTGTATGCATAAAAATCATTTCATGTGTAATGCATCAAAGAGGGACAAAAATTTGTCAAAAGATTCAAGTGTGTGTGCACCTGATCTTGAGTGTGTGCATGCATAGAAATTGATAAAATTGATGATACATGAGTATGAAATCATGTAATTGATGTGTATGCCAAGCTAATTCAATCATTGGATAAGCATAAATGCCAAAAAAATGGGTTGAATTTAAATGTGTGCGCCCATCCACCAAGACCACTTGATTTTCAATGATTGATGGTCAATTGGGGTATCCAAATGGGTTTTGATTATGGAATGTGCATGAAAAGTGTGTGAAATTATTAGGTGTAAGCTTAAATGCATTAACAATTGAGATAGATCACTCAATTGGTACTCAATTGTGTAGATTTTTAATCTATTTCCATGCTAATGATGAATCAATTTGATGAACATGGAAAAAATGCACTAATGTGTATGCCTAACCAATGGCATGATCCATCCAATGAGAAAATGAATAATTGGGAGCAACTACCAATTATGATGATTATTAGACCTAAACGTTGGTGTGAATGATTGTTTGATTTAGATGACTCAATTGGTACACGATTGAGAATGATTTATGTGCAAATTTATGCTAAATTGATTGGAGATCCTAAAGCATGTATTAATGTGTGCAATCATGAATTGCCATAATCAAGTGTGCATAGCCTTACACGCACCAAAATGGAAAATCCAATTGCGGTTTGAATGGCTTTGATATAGGATATGAGCAATCAAGATTGCTATGATTATGCTTGTGGTCGTGAAAATGGAAAATAATTTTACCTTGCATCTTGTGTATACGATGCTTGATCCGAGTTTATTTTCAATTGAAAAAAACAAACGTGTCCAGGCTTGCATATGAGTATTGGTGCATGAGTAACATTAAAAGACATTCCCAACTCAATTAAGGAACGTGTTGCTACATGGAAAAGTGGTCTGAATTTGGGTGAGGTATGCTCAATAATGCCGAATGGAAGGAGGTTTGTGCATGAGCATTAAAATGAATTTCCATATATGTGTACATTTGTGAAAAATCAATGGATACTTGAAAGGCTATCATGCATAAACTTAGAAATCAATAATGATTAAGTGGTTTCATTTGTGGTGTGTGCGTCATTCTGAGAAATGTGCATGCATTTGATGTGCCCAACTGCACCCATTACAGTGCCAAGCTTGTTATGAGTGAGAACATACTCTAAGAGATTTTTTTTATTTTTAAAGGGGTATTTCAAATCATGCACCCAAGCCCTCTCTGTTGCTACTCGTCCAATTCGCTGACACAGACCCGCTTGGCTCGTAGCAATGCCTCCAACACACACATGCACACACACTTGTTTCAGGTCGCTACCCGAAAACTCTCAACCACACACACATACACCATGTCTGGCGCTCCTAGCGAATCTCACACGCACACCCACCCGTGCTAGCTTGGTTTGATAGTCCACCCTTGTCATGACCCCACACACTTGCCCATATGTTGACCTATATATCTTTGGCCGCCCTTGTCGCGATGCCATTACACACACCCTCAAACTCCTCTCTGTCGCGCTCGTCCAAGAGCGCAAATACTTGGCAAGCTAAAATCTTGACTCTCGAGTCTCCTGCCGCATACAAATACCACGTCACCTGCTTGGGCCCTTCAACACGCTCATTGCGGACACTTAAACTAAAATTATGCAGAGTCCCCAAAAGCAGCATCCTGTCTTAGCTACAGGTCCCACACATTCGCGTGTGCGCGCACACACCCACACACACACACATGCACACACTTTCACCTCATACTCATTGGATGGCCATTGGCTCTATCTCTCTCTCTCTCTCGCCCACCCCACCATCGATTATGAAAAAGATAGAATAACATAAAATTTCATTTTTGAAGTCATAAGAGGTGGTTCTCATGGAATCACTTCCCTTCCCTTCGAAAAATCTGCAAGGTTGACAATGGAAACTTAAACGATGGTTGATTGAAGTCAACTATAAAATTCAAAATTTTCTATGGAAAGAGGAGAGTGAAGATGAAATTTTGTTCAAATTTGCACTTACGGTTGGTTTGAATTCTAAAACATTTGGCAATTTTTTGGCATTGACTTGGATAATTGCGGGTGACATTCATTGACAAGCTCAAGCAATCTCTCTTTTGATTTGGATGAACAACTTGCTGCTAGAGAGCAGGCAAGAATCAAATTTGTGCATCCATTATTGAGATTAAAAATAAAAAATGAAAAAAATATTTTGAATGGATCTCACTCAAATTCAAATATTGTCATAAACTTTTAGTGCTTATTTTGAATGCTAAATGCTCTTATGCACTAATGGTTGACAAAGTACAATGAATGGTCTTGCTTGAAAAAATGAGAGAGCTAAATGGTCACTTCATCATTTGGTATAAATGCTATATCTGCTACTTAAAGAGCTCAGATGCAAACTACAATTATGTGTGCATCCATTACGTGATTGAAGCTTTTGCATGGAGTCCATTAAAAAGGTTGAGTTTTTTATTGAATATGACTTTTTAGTTTTGGGCTGCACATTGATTGTGCAATTTTAGTGCTTGATATTAATGTAAAATCATTACATAGCACTACATTTGAGCTTCTTGAATGATCAAGAGAGAGCAGTAAAATTTCGGGCTTGTGGTTGATCGTACATTTTTAGTGCTTGTGTTGAAATTCCAAATGCTTAGGAGCACTAATGATTTGAGTTGTTTTGAAGGGATGTGGCAAGGTTGAACTTTCATTGATCCAGGAAGGGGTCATCATTACAAAATATTGCAAACTTTGGCTACTTAGAGTCATTCTAATTCTAGCTCTAAGTCTAGTCTAAAGTGAAAATGTTTTCATTTGAGCTAGGGTTTACCCAATTTTTTTGAGAGCTTTCAAGTACAAAATTTGGCTATTGAGAGCCATTCATTTTCATTTCATTAAGTTGCAGTTATCTCTAGCTCATAGATTGCTGTTAGATTGAAAGTTTCATGTGAGCTAGTTGTTATCCAACTTTTTGGAAAGCTTTAAATTGTGAAATTTGGCTTTGAAGAGCCACTTCATTTCATCGAAGTTGCATTATTTTCAGCTCTTGGCTTGTTTTACTTTCCATATTTCAAGTGAGTTAACACTTAATCAACTTTTGAATCATGCATGAGAGATTGTAAAAATTGTAAAATCTGCTTATGTAGAAGCTCATTCTCTCTCATTTTCATCATGTGTATATAACAAAGGCACTTTTTTCCCTTTGGTAAATGTAGGTATGCAAGACCCTAGCTTTAGGTTTTCATTAATGTTTTTGGTGTGCATTTGGCTTTCAATAAAAGGCCTTTGAAGCTTGTGTTTTCACTTAGCTTCAAAAAGCTTCTTTTGCAAATAAAAAGATCAAGAGACTTCTCTACAAAGGGGATGCTTGCTCAAGGATGGTCAAAAGAGCATGAATAGGTGTAATCCTTCCATGATTTGGCTGGTTTTTTCATCTCTCCATTCTCTATGCTTGACTTAAGTAATTTTTGCTTCTAATCTATGGTTCTTTTATGTTCAAAATCTAGGCATACTAAAGTTTAAACACTTTGCTTTGCGAATATTAACTCATCAACAAATTAGGTTTTATGTGTGCTAATCATAGGTAATTGGCCTTGACCTTAGGTTAATGTAGATTCATTGCTCATTAGTCCTAGACTCTTAGTGATAGTCTTAATACTCCATTCATTTTTAACATGACCTAGGGCTATGATTAGACTTTAGTCCTTTAGTCCAATTTCCATAAACATCTCATGTTGGAAGAAACAAATAAGTGCTAAAAAAATGAAACAATGAAGCAATAAAATGTCAAGAAAAAGTAGCAAAATTGCTACTAGACACATGGAAAGAAAATTTTTATGTTATGTTGTGTCCATGTGAAGCGTAGCGCCTTATTGGAACTTGACAGGCGAGGGAAATCACCTTGGCTCGCTTGGTCAAGGCCCTAAACTGATGCCCTAGGCTGATAGGGGTTAGTCGTTGCCCTGGTAGGCTAGGCTTTTGGAACACCTTCTTGAGGGTTCAAGGAGTTGAGAGTCGTACCTAGACTTGCCATGGGGTGGAAGCCTTGTGATGTGCTTTACTTTTTTCTATGAAATGACAAAAACAAAACTTCCATGAGCTTCAAAAAGTTGTGACAATGTACTAATAGATTAGGAGCTTTTTTATAGCCTGTAAACTTTCTAGACTTGAATGATTTATTAGTATTGGTCGCATAGTTTTTAGGCTAGTAGGTTTACGAACTTGCATTAGCCTAGATCACCATTGATTGCTTGTGTTTCATGCATAAAACTGAAATTTCAAGTGGTTTAATCTTCACATAGTTTAGGTGTGTTTTTGCTTTAAAGACCATATTAGGTAAAGTGGGAAAATCCCAATTCCCAGGTTGGACAACTTTTAATATATCATGTACAAAATATAGAGATTTTGTCAAAAATTTGAGTTTTCTTAAGGTCTCATTCCACTTTATGCACATACAATACACAATGAAAACAACTAAAATACCATGGTTTCAATCAATTGGATTATTAGGAGACGAGAATATTGCATCCATTATCGTTGTCTATGTTCTACTGTCCTACCTACAACTTATCTCAACATGGAGAGCTTGGTTTCTAGGTCCACCACTTGTCCAAGTTAATGTAAAAGTGACTCAAGGTTCACAACTTGTGAAAGCAAGGATCCATTGAGGAATACAATACACTTGGCTATTTTTCCTTAATTTATTGCATGTGACATTCAAGCAAGGTCCACTTCTAATCTATAACTTCTTAATTTGAGGCATGGGGCATACATAAAATATGTAGCATATGCTCTATTGCCTCATAGGAAGGTTGGTTTCAAGGTGCACTTATCCATGCTAGCCTATCTTGGAGAAATGATGGAGCTTGCTTCTCTCCTTGTTTCAATGGAGACTAGCTTGGACAAGTGGTGGACCTTTGCTTCTCTCTATGTTTCAATAGAGTTAGCTTGGACAAGTGGTGATCTTGGAACAAAACCCCCATGTAAAACATATCATGGGTATTCCAAGTGATTAGAAAGATTACCATTTAAGATATAACCTTATAGGTTGGACAAATGGAGCTTGGCTTGGAGAAATGGTGGACCTTTGATTCTCTCCATGTTTCAATGGAGCCTATCTTGGAGAAATGGTGGAGCTTGCTTCTGTCCATGTTTCGATGGAGCCTAGCTTGAACAGTTGGTGGACCTTTGCTTCTCTCTATGTTTCAATAGAGTTAGCTTAGACACATGGTGGATCTTCAAACTAAGCCAACTACTATCAATGTTTCCTAGCTTGGACAAGTGGTGGAGTGTTTCTCTACTCCATGTTTCAATGGATCTTAGCTTGGACAAGTTTTGGACCTTAAAATAAAAACATGTACAACATAGAATGGATTTTCTAGCTTTCAATGGAGTCTAGATTTAAGAAATGGTGGAGCTTTTCTTCATCCATGTTTCAATGAAACTAGCTTGGAAAAGTGGTGGACCTTGTAACAAACCCCCCCATGTACAACATATCATTGGTTTTCTAAGTGATGGGAAGGAATACCATTCAAGATATAAACTTATAGCTTGGATAAGTAGTTGACTTTAAAACCAAATTCATCATAATACAATGAAATACAGGTTAGCCAATTCCTAAATCTTGAGACCAAACCTCCCATGCTATTAGAGATAATATATTGGATAAGTGGTGGACCTTCTATTATTTTCCCATGCCTAGTTTAGACTACCGGTACACTTTGCAGCTATAAAGGTTGGACGAGTTGTGGAGCCTTGTTTCTATCCATGTTTTAATGGATCCTAGCTTGGACAAGTGGTGAACCTTGGAAAAAAGCTTCCATGTACAACATATATGAGGTTTTCCATGTTTTAATGGAACCTATCTTGGACAAATGGTGAAGCTTGCTTCTCTCCATGTTGATTTTGGAACTACCTTAGACAAGTGGTGGAGCTTTGCTTTTCTACTCTTCATAATACAATGAAGTATAGGTTGGTTACATGGTGAATCTTAAGGCCAAACCTCCCATTTTACTAGAGATGATAGGTTGGATAAGTGGATCAACCTTCTATCATTTCTCCATGACTATATTGGACAATTAGTAGACCTAACATCTGTCTATGTTGTCTAGAGATAAGCTTGGACAAGTGATGGACCGTGCTTCTCTCTTCCCTTGGTTTACTAGTTTGAAGACTCAGTATATATACTTTCTTAGATCTAGCTTGAACAAGTGGTGGACCTTGTATCCACAATCTTAATTCATTAAAAAAAAGTATATGAAAAAATAACATAGGAATCTTGGTTTGAAGGTCAAGCAATTAGGTTCCAAATGCACATAATAATATATTTTCCACCCATAATAAAAGAAAGTTAAATATGTTATTACCAAATTGACAAAGGTAACGTACTCCAAGAATTCTAGCTTTGCATCTTGTCAGATCTAAATCTTCATCAAGGCGACATGTATGTATACATCAACTTTCAAGCCATTCAAGAATACATGCACTTAGATTTCATAGTTTTGTTTTCAAAGTCTTTTAGGTTCTAAAACTCTTTCACGTAAAGTATGTAATGACAAAATTCTTGAAGCAAACATTTGTGCCCAAGAAAAAGATCCCTCTCACATATTTAAAGTCCATGAATTCTCTGATCCATACTTACAAGTTTTATTTTGACATCAAACATCAATTCTCTCATAGTTACAAATAAATGCAACCTCGATATGAATTGACAAAAAATGAATTTCTTTTACTATATGACCCAACATAGGCCCCAATCAAATAAAAAATGAGTCTCCAAAAATTTGGGTGCACTCTAGCAATACATCAGAGTCCCCTTACAATAGGATGCACTCCAATAGTACATTGAAGTTCCCTCAGAGTAGGGTGCACTCCATTCAAGTGTTCATAAAATTGACACACCTTTGTTTTTTTATAAAAAAGACTATATCAAATCATACAAATGTTGAAAGATACACACTAGAATAAAAAAAGCATCTTATGGCCATATTTATTCAATTCTTTCGTGTTGACAAGTACACACCAAGGACATAATTTGTCTCAGAATCACTATACTGATTTACAATTGTGTTGTATGTATAGAATCTCTTATCTCTTGCATACAACCATCCTACCAACCATGGAATTATGGTTCTCTGCAAGAAGTTTTGAAGTTGCTCGGAAGCTTGCCTCCACATATTTGGAAATATAAGATATGTCCCTGGCATGTTCCACATCACCCTATATGGAGTGTCATCAAAAATTAAGGTATTGTTTGCATCCAAATCCTCAAATATCTTCCAAATATCACTCAAATTTTTGTGATAAACCCTTGTAAATCCTAACATAATATTTGGATTTTGGTAATTTTTGTTACTCATAAACACCTTGAACTTGGTATATTGCTCAGGAAAACATTTTTGTGTGATGCGTTGCACCCTTGTTAAGTTATAGCAACTCCATATCCATAGCTCAAAGTATTCAGCACAAAAATCCAAAAAACTTTGTGCGTCTGGTTGCACCACATGATAAACTTCATCTTTATCCTCCACAAGTCGCATGTGTTGAGCCCAAGATGGCATAGAATCTCCATGTTTCATTTCAATTGTCTTGAGAAGTAACCCCTCTAGATCCAAGATAAGTACTCTTTTGATGTCCTTGAAAGAAAGTGGTAGGTGATAAGGAGGTGATTCATTCCTTGGACAAGGTCTTGGAGGAGGTTGGATGGGTAATTCAATAGTTTTCTTCAATTTATGCCAGCATATAGCCAATCCATTTTTCTGTAATGGTTCTAAAATTAAAGAACAATAACACTTAATGCAAACACAACAATAGACATGAGTTTTACATTGTCTACCCTAAGGTTTTATTAGATACCAAAATCCATCTATGATCTACTCATTAATAGAAAGAAAGTCAAATTAAAATCCTGACTCTTTTTTATGCTACACTCTCTCTTAGTCTCAATACCATGGAGGTCAACTAGACTTAAGTCAACTAATAACTACTACTTGTTGTTAAAGGTATGCTTGAAGTGCATAAGGCTTAACCAATGCTCTAGTGTAGAATGGGTATTTAGGTCTCAAGGTCTACCACTTATCCAAGCAAAGATCCATTTAGATATGGAAACCCAATTTTTCTTAATATAATGATATAGAGTGGACAAGTGGTGAATCCTGAGACCAAACCACCCATGCTACTAGGGATAATAGGTTGGACAAGTGGTGGACCTTGAATGTAAACCCCCCATGTACAAAGTATCAGGGGTTTTGGGTATTTCAATCGACTCTAGCATCTTCGAGACATGGTGGAGCTTACTTCTCTCCATGTTTCAATGGAGTCTATCTTGGATAAATGGTGGAGCATCATTCTCTCCATGTTTCAATGGAGCCTAGCTTGGACAAGTGGTGGACGTTTGTTTCTCTCTATGTTTGAACAGATTTAGCTTGGACAAGTGGTGGACCTTGGAACAAAATCCCCATGTAAAACATATCATGGACATTACAAGTGGTGAGAAAAAATACCATTCAATATATAACCTTATAGGTTGGACAAGTGGTGGACCTTAACACCCAATTATTATTAATATAATGACATAGAGTGGACAAGTGGTGAATCTTGCGACCAAACCTACTAGGAAAAGTAGGTTGGACAAGTGGTGGACCTTGAATGCAAACCCCCATGTACAAAATATCACTCATGCTACTAGGAATAATTTGGTATTAAGGTCCATGTTTCAATGGAGCCTAGCTTGGAAAAGTGGTGGACCTTTGTTTCTCTCTATGTTTCAATAGAATTAGCTTGGACAAGTGGTGAACCTTGGAACAAAACCCCCATGTAAAGCATGTCATGGGCATTACAAGTGGTGAGAAAAAATACCATTCAAGGTATAACCTTATAGGCTGGACAAGTGGTGGACCTTAGCACCCAATTCCTCTTATTATAATGACATAGAGTGGAAAAGTGGTGAATTGTGAGACCAAACCTACTAGGGATAATAGGGTGGACAAATGGTTGACCTTGAATGTAAATCACCCATGTACAAAATATCATGGGTTTTGCGTATTTCAATGGAGCCTAGCATCTAGGAGACATGGTGGAACTTACTTATGTCCATGTTTTAATGGAGCCTATCTAGGAGAAATGGTGGAGGTTCCTTCTCTCCATGTTTCAATGGAGCCTAGCTTGGACAAGTCGTGGACCTTTGTTTCTCTCTATGTTTAAATATGGTTAGCTTGGACAAGTGGTGGATCTTGGAATGAAACTCCCATGTAAAACATATCATGGGCATTTCAAGTGGCGAGAAAGGATACCATTTAAGATATAACCTTATAGGTTGGACAAGTGGTGGACCTTAACACAATATAATGACATAGAGTGTACAAGTGGTGAATCTTGAAACCAAACCACTCATGCTACTAGGGATAATAGGTTAAACAAGTGGTGGGCCTTGAAATAAAACCCCCTAGAGTGTTTCAATGGAGCCTAGCTTGGAAACATGGTAAAGCTTGCTTCTCTCCATGTTTCAATGCAGCCTATCTTGGATAAATGGTGGAGCATCATTCTCTCCATGTTTCAATGGAGCCTAGCTTGGACAAGTGGTGGACCTTTATTTCTCTCTATGTTTGAATAGAGTTATCTTGGAAAAGTGGTGGACCTTGGAACAAAAACCCCATGTAAAACATATCATGGGCATTACAAGTGGTGAGAAAAAATACCATTTAATATATAACCTTATAGGTTGGACAAGTGGTGGACCTTAACACCCAATTATTCTTAATATAATGACATAGAGTGGATAAGTGGTGAACTTGGGACCAAACCTACTAGGGAAATAGGTTCGACAAGTGGTGGACCTTGAATGTAAACCCCCCATGTACAAAATATCACTCATGCTACTAGAAATAATTTGGTATTAAGGTCCATGTTTCAATGCAGCCTAGCTTGGAAAAGTGGTGGACCTTTGTTTCTCTCTATGTTTCAATAGATTTAGCTTGGACAAGTGGTGGACCTTGGAACAAAACCCCCATGTAAATCATGTCATGGGCATTACAAGTGGTGAGAAAAAATACCATTCAAGCTATAACATTATAGGTTGGACAAGTGGTGGACCTTAACACCCAATTCCTCTTAATATAATGACATAGAGTGGACAAGTGGTGAATCATGAGACCAAACCTACTAGGGATAATAGGTTGGACAAGTGGTGAACCTTGAATGTAAACCCCCCATGTACAAAATATTATGGGTATTGGGTATTTCAATGGAGCCTAGCAACCTGGAGACATGGTGGAGCTTATTTCTCTCCATGTTTCAATGGAGCCTATCTAGGAGAAACAGTGGAGGTTCCTTCTCTCCATGTTTCAATGAGCCTAGCTTGGACAAGTGGTGGACCTTTCTTTCTCTATATGTTTTAATAGAGTTAGCTTGGACAAGTGGTGGACCTTGGAATGAAACCCCCATGTAAAACATATCATGGGCATTTCAAGTGGTGAGAAAGGATACCATTTAAAATATAACCTTATAGGTTGGACAAGTGGTGGACCTTGAATGTAAACCCCTCATGTACAAAATTATGGGTTTAGGGTATTTCAATGGATCCTAGTGTGGAGACATGGTGGAGATTGCTTCTCTCAATGTTTCAATGGAACCTATCTTGGAGAAATGGTGGATCATCCTTCTCTCCATGTTTCAATGGAGCCTACCTTGGACAAGTGGTGGACCTTTGCTTCTCTCTATTTTTCAATAGAGTTAGCTTGGACAAGTGGTGGGTCTTGGAACAAAACCCCTTTGTAAAACATAGCATGGACATTACAAGTGATAAGGAAAAATATCATTCAAGATATAACCTTATAGGTTGGAAAAGTGGTGATGGACCTTGACAAGTGGTGAAGGATACCATTTAAGATATACCCTTATAGGTTGGACAAGTGGTGGACCTTAACACCCAGTTATTCTTAATATAATGACATAGAGTGGATAAGTGGTGAATCTTAAGACCAAACCACTCATGCTACTAGGTATAATACGTTAGAGAAGTGGTAGACCTTGAATGTAAACACCCCATGTACAAAATATCATGGTTTTAGGGTGTTTCAATGGAGCCTAGAATCTTGGAGACATGGTAGATCTTGATTCTTTCGATGTTTGAATGGCACCTATCTTGGAAACATGATGGAGGTTACTTCCCTCCATGCTTCAATGGACCTTAGCTTTGACAAGTGGTGAACCTTTGCTTCTCTCTATGTTTGAATAGAGTTAGTTTGGACAAGTGGTGGACCTTTGCTTCTCTCTATGTTTGAATACAATTAGCTTGGACAAGTGGTGGACCTTGGAATGAAACCCCCATGTAAAACATATCATGGGCATTTCAAGTGGTGAGAAAGGATACCATTTAAGATATAACCTTATAGGTTGGACAAGTGGTGGACCTTAATACATAGTTCTTCCTAATATAATGACATAGAGTGTACAAGTGGTGTATCTTGAGACCAAACCACTCGTGCTACTAGGGATAATAGGTTAGACAAGTGGTGGGCCTTGAAATAAAACCCCCCATGTACAAAATAAAATGGGTTTAGGGCATTTAAATGGATCCTAGCTTGGAGACATGGTGGAGCTTTCTTCTCTCCATGTTTCAATGAAGCCTATCTTGGAGAAATGGTGGAGCATCCTTCTCTCCATGTTTCAATATAGCTTAGCTTGGACAAGTGGTGGATCTTTGGTTCTCTCTATGTTTCAATAGAGTTAGCTTGGACAAGTGGTGGACATTGAAACAAAACTACCATGTAAAACATATCATGGGTAGTTCAAGTTGTGAGAAAAAAAACCATTTAAAATATAACCTTATAGGTTGGACAAGTGGTGGACCTTAACACCCAATCCTTTTTAATACAATGACATAGAGTGGACAAGTGGTGAATCTTGAGACCAAAGCTATCAAGCTACTAGGGATACTAGGTTGGACAAGTGGTGGATCTTGAATGTACATCCCCTATGTACAAAATATCATGGGTTTAGGGTGTTTCAATGGAGTCTAGCATATTGGAGACATGGTGGAGCTTGCTTCGCTCCATGTTTCAAGTGGTGGACCTTCAATTATTTTCCCATACCTAGTTTAGACAACCCATACACTTTGCAACTCTAAAGGTTGGACGAGTGGTGGAGCTTTGTTTATTTCCATGTTTTAATGGATCCTAGCTTGGACAAGTGGTGGACCTTGGAAAAAAGTCCCCCCTGTACAACATAGCTGAGTTTTTTCATGTTTTAATGGAAGAGAGATTTGACAAATGGTGGAGCTTGCTTATCTCCATGTGGATTTTAGAACTAGCTTGGACAAGTGGTGGAGCTTTGCTTTTCTACTCTTCATAATACAATGATGTATAGGTTGGTTACATGGTGAATCTTAAGGCCAAACCTCCCATCTTACTAGAGATGATAGGTTGGACAAGTGTTCAACCTTCTATCATTTCTCCATGCCTATAATTAGACAATTAGTAGAACTAGCATCTTTCTATGTTGTCTAGAGCTGAGCTTGGACAAGTAGTGGACCTTGCTACTCTCTTCCCTTGGTTTATTAGTTTGAAGACTCATTATATATACTTGCTTAGATCTATATAATTACTCATTAGTTAGGTTACAAGTAGGTATGTAATTTGTTAGCCTCAAGGGACTTTGAATATTGAATAGTAAGAAAGTCAAGTGTTGGTTTGAAGATCTTTTGCTTATCTAAACTAAACTCTAACTCAATAATAAGTCTCTTAAGTTCCACGAATTGTCCTATCTAGGTTTGTGCTAGATTCTAACTTCCTTGATGAGGTAGAATCCTAGAAAAATGAGGCACTATAAGTTTTACCTTAGCTCAAATGGATTTTCACTTAAACTAGACTGCAATTTGACACTCTAGTATCTTTGTCTTGATGGAGTTTAACACTAGATACATAGTAGTGATATTTAAGCTTCATGTCTCTTCACTTGATCGAGATATGAGACCATACTTTCAAGGTCACCACTTGTCTTACCTAAAGACCAATGTGAGACATGGGAGGAAGAAAGCCATCCGATATTGTTTTAAGGACTATTACATAGACAATCAATAACTTAAGTAAAGCAAAAAGACTTGGATCTTTCACAATTAATAACTTAAGTAAAGCCAAAAAGACTTGGATCTTTGACAGTTTTTTTCAAACTAAAAAAGCACAATCTCATGCTAACAAAACTATAAATCACAATTGAAAGTTTTGAACGAGAAAAAGATCAGCAATCTTATAAGAAGGATACTTTTCATTTCATTTGATGATTACAAACTAAAAGAAAGTCTCTCAAGAAATTGATAAACAAAAAATGTAGGTGACTGCTTCATTATTTTGAGCAAACATATCAAAATCTCTATTGATTGAGCTCCATCTAGTAGTATCCTTTGTAAGATCCTGCAGGAAGGAATAAAAAGAAAGATTTGTTAGATACCATGCACATGAGTGTTCAAGTATGTGTATCAAGAATATATGACATGTCACTAGTACCTTAGGGTTGCTTTCTATCCAGCCTTAGAAGATTGTTCTCAGCTTTCACCTTATTTATATAAGCCTTTGCTGTGGTTGCCTTCAAAACTCCTTTTGTGTTACAACCCAATTGCCTAGCTAAAGTGGTCAATTGTGACGCCTTCATGCTTTCAATGGGTGTACGCTCCTTTGCTAAGATCTCTTGTATTTGGGCTCTTCTCATTTCATTGCGGTGGCTTGTGTCACTTGCATTTTCAATGATAGTTTCATCCCTGTCACCTTTTGCAGGTGGTATTCTTCTTGTAAAGAACACCTTAGCTGACCAAACATCATTTTTCTGCTTCCAATACTCCATGATTTGTTTGTATTCACTATCATTTGTCACTATAGGTTGTCCATAACGATTAGAAGCAATTAAATCACGCACATCCCTTCTCTCATCAAGCTGAATCAAGTATGGCAGTAGCTCCTCCAAGAGCATATTGTCAACCATCTTCTCAGCATCAAATTGTGGTGGAAAAATGCAATTGTTTGCTGGTGAAATACATCCCTTGTAAGGAGAGTCATCAATAAGCACTGTTCTTTGTGGATCACATTCAAACCCCATGGCAATTTTGGCTAGAGGCTTGAACATTGCCTCAACGTTTGGATTGTCGGGTCTAAACAATTTTTGAGTTTGAGCGGTGTAGCAAACATCTTGCGACCAAATTGCAAAGAAAGGCAATGTATCCTCAGCTAAGTTGTTTAGTGCTGCAAGGATTTGATACACATTATTCCTAGTAGCTGTCGACCAAATTGCAACATTAAACCTCTGTAAAATAGTCTTCAAGAATTGGATGCAACCTGGCCTGAGTATAATATATCTTTTTGAATCCATTTGCACTGAGTTGTGGTGTGAGGATGGTTGAGGGGAACGTTTCAACAATAGACCATTTAAATCCAATATAATTGTAAGCATGGATTTCTCAACATCTACGCTACATGACGTAGTACCAATTGGCAATAGCTCGTGAGTGGACTTTTCAGTCTCTTTTGATGTATGTTGCATTTTTGAAGCATCGATTTCTTGGTTCTCATTATTGGAAGCTTGCTCAAGTTGCACAACACTAGACTCTAGTATAGAAATATCATCCATCTTGGGCACTTTAGAAACCATAGAATCTATGGATTCTATAGTTGTTGACTGAACCATAGGAGCATTATCCATCCCAGTTTGTGAATCTAAGAAAACACACACACAAATGGTATCTCAAAACCACTAGAATTTTATTCACCATATTTATATGTAGAACTCCTAGTAAGAAATTTATTTAAGGTAAAGTCGTTGTTAGAATCCTTGCAACCATTTTCAGCATTCGTACACCAAACACCACTTGTCTAAAATACAATCTACTAACTCAACATTTTCCATCCTACACTTTATTAAAGATGAGTACTTAAAGTGAAAACTAAAAGCCACCCTTGTTGAGGAAACATGGATACAAGGTCCACCAAATGTCCAACCTAGACTACAAGCAAACAATTAGAGATTTGGCTTAGATTTGGATTCAAAGGCCACCACTTATTCAAGTAAGATAACTCCACTTGTTTAAGACAGTAATGTTTGAAGCCCCACCACTTGTCCAACCTAGACATTGATTAAATTTTGGTAAGATTTATCACAAATCTAGAGTAGAATCAAGATTCTATGGCCAAGGTAGTCAAATAAGTTAGACAACACACAAAGCATAAGAGCACTTTAGATTCTCGTTGAGCATAAACTAAACAATAATCAAATGTTATATTCACTTGAGATTTCATCCATGAAAAATGAAAATGATGCATGTACTTGAGATTTCCATCCATGTACAATACTTTACAATGTCAAGTAAAGTTATAGTCAGCAAACAACTCTTCTCCTGCTTCAACTTGACAAATAGTCTCAATGCATACATGGCCATATTCTTCTGACTTGATGTGTGAAGAGGTGCATTTATGCCAAGGTGGCAAATTTGGATCAAATGTATAGCGTACGTTGGGACAGACATTTGTACTGTGAGAACTATTTATATAGCCCGACACGTTTCCTTCTTCTACACAACCAATAATGTATGATTGATCTTCCTCTTCTTCTATGTTTGGATCCTCTAGAAGAGAATATTTATAAGCTCTTGGAAAAATTTTGCATATCTTTTTCCAGTCTTGAAATCTATACTTATGCCCTCCATAGTTTAGAATAGTCAAACCACTTTCCAGGGTAGTATGCACAAATAGCCCATAACCAGCTCCTTCAATACATGAAAGTCGCACTTCAAAATCCACACCGTTAATATGGAAAATTACATCTTTGGGAATAGGAAAAGTTGGTGTCCCAAAAGGATCTTCATGCCAATCATAGTGTGAAATACATCTAGTTTTTATATCACTTAACTCCTTTGTGTCTGCAAAAAGAAGAAAATATTATGCATAAAATAATGACAATATCAAAGAAAGATATCATTATTTTATAGTCCAATAGGTCCATTGTATGGAAGACTTAGAGTGCCTCTTACATGGTGCCTCCAAGGTTTCCAAAAAATAAAATCATTGGAAAAAAAAGGCCACTGTGTCTCCAATCTATTGCCCATTTGAAGCATAGAGAGAACCAAGGTCCACCACTTGTCCAAGCTAGACATGGAGCATTGACACAAGATCCAACACTTATCCAAGAACCCTATAGTATATGTGGTAACATGGGATGCATTGATGCAACAAAAGTAGTCTAGCCTCCTCATCCATCTCTTTTTTCTTGTAGCCTAGAGGGATTAGTTTCAAGGTCTATCACTAGTCAAAAACTACACATAGAACATTGATACAAGGTTCCACCACATGTGAAACCTATCATCTCTAGTAGCATGGATGGTTTGATATCAAGGTTCACTGCGTGTCCTACCTATACTCTATTGTAGCATAGAGATTCTGGTTTGGTGGTACTACACTTGTCCAAACTTGGCTTGTTGTTGATATCTGGAGGTAATCAAGGGTCCTCCACTTGTCCAAGTTAGGCATATAAAACAATTGCAAGGTCCACCATGTGTACAACATATGATTGATTATAGCATGCATGGTCTTATTTCATGGGCAACCATCTTCTCTCCAACATGTGTCCAACCTCGGCTCCATTGAAGCATGGAGAGAAGCAAGGTCCACCACTTATCAAAGCTATTATTTTCTCCCAGTGCTTTCAAAACCCATAATACGTTGTACATGGGGGGGGGGATTCTTGTTTCAAGGTCCACCACTTGGCTAAGATTGGATCCATTGAAACATAAAGAGAAGCAAGCTCTACCATTTGTCCAAGCTAGGTGCCATTGAAACATGAAAACCCCATAATATGTTGTATACGGGGGGTTTTTCAGGTCTACCACTTGTCTAAGCTATGGTCCATTGGAACATGGAGAGAATCAAAGCTCCACCACTTTTCTAAGCTAGGATCCATTGAAACATGGAGAGAAGCAAGCTCCATTGTTTGTCTAAGCTAGGCTCCATTGGAACATGGAGAAAACAAGCTCCACCACTTGCCTATTATTGCATAGAGATTCTGGTTTGAAGGTCCACCACTTGTCCAACCTTGCCTTCATGTATGGAGATAATAAAGAGTGCAATGCTTCTCTAAGCTAGGGACATAAAAGAGTTTCAAGGTCCACTACATATACGATCTATGATGGGTTGTAGCATGGGAGGTTTCATTTTAAGGTTGACCACTTCTCCAGCTCCGCTTGTCCAACCTCAGATCCATTGAAGAATGGAGAATAAAGGTGTACCAACTCTCCAAAATAGGCAAGAAAATCTCTATAAAACCCATGAATTGTTAATATATGCTATGCTGTGGAGTTTTGTTTGAAGGTCCACTCCTTATCCAAGCTACAATCCATTGAAGCATGGAAATAAGTAAGATATATCTATAGTCCAAGATAGGATCCATTGAAACATAGAGAGAATCAAGGTCCACCACTTGTCCAAGCTATGCATGGGTAATTGATATAAGGACCACTACGTTTTCACCTATACTATGCTCTATCATGGATGGTTTCATATACCACCAATTTTCCAACCTATTTAGTAGGTTGTATTATGGGGGTTTGGTTTCAAGGTACTTCACTTGTCTAAGGTGGGTTCCATTGAACCATGGAGAGAAACAATGTCTACCACTTGTCCGAAATATGCTCCTTTAAAACATAAAAGCAAGGTCCACCACTTGTCCAAGCTAATGTTTCTCTCCATTGAAGCATGGAGAGAAACAAGGTCTACCACTGTCCAAAATATGCTCCATTGAAACATAAAAGCAAGGTCCACCACTTGTCCAAGCTAATATAACAAATGGGTGTTGGTTACAAGGTGTACCACACTTGTCTAAACTAGTCTCCATGCAAGGTCACCACATGTCCAAGCTATATGATCTTGGTTTGAAGGTCTACCACACCTCTTGAAATTAGGATCCATGTAAGGTCCACCTTTTGTCAAGCTATGCTTTAGTGAGTACTAAAACTAAGTAAATTGCAGTACTTAAATACCTTTCCAAGCTCATTAAGATTTTGGTCTCTAAGGCCACCACCACATGTCTAATCTATGCTCTAATTGATTACTTATGCTAGTTCTCAAAGTCCAAACATAAGCTCCCTTCTAGCAAGGTTAGTTTAAATTTAGGCTCCAACACCTGTCTAAGCTAGGTTCAATTTATGAAGCATCACCATTTAACCATGCTACGATCTAATGTATCATATCAAGGGGGTATTGATAAAAGGTCCAAAACTTATTGAGTTCAAGCTCTTAAGTAATTAAGTCTTTGTGAGTATTAAATGTTATAGTTTTAGTCTAAGATCCACCATTCAAAAACTCAAGTAATTTATTATTTACATTCAAACCTTGAATGCTTGAGATAAAAAATACAAACTCAATCAATACTATATAAAGCAAAATCTAACATTAAGAGTATCAAATCAGTAACAAGAAACACTAACATGCACAAGAAACTCAAAACATACGTGTCTCCATTTCCAAAAAGTCCTCCATTGACAGAGGATGTTGTTGTTGTTCTTCTTCTTCTCTTTGTGGAGAGCACTCCTCTGTAACAGGCACAATGTCATCTGATTGCGAAGTGGATTGTTGAAGTCCAGCCCATTTTTCTATATCTTCATGAGACTTAGCAAAGTCTAGCAGCATGGTCTCCACGTTTTTTGCCTCCTCCACACTATCAATTAAGCATATAACTTCTTTTTTCTGTTGTATTCCTTCTTGTGCAACCAAGGAGCCATCACCAAAAACATCAACAAGCTTGCGGTCTTCAAAACAATATGTACGAATGTAGTGCTTGACCAAAGCTCTTTTTTTGGCCTCCAAATATTGCAAATCTGACATATCGTTATCTGCTACTTGAAGAAGAGAACAATCAATTGGCATGGGATGTTCCTCTGATCTTCTTCTCAGGTCTTCAAATGCATTGCCTTGTCCCAAGAAGGCAATAACTGTTAGGAATTGAATTGCTCCTTTGCAAGGAGCTGATGGAAAGTGATGCAATGCACCACAACAATGGTAGCTCAGATTATCTCCCATGGCGTGAAAGGCACATTGCAATTTTGTGAAGTTAGTGAAATCCACAAATGCAAGAAAGACAAATCCAGGATCTGTTGACCCTCCAGCAATAGCCAAGATCCCATCCAAAGCATTGTTAAATGTCTCCTCACTCCACTTCAAATTGCCTCCAACGTTTTTTGTCATATCTAAAACACATAAGCCAATAGGCACTTTATTATTGAAGTGGCGCATCAAGTAGAGATTGCCTTCCATTTGTAGGCTCACCACATAGATTGACCATGGCAAATCTCTAGGCTCAGTTTTCTCCTTTTGAAGGTGAATTGCCCATTGCATGTATTTTATTGCTCCATCTGGAAAAGCCATTTTCTTTGTTCCACGCGTCAAACTAGATTTGATCCATTCCTCGCATAGCATTAAAATTGTTTTATAAACAACATCATTGATGTTATACATTTTGACCACCTCCTCCCAGTCTTTACATGGTGAAGACTCATTCAAATTGTTGAAGCCTTCAAGAAGTGCATCTTGAATCAATTTGTCTTGCTTCAACTGCTTGATTCGATCATACATGTCAGTTGCATCACCATCCTTTGCACTCTTTGACAGTAAAATCTTCTCATCTCTAATCTCTTCTTGAATAGTCTTTACCTCTGATTCCTCAAGGCCACAAAGGTATCTAAATACAGTTGTTGGGGGTTTCTTATTCTCCTCTTCTAGCTTTTCAATGATTTCTATCCAGCAATCATAAACTAAATCAGAGTACGTGACCATGTGTGCCTGTTTAGCAATCCAACTTGCTGCTGCACTCATTCTTGCCAATCGAAGAAAAGCCTAAAAAGAAATAGAGAAATAATTAAACTATTGAGCAAGATTTGTTAATTAAACACTATCAAAAAGACAAAGAAAATAACTTACATCCCATCCGGCACGAGATGCATGTCCCTCTGCAATTCCACTTGCTGCCTTTGGTGGTCGTCCTGAGAAGATCCATTGACTCCGTAAATGTCTCAATATTTGGCTGTAAGGTTGCTTGACATACAATGACTGAGCCTCCTCATTTGCAATGGCAGATATAGCAGTTGCAACAAATGGAGGAGCATTCACAACAATGCGAGCCTTTCTAAATTTATACACGCTAATCAGTCTTTCAAATACCTCTTTGTTGTTTTGTTCATTGTGAAGCAAAACTTTTGCAGCATAGATTGAATGCTTCCCATCAAGAATCCAATAATGATAATCTTTAATTTTTTGCTCCTCTACCTCTTCTACTGCCAAAGGAGTCCCCTTCTTTGATTTTGCATTTCCAACAGGCATCAAATATGCACATGCTGCAGGCTTGGTCGTACTCCATGAAAATCCAAATAACACACTTTCAGCGTGTTTTTTATCCATAATACGTGAATTATAGTGATCAGGAGCAAGCCAACAATTTTGAATAGGGATATCAAATTCCCTATATTGGAAAGGAAAATAATTTATGTACTTATTCATTCCACCTGTATCTTTTTCTCGTCCTTTCATGGCCTCAACTTCTAAAACATCTGGATCCATTTGACATTGAACCCTCTTTTGATGAGGATGCCAAAGATGCCTTGTCTACATCCAAAATGGAACTAGTTCGCTTAGCTGCTACTTTTTTCACTTTTGCTTGCTTCTTTGTGGATGGTGGTCGTGAAGCTTTCACCTTTTTTCGTTGTAGTGTGGCAATGATGGAGCTTTGAAGTTGATCTGCTGTGATGTTTGGATTTGATTCTGCAAACTTCCATCCTTGAGAAAACATTGTCTCTTCTTTGTTTCTAGACATGCGCTCCAATGCATATGCTCCTGGAGATAGTTGAAATTCTAGATTCATTGGAACTAGAATGTCAATGCATTCCACCTCCGGATGACTATCAACTACAGAGACAGATGCTTCCACAACTTGTCCAACATCTTCAAACAAGCTGTCATTCTCCCTTTTGGCAATAAATAGATGCACCTTATGAAATTGTGCACCCTCTATACCATGTATGTCCAAATACCATTTCCTAACATCATTGCAAGTATAGTCAATTGAGACAGCAACCCTTGCAACTTGTTTTTTTGGAGCCATCTTTCCTGAAACAAAAAAAAAACAAATGTTATTTTAGCATATACTTTTTTGTAATGAATTAAGTTTGTGTGAATACAAGGTCCACCACTTGTTCAAGTTAGATCTAAGCAAGTATACATAGTAATCTTTTAAGCTAGTAAACTAAGGGAAGGGAGAAGTAAGGTCCACCACTTGTCCAAGCTCAGCTCTAGACAACATGGAGAGATTCGAGGTCTACTTATTGTCTAATATAGGCTAACTATATTGAAACATGGAGAGAAGCAAAGGTCCACCACTTATCCAATCTAGGGTCCATTGAAACATGGAGAGAAGGATGCTCCACTATTTGTCCAAAATAGGCTCCATTGAAACATGAAGAGAAGCAATATGCACCATGTCTTCGAGATGCTAGGCTCCATTGAAATACCTTAAACCCATGATATTTTGTATATGTGGGGTTTAAATTCAAGGTCCACCACTTGTCCAACCTATCTCCCTAGTAGCATGAGTGGTTTGGTCTCAAGATTCACCACTTTTCCACTCTATGTCATTATATTAAGAAGATCTGGGTGTTAAGGTCCACCACTTGTCCAACCTATAAGGCTATATCTAAAATGGTATTATTTACCACCACTTGGAATGCACATGATAGGTTTTACATAGGGGTTGGTTCCAAGGTCCACCACTTGTCCAAGCTAACTCTATTGAAACATAGAGAGAATCAAGGTCCACCACTTGTCCAAGCTAGGCTCCATTGAAACATGGAGAGAAGGATGCTCCACCATTTGTCCAAGCCAGGTCGATTGAAACATGAAGAGAAGCAAGCTGCACCATGTCTCCAAAATGCTAGGCTCCATTGAAATATCTTAAACCCATGATATTTCGTACATGGGGGGTTTACATTCAAGGTCCACCACTTGTCCAACCTATTATCACTAGTAGCATGAGTGGTTTGGTCTCAAGATTCACCACTTTTCCACTCTATGTCATTATATTAAGAAGATCTGGGTGTTAAGGTCCACCACTTGTCCAACCTATAAGGCTATATCTTAAAGGGTATTCTTTCTGACCACTTGGAATGACCATGATAGGTTTTACATGGGGGTTTGGTTCCAAGGTCCACCACTTGTCCAAGATAACTCTATTGAAACATAGAGAGAAGCAAAGGTCCACCACTTGTCCAAGCTAGGGTCCATTGAAACATGGAGAGAAGGATGCTCCACCATTTGTCCAAGATAGGCTCCATTGAAACATGAAGAGAAGCAAGCTGCACCATGTCTCCAGGATGCTAAGATCCATTGAAATACCTTACAACCCACGATATTTTGTACATGGGGAGTTTACATTCAAGGTCCACCACTTGTCCAACCTATTATCTCTAGTAGCATGAGTGGTTTGGTCTCAAGATTCACCACTTTTCCACTCTATGTCATTACGTTAAGAAGATCTGTGTGTTAAGGTCGACCACTTGTCCAACCTATAAGGGTATATCTTAAAGGGTATTATTTCTCACCACTTGAAATGTCCATGATATGTTTTACATGGGGGTTTGGTTCCAAGGTCCACCACTTGTCCAAGCTAACTCTATTGAAAACATAGAGAGAAACAAAGGTCCACCACTTGTCCAAGCTAGGCTCCATTGAAACATGGAGAGAAGGATGCTCTATCATTTGTCGAAGCTAACTCTATTGAAACATGGGGGGTTTACATTCAAGGTCCACCACTTGTCCACCTATTAACGCTAGTAGCATGAGTGGTTTGGTCTCAAGATTCACCACTTTTTCACTCTATGTCATTATATTAAGAATATCGGGTGTTAAGGTCCACCACTTGTCCAACCTATAAATCTTATCTTAAGGGTTATTCTTTCTCACCACTTGGAGTGACCATGATAGGTTTTACATGGGGGTTTGGTTCCAAGGTCCACCACTTGTCCAAGATAACTCTATTGAAACATAGAGAGAAGGAAAGGTCCACCACTTGTCCAAGCTAGGGTCCATTGAAACATGGAGAGAAGGATGCTCCACCATTTGTCCAAGATATGCTCCATTGAAACATGAAGAGAAGCAAGCTACACCATGTCTCCAAGATGCTAATCTCCATTGAAATACCTAAACCCATGAATTTCGTACATGGGGGGTTTACATTCAAGGTCCACAACTTGTCCAACCTATTATCTCTAGTAGCATGAGTGGTTTGGTCTCAAGATTCACCACTTTTCCACTCTATGTCATTATATTAAGAATATCTGGGTGCTAAGGTCCACCACTTGTCCAACCTATAAGGCTATATCTTAAACTTTATTCTTTCTCACCACTTTGGAGTTACCATGATAGGTTTTACATGGGAGTTTGGTTACAAGGCCCACCACTTGTCCAAGCTAAATCTATTGAAACATAGAGAGAAGCAAAGGTCCACCACTTGTCCAAGCTAGGCTCCATTGAAACATGGAGAGAAGGATGCCCTCACCATTTGTCAAAGATAGGCTCCATTGAAACATGAAGAGAAGCAAGCTGCACCATGTCTCAAGATGCTAGGCTCCATTGAATACCTTAAAACCATGATATTTCGTACATGGGGGTATACATTCAAGGTCCACCACTTGTCCAACCTATTATCCTTAGTAGCATGAGTGTTTTGGTCTCAAGATTCACCACTTTTCCACTCTATGTCGTTATATTAAGAAGATCTAGGTTTTAAGGTCGACCACTTGTCCAACCTATAAGGCTAGATCTTAAAGGTATTATTTCTCACCACTTGGAATGACCATGATATGTTTTACATGGGGGTTTGGTTCAAGGTCCACCACTTGTCCAAGCTAACTCTATGGAAACATAGAGAGAAGCAAAGGTCCACCACTTGTCCAAGCTAGGCTCCATTGAGACATTTAGAGAAAGGATGATCCCCATTGTGGAAGATAGGCTCCATCGAAACATGAAGAGAAGCAAGCTGCACCATGTCTCCAAGATGCTAGGCTTCATCGAAATACCTTAAACCCACGATATTTTGTACATGGGGGTTTACATTCAAGGGCCACCACTTTTCCAAGCTATTATCGCTAGTAGCATGAGTGGTTTTGTCTCAAGATTCACCACTTTTCCACTCTATGTCATTTATATTAAGAATATGTGGGTGTTAAGGTCCACACTTGTCCAACCTATAAGTCTATATCTTAAAGGTTATTCTTTCTTACCACTTGGAGTGACCATCATAGGTTTTATATGGGGGTTTGGTTCCAAGGTCCCACCACTTGTCCAAGCTAACTCTATTGAAAACAGAGAGAAGATCAAAGGTCCACCACTTGTCCAAGCTAGGCTCCATTGAAACATGGAGAGAAGGATGCACCACCATTTGTCCAAGATAGGCTCCATTGAAACATGGACGAGAACAAGCTTCACCAAGTCTCCAAGATGCTAGCTCCAGCGAAAAACATTAAACCCATGAATCCTTCGTAGATGAAATGGTTTTACAATCAAGTCCAACACTTGTCCAAGCTATTATTGGTAGTGGCCTTATTTGTTTTGGTCTCAAGATTCCCACTTTTTCACTCTAGGTTCATATATTCATAATATTAGTGGGTGTTAAGTCCACCACAATTCCAACCTATAAGGGCTACATCTTAAAGTTTATTCTTTCGTACCACTGGAGTGAACCATGATAGGTATTACATGGGGGTTTGGTTCCAAGGTCCACCACTTGTCCAATCTAACTGTAATTTGAATCATAGATAGAAGGGTCTCCCAAAAAAAAAGGTCCACCACTTGACCAAGCTAGGCTCCAATTGAAACATGGAGAGAAGGATGCTCCACCATTTGTTGAAGCTAACTCTATTGTAACATGGGGGGTTTACGTTCAAGGTCCACCACTTTTCAAAGCTATTACCGCTAGTAGCATGAAAGGTTTTGTCTCAAGATTCACCACTTTGTCACTCTATGTCCTTATGTTAAGAATATTTGGGTGTTAAGGTCCACCACTTGTCCAACCTATAAGACTATATCTTAAAGGTTATTCTTTCTCACGACTTGGAGTGACCATGATAGGTTTTACATTGGGGTTTGGTTCCAAGGTCCACCACTTGTCCAAGCTAACTCTATTGAAACATAGAGAGAAGCAAAGGTCTACCACTTGTCCAACCTAGGGTCCATTGAAACATGGAGAGAAGGATGCTCCACCATTTGTCCAAGATAGGCTCCATTGAAACATGAAGAGAAGCAAGGTGCACCATGTCTCCAAGATGCTAGGGTCCATCTAAATACCTTAAACTTACCATATTTCGTAGATGGGGGGATTACATTCAAGGTCCACCACTTGTCCAACCTATAAGTCTATATCTTAAAGGTTATTCTTTCTTACCACTTGGAGTGACCATCATAGGTTTTATATGGGGGTTTGGTTCCAAGCTCCACCACTTGTCCAAGCTAACTCTATTAAAACAGAGAGAGAAGCAAAGGTCCACCACTTGTCCAAGCTAGGCTCCATTGAAACATGGAGAGAAGGATGCTCCACCATTTGTCCAAGATAGGCTCCATTGAAACATGACGAGAAGCAAGCTGCACCATGTCTCCAAGATGCTAGGCTCCATCGAAAAACATTAAACCCATGATATGTCGTAGATGAGGGGTTTACATTCAAGGTCCAACACTTCTCCAAGCTATTATTGGTAGTAGCCTGAGTGGTTTGGTCTCAAGATTCACCACTTTTCCACTCTATGTCATTATATTAAGAATATGCGGGTGTTAAGGTCTAGCACTTGTACAACCTATAAGGCTACATCTTAAAGGTTATTCTTTCTTACCACTTGGAGTGACCATGATAGGTTTTACATGGGGGTTTGGTTTCCAAGGTCCACCACTTGTCCAAGCTAACTCTATTGAAACATAGAGAGAAGCAAAGGTCCACCACTTGTCCAAGCTAGGCTCCATTGAAACATGGAGAGAAGGATGCTCCATCATTTCTCGAAGCTAACTCTATTGAAACATGGGGGTTTACGTTCAAGGTCCACCACTTGTCCAAGCTATTACCGCTAGTAGCATGAGTGGTTTTGTCTCAAGATTCACCACTTTATCACTCTATGTCATTATATTAAGGATATATGGGTGTTAAGGTCCACCACTTGTCCAACCTATAAGACTATATCTCAAAGGTTATTCTTTCTCACGACTTGGAGTGACCATGATAGGTTTTACATTGGGGTTTGGTTCCAAGATCCACCACTTGTCCAAGCTAACTCTATTGAAACATAGAGAGAAGCAAAGGTCCACCACTTGTCCAAGCTAGGGTCCATGGAACATGGAGAGAAGGATGCTCCACCATTTGTCCAAGATAGGCTCCATTGAAACATGAAGAGAAGCAAGGTGCACCATGTCTCCAAGATGCTAGGCTCCATCTAAATACCTTAAACCCACGATATTTCGTAGATGGGGGGTTTACATTCAAGGTCCACCAATTGTCCAGCTTATTATCGCTAGTAGCGTGAGTGGTTTTCTCTCAAGATTCACCACTTTTCCACTCTATGCCATTATATTAGGAATATCTGGGTGTTAATGTCCACCACTTGTCTAACCTATAAGGATATATCATTAAGGTTATTCTTTCTCACCACTTGGAGTGACCATGATAGGTTTTACATGGGGATTTGGTTCCAAGGTCCACCACTTGTCCAAGCTAACTCTATTGAAACATAGAGAGAAACAAAGGTCCACCACTTGTCCAAGCTAGGCTCCATTGAAACATGGAGAGAACGATGCTCCACCATTTGTCGAAGCTAAGTCTATTGAAACATGGGGGGTTTACGTTCAAGTTCCACCACTTGTCCAAGCTATTATCGCTAGTAGCATGAGTGGTTTTGTCTCAAGATTCACCACTTTTCCACTCTATGTCATTATATTAAGAATATTTGGGTGTTAAGGTCCACCACTTGTCCAACCTATAAGGCTATATCTTAAAGGTTATTCTTTCTCACCACTTGGAGTGACCATGATAGGTTTTACATGGGGGTTTGGTTCCAAGGTCCACCACTTGTCCAAGCTAACTCTATTGAGAGAGAAGCAAAGGTCCACCACTTGTCCAAGCTAGGGTCCATTGAAACATGGAGAGAAGGATGCTCCACCATTTGTCCAAGATAGGCTCCATTGAAAAAATGAAGAGAAGCAAGTTGCACCATGTCTCCAAGATGCTAGGCTCATCGAAATACATTAAACATGGGATTTACATTCAAGTACGATGGGGGGTTTACATTCAAGGTCCACCACTTGTCCAAGCTATTATCGCTAGTAGCATGAGTGGTTTGTCTCAAGATTCACCACTTTTCCACTCTATGTCATTATATTAAGAATATGTGGGTGTTAAGGTCCACCACTTGTCCAACCTATAAGGCTATATCTTAAAGGTTATTCTTTCTTACCACTTGGAGTGACCATGATAGGTTTTACATGGGGGTTTGGTTCCAAGGTCCACCACTTGTCCAAGCTAACTCTATTGAAACATAGAGAGAAGCAAAGGTCCACCACTTGTCCAAGCTAGGCTCCATTGAAACATGGAGAGAAGGATGCTCCACCATTTGTCCAAGATAGGCTCCATTGAAACATGACGAGAAGCAAGCTGCACCATGTCTCCAAGATGCTAGGCTCCATCGAAAAACATTAAACCCACGATATGTCGTAGATGAGGGGTTTACATTCAAGGTCCAACACTTGTCCAAGCTATTATTGCTAGTAGCCTGAGTGGTTTGGTCTCAAGATTCACCACTTTTTCACTCTATGTCATTATATTAAGAATATGTGGGTGTTAAGGTCCACCACTTGTCCAACCTATAAGGCTACATCTTAAAGGTTATTCTTTCTTACCACTTGGAGTGACCATGATAGGTTTTACATGGGGGTTTGGTTCCAAGGTCCACCACTTGTCCAAGCTAACTCTATTGAAACATAGAGAGAAACAAAGGTCCACCACTTGTCCAAGCTAGGCTCCATTGAAACATGGAGAGAAGGATGCTCCACCATTTGTCCAAGATAGGCTCCATTGAAACATGACGAGAAGCAAGCTGCACCATGTCTCCAAGATGCTAGGCTCCATCGAAATACATTAAACCCACGATATTTCGTAGATGAGGGGTTTACATTCAAGGTCCACCACTTGTCCAAGCTATTATTGCTAGTAGCCTGAGTGGTTTGGTCTCAAGATTCACCACTTTTATTAGGAATATGTGGGTGCTAAGGTCCACCACTTGTCCAACCTATAAGGCTACATCCTTAAGGTTATTCTTTCTTACCTCTTGGAGTGACCATGATAGGTTTTACATGGCGGTTTGGTTCCAAGGTCCACCACTTGTCCAAGCTAACTGTATTGAAACATAGAGAGAAGCAAAGGTCCACCACTTGTGCAAGCTAGGGTCCATTGAAACATGGAGAGAAGGATGCTCCAACATTTGTCCAACATAGGCTCCATTGAAACATGAAGAGAAGCAAGGTGCACCATGTCTCCAAGATGCTAGGCTCCATCTAAATACATTAAACCCACGATATTTCGTAGATGGGGGTTTACATTCAAGGTCCACCACTTGTCCAAGCTATTATTGCTAGTAGCATGAGTGGTTTGGTCTCAAGATTCACCACTTTTCCACTCTATGCCATTATATTAAGAATATCTGGGTGTTAAGGTCCACCACTTGTCCAACCTATAAGGATATATCATTAAGGTTATTCTTTCTCACCACTTGGAGTGACCATGATAGGTTTTACATGGGGGTTTGGTTCCAAGGTCCACCACTTGTCCAAGCTAACTCTATTGAAACATAGAGAGAAACAAAGGTCCACCACTTGTCCAAGCTAGGCTCCATTGAAACATGGAGAGAACGATGCTCCACCATTTGTCGAAGCTAAGTCTATTGAAACATGGGGGGTTTACGTTCAAGGTCCACCACTTGTCCAAGCTATTATCGCTAGTAGCATGAGTGGTTTTGTCTCAAGATTCACCACTTTTCCACTCTATGTCATTATATTAAGAATATTTGGGTGTTAAGGTCCACCACTTGTCCAACCTATAAGGCTATATCTTAAAGGTTATTCTTTCTCACCACTTGGAGTGACCATGATAGGTTTTACATGGGGGTTTGGTTCCAAGGTCCACCACTTGAATCATAGAGAGAAGCAAAGGTCCACCACTTGTCCAAGCTAGGCTCCATTGAAACATGGAGAGAAGGATGCTCCACCATTTGTCCAAGATAGGCTCCATTGAAACATGAAGAGAAGCAAGCTGCACCATGTCTCCAAGATGCTAGGCTCCATCAAAATACCTTAAACCCACGATATTTCGTAGATGGGGGGATTACTTTCAAGGTCCACCACTTGTCCAAGCTATTATCGCTAGTAGCATGGTTTGGTCTCAAGATTCACCAGTTTTCCACTCTATGTCATTACATTAAGAATATCTTGGTGTTAAGGTCCACCACTTGTCCAACCTATAAGGCTATATCTTAAATGATATTTTTTCTCACCACTTGGAATGTGCATGATATGTTTTACATGGGGTTTTGCTCCAAGGTCCACCACTTGTCCAAGCTAGATCTATTACATATATATTATACATACAATATTCAACTAGATTCCCTACCTATCATGTCCAGTAGCATGGATGCTGTAGCTTTAAGGTCCACCACTTGTCCAACCTATACTCTCTTATGTAAGAGAGATCTCGCTATAAATTCAAAACCTTCCCGCCTAAATTTAAAATTCAAAATCTGATTGCCTAAATTTAAAATATCCCTCCCAAATTTTAAATATCCCGCCTAAATTTTAAAATATCCCGCCCAAATTTTAAAATTCAAACTTTTTTATAAAAATTTAAATTTTACCACTTAAATTTAAAATATTCCACGCGAAATTGATTTTAAATTCAAGTTTACCACAAAAAGATATCATTATACCACCTAAATTCAAATATGCAAACCTCAAATCATTATATTGTACATAAATTCAAACAAATTCAAATTAACAAGCCTAAACTGATATTAGTTTGCATAGATATGAATTTATCACACCTAAATTATGTCACCATGTTAGAGAGAGTGGTTAGAGAATTTGAACAAGGTCCACCACTTGTCCAACCTAGATACCAAGAAGGATTGAGTGTACAAGGTATTGTTTGGAGGTCCTTATAGTCCACTGGTCTCAAGGTCCACCACTTGTGGTAAGGGTCACCAAAAAGTGTATATATTCATCCAAAGAAATACACGTATTTTTGGTCTACATGTCCTAGTTTCAACCATTTATGTCCATTAGGTGTATCACTAAACAACACTACTATTTTTGAGAAACAGAAGTTACAATCATATCTACAAATGGATTAGAGGAAAATCAGCTCAGCATACATCCAGAACTCGCTACAAGAATCGACTTTAACAGATCACGCAAGTAAGTCTTCCATTCAAGTTTACTAGTATTACAATGTGTTAGTTATTTGTGATATTTATGTATGTATATATACTATGTGTGCATATCGTAATTAAGTGTAATTGTGTATCTGCATTATGTATGAGTATTACAATGAAATAACACAAATATACATACATACACATAGATAACACAGACGCACACATACATGAGCATGTATTTTCAAGAGAGAGATAGCAAGATACAGAGATAGATAGATAGAGAGAGAGAGAGAGAGAAATACCTGTTTTCTAGAGAGAGGAGAGAGAGAAAGATAACAGATTTCACTGTGTTTATGTATGTGGAAGAGAGGAAGACGATGTATGGAAATGTGCACGTATTTTCAAGAGAGAGACAACAAGATAACAGATTTCACTGTGGTTATGGATGTGGAAGTGAGGAAGACGATGTGTGGGAATATGTGCATGTATTTTCAAGAGAGAGACAACAAGATAAAAGATTTCACTGTGGTTATGTATGTGGAAGAGAGGAAGACGATGTGTAAGAATATGTGTATGTGTGCGGGGATATTTTTAAACTACGTATCTCTGTCTTTTGACGAGAGAGTGTGTGTGCAAGAAGAGTTACAGAGAACCATCTTCTCTATATGGAGAAAGACAGAGAGTGAGAGAGAGAGAAATACCTGTTTTTTCTCTATTCGTGAGGTGTGCAATGTCTCCTGAGAAGAAGCTATACCCGATCCTGCCCTTCTGAAAAGCGTTGCGTACGCTGCTGTTTCTTTATCTTGTGCGCGAACTTTCAATCCTGTGCGCTCCACCTGTGTGTTGTGTACGATGCAGGGCTTGCTCCTCTACGTGCGCGTATACTCCAAATGTGTGCGATTCGTGTACGCTTTCTGTGTGTTTGCTGCTCGCCTGCTTTCTCTGTGTGCATTGCTCGTGCGCTCTCTCTGTGCCTAATCTTGATAGGGTTTATTAGAATGCCACGTATGCTACAAGTCCATGTTTTATCATAGGATTAAAAAAAACAAAAGCAATATAAAGCATTAACCAATTCACACAGCCAAAATTAAAGAAATCATGGTTGAAAATATGCAAAACATGCGTAACTCTATACTATGAATTCACTTTTAAAAAAAATATGACCCTAGCTTGACCCCGCCCGGGGCGCTGCCCCGGACCCCGCCCGGAACAATATCCCAAAATCAGCCTCCCAAGCCCCTCCATCGAGAGCGCTATATTCCACATCCCCATCAAGAGCGCTACCCCCAAACCTCACGTGGAAGCGCTGCCTTGTCACCCCATTGTGGCATTGCCCTAAGACCCCGCATCTGGAGTGCTAAATGGGAACATTCTTCATTAGTGAAATTTTGAACATAAATTATATTTAGCATATATTTAAATATAATACAAATATTAACATATTAACTATACTACTAATTTACTATAGCAGTTCTAGATTATGTCCCATACTATATTTAAGGTGCCAAAGGTTTGGCCTTATGGTCCTAGATTTAGCCAAGTGGTCAACACATATAGGACCAAGTGCACACTGTGCCACAAAACTTGGCCACCACTTCACTTGCCAAAGTTTAGGCCACATGGTCAATCCTAAGTTTCCAATGTTCTTATTATGTCACCTTTTGCCTCGTGGAAAACCTAGGCTTGTTTTCACATACTCAGGCACTTCAAGCCATAATAAATTTTCATTACTCTTCGGCAACCCTTTTGTTCAAGTCTTTGAAAAAACGTTGCTTAAGGCCACCCTAAACCATTTTCATTTAGGGGTGTCTAAAACTAGCTTTTTGGCAATTCGAGAAGAAAATGGTCAAAGTTTTATACTTAGTTTTAACCACTTGACCAATTCAAATATTGGAAAGCAAGGTCTTGTAATACTTTTCTTTGGACATCACACATTAAAACTAGGTCCCTCACTTGTCCAAGCTATGCTCTAATACAATAAAGGGCTTTTGGTTTCAAGATGCACCACTTTCCCAACCTTGATTCCATTAAAGAAGCTAGCTCTACTTAGACATTTAATAGCAAGGTCCTGTAGCAGTTCACATTGAACATTTTCCATGGCAGCTAGGTCCACCACTTATCTAAGCTATGCTCTAATACAGTAAGGGGGTTTTGGTTTCAAGATCCACCACTTGTCCAAACTTGATTTGGGAAGCAAGGTCCTATAATAGTTTGCTTTGGACATTCACCATTACAACTAAGTCCACGACTTCTCCAAGCTATGTTCTAATACACTAAGGACGTTTTGGTTTGAAGGAGAACCACTTGTACGACTTTGTTTTTGGAAGTAAGGTCTTTACATAGTTCACCTTGGACCTTGGACATTGGATACTACAACTAAGCCCACCACTTGTCCAAGCTATCCTCTATATATAGCCAAAGGGTTTGGGTTTCAAGATTCACCACTTTTCCAACCTTTCTTCCATTAAAGAAAGGAGGGGCATTATAACTAGGTCCACCAATTGTCCAAGATATGCTCTGATATAGAAAGGGGATTTTGTTTTCAATAATCCACCACGTGTTCAACCTTGCAAGACTCAAGGGATACTTGGACATTGGAAAGAATAGTCCTATAGTAGTTGATAGGTGGCAGTGGGTATAACAACTAGGTCCAACCTATGCTCTCATATAGCAAAGAGGCTTTGGTTTCAAGGTCCACCACTTGTCCAACCTTGCTTCCATTAAGAAATGAGGGGCTACGTAAACATTGGCAAGCAAGGTAGAAAGGTCCTAAGGTATTTCACCTTGGATATTGGGCATCATAACTAGGTCCACCAATTGTCCAAGATATGCTCTGATATAGAAAGGGGATTTTGGTTTCAATAATCCACCACGTGTTCAACCTTGCAAGACTCAAGGGATACTTGGACATTGGAAAGCATAGTCCTATAGTAGTTGATAGGTGGCAGTGGGTATTACAACTAGGTCCAACCTATGCTCTCATATAGCAAAGAGACTTTAGTTTCAAGGTCCACCACTTGTCCAGCCTTGCTTCCATTAAAGAAATGAGGGGCTATGTAAACATTGGCAAGCAAGGTAGCAAGGTCCTAAGGTATTTCACCTTGGATATTGGGAATTATAACTAGGTCCACCACTTGTCCAAGCTATGGTCTGATATAGAAAGGGGATTTTCGTTTCAAGGTCCACCACGTGTTCAACCTTGAAAGACTCAAGGGATACTTGGACATTGGAAAGCATAGTCCTATAGTAGTTGATAGGTGGCAGTGGGTATTACAACTAGGTCCAAACTATGCTCTCATATAGCAAAGAGGCTTTGGTTTCAAGGTCCACCACTTGTCCAACCTTACTTCCATTAAATAAATGAGGGGCTACGTAAACATTGGCAAGCAAGGTAGCAAGGTCCTAAGGTATTTCACCTTGGATATTGGGCATTATAACTAGGTCCACCACTTGTCCAAGCTATGCTCTGATATAGAAAGGGGATTTTCATTTCAAGGTCCACCACGTGTTCAACCTTGAAAGCCTCAAGGGATACTTGGACATTGGAAAGCATAGTCCTATAGTAGTTGATAGGTGGCAGTGGGTATTACAACTAGGTCCACCACTTGTCCAACCTATGCTCTAATATAGCAAGGATGCTTTGGTTTCAAGATCCACCATAATTTCCAACCTTGCTTCCATTAATATAGCAAGGAGGATTTGGTCTCAAGGTTCACCACTTGTCCAACCTATGCAAACCTTTTCCATGTTGTAGCATGATTTTTTGTTTGAAGAGTATTTTTCTATAACTATGGATTTAACAATGTAATCTTTTTCACTTACAGGATGGACTTTGAATCTGGGGAGAAAGTACATATGATACTTGACAATGAAATTGTTGGTATTGGTTGTGTGTGTAGAACAGATCCAGATTCCACTTGTGGTGGTACAAAGATAGGGCACGAAAATGTCTCCATACTAGTGGAGGAATGCTTGAAGGATGTGGTCCTACCTTTTCCTACAATGGATACTTCATCTCTCCAACGCTCATTATGGAGTGCTGTTCGATGGTCAAAGCTTCTTTTGCAATCTTTTGTATTAAATGGGAACTTAATTGATCCACAGGAAAGCTACAATGGTGATGAAGAACATGATCATTCTGATCCTCTAGTTACAGATGCAATAACTATGACAAGCCCAGAATTTGAAGCAATGATTCGAGAGTCTTGGAGAAATCAGAGGGTCCTTTTAAAAGATGACACAATGATGCAAACCATGAATGAAGGGACCATCTTATATGTATTTCCACATTTATGTCAACTTTCAGGAACTTGGTCCTGATTGTGTGGGTGTGGGTATTGAAAGAGAAAATGCAAGCATTGATGATGTGGTTGAAGTGGGTAGCATCACTTTGCTAAAGTGGCCCATCAAGCAGACAACAATGTTGAATGGGAGCCCATTACAACGATTTGTTCCTGTTGATGGCATGCATGCTACATATGAGGATGTATCCAACGATGACAATGTTGGAAAAAAACTTGATGGGAGTAATGTTGTCCAGTTGTCAAGGAAGAGACGATACACTTTCATGAACAGGACTCAAAAATCAAAAGCAGCACCAGCTTCGACTTTTTACCTTTCAAACAAATCAATTCAAAGGGTATCATGCATTGATTGTTGTGCACAAAAATGTTGCCAGTTTGCAGATCGTGATATGGTGACAAGGTTACGACAACAGTTTTGGGGAGAGTCTCAAAAATCACGCACTAATTATGTTTATGATGTTCTTTCTATATTTATCAGAAAGATGAGAAGTCACGATACCAATTCAGGCTAAATGGCTCTATTGTTTGTTGTAGAGCATGGTATGAGCTACATGGAATACCAAAGACATCATTTTATCGATACAAGGAGAACTTTGAAAATGGTGTGCGCAATATGTACATGGGAACACATGTACATTGAGAAGCGGACTTCAACATACTAGTTTAGCAAGAGCACTACTAAATGAGTTTGTGGAAAACAACTCTGAGAAGATGCCACATAGAAGTAGAACACTGCTAGATGGCTCAAGAGAGACTCAATTGGTGATTCCATCAACATACAAACAAGTGGATATTTTATGTGAAATCAACAAGACACTTGACCAAATGGGCTATGAGAAGAAGCTATCCCAATCTTCTTTTGGTAGAATTTGGAACAAAGAGTACCCACATGTCACTTTAACAAAGACGAGTGAGTTCTCTAAGTGCAATATTTGTAGCTCAATCAAGGCAAGGTTAGAAGCTAAACCTTCTCTTGAAGAGAGAGCTCTTCTCTTGAGGGAGAGAGAAGTTCACATGGCACAACAAAAGAGTTGCAGAAGCCTATATTATGCATGGCGCACGTATTCAGAAACTCAACCACAAAAATATGTATGCATAATCCATGATAAGATGGATCAAAAGAAAACTGCCATTCCTAGATTACGCATTGTTCCCAAGGGTGTGGATTCAGGATATAATCTGCAGGTGGCATTGATTGGCATGATCACTCATGGACATGGAGAAGGTCATTACGGACACTTTGTCTTGAATGGTTTGTGGCCAGCTGATCCAAATCTTACAATTGGCTCAATTGCTAATTGTTTACATAACCTAGAGAGAATAGATAAGCATCCTCTTGGTGATCTAGTAACAAATGGACTTCCAAGGAGCAATATTTCACTACTACATGCTTTGAACTCAAGGGATGCTTTGGACTACCATAACTTGAGTGATGGAAAAGAGCCCATTGTGCAGTCGTCAGAAATTGCAGAAGAGGAATTGGGGTCAACATTTCGCAGATTTCTAGAGAACTTGTTGCTACAATTGGATAATTGTGCAGGGGAAAACAAAAATCGATACTTATTTGCCTATTTGTCAATGCTTGTTGCAAGGGGTGTTTTCAAAACCATCCAGCTGGGATTTTTAATGGTTGGGCATACACATGAGGACATAGACGCCATGTTTAGTAGGTTTTCAGAGAAGCTGAGAGTTACACAAACCTATACTTTGCCACATTTGATGGATACATTACGAAACAACTCATCTTCATCTCCAGCTCCATTTTTTCTCACAAAGATCCCCGATTTCAAGCAATATTGTGATGGCTATCTTTGTGATGGACAAGACATACTTGTTGGACATTCCAAACCTCTTCAGTTCAGGTTCTTTATGCAGGATGAGACACCAATGATGCAATATAAGGCACATGTAGGTGTATCAAGTTGGAGTGGAAGTATTCGCCTTTGGAAAACAGACACAGAAGGCAAGCCAATGTTACCACATGGAGATCCACCTCTAGTACAAATGGCGGAGTATGTCAAGGCCCATGAAGAAGTCATTTTGGGGCTAAAGAACTATATAAAATTTTGGAAAAATTTAGGGAATGGTTCAAGTATTCCGCGATATTATAGACCCGTGATAGATTATTGGAGTAAGGTAATTGAAGAGATTGGAAAAGCAATCATATCAGAGGGAGTCTTGTATGAAATGTTTTGGCCAAAAACTCAAGAATATTCTCACCTACAAAGCACTACAATGAATTTGCAACAAGGAGCAGAAAGATTCCTAGGCCTTGAAGAGTTGAACGATCATTTTTGTGGTCCTTAACGAGATAGGCCAAGGGAAGAGTTTGACCCTATGTCTGATGTGCACCAAGGTGACTTTCTTATGCTTGTTCCGAGTGACACAGAAATCTATCCAGTGTGGCTTGCAATGGCTTTATCTGACATTGATAATGAGCCTACATCACCAAACTACAGAAAACTCTTGATTCAATATTGGGCACCTTGCGCGAGAAAAAGTGGGATGACAGATACTCAAGCTTACAGCAATTGTTGGAAGGGTTATTGGGCTGTCAACTATAAGGACCCACAAGTGTGGGAAACTGTAGATGCAATTGTTTGGTCCTGGAGACCCAACAAAGAAGGACCATTTTCTAGAATAAAGATTCCAGAAAGGCATGCTCTAAAAGCCAAAGAAGGCCTCACTCGTGCACATCAACCACACTTGGATCAAAGTTCAGATATGGTATCAAATGTGGAGTAGAATTATGTTGAGCTTCTATTGTGACTATACTAGTCAATTTGTAAACAAAATCTTTTTTGTATCTTCCTTTGTTTTATGTAATTTATAGTTATTATTCAAATCCATGTGTTGTACATCCTCTTGACTTTTGGTGTTTATCAACACCACAATCCTATGAGATTTTCACTTTATTTACTAACCACACACCTCAATTTTTCCCACTTTAAGTGGAAAATTCCCAAATTACATGAATTTAGTCGATTTGGAGATTCCCATAATGTGAGATTTTTACCAAAATACCTAATATGGTCTTTTTATGTTGTCGAGTTTTTTACTATGATTCACCCATCTTTTAGAAGCAAAAAATTCACTTTGCATGATTGTTCATTGTACTTCATGTTTTTTATCCTTGTTGGCCTTTGGTGCTCATTGCTTCTTCTTATGATTTGCAGCTCAACATTTCTTCCATGGACTTTCTTTCTACCATGTCACCATGTTTTGCTTCATTGGAACACAATGAGGTTCACAAATTAAGAAGGGGGAATTTTAGTAGCGGCTAACACAGGCTAGACCAAATATGCATTGAGCAGGAGATATGCTATGGTTGTGCATAATATTTCCAACTCACTTTGCATAAGTCTTGGGCTCATTGGGAGTTCCAAAGTTGTATATTCTACCTAGAGGGCTCAAACTTAAACCCATAGTAGAAGGGATTGTGGTGAAAGCCTTTAAAAAGAAGTCTTTATGCAAGGAGGCTCCATTCTTGAGTATCCACTCTTGAGGATCCTCTTTTGAGAGCTCTCTCTCTCTCTCTCTCTCTCTCTCTCTCTCTTTCTCTCTCTCTCTTGAGTGTTCACTCTATGCATAGCCTAACCTTGCGTTTAATGCCCATGCTTAAGAGGCTAGTACTAATCCATTGTAATTAGAGAATCTTGATTAATCTAATCCCTATTTTACTCATTAGTCTTATATTCTCTACATTTCATTATGTCATGAAGTAGAATTACACTCTCATTATTCTAGATTTGAGAGAGGTAAGTACTTCTTGCTTTTATCTTAACTCTCTTCTTCCATAAGTATTTCAATTAGTTGATTACTTCTCTAATTCTCTTAATTAATGTAGTGTGTGTGCACTCTTGATCATGTCATTAGAGTTTGTGCATAATTGTGTGCTTAAGCATGTGAAGGTTTAAGAGCCTTGAGCTCAATGCCACTTGTGTGTGATGTGATTAGAGTACCTTGGTTGGCATGTGATGATTGGGAAAGCCAAATTCAATACAATTAGTGTGTGCTTTGATAATGGATGCTTGTGTTGGCTATGTTCGTGTGACTCCATAAGATTGGCAAGTCGGACTTTGGTGGGCTTGATGTGTGTAGGAGTTGATTGATTAGTGATTAGAGTATGATTAGAGTTAGTCTTGCCATGGATAATCTCTACTTGTATTGGTGAGGTATTCTCTTGAATCCTCTTTTTCTATTCCTCCGTAGTCCACACCATGGGGGATTCCACGAGGGACTCCTTACATCCAGAGCCTCGCACCGACGGCACCTCAGTCTTCGCCCCCGGCCCTTTTTATTTTCCTATTCCCCTTCCATCACAGTGTCCCACTCCCATGGAATCACAGGATCCCATACCACTCCATTCCACTACTGCTTTTCCAGAACACCGTCGATGCACTTCTTCTAGCGGCACACGTCGATGCTCGTCTCAATGCAGCGAGCGCCGCGAGAGACAAAGCGACGAGGGATCTTATGGCTTTGCTTGTTTTGGTAGTGGCGGGGAAACGGAGTCTCCTATTTCATAGAATTCCACCCTTGACGTAGATGACGAGGATACTGACACACCCGTGGAAGATATGCATGGATGCCACTACAGGGTAAAATATGGCGGGGAGGTGGACTATGGTACAGCACAAGGCAGAGTGTTTTGAGGCCATCTTCAGATTCTTATACATTTGACATATATGAACTGTTTTGTAAATTCTAGAGACCAATTGCCTGATCATGCACACTACATTGAGGATGCACTGCATGCTAGATTTCCAAATACCCTCGATCACCGTTTTTCACAACAGTGGTTGGAGGGCTAAATAAAAACATTTTGAAAAACAAGCAGTCTAGTGTACGGCATGCACCAACCAATGAGGTTAGAGATCCAGACAGGAGCTATCATGGTGGCAACATGGAAGATGCGGAGTGGAAGTGGGCAATGCAAGAAAAGAGTGATCAGGTTGCAACGGGCTCATCCTACAGACAACAACATGAAGCTCGCGCCAGACAAACTCCCACACTCTATGGCTTGGGAGCCAAAGAAGCATGGAAGGACAAATATGCAAGATCGATTAAATTACAATCTAATCGGTGATTATAAAGATTATAGCTGATGATTTGTTATTATTATAGCTAACTTAGGTAAATATTACTCTTACTCGACCAGCCAGATAGATGGTCAAGTATCGGGAGTGGCATACAGAATTTGATGCTTGGCAATGGTTGTTCAAGAACAACCACATCTCTCGCGAGCAAATTGACGCAGTGGTTGGATCATTACAAGCGGTAGTTCAAACAAATAATTCTGTATCAATTTTTTTGAGCTGTTGATATTTGTTTAATTTGGTTTGGGTTTATGTAGGGTCAAGGTGATCAAACGTGCGTGCCTCTAGATAAGAAGGAGGAGGAGGATTAGATAGAAAAATATTTGTCGAAACTTTCATAACGTTCCAATGTGGCACAATGTATATACAACTATTTTCATTTTATTTGTAGCTTTTTTAAATAGTTGATCTTCTACACATTAAATTGTCAAGGTAAAGTAAGTTCAATATCAATTTTTTGTTTTTCTTGTATACTCTTTAACAAAAAATTGATGTTTCATTGTTTTATGCAAGTCAAAAATAAAGGTTCTCATTTGGGCCACCCAATTTTTGGTGGCCCAAATGAGCAGCTTTATTTTTGAATAGGTGTTTAGTGATAATTAGCGTGGTAACACCAGTAGCAAGTGAGGCGGTAATAGCTGTGGGTATATTCTTGCAAATATTAACGTGATTATTTCTTGTAAATCACCATTGATTTTTTAGCCGTGATTATTTTCGCTTACACAATATTTTCTCTTTCTATTTTCCTTTGTTTTTTTGCGGTAATGCTAGCGGTTATGGACTACTCCTCTTATAGTGTGCTCAACGTATTCTTTTTATTGATGCTATTAGACTATTGGCGATGCTATTGAAAAGGCCGAAGAAATGTAAAGAGTAAACGTCAAAGTGGACAAGACTAGGGCAAAAAGTCTTAGCAAGATTGATCACACTGAAGCTTATGATGGTTCGGTGTGCTCGATCACACCGAAGCTTATGATGGTTTGGTGTAACTAAGCTAGCGGCTTCAGTGCTAGCTGCTTGCGCCCTTAGCAGAGAGTGTGAGTAGATTAGTGGCATACAACTCAATGTCGAGGGTGTTGAGAGAGAAAGAGAGAGCACAGAAATAGAGCCCCAAAGTGTGTAGAATACACACATGAGATGATGTATATAGAGAGGAGACCTGGGTTCCATATATAGAGAAGCCATATATTGAGTAGCTTCACATATAATCTCAACACCCCCGCTCAAATAAGGGTCCGTAATTGTGGATGAAAAAACCCTTGGGGGATCAAGGGAACAAAACACAACTCTATATACACCCACCGTTATATTATAAAAATCATTGAATATACAAATGTTCATGAGGAGCTACATCACTCCTTTTACAATGAATATTTTATGAGAAGGTACATCACTCCTTTTACAATGAATGTTTTATGAGGAGTTACATTACTCCTATCCTATCAAATACATTAATGAATACAAAGGTTCAATAAAGAGGTGTAAAGGCTATCGATTAGCTCGTAATCAGAAGTGTCTCCGTGAATCTGTTGTGTAGCTTATCATCACTATTGCATCACCAAACATATCTTCATGTTGTCATCAATATGGCATCACCAAACATGTCTTCATAAATCTTTTATTGTCACGAAGTTTGTCTTCATGAAATCAATTCTTTGATCAATCCTACATAGATCATAGACTTAAAAAACATAGTCATGAAAATTATTAGCATCCTTAGTGAAATAATTACGTTCACAATGCCATAAGAAATGGTTCATGACGCCACTCTTTTGACGATATATATACGCACGGCAACATATGTGGACATAAAGTATGAACATAAAAAGTACAAGATGCACGATACGTGATGCAAATGACATGTGTATATACTACATAAAACGACATTTATCAACGTAGTGATATCAATGAGTATCATCAAAGTATTAACAAAATATCATCATTGTATCAATAAAAATAAATAAATCATCATGGTATCAACAAAAAGCATCATAGAATAATCATTGTATCAACGAAACAACATCATGGTATCACCGAGAATAACCATGGTATCAACGAAACATCATCATGATATCAACGAAAATCACCATGGAACAAACGAAATATCATCATGGAAGCACAGAGAATAACCATGGTATCAACAAAATATCATCATGGCAACACCGAGAATAACCATGGTATCAATGAAATATCATCATGGTATCAACGAAAATCACCATGACCAAAGTACTAACAAAACATCATCATGGTACCATCAAAATCAATATGGTATCAACGAAAAATTATCAATAAAACGACGTAAACTATATCTCTAGAAGAATAATTATACGAGAATCAATGAACGAGTATATCATATAACAAAAGATCATGTACCAACAGTAGCTCGATAGAATTTGGACGATCATCAACGGCTCGACTGAATCGGAACGATATGTAACTGGCTTCTGCAGCAAAGTTACGTCAGTAACAAATATATGATTGATGAAGGAAAAATATAATTGAGAAGTTTTCAATCATGAGGAAAATCAAAAGCAAAAAGTAAAATTTTGCTTTTCGACAAACATATTCGCAGTCCGAGACGATAACCCAAAATCGGTGCAAAATTTAGAGAAACTTTCTTCTACAAAGTTGTAGACCACATCGATTTCGATGGCTCTAGATAATAGTTTCTACAAAATCGTTCTCAATTAGGAGAAAAATGAAAAACCAGAAAACGAAAGTTGCTTTTCAGGCATGTACGCAGTCTACCAACGATAACTCAAAATCAGTGCAGAATTTGAAAAAAAAAACTTCCTTCTGCAAAGTTACAGACCACATCAATTTTACTGTCTTCGCGGGCTGTTTCTGCAAAATCGCTCTCAATTAGGAAAAAAACCGAAAACAAAAAGAAAAAGTTGCTCTTCAGACATGTACGGAGTCCGCCAACGATAACTCAAAATCGGCGCAGAATTTGAAAAAATTTTCTTCTGCGAAGTTGTACACCACATCGATTCTGATGTCTATGACACTAGTTTCTGAAAACTAGTTTTCAATCAGGAGAAAAATCAAAAACAAAAAGCGAAGTTGCTTTTCAGGCATGTACGCAGTCTGCGAACGATAAGTCAAAATCGGTGCACAATTTGAAAAAACTTTCTTTTACAAAGTTGTAGACCACATCGATTCCAATGCCTTCAACGGATAGTTTTTGCAAAATCGTTTTCAATTAAGAGAGAAATCAAAAACATAAAACAAAAGTTGCTTTTCAGGTATGTACACAGTCCGCGAACGATAACTCAAAATTGGTGCAAAAATTGAAAAAACTTTCTTCTACAAAGTTATAGACCTCATCAATTTCGGTGCCCCTATCGAGTAGTTTCTATTAAATCGTTTTCAATTAGCAGAAAAATCAAAAATAAAAAGTAAAAGTTTCTTTTCAGGTATGTACGCAGTCCGCAAACGATAACTCAAAATCGGTGCCAAATTTGTAAAAACTTTCCTCTGCAAAGTTGTAGACCACATCGATTCCAGTGCCATTGATAGGTAGTTTCTGAAAAATCGTTTTCGATCAGGAGAAAAATTAAAAACAAAAACGTAGTGCTCTGATACCGTGTTGAGAGAGAAAGAGAGAGCACAGAAATAGAACCCCAAAGTGTGTAGAATACACACATGAGATGATGTATATATAGAGGGGACCTGGGTGCCATATATTGAGTAGCTTCACATATAAGCTCGACAGAGGGAAAGACATTGAGGAATATTGCCACTAGTTCAAGCCTTGGTCTGATGAGCCGTTGGCTTCAATCGCACTCCTCATCCAGCTCTGTTGATAGCCTATCTGAAATTTGATGAGTCAAGCATTTCGGAACGATCTTCAGACTAATAGAAACATCTCTCATGACCAATTCAATGCAGAATATGGTGTTCGCGGGAGCGAGTTGGTCAATGTGTAGCTCCAAGGATATGCAACACTATCATTGCAACGGAAATCAAGTAGTCAATCATGCAGGTGCCTACGTTGTTGTTGACCAAGGTCAAAAGAATAGTCAAAGAGCAGAAGCAAAACCTAATTTTTTTTTCCAGACAAAGAGATTTGATGTTGGAGAAACCGAAGAACACGGTAGTGGAGTAATGGCATTTCTAGAGACAGGCATAACAATATGTCAGCACCTATTAGCCTCCAACAGCAGTTCGTTGCTGACCATTCAACAACTGGGTGGGATAGCAAAAACTTTTTAGACAATATGGCCAATATTGTGGCCTATAAATAGCTTCTCTTGCTAAACCGTGTGCAAGCAGTAGCCAATGCGGGCGCAGTTGAGATTTGTAACAACAGTATACTGTAGCGTTGCTCTTCAACAGCTCCATACGAAGCAAACAATGCTGATGGTGTGGATTTCAATGCACAACAATTAGTGCTTCAAAGATCCCTTCTTGCCAATAACCACGATTCCATGATGGATCCTATGAGCAAAGATCCATGTACGCAGTAGCTATCGGATCAAGTTCAGATGGCTGTAGATGGCTGACATCAGTTTGGTGTTGTAGCTACTCCAAGCTGGGCAATGGAAATCATTCACATCTTCTTAAAGGTCTTAATTTGTGTAGCTGGCAGATGAGGTAGAAACTCCATATAGTAGCTATAGTATATTAAACAGGCCAAGTGCAATTATTGCCAATAGTGGCTTAACATTCCATAGCGCAGGGCATGCTGTTGTTAATATATTGTCTGAGTGCATAACCAATTTTAGTGTCAAGAGGACAAAGTTTGTCTACTGCTGAATGCATTTTGCAACCTCAAGATTCACATGATGTTGGTGTAGGAGGGACAAGGATCACATCCTCATGTTTTTCAACTGGTGGTTCTAGTAAACCTTGAGCTGTTTGAATCATTTTTTTGGCACATTTCAAGCCTTTGCTTTTTTAGTTCCTCGATATGTGCCTACAATCTTTTTCGCATTTGTTTTTATAGGAATTTTAGTAGATGCTGCTACAGGCTTGAAGAAAAAGGGTGGCGGGGGAGGCGGGGGGGGGTACGTGGGGGAGAGAGAGAGAGAGAGAGAGAGAGAGAGAGAGAGGGAGAGAGGGAGGGAGGGCAGGTGCCATCTGGCCTGGTGGAAGATTGTTTTGTTCCTGTCGTGATCGTCTCGCGATGGTCAGAAGCAGGGGAGTAGAGCCATGAAGGGACCTACCCAGGAGCTCGTTTGTAGAGCCTGCAAGGCTTGGATGCGGCAATGCTCTCTCTCTCTCTCTCTCTCTCTCTCTCTCTCTCTCTCTCTCTCTCTCTCTCTCTCTCTCTCTCTCTCTCTCTCTCAAGCATGCACAGTCTGAGGAGATAGTATCCGGCGACATGCGAGGGTGTGTTGGGTTTTTTGGTCTCAAACACAGGGCGCCGATCTTCATATGAGGTTGAGGAAATGAGGGGATGCAATGGCAGGAGAGGTGACGGATCACGGGATGCAAAGCGGTTGAATTCGGAAGGGCAGGCAGCGGGGAGGTCTTGGGCTTATGGCGTCCAATTTTCTATGGGCTTGGGGCACGGTCAGCGAGAGGGGAGTCAAGTCCAGCATTGCCATGCATGAGAGTCTCCATGGCTATCGCAGAGGAGACGCAGGGGGGACGAGCGGTCTCTGACGTGGAAACACACTTTGGCTTTTGAATTCACGATTCCAAACAAATCATGGGTGGAAATTAATTAATGAGAAGTGGATTCGACCCATTATGTACCGTTAAGTAATCAACAACTTATGGATATGTCATTCACCTCTGTTCTTGGGTTTGGTTGTTTTTGAGCCATGTGTCATAGGCTTTTAAGAGGGCATCTAATGGCTCATTAACCTTCTCGATGAATACTTATCCTCTTGAACTAGCACTTCTCAATTTCTCTTACGTGGATAGTTCTTTTGGAGGTTGAGACACTTACGTAAGAGAAGGTGAGAGCCTTTCCTCATGTTGTCTTATCTTCTCTTTAGCTTGGGTAAGCTCCTCAGCTAGGGATTTTTGCTCTCATTCTCTACGTGCTTTCATCTGAGGTAGTCAAAACATCGAGCAATAAAAAGGGAGCGAATGAAATAACACGAGCTATGAAAAACAAGCGTACAATTTCACAACTCTAGAAAGAGTATATATGAATCATTAAAAATATTTGAGCTTCTCATTACTACTTGTTTTCCCTAGAAAATTGGGGAGCCTATCTTAGTGTTGTTTGTTGCTTTCATCTAGCAATTTATCTAGGATGCCCTATTTCAGTTACAAAAAGTCATAACAAAGTAACCTTATACTAACAAATAGTACCAGTAGGTCCAACCAATTTTGCATAAGGGGTTCAATAGGGGGAATAAATGGAGATCCTATGGTGTTTTGGGAAGGGAAAAGAAGGAGGGGAGGTGCGCGGTGACAGGTGGAAGAGGTACAGGAGACACTTGGCCCCTTTGAAAAAATTGCCTCGCTTTTCAATCCAAAAAATTTCATGAAGGGAGATTTCAAAAACTTGGGTTATTTTTCCAGTTTTTTATACTATGTTTCTCCATTTTGTTGTAGAATTTTAACTTTTCGCCTTGGTGTAAACCCAGAGATTGAAAACGGCATGATATTAAACAGAGACACACTTTTCCTGAACTGTCTCTCTCTCTCTCTCTCTCTCTCTCTCTCTCTCACACACACACACACACACACACACACACACACACACACTCTCAGAGACCCAGTAGTAGGAGCCATATGTCTCAGATGAAAAAGCGAGGAGCTGTCATGTGGAGGACAGCGAGAGGGGGAGAGAGAGAAAGAATGCCAGGTGCATGCGAAGGCGAATGAAAGAAAATAAATTTTTTTACATTGTGGCCTGTGTTGACAGGAGGCATGCCTGTTGCATTGCAGAGTGCAGTTGGTCTCATTAACGAATGGGAGAGGAGAGGGAAACGATTGGTGCGAGGGCGAATGTGATAGGTGGTGAACGACGGCAATAGCAAGTGCACGAGTCTCTCTCTCTTTATGTCTCTCGGTGGTCTGAGGGGAGGCGTGGAGCATAGACGAGCAACACAGTAGGCCAGAGAGAGAGAGAGAGAGAGAGAGAGAGAGAGAGAGAGAGAGAGAGAGAGAGAGATGCCATGGGCGACAGAGTAAGCAACAAGGAAGACAGAGCAGGGGGCTTGCACAATGAGGATGATGGCGAAAAGGACGTGCAAAGGTGCAGATTGCTATCCAACTCCTGGGTGGGAGGCAAACCTACCTCTCTCTCTCTCTCTCTCTCTCTCTCTCTCTCTCTCTCTCTCTCTCTCTCTCTCTCTCTCTCTCTCTCTCTCTCGTTTGCAAGTGCAAATGGAGAGCCGAGTAGGCAAATCCAGCTACAAATTGCTCTGCATGGCACGGAATGATTTCTCTGTAATATACAGCAAGAGGGGAGGCAGCATTGTGCGCAAGGCTGAGCAAGGGGTTCTCAATAGCTGGTGAGGATTGGTTAATCGGAGTGTGAAGGGAGGGAGGAGGGAGAATCTTCCTCGTGGACCTGCACAACGAGGCAAGCCAAAGGGGTCAACTGATGTGCATAGGGGGGATGCGAGGGGCAGGAGTTGTGCATAGCTTGTCATGGCAATGGCCTCCTATCCGACTTTTGCTTTAAAATTAGTGGATTCCCTCGGAATCTTTGAGGCTAATTAATGGGTGTTTCAAGAATAGACCTAGTAAGTCCATCCAATTTTTGCAAAGTGGTGTATATAACTAGAGGCAAAGCCATGTAAATGTATAACAAAGGAGTTTGTGTGCTCAAATTTGAGAAGATTGAGAATGAAAGGGATATTTTTGAAGATACTTGGGTTTCTCTCTCTCGCCTCTATCCACGTGCATTTCTCTCGTTGCATGATGTCCGCCTGCCATGCCACTGCTCTACTTGATGATTGTATGCATGCATTTCTCTCTTTTCATGTTGGCATGCCCTCCCCCTCCCTCTGTCTCTCCTTTGTATAGCATGCGAGAAGCTTCGTGCTCTCTCTCTCTCTCTCTCTCTCTCTCTCTCTCTCTCTCTCTAGTAAGAGGTTGTGTGTGTGTGTGTGTGGTGTAAGCAGAAAATGCAAGGGAGGGTGTGGTGTAGAGGATCTCTCTCTCTCTCTCTCTCTCTCTCTCTCTCTCTCTCTCTCTCTCTCTCTAGGCAAAGCTATTGTTGGGAGCTCCTCTAGTCATATGCAGAGGCAGTTTGTATGGTACAAGCATCAACTGCTGCTTCCCATCCCAAGCGTTGCAATTGCGCAAGAAGAAGATAACAAAAAACGGGGTATGTGTACCCGGACTAAAGGAGTGCATCTTAAAAGAATTAGACTTTTCAATAGGATGTACTATCACATTCCATTCAAGAAGAATGATAAGATTGGCAAGAATAAGCACCTACGATCCCATGAATCTTTCATGTGGGATAAGGAGCAAATAAGCTCTTGTGTTCATCTATGTTGTTGTGGTTTGGATGTATGGTTGGTTGACCTAGGCACCTTGCCTTGATTATGAGCGGGTCTTTTTCGATAAGTTTTTTCCTTCTATTAATACAACATCACTCACATTTTGTGAGTTTTGCAATAAATAAAAAAAGATTTAACAATATATAAGAATAAGATTCACATGACTTGAAATACTTTTCCAGTAAAGTATAAATCCTCTAGCACACCTCTATCATATCCTCTCTTTCTCCTTTTATTTAAGATCCTCTTGATTTATACGCTCAAAAGCAAGCAAGACTCGAGAGATTGGTCTAGGGCTATCCATGCTGTGTTGTCAACCTACAACAAGTAAAAGCCTAGAACTATAGTTCACCTACTTTGTAAAGCCGATTATGATTAGCCTTGGTGAGAAGCGATAGATTTCCAATTTGTAATCTTCAGCACCTCAAGGCTCAGCCTAAGCTTGAGGTTGTTCTGTAATTTTTAGTGCTTAATACAATTCACTCACAAATTGTGAGTTTTTCCATACACACACACACATATATATATCCTCTTGATTTAGGACATGGATTGCATGTAAAGACCAAAAGTTAACACTTAAAATTTTTGGATATCTAGCGAATGAGAAGCAATGTCCTATGTAGGCAAGTCCTCATTATTGGTACATTATCACATTACTTCTCCAGGACACAAGCACGCTTTGGGCAAAGTAGAACCAATCCATGTGTTTGAAAGAGGGATCTCTAGGGAGGCACTATTTATATAGTCCCCAATCAAGGAAGATCGTATAGCATTCTTAGCTTGCTAAAGGTGGTAGGGTAAAGGGGTCAGCGCCGGCCCCTGAAAGAAGGACGCACATACCCCCAGTTTTGTGTTGGAGCCTGCTCCAAATCAAAGACATCGTGGAGTCCCTTTCAACTGAGATTCTCTTTGGACCGTCCAATCTTGGGCTCAATCCCCCGTGGCATCATGGCTCATAATCAGTTCATTATATGCCATGCAATGGATTCCCTTTCACCCCAATTTTTTTCACAGAAAGAGAACGTTTTGCTGCTATACTTGACCTGTGTACAATCACTTGTGTTGGGGATTTTGTTGCTCGTAGGCACAACCAAAAGCTTCAATTTGCACCCTTCCATATCTGAATTGTTGTGGTGTGCTGGTAGCAATAGCTCTCCTCGCTTAGCTGGCCTTAAGTTGGCCCCTTTACCCTATGTCCTCTAGTATTATCATCGGGATCATGGAAGATGTTCGATTTGGTGGTTTACCATATGCACAATTGAACCTCATAGAGTGTTTTTCCCAAATGTGCAAACATAGAGGACGTCACCTAAGAGGTGAAGATTACTTATATAGGCTTGTTAAAGAAGATGACTATTTTCGACGAAAAAAAGTTAATACTACTAAATGTGTATTTTCCTTCTTCATGGTCATGATCACAGGCTAATTTGTTTGTTTTGATGGTATGCGTGAGATGTTGACTCTACTGTTAGAAGAAAACAGGGTCCTGTGTATTTTAACCGATTGAAATCCTAAGATCCTTGGTAGATTTTGGGCTTGCCTTGAAGAAAACCGAGAAATTTTCAAAAGTTTTAGCGTATTTACCGGCAAAAGCTTCAAATTTTGACCTAAAGACCGGGAGAATTTCAAGTTTACCCTTATTTCTTCGATTAGGAAAAATGTTTTTTTCTAGCCTTGGAACTTCAACTTGGCTCTCATGTTAATGTAAAATAAGGGCCACCAACAATGTGCGATGGACAAGCCCTCAGAGAATATCTTGAGGCTAAATGAGAGCGTGTCAACACGCACTTGTTTCCATACGGGGAAGAAGAGAAGATCTTTTTTTTTTTTTTTTTTGCAACATGCACTTGTTTCCATACAAAGAAGAACGTGAGTTAGAATTACTAGTACGGACGGTCGCCTTCGGCGGCCTCTCTCCCCCTCTCTCTCTCTTTCGCATGCAAAGGGGCTTTTTTTAGTTTTGCATTTTAGTCTTCAAGTCGCAGATTGCGACACGTGTAAAGGGCTCCCCCTTCCGCCATATTATGTTAGTAGATAATTGAGCAACAACGAGAAATTATGTTAGTAGATAATTGAGCATGTGGGACGACTCGTGGCAGGTGTTTTCCAACATGGTGGCACCCAAGGGTTACTCATGAAGGGTTGAGGCTCCCCATTTAGAGGCAAGGCGATGACACTAGGCATAGAAATTTTATTTTATTTATTTGGGCAGTACCTCCACCAACAAAGGGAGGTTCAAAATATGTAAGCATTAAAAGAATGCATAAGAGATTCATGTAGAAAAACTACCCTGAGCATTAGATGACCATAAAACATGAGCCCGAACATGGGAGGCTACCCCCAACCAAAACAATCTTCAAGTCAAACTATCAAACAAACATATCAATCATAATTTGATTCAAAGAGAAATCTTGCTTGGCTGCCACAGGCCACAAAGCTTGCTACCTCCCAAACAAGGATCGGGAAGACAAGAGAGCATCAGCATACCTAAAGCCTTTCACTAAACACGGGGAGTCTAAGTACTCTGTCTTTGGCCGCCCAAGAGTCATCCACCAAAAAAATCAAAGCTTCGGCAAGAGGAAACACCATCGTCACTACATAATTTTGTGTTTTGAAAACACACTTTGTGCAAGTTTTTGAAAAGTTAACTATATTCTTCATGTTTCCACATAATCATGACATCACTTGGATATGAATTGGCCTCTTTGTGCACATTGTACTTAAGATTTGCAATTTTAAGACCTACGGAGGAGGTACCTGTTGCACAGGAGATTGGAGACCATCCTAAGAGGGAGAGGGGAGGGAGGGGAGGGGTCCATGCCAATTTGTGCAGTCCTTGTGGAGGATCTCATCAAACGATCACTTATTTTGCATTGGGGCTTGGTGGCAACTCCCTAGTCTCTCTCAAGGGATCAAAGCTTTCCCTGGTTTGAACAACCTGTGTGGATGTCTAAAGCAATTGTTCAAGCTCACTAAAAAATCAAAATTACCCACATTTCTAGAGGAACGTGCTTGCTCACCTTTCTCATTAAGTTAGTAAGTTTTGACTTTCACTTCACCTTTACACACTTCATTGGTACTACAAACTTTAAAACAAAAACCCAAGTAAGGCACAATATTTAAATTAGAAGGAACCGAATATTACATTAGAGGACTCGAGGAGCCAATTTAGGGGGGAAAATTTGAATGGGACAAATAGCCTGGGAATATAGAATCAACAAAAATAGACCAAGGAGGACCAAACCAAGGGCCATCAGAATTACTAGGACCATCATACTTACAACCAACACCAGACTTGGGACCTTTAGACTTACATCCTTTAGATTTACATCGAAGTACATCTAGACCAGTTATCCTTTAAGAGCATTGAGCTCATACCTAATCTGAATCAACAAATGCTTGCCCTCTTTCCACTTGTCTTCTTCTTTAGCATCATCATCGATGGGGAAGAGTCTGTGTTTATGCATGACATTAAAGAGGCTTTCTCCTTGCATATAGATGAATGTTTTAGCCTCTTTGCTAATCCTAGAAAATCTACTCTTGATACATAGTCAAATTTAGTGGATGAGCAACTCTTGTACAGTCTCTAGAAGAAACAATTGTGTAGATAGTGTTTTGTCAATGCAACCATGACTTGTGCTGACATTAGAAAGAAAATGGGGTTTAGGAGGCCCTCTTTATTTGAAAGATTAAGGGAGTCAAACCTTTAGTATCAAGAAAGTGATCAAGGACATGTTTTGAATTTAGAAATGAAAAAAGACTAGTTTATTTGAATTAAAATTTCCTTCTTGATATGAAATTTAAAATTTGAATTCAAATATTATCTTCAATATAAATTTAAAATCTAGCCAATAAAACCGTGTCGTGTAACATATCTATGAAAAGAGCTCAATGTGTAGATCATATATCTATAATTTCCTCCCAAATCAAATATTGTATGTAGGGGTCATGGGAGGCCAAATCATAAAATTATCAACCTCCTTTTGTGGAAGAAAAAGTGCATCCTTTTAACAACTCTTACACCTCTCTTAACGGCCATCATTTTTATGCACAATATTTTTTTTAAATATTAATCACCTCATAACCTCATGGAAAATAAAGAGGTCTCCCTTAGACTCCATCCCCTTCCTAATGATCAAGATGATGTGCCAGAATAGGAGTTCTTGGAGGTGCAAGCAACACTTGTAGTGGGCAAGCAACCGGTTCTCCTTCATACCACACAACTTTTGGCTTTGCCCACCACATTCAATGAGGATAAATCTTCAACTGACTAGGTGCCAAATGATGATATGGAGGAGAATGATAGAGCACAAGAGGTTAGTGATATGCTTACAATTTATGTTGCTAAAGTTTTAGTGATATTCATTTAGTATACCCATTTTCTAGACAATATTCGATGCTTTTTCTCTATGCTTCGATGAAGCCCATACTTTCAGATTTTGGTCCCCATGATGCTAGCACATTATATCGGAAATTTTATCTTGGGGGATGCATACATTGTACACAAGGAGTTCACCCAAGGTGGACAATTTTTTGTTCTAGCTCTCAAAGCCTTGTCTAAGTCCATTTGTTTTGTCCACAGTTGCTAATAATGCCCACATGATTGTATTCATCAAGCTCTCCTTTGAAATTTCAACCTTCATGATGGTATTTAGGTTAGGGGTAGAGCTCTTGCATGTGTTGCAATACATAAATCCTTGGGTTGTGATAATCCAAAGAAAATGAACTAGACACTATTATAAAGTGCATTTTGAACGGAAAGAGATGTAATGGGGTCTTTTATTTGATGATATATATGACTAATTTAACTATCCATTTCCTTTTATGATTTTTTCTATGCATGCTAGAAAATATGTTGCCAAGTACAAACTATGGTTTCCCTAAGATCCAGTGTGTTGATAATGCAATGCTCCAATTCTTAGTTGAATTTTTCAACCTCTAAGGCACTCGATTGTTGATCATTTAGTCAAGTTTCACCTTACCAAGCATGGGTCAACATGTACACCCCATGCTTGGTAAGGCGAAAACTTGACTAAATGCAAACCCCATTCTCGCCTCTCTATGCCCAATTGTAGTCAATGCGTACCCCATTTACACTACTAAATGGTAAAACTTAACTAAATGCACACCCCATTCTCGCCTCTCTATGCCCAATTGTAGTCAATTCATACCCCATTTACACTACTCTATGCCTTTTAGTATTGGATGCACACAATCTGCTTAAGAATTGTGATTCCAAGTGCAACTAAAGTACTAACAAACTACCACTCTATGTGATTCCTTGATATTTGATTGAATACTTCAACATCTACCTCATTGTGATTCCAAGTGCCTCATTGCAACTAAAGTACTAACTAACCACCACTACCACCACTCTATGTGATTCCTTGATATTTGATTGTGTACTTCACCATGTGCTACAAAACTAATACATGATGGGTTAGCCAAGTGTTAATGCCAAGCCAGGTACCCTAGAATATTCCCTCCACACAACATATACTCACAAGCAAGACCACCATGCTACTCCTGCACATTGCATGATACACTATGCACACCCCCCTTGCTACTTTTTGGACACAATGCTCAGCCTTTATGTACATTTCATAGATAGATTTATTCAAATAAGTGAATTTCCTAGAGCAAAAGGTGTTGCTACTCTAAGGGAGTGCATTTGGGCCAAACATATATATATATGATGATTATTTATGTGCCCTTGTGGAAGCTTCTTGGACCCCCTTGCTAGCCAAGGAATACCCCTAAAACTATTGATTAGGAGCATCTAATCCTAATGGAATTGATTATCACAACCATTAAGGAATGATAATCAAGAGATGAAAGTGATGAAAGCCCACCTAAACACTATAACAAAAAGTGTTTGTACACCTAAATTTAACATGCAGCATCAGTTTGTTGTCCCTTGAAGAAAAAATCAATGCATTATCCAACAACACTAAAAATATACCACAGTACTACATGCATACTCAAAAATAGCCTTTGCATGCTACCCTGTGGAGATTACAATTTCCAACTACTAAAAGACACAATAATACCATTAAGGAATCTACAAATCACCACATATTCACTTTCAAGACACTTGACCTACAAGAACAATAAAGGTGTAAAAGTAGCGGACACTCATACATGTTTTATTAAAAATTGAGAAACTTATAGCCTCAAAAGTTACAATCAAATATTTATTCATGCTCATGTTGTAAGTGATGGATAAGTTGCATGCCTTTTGCTTGGATTGTAGCCCAGGATTGTAGCCCAATCTTCATGGAAGGCTAACAAAGTATGCTTTGGTTGCTTCACAAACGGCTTCCAAAGCCACCACTTACATGCGCATGTCCATCTTGTAGCTTTGCATGATCTCTAAGAGGCTAGAGTAAGTGGAAATCAATGCTTCACCCAACCATCTTACGCCTTCATATAGGGCATCCCCTATATTGATTTCCCACTAGCTCTTAGCCTCATATTACTCTCCCTTACAGAAGTGTTTTTGTTCTCAAATGAAAAAGTGGGGTACTTCTTTTGAACAACATTATGTTTTCCCAAGTGGCGGCTTCTTCATGTCAATCTTTTCACTTATGGCATTCTTAGACCCTTATCAATTGGTGTATAATTACCCTTTCAGGAACTTGTGGGGCTCCTCCATGATCTTTCATCTTAGGTGAAGATCTCTCTCTCTCTCTCTCTCTCTCTCTCTCTCTAATTCCCCCTTTTGGTTGGATTACTTTTACTATGACACCTAAAGTATTGGCAGTAAACTTGTGACAACCACTAATTCAAGAATTTCACCCCTTGTATCTCTAGTGATCTTTGCAATTGTGATTTAAGCAAAGAGTTGCACCTTGCTTTTTGAAAGATAATACCATAAGCAATTATTGGTGGTTTGTCTCTTAAATCACTCAAGCCGGACTTCTTCTTCTATGAAGCCTTAAAAATTGGATGATTTACCTTATAAAATAAAAGTAAAAGCACTCTTGAGCATTGCACACCTTGAAAGGCACAAGAATAACCACGTACTAATGTATCTCCAAAGAAATATTCAATCTCAAATCAAAGTATGTATCAAAGAAAACCTTATTGTATTCTTCCCTTTCCTCTTCTTCAATCACCCCATTGACAAATTTCCTCAAGAATTCATCCAATTCAGGCTCCATCAGCCCCAATTGCTCCAATTATCCAATTGACCTTACTGAATATGTTTCGCAATCAATAGGATCACCATGTGTTATGGGGTTCCATAACAATAGGGCACAAAATGTAAGTAACAAAAAAAACCATTAAGTTACAATAAACTTTCCTTTACATGATTAGGAAAAGAAATAGTTATTCAGCAAGGACGTGAGTTATTGGCGATTTTGGGGACACTGAATAAAGATTGAAACACAGAACTTAGGGAAAATCATGGAGCTTGGTTCTTCCTTCTTAATTCATGTGCCTTACAACTAAATATGGCCATTAAAAATGCTTCTTACTTTCCTATGAAGATGCATGTCCACAAATCCTAACCACTTATTACCAAAAAAAACTACAAATATCAAGGTATAAATAGAAACCCTATCAAACTTTAAGATCAACACTATCAAATGCATAATTTTCATGCCGTTATAGATACGCCTTTGCTAAACACTAGGGCCCATAGCATTGAATGTGCACACATTAGCAAAAGATTATCCAAGCGCATGATAATGTGGTGTTTTGTTATTGTGGTGTTTTGATATGCCACATAACGTAAAGAACGTATGCTCGATTGCTTATTGAGATGTTATTAAGAAGATTTCAAGAGAAGAGGACAACAAAGGAAAGTTTGAAAGACGTGATCTTAGGCAGCAGATCTTGATGGCCTTTGGAAGTTGCATTTTGAAATGCTACTACCTAGGGCTTCTTTCTCCTTGCCCTCTAGAGCATAACATTTTGATAAACGGCCCTAGTTTGGACTATATTGTGACAAATTTCAGCGTTGTTGGATACTATTCTATCCAAGCTACTTGTGCCCTTAGACTACATTCTGAAATGTATTCTGGGGGCAAGCATAATCATTTCCTAGCAAAAGAGGAAAGGATTGCTAGTCCAACCTTTTGTATTGGCATCATATTACCATCCACTGGCCTCTCGCAACTATGGCGACCAAAGGTGATCCACCTCTCGAGATCAATGAAAATTTTAAATAACAACAACAATAGACTATGAATAGTGCATTGATCAGTAATCATTTAGCAGACGTTCAATCAAAGCTCTCAAGGAAACTGTCAAATTTTTTGGCTCAAAATTATAAGCCAAAATCAAATGCACAAGTTTTTCTAGAGGACAGAGGCAAAGGCGAGCTTAACAAGGATTGTAGAATGAATGCTCAGTTATCTACCTCGGTACCCATGAGTTCTATGACCCATTCTTGTGAATGCAACAAGGCACTTTGCTTGGCTTAGGTAGTGAAGCCAAAAGCAAAAGTAGGAAGGAACTCTCATGAAGAAAAAGGCAGAGGAAAGTTGGACAGAGATAATGGTAGTAAAGAGTTGACAAAGGAGATCGGCATGACTCATGTGGTGGTGACCATAGTGACCATGACACCAGATTTCTAGCTCGTTGGTGGTTTTTGCAACTAGCTTTAGCTAGAGAGAGTCTTGTGGGTGGCAGAGAGGGGTAGAATGAAGTTCCATACAAATGATTTGGACCCATTTGTTTGAGTTCAAGCTATCACTGTTTGAGCCAATGGTTTGGAGTTCAAGGCACATGCATCTAGCAAGGAGCCAATACACATATCTAAAACACAATGGATGAGTGCAGCAATCCATTGTTGTTGGCTAGACCATGGGCAAGATGTCTTTCAAATTTCATTGTTTGGGAAACTTTGGATGTGATGTGATCACAAATCATGAATGGGGACTCTTGGATGTAGTTTGTTCTACATTTCAATTTTCCTTGCCATTATTCTAAGGTAAAAAGATTAGTGAAAGCATAACCTAGGTGTTTCAGATTAGTGAAAGCATAACCTAGGTGTTTCTAGTGGACTGTACAATTGTTGGCATGTCCATGGTAGCTTCTTCATCGACTTGGTCTTCCTACATATTTCCACTATGAGCTACAAAGAGGGTTTTAAAGTTATAGCATCTCATATGAATGGCTCATTGTGATCCAAATATTTATTTTGGCTTTAGGTATTCATTTTACTTGTTATCAAATCTTGTGTAGGGCAATTTTCCAAGTTGAGTATTTAAATCCCACCTTGCCCCATTGTATTATCATCAATTCAATGCCAAGATTGGTTGGTTTAGTAGCATCCCCTCCGCCCTCCCTCTCTCTCTCTCTCTCTCTCTCTCTCTCTCTCTCTCTCTCTCTCTCTCTCTCTCTCTCTCTCGTGTATTCTCCCCATTGCTCTTTACTTCTACACTATCGGCAAACACTTCCCCCCTCGAAAAAAAGGTGAAAACTTTTATGATTTTTGATCTTCCATAACTCCTACATATGATCTTCTATTTGAGTGGAGATTTGAGATCTTCAATCTACATGCTAAGATCTTTCCATAGATATGCTCTATGATATGGCTTTAACCACTAGGTTTTACAACTGAAGAAAAAAAAAGGGGGGGGGAGGGGAGGGTTGGGGTTTGGCGAAGGGTTGAATTCAAATACAATAGTTGTTTTTCCTGTTTGAATTTAAAAGTTGTCTTGAGATTTCTTTCTTAGTGAAGGTTTGACTCCCTTCATATTTTCCAAATAAAGAGACCCTTCTAAACCCCATTCTCTTCCTAATATCTACAACATCTTTAAATAACCACATCTTGATCAGGATTAAATTTTGCCATACCATTTGTTACCTCTTCAATATTAGAGTATTTTATACACCAAATTAAGAAGATCAATATATTGTGCAAGGTTGTTGAGCACAATGCAAAGGAGGTGGAACATCAATGAGATTCCAAAGCACTACCATGGTGATTTTAAGTATAAGTTTTCACCAACATTTGAAAATTGCAAATGCATGAATGTAATGGAGTCCAAATTTAATAATCACCTCTAGGCAAAGGCAATCACATTTAACATTTCATTTTTTTCAAGCGTGAAAAAGAGATTACATATAGAAAGTCTAAGGGGTGCAAATGTGTTTTGCCCAAAAATGAATTTTTTTTGTTCCACCAACTATATACACTTGACTAAATCATGCTAAGGATGTGCATGTTGGACAAGCATGTGAAGAGTAATTCTAGTCTAACCAAGTCCCACTATGCATAACGGAGTGTTGTCCTTTTGTTTACTACGTGATGGCCAAAGATGAAACAATGAGTAGATTGATGATCCATTGTGGTCACCATGAGCATACCACTCAAAACCATACTTCTAGGAGCCTTAGGGAATTTTTAAAGGCAATGTGAAGCCGATTGAGAGGATCTTATCATACAACCAAACCTAGATAACTACAAATGTGTCTAGCAAAGGAAATCATAAATAATGGGCCACTGGTCAAAAAAGAAGGTGCAATTGATCTACCTGGGGAAGATAATCTTGCAAGTATTACAAAGGATGTGGATCTTGGACAAATATGAATACTAAGTCCTCATTTAATTCATTTATACTACTTTATCCACTGGGAGAATCTCACCCTATGGTAAAATAGGTTTAGAAGGTCTGTGTTGGCCGCTTGCACTTAAAGCTCCAAGGAAATCTATGGATTGGATGCATTGTTTATGCTTTTTTTTAAAACAATTGTATGAATTTTTCCATGCAACTTGTTTCCTAGAACAAGATAAAGAGACCACATGGTGCTTTGTTTTCAAAATGTGAATGATTGGTGTGGCATCCAAAGTGGACCTTGTGAACAAAATGAGTTGTAACCGTGAAGATGGTCTTCAATCGAGCATAGATTCAATTTGATCACACTATGTGATGCATTGATTTGGTGACCATGGCTTGTCATTTCTATGATACAAAATTGGCTATAGTCTCTTTGCACCTTTCTTGTCTTTTGAAACCCTTCATGACATGGTATAAACTATATGGTCGTTCTCACAGTATGGAAGAACTCGCAATTGCCACATGGAAATGAAAAAAGAGGACATGGATGCACAATGCCTCTTTTAGAAATATATTGAATGAGATGATGGTCAATAATTGCAAGACATCATACTTTCATAACTTTGTGATGGATGAGACTCAATCAAATTGGAATGCAATTCAAAAGTGAACGATGCAGGAAAGAAAAATGTGATGAATGAAAGGGAGCACTCATGCAAATGCGTTTTGGTCAGAGACACTCACACGCTCTCGAAGGTCATTCTTCTACCTCGGGTGAGTGGGGGTTGGTTTAGACAGAGTGTGCAATATTCGGGCCTCCCAAACTAGTGCTTCATTTGTTGACAGATGGGCCATCTTGCAAAGGCCTGTCACCGAAGGAGGCCTCGACCTACACCACAGACTCAGCCCTAGCCTACTATGGCTGGCTAGCAGCCCCTGGCCAGCAGCCCCACAGACAGAGACACAACACACACATGGAGAGCTACCCTTTGAGCCTGGGGCTCTAGCGGAGGAGGGATGGCAGCAGGTCTGTGGTCGACGACGGCAGGGGCCATAGCAACATCCTCGCACTCAGAGTGGTCCTCACGCGCCTACCCAGTAGCAATGGGTTCCCAAAGGAAACCGGTTCGATCCTCTTGAGCAGGATGAGGTCCTTGCTCCAGCCCCCACCCCAGCTTCACCCTCGATAGCCCCTCCCCCCCCAGAGTTCCCCCCTCCTCATCATCCTCCCCCAAGCCTCCTGCTCCCGCCACCTCTTCCCCCCGCCCCTCTACCTCTCCCGCTCCCCCTCTCCCCTCTTCGCAACACACTCCCCCCTGCTCCTACTCCTCCCCCTCCCGCTTAAAATCCATAGTCGACCCAGGGGGCAGGGCCTTCTCCAGCTGCTAGGAGATCTCTTGGCATCGCCTTTGCCACGAGTCGCTTGGTGAGAGAGGGACAGCCTTTCTTGCGACCCCCTCTACAGGTACATACATCTCCCCTTGCAGCTATCCCTCGTGGTCTGATGAGCATTGATGGGACTTTTTTGACTACAACTTTACTCATTTTCTCCACGACCCCTTAGCAGACCATGAGGCAGCCTGCTTCAGGTTCCATGTTCTGTTCCTGGCAGCTAGGGGGACAGAGGCCTTGGACTCAGCAGTTGGCTTCTCCTTTCCCCTTTGCGGCAGGGACTAGACTGAGTGGACGCTTGACTTAGTGTTGGGATGGTTTCACACACAGGTCCTAGAGTTCTCTCACCACATGGGAGAACTAGGAGTTACAGACATGCTTCAGATTTTGTGGCCATTGGCCAAGTTTGCGGTGACACCTCCAGATACAGTAGGATGTAGACACATTGTAGTTTACTTCTTTGCCGATACACAGTGCTTTCCATGCTATGTACACATTCATGAGGACTCCTGGACAGAGGAGGTTGCTTTGCGTACGGCTCGCTCTGCTTGGGCTTGGGCCAGGCACTCGTTGCAGTCACGCCTATCTAGAGGACGCTCAGATATGGATTACTCCCCATCCAAGCCAACCTCAAAGATAGCCCGATTAGCTGTTGCGACAGCATCTGCTCCCCATGAGGATCATCTCATGGAACGTGCAGGGACTTGGTGGGCCCCAATTTCAGCGTCAGCGGGGCCGACTGCATCAGGAGCTTGAGCGTTGCCTTGTGGGAGGAGAGATTGATCTCCTTATGCTTCAGGAGCACCATTTGTGTGAGAGCCACATTAGACGTTGTGGTGAGCTCTTGCGTGGATGATATGATACTTTTTGGTCAGCTGCTTTTGGACCTGGAGGCATCCATGGTGGGGTATGTATGACTATTGTGGACTCTTTGCAGCAGGCCATTGTGGGAAGAGGGATTATTGTGCCAGGCAGGGCTCAGTGGATTACTATGCAAGTTCAAGGTTGCCTTGTGGGATTCCTGAACATCTATGCGCCCAATGTGGCGAGTGCTCGAGCAGAGTTTTGGTCACAAATAGTTGAGTCTCTGCCGCAAGCAGAACACTGGTGCATAGGGGGGGACTTCAACATGTTGGAGGACCCTTCTAACAGGATTGGTGGTAGACATGCTACTGTGCATGGAGTTGAGCTGGCAGCTTGGAAAAGGTTTTGTATGACTCTGAGGGTCTCGGATTTGGCAGCACTCTAGTTTCGTGAGGCCCCCAGACAACCTTGCCTTCTCTCGTTCGGACCGCAGAGTGGGAGGAGTGAATCTATCACGGATAGATCGCTTCTACACTAGTGACCATTTCAGTGACTTGGGAGGGACAGTTGGCATTCTGGAAGGGACTTCCTTCTCGGACCATGCACCAATGATCCTCATAGTGGCAGACAGGCAAAGGAGAGGGAGCATGATGCTTAGCATCCCAAAGATGGTCTTGTTGGACTCTGCACTTAGAGAGGGAGTAGAGGCTATCTGGACAGAGATCTTGGACAGGCAGGATCCTCCCGCTGACAGAGTGGCCTCAGAACTAGCTCAGATTAGCCGTTTCTTTCTCCAGGAGTCTTTGGCTCGCCGACGGGCTGCAGCGAGAGAGGAGGAATAGCGTCTCAGACGGAGCATTGCTTTGTTATAGAGGATGCAAGAGCAGCATCCAGAAAGTCCTTGGTTGGAGGAGCAACTACAACAGGCTCGCCAGGTGCTTGTTAGCACAGAGGAGAATCGACATGAGTTTGCTTTCCACCAACAGGCATCTCAGTGGAAACAGGTGGGCGACAGAGTGTCTGGTGCTTTCTTTGAGGCAGTGGGACCTCGGCATTTGCATGCCAAGGTCAGTTAGTTGCGGAGGCCCGACGTGTCAGTTGCTTCTGAGCCCAAGGATATGTGTGCAGTTGCTACTAACTTTTATTGTGAGTTACTGTCTGCAGAGCCTCAGTGAGAGCATCAGGATGCATGCAGGGAGCAGGTTTGGGCATAGATGCCTTGTCTTGTGACTGAGGAGATGTGTCAGAGGCTTGAGCTGCCACTTCAGCTTGAGGAGTTGCACACGGCTCTTAGGGCCTTCCCTCGTGGTAGCTGTCCAGGTGAGGATGGACTGACTCCCATTTTTTTTTTGGAGTACTGGGACCCCTGCTTGGCCCAGATCTCTGTAGTTCTTTTCAGTACATTTTGCACACAGGAGTGATGCCTGACAGCATGAGTAAGGGCTTGATCTACCTCATTCCCAAGGAGGGTGGCTCCTTGGATGAGATTCCATAGTGGCGCCCCATCACCATCCTCAAATCAGCCTGCAAAATTCTTGCCAAGGCTCTGAGTTTGAGGATCCAGCCACTTCTAGAGAGCCTTATACATGGGACTCAGATAGGTTTTGTCAAGGAACGCAGCATCCTTGACAACTTCTTTACTTTTTGGGAGGCTTCTGCCCTAGCACAGATCCGTGGGGAGGACCTAGTGATTCTTCTTCTCAATTTTGAGAAGGCATATGACAGAGTTGACTGGGACTTTCTAGAGGGCACTCTACACAGGATGGGCTTCTCAAATGCTTGGATCAGAGGGGTGTCAGCTTTGTACAGACAGGCTCACGGTCAGGTACTTTTGACAAGAGGTAGAGGTGATCGCTTCATGCTCACACGTTTGGTCAGACAAGGCTGTCCTCTTGCCCCCTTCCTCTTTCTATTCTATGCGGAAGAGATGAGTAGGTTTTTGGTGTCGCAGCAGGTTGGTCTATAGGGCTTACCACTCCCTATTCGGGGAGATGAGCTACTGGACGCTGAGTTTGCCAATGACTCAGCCTTGTACTTAGATGGCCAAGAGGCCAACCTTCATAGGTGTGAGCAGGCTCTGGATACCTTCTCTTGTGCATTGAACACACTGATCAACTGGAGAAAGACAATGGATTTCTCGATTGGTAGTGCTCCTTGTTGGGGTATAACGCCCAATGTGATCGCCCAGGTAAGTGGGCGGGCCGCCAGGTATGTACACATATTCTTTTGTAAAAACCTAATAAGAACTCAACATGCTCTACACATTACAACAGAGCGAGTTCACCATATCGTCGTGCTCTTCTTCTCGCACTCTCTCTCGCATCGCACTTTCGCTCGTACTCCTTCAATTGGTATCAGAGCTCAGATCGAGGCTCGGGGCAGCATTGCAGGAAGCTAGAGTCACCTGCTCAGATTGGAGTGAGATTCAATAGGCGAAGACACGGCCCCAAATCCTGTGGTCATCTCGGTCATCTGAGGTCATCTCGGCCACCGTTCGGCTTTGACAAAGTTCTGTGCAGGCCATTTTTGACTACTTGGTCTCGACGGGTGTAGACCCGACTCTGCAAATTTGGGGTTTCGGCTTACGATTGCAGGTGCTGAGGATATCGGCACTCCCAGAGTGCTGATTTGTGGCTGTCTACACATCAAAGGACGGCTCATAGTTCTTGGAGGCGTGTCACATACAACACGGGCGCATCTACACACAGACTGCAGGCGACATCCACTAGTTCATCAGGTAGCTTGTGTTTGCTGCTTGATATTCCCGATTTCATCCTGACATTGCAGGTACTTCCACATGCGATGTATTGTCAGAGATGATGTATGTCTGTTGAGGGTTTGCTGGCTATGAGTTATGCAGCAAACAACTGCCACAGTGGTTACAACATACTGTGGGAAATTTGTGGATGTATGACTTTGTGGGAAGTCTATGTATTGTCAGATTTACTACAGCCTTTGTTGAGGGTCGAGTGAGGTTTTATTGAGCTGGGGGATTCTCGAATGTTGAGATCCTTTCGGTGATACAGGTCTTGGAGCGATCCCTCGAGCACCCTTAGATAGGCAGCTAGGATGTATTGATTGTGAGTTAGACAGTTGTGATTACATCTTTGCTTTACTGCCGTTGAGGCATTGTCGCAGTCTATGCTTACAGGACAGTGAGAGGCAGTACAGGTGCAGGACAGGTTTACCCACATCTTACACTGTTAGAGAGACAATGGTTTTTTGAGTTGTTTTTTGGTCTATTTTTTAGTACACCAGAGCCATTTTACAAAGGAGACACTGCCGAAATTTTTGCAGAATCTGAAGCTTTCTTGGTTCATTTGACAGGTTGATATTGGTTCAGAGGTCAGTTTACAGGGGAAACTCTGCCGAATTTTTCCCAGCTTTACAGTGTTAGAGAGACAATGGTTTTTTGAGCTGTTTTTTGGTCTGTTTTTGAGTACACTAGAGCCATTTTACAAAGGAGACTCTGCTGAAATTTCTGCAGAATCTGAAGCTTTCTTGGTTCATTTGACAGGTTGATATTGGTTCAAAGGTCAGTTTACAGGGGAAACTCTGCCAAATTTTTCCCAGGAAAGTAAACTATTGTGAAGCGTAGCTATGGCTGGATCACAGGACACTGCTCTTTACAATATCAAGAAGCTGGATGGAACCAATTTCCCATTGTGGAAGAAGCAGATTTGGCACGTGTTGGTACAAAGAAGCAGATAAAACCTATAAGCTCAAGGGGATAAAACTAGAAGATGAATGGAGCAAAATGGATGAATTGGCACTTTCTATCATTATGCTGACTTTGGCAGAAAGCGTTTACTTCAATGTAGCAGACGAGATGTCGGCTTATGAAGCATGGACAAAGCTGAGTGATCTTTATGAGAAGCAGAGTGCAGCTTCACAAGTATACTATCTTAAGAAGCTTGTTGACTTGAAGATGAAAGAGGGACACCTATGTCCAATCATCTGAATGAATTCAACACCATCTACAGTCAGTCAGCTCAAGGTGTCAAGTTTGATGAACCTGTTAGAGCTATGTTCCTGTTGATCACATTGCTGGAAAGTTGGGACACTTTTCGCACAGCTTTGAGTAATTCTGCACCTCCAGATGGTTTGACCATAGCAGGTGTAGAAGGCAGTCTGCAACTGAAGAAACCAACAGAAAGACAATGGACAAAGGCAAAGGAACACCCTTAGTTGTCAGGGGAAGGACCAAAGAAAAGTACAAAGGTGGAAAGAGGAATCAGTCTCGTAGCAAGTCCCGCAGTGCTAAAGGCAAGAGTGACATAGAATGCTACCATTGTGGCAAGAAGGGTGACATAAAAAGAGACTACAGAGAATGGAAAGCAGAAAAAGGCAAAGAGAAAGCTGAAGACCATGGTGAGAAGAACAAGTCGTCAGTGAAGATTCAAGAAATAAATGTGACAAACACTGTTGCAGAGGATGACAATCTAGTGTCAGGAGACATCTACTTCTTGAAGAATACAATGGACTCAACTCTTCTTACAGCATTTGATGGATATGCACTGAGTGACTGGATTATAGACTCACGGGCATCACTTCATGTGTCTCCAAACAAGGAGTGGTTTACCTCTTATGTGACCACTAAAGATCATGTTTGGCTAGGCAATGGGCAGACATGTGAGATCTTAGGTGTTGCAGATGTCCAATTGAAGTTTCAGAATGGCTCTTCTTTCGTGCTGAAAAATGTGAGACATGTTCCCGCAATTACAAAGAGCTTGATCAGCATAGGTTTACTTGATGATGTTGTCTACGTCACCACTTTTGGACAAAACATGTGGAAGATATCCAAGGGTTCAATGATAGTAGCACATGGACTTTACATGATTTATGTATCAAATGTCTCTAGAAATGTAATCAATGTAACCGAGCAGCTGAACGTTTCTTTGTGGCATAGCCGATTAGGACATATGTCCAAGAAGGGAATGGAAATCTTGTCTCGTTCTGGTTATTTGCCTGGATTTTCATTTAATGATTTTGAATTCTGTGAACATTGTCTGTATGGTAAGCAAACACAGCAGCCACATAAGCATAGAAGCAGTAGAAGAGATACACAGTTGGCACTTGTTCATAGTGATTTGTGTGGACCTATGCCTAACCTATCTCTAGGGGGAGCTTCTTACTTTATGACATTTATAGATGATTACTCGAGGAAAGTATGGGTTTACTTTCTCAAGCACAAGGATGAAGCGTTTAGTGTTTTCAAAACATTTGGGACAATTGTGGAGAATCAGAGTGGCAAGAAGCTTAAATGCTTACGCACTGACAATGGTGGAGAGTATATTTCAAAGGCCTTTCAGAACTTTTGTAAGTCAAAAGTTATAAAACGTGAACTTACTGCTCCTTACAATCCTCCTCAAAATGGTGTTGTTGAGAGGATGAATAGGACCATACAAGAGAAGGTCAGAAGTATGTTGTCTAATGCACAACTGCCAAATGGGTTTTGGGCTGAAGCTGTATCAACAGTTGTTCATCTTATAAATAGATCTCCAGCTAGCAAGGTTTTGCAGAAGGATTCAGTGGCAGAGATGGTATGGTCAGGCAAGGTGCCCTCATACAAGCATCTCAGAGTCTTTGGCTGTGAGGCATATACCCACGTTCCAAAGGAATTTAGGAACAAACTTGAGCCAAAGAGTAGAAAGTGCATCTTTCTAGGCTATGGTAATTCTGGTGGGATGGGGTACAGAATTTGGGATCCAGAATCCAGAAAGGTTATCCGCAGCAATGATGTTCACTTTAATGAAGACAAATATCATTCTAAACCAGAGAGGGTTGAGGAGATTAGAAGAGTTGTCTTCCAAGAAGATGGACCTGCACGTGCAAGACAAAATGTCAGGACTCAAGAGGAGCAAGGACAGGATAGAGTGTAACCACAGGTTGTGGCTGAGCCTGAGCCACCTATTTTGCGTAAATATGGACGTATCACGCGACCTCTTGATCGGTTTGTTCCATCTATGAACTATGTCATGTTGACTGATTGCAATGAGCCTTCATGTTACAAGGAAGCAGTGCAAATGAAGGACTCCGGGAATTGGCAATTGGCCATGCACTCAGAGATGACAGCTCTCCATAAAAATCAGACATGGAAGCTAGTTAAATTACCACAGGGAAAAAAGGCTCTACCTTGTAAATGGGTTTACAGGTATAAGATCACCACTCATGATCGTCAGCCAAAGTACAAAGCAAGGCTTGTTGCCAAGGGATTTAAGCAAGAACAAGGCATTGACTTTGATGAAGTCTTCTCTCCGGTGGTCAAGATGACTACATTGAGATGCTTTCTTGCATTGGTTACCATATTAGATTTGGTGTTGCAGCAAATGGATGTCAAGACAGCGTTCTTGCATGGTGATTTAGATGTGGAAATTTACATGCAGCAGCCAGAAGGGTTTGTTGAGAAAGGCAAGGAAGATTTGGTGTGCCAATTGTTAAAGAGTCTTTATGGCTTAAAACAATCACCGAGGGCATGGTACCATAAGTTCCACAAGTTTATGCTTTCTCAAGGCTACAAACGTAGTGAGTTCGATCACTGTCTATATACAAAGAAGGCTAAGGATGGCTGTTGGCTGATGTATGTGGATGACATGTTGATTGCTGACAAGCACTTGGAAGAAATTTCAGCTTTGAAGTCAAAGACGGAAAAATCGTTTGACATGAAAGACATGGGTGAGGCAAGTCGTATACTTGGTATGCGCATTGAGAGAGACAGATCAAAGAAGTTGATTTGGTTATCTCAAACAGAGTATATTGACAAGGTTTTGCAACGTTTCAATATGGAGAAGGGAAAGGCATTGAGTGTTCCATTTCCACCATATGTGAAACTTAGCAAACAAGATTGTCCTGTGTCTGAGGAAGAACAGGCTGAAATGGATAAGATTCCATATGTGTCTGCAATGGTAGTTTGATGTATGCAATGATTGCTACTCGCCCAGACATTGCATTTGCAGTGGGAGTAGTAAGTCGATACATGTCAAACCCAGGCAAGAAACATTGGGAGGCAGTGAAAGGAATATTGAGATACCTGAAAGCTACAAAGAGTATGCGTATATGCTATGGGAGTCAGGAGATAAGTGTAAAGGGTTTTACAGACTCAAATTATGCAGGTGACTTAGACAACCAAAGGTCTACGTCAGGGTATGTCTTTACATTGGCTGGTGGAGCAGTATCATGGCGTTCTAGATTACAAGATTGTGTTACTCAGTCTACTGCAGAGGTTGAATATGTTGCATCATCAGAGGCATGCAAAGAATCAATTTGTCTTAATCGACTAGTAACAGATTTGGGAATCAAAGAAGAGATGCATGTGTTATATTGTGATAGTCAGAGTGCTATACAATTGGCTCGCAATCCAGTTTATCACTCAAAGACAAAGCATGTGGATGTGAAGTATCATTTTATCAGGGACATGCTCGAGGATAAGAAAATTCAGCTTGTCAAAGTTCACACCATAGAAAATCCTGCTGATATACTTACAAAAGCACTTCCCTCAGAGAGCTTTGTGCATTTTCGCAAGCAGTTAGGTGTAGGGTAGTACATCACTTCTCTACATCTCTTGTATATTAGCTTGTATAGTAGCTTCTCTCACACTTAAAGTACCACATTGGACTTTAAGTGGGAGGTTGTTGGGGTATAAAGCCCAATGTGGTCGCCCAGGTAAGTGAGCGGGCCACCAAGTATGTACACATATTCTTTTGTAAAAACCTAATAAGAACTCACTATGCTCTACACATTACAACAGAGCGAGTTCACCATATCGTCGTGCTCTTCTTCTCGCACTCTCTCTCACGTCGCACTTTCGCTCGTACTCCTTCACTCCTGTGCCCGATTGGATGCCAGAAAAGGGTTTTAGGTGGATTCCCCCAGGGACTACAGTTCGGTACTTGGGTTGTGAGGTTGGTTTGGACTTGTCTCCGGAGAAGCAGATTGCTCCCCTCCTCTTGTCTATTAGGAGGAAGTTGTTACACTGGAGCTCAGCACGACTTTCTTTGGCTGGCAGAGTAGTAGTGGCCAACCAGGTGTTGTTGGCGACTATGTGGTACATCACTTCTTGCTGGATCTTCTCAAGTTCTTGTATCAGCCAGGTAGAGAGGCTCATCAAGAACTTCCTTTGGTCGGGACGTGACACTCAGATAGCCTGAGCCAAAGTGGCTTGGCAGTTCATCACTCTTCCTTGTTCACAGGGAGGGCTTGGGATCATTGACCTTGCACAACAAAGCAGAGCCCTTCTTGGAAGTTCATAGTAAGAGGACTTCTTCCAGGTGAGGAGCCCGGGAAGGAGTTCTTGCTACAGCGGCTTCGTGCTAGGGTGCCTCAGGATGGAGGCCCCTGGTGACCCTCGACCAGATGGATCTTCACAGATATGCGTAGAGTTGGTTTGAGTAGGAGACTGGAGGACTGCTTCGCTGTGAGTTTGCTTTGATCTTGGGAGCTCTTGCGGCGAGGCCTGGAGCAGAGACAGCCTACTTGCACGGAGGAGCGCCTACGACAGCCCCTTGTCTAGAACCCCATGGTTAGCACTCAGAGTGGCCACTTGGTTGGTAGTCGGCCTCATGTTTCCTGGGGTCCCATGGCTGCTTGTCTAGCGCCCTCTTTAGGTGACTGGTTAGAGTTCACAGGCTTGTCAGAGGAGGTGCAGGGTTTCTAGGTACAGGGCATGAGAGGGGTGCAGAGCATGTGCCAAGACATCTCAGAGGCAGTTCCAGCTGAGTGGTTCACGTCTCTCGAGCCAGTAGCACCCAGGTGGATGGGAGCCTTCACGCGACTAGAGGTTCTCATCTCAGTCAAGGCCTGCTCAAAGACTATTCCATCCCTTTTCTTCGAGCTTCTTGGTGGGGGACGCTTACAACGAGTTGCAGTAGAGGCCCCGCAGGTGGCAGAGTGCTGTTTTCAGAGTATCTGAGTAGTGGGCATCTGTGGGAGGACTTGTGCCATCGATCCTAACCCAGCACCTCTTGAGATTGGACATTGGAGGCTGTGGGCTTGGGAGTGCTATCCACTGGCACGAGTACAGTGGGATCCTGGTGAGTGGCTTTGGAGGGACCCTTTCTCTTCTGCAGACCACCCAAGTGTCCCGTTCTTTCAGTACACTATTCAACTGGGACGTCATATACTAGCATCACAAAGAGAGGCACGCCCCGCTGCAGCACCTCATTGGCAGGAGGAGGGTCTCACAGCTGAGTTCTTGGAAGCCTTCTGGGAGAGGTTGTGAGACTCCAAACAGCCGAGGAGAGTCACCTTGTTTCAGTGGTGGTCGCACACAGAGCTACAACAGTTGGGAACTGGCTAGTACATAGTGGTCTCTCGGCCGCATGTGCAGCTTGTGACCATCTTGTGGAGAGTCAGCGTCACTGTCTTTGGGACTGTCCTTCGGCATAGCAAGTGTGGCTTCGAGTTCTTTGGATGATGCCTGCTCTCTCCACGGCTCGAAAGTACACTTGGGGAGCAGCGGCTTGGTCCACCCTCACGGGCCCGGCACTTCAGTTTGAGCTATCTTTCACCAGCAGGATGATAGTGATGCAGGAGAGGCGACCTACTCTCTAGCCTGCCACAGAGCTTACTCCACAGGAGTGGTGCAGTGAGAGAGAGGAGTGTTGGGAGCTCATCAGTGGCCTGACACTCTGTTTCATCTGGCGAGCTCGTTGCTTCCGCATCTTTGAGGCTCACCATGTGCCACCAACAGAGAGTGTTCGCGATTTTTGGCTAGAGCTGATCCACACTCTCAGAGCACAGCTCGAGGGACTATAAGGCAGCTCCGACCGCATGCGGGAGCGCAGAGAGGCTTTCCTTCGACTCTAGCGTCGTGGGCCTTTCTACACCATGGTCCAGACCGACCACCTGTGTGGCTTTTCCCTCCCCCCATTTCTTGATTTAGCCCCATTATACATATGCTGGTTTTTTCATTGGGAGAGTCTCCCACCATGGTTGTTGTAGCCCTCTCTTGAAGAGGTGGTTGTAGCCCTATGGGCAATTTCAGTAACTAATAGAAGGATCTTTTGCTCAGAAAAAAAAATTGTACTAGTGCAATAACAGATCTGCATAAAAACAACATTCAAAGTGACAAATCTAGCCTGCCACACACAAATCCATGCAAAAATACAAAAAAATTGCAAAGAAATAGCAACACAGCTATGTCTGGAGCTTGACACACAGTGCCTCCTCGGCAACAGCGCCAAAAATGTCAAATTGTGGGGGACTTGTTGTGTGTTTTGTGTGATCCGTTGAGGTTGCAAACACGCAACCGATGTGGAAGTAAGCTCACGGATGCAGATGGGTGTGTCACTCACCTCTGTGTAGTTTTTGATGCAGGGTCGATATGCAAGGAACTCGCGCAGTTGTGAAGAGGGAGCTCATCGTCATTGCTCAATCGTCTTGCAGTTGCCATATCACCACTTGCTCATGCTTGCTTTCTCTCTCTCTCTCTCTCTCTCTCTCTCTCTCTCTCTCTCTCTCTCTCTCACACACACACACACACACACACACACACACACACACAACAAGAGATAGCAGACGAGAGGAGGAGAGCAAGAGCAAAACCATACATTTAAGAATAAGTAAAAGTTAGGGTTATAGACCACTTATGTAATTTGTCCCATTTACATATGGGTGCCCACACTTGGCCGACAATCCAACGTGTTATCTCTCTCTCTCTCTCTCCTAAATTTGGTGTGTGCTTATCATCATTGCCTATGTTCAAGGCTAATGACGACATGCCAACATTGAGAAAAAATGCCTAAATGATGAGAGGAGGTTGGTGTCGCCTCCACTGCTGCACGGCAGTGTAACTATTCAAGAGCTACACACACACTCACACTCTAGCTGAGGCCAAGGAGAAAGCCAAAAGTTTTGCAAGGTCAAAAGTTGGCTCGTTGCACTCTTTCTTTTTCTTCTTTGAGTGTGTGAAGCCACCCTTACACAGAAAACTTAAGAGGAAATTAGCTCTCTGTTTTTTGTTATGTGGAATGTCGATTACACAGTCATAAGCATCACCTCAAGGCTTGGTGCTCTATGGTGGCTGCTCAATTCAAAATTGTGTGTGTGTGTGTGTGGTTGGTGGTAGTAATATAAGCAAGGACACCTTGCTAATATTCCAATCCTCGGCACGTTCAGTATCGCCTTCCTATGAAATTTCCCATAGTGTGTGTGTGTAAGTGTGTGTGTGAGAGAGAGAGAGAGAGAGAGAGAGAGAGAGCGTAGAGAGAGAGAGCACGTTTCCAAGGCCGTTCATAAAGAAGTTGCCGGATGTTGCAAACGACAAGCCAAATTTGGCATTTTTTGAGAAGCCGACTAAAGCCTGTCACGAAGAATTTTACAAATTTTTTAATTAAAAAAACACACCTTGGCTTATTAAGTATAGGTTCTCACGGTATTAAAACCATCAACTGTGCTCAAGAGAGTGTATATCGTGCAATTTTATATTTCAAAATATGTTGGATGAGGACAACAGTGAAGTGAAAGCAAAATTCGCCACATAGCACGAAAAATTAGTGTAAATACCATACACCAAATTTTGTCAAAAAATAATATGTGTGTGTGCTCCTTAGTTTAAAACAAAATTTACACTAGGAACAATAACATGTTTATGCAATAGTTTATACTTATTACTGTATCCCTCTCAGTTCTAGGAAAATTGTGTATCAGCTTAGTATCGTGCTTTTTTTAAATTTCCAAAATTGTCGGTTGAGGGCAATGAAAAGGAAGTTCAGCCCCAACATATGGAAAAAAACCAAAATCAACTCTAATTTTCTCCAAATTATCTTTTGGTAGATTTAAGGATCGGGCCATTGTTTGTTTGGAAAAATGATTTTTCCCGACCAATGAACGTTAATATGGCAAGTAACGACATCCATACGATGTGATTTTTTAAAAATACAATAGAATTTAAGAGATCACCTTAGCATTGCCAGGTAGGTTTTAATAGGAAGTTATAGTATTCTTTCTAGTAAAGAATAAGCTGTGTACAAGTAATGGGCGGTCAAACGTCTCTGACGTGTCCGATAGACGTAAGAGGCACGCCGCCTTTACCCAAAACATGTGATGAGAGACCAGAGGTGGTTGGGGGTGCAGGCTGTAGCTTTGTGCTTGCAAAGTGAAATTCTCTCTATATGTAGAAGGAGGGAAATGGGATGGGTTGACCAATCAATCCCTACACAGGGCTCGATGCTTCTACTAATCATTATACTTGCATTAATTCATGGTTGCCTACTTCATTTAGATGGGGCATTTAAGGATTCTCTTTTGTCTTTCTCATGTGTCTATGAAGTGCACTCTATTTTACCCTCCACTCTTCTCTCTCTCTCTCTCTCTCTCTCTCTCTCTCTCTCTCTCTCTCTCTCTCTCTCTCTCTCTCTCTCCTTAGAAATGTGGTGTACACATTTTTCACCCTGTTGGACGGATACGCCGCGACAGACGTCAGCATAGCGAAAACTCACCTAGCATATAATGTCAACTGAGGACGAAGCTCGACCCGCAGGCACGTGGAAGCAAGCAAAGGGTGTCAACCTCTACTCGACCGACTAATGACTACTTCCTACAGAGATATCAACTCTACATGCCATCGGTTCTGTGAATGTGAGAGTCTCCTATGATGCTATCGCAAGCCAAAAGCCCATTAGACGTTCTCGAAACATTACGAAACTTGAGGGATATCCTATCAACACCAATAGGCCACTCTCCCTAAGATCCGTGACCAAAAAAACCTACTCAATACCCTCCGTGCAAAAAAACGCGTAGGATGTCTGGCCGGTTTTTGCAGGTCGACGTTTCCGAAAACTAAAGTGCCTAATGTGTAGCTCTACTCGCTCTGATCGCGTGGATATGCTGAAATGCAAAAACGGACAACAGTTACTTACCGAAACTCCAAAAGTAGCTCGCGGGTGAATCTACCAAAACACAGACGAACGCGCGTGATGTAAGCATCAACGCGTAGCTCTCCTCGTGGGCAACACACTGTTGCTCTCCGTTCGCGATTCCGACCACCGTAGCTCCTGTAGCACACACACACTCTCTCGCAGTCTCCCAACGACACAGAAGATCAGATTTATTAGAAGTCTCTTTACAAAGCTTTAGGTTTTGGCTTATATACTAAGCCTTAGAAAACCTAATGTCCGACCAAAATGACCTTATTTGTCCCTAGGCTTCTATAGAGCTTAATTACAACACCATGAGCTGGCTTTGCTCATCCAACAAGCATCTGTGGCCTCAATACAATTGCTGACTTATGATATGAAGTTCCCGTAAATATTACAAAAGTGGCCGTAATGGCTCAAAATGCATATGATAATAACGGGATATTTGATGATGTCCATGAGCTTGTATCTTCACATTACAGCATCCATCTTCGTCTTCATCACTTCATCAGCATCTTTATTTGGAATCTTTAGAGAATCTTTGAGGGATCTTTATGGAATCTTTGTGGAAGCGTTGTTGAAAGGTTGACCTTTCAACACTCTCCCCCTCCGAAGTCTTGTCGTCCCCGACAAGACCCTATGTCTGCAGTGGCCTTGGCGAGTGGTTCATGTTTTGGTGTTTGTTGAATCTTTTGTTGTTGCAATTGCTTCTACCAGATGCTTTGTATGTTGTAGAGTTACCTTTTTCTTGTACATGTAGTGTAGTTGAAGCCATAGCTCTCCCCCTCCGATTGGTTGTTGTAGAGTGAATAGGTTGAGTGAGGTTTGTTGTTGCAGCAAGTCTTTATCATGGCAGCTCTGTATTGTTTGTTCTTTGGGTGTCATCTTGCATGTGTACCTGTAAACTTGAAGCCATTTTTAATTGTTTCTGGGCCGCTCCCCTTGGATCCTATAGATGATGAGCATGTAGTTGTTTAGGGATGTCGTTGGTCTGCTTTTCTGTGTTTTAATAAAAAAAATAGAATAGTAAAAATAAAATGTGACGTATATTACAAAATGAAGGTCTTGGATACCTGGATAGGACTAAAGGGAAAAACCCAGTGGAAAAAAAATGCCTTTAGTCACCATTAAATGTGAGGCTATACGTACTTATTGTTGGGGTTAAGGCCTATGTGCCTTGACCGATTGCCCAGGTCATGGGCGCCCGCCCACTGTTACCCTATACTTATAGTGAGTATACTGTATAGGGGGAGTTGCCACTTCACAGTCTCCCCACCCACATCGTGTGTGTGTCTCCTTCTCTCTCTCTCACTCTCTGTCTGTGGTGCTCCCCGATCCCCTTCAATTGGTATCAGAGCGTAGGTGCGGAGGGAGTGCGTGTGTGCACAGTCACGACGACAGCGGAGAGCCAGTTTCATTCCCGAAATCACGTCCACGCGCACACGCACTTTCAAGAGTGCAAACAGGGTTTCGACTTCGGCATCGGAAAATTCAGATTTCCGAGAGTGTTTCCACCAGGTGTCCTGGCGTTTTATCCCCCTTTCGAAGCCATTCGAGCTACGGTTGAGGAGCTGCATTTTCAGCCCTCTTTTGGCAGTTTATGCTGCGTTTTTGGGTCGAAACGGAGGTTTTTGGCATAGCTTTCACACCCGGACTCGGATACATGTGATCCAGGAGTCTACCTCGGGGTTTTGGCACGCTCCGGACGCGCTCATTATATCAGAATTTTAAAATTTTGAACGCTAAATTTTCTGCAGCAGCAGTTGTTTATTGTGTGTCGAAGATTCCACACATGGTTTGCTCTCAAATGTGAGAGTGATATTTGCTGCAAGTTTCCTCACAGGTGGGAGGATACGATGTATGCCTTATGTGGTTTGATGCTCAGGGAGACTAATGTGATTGCATTTTGAGCTCGGCAATGTATGCCTCGAGCATGTTTTTTGGCAGTCACAGGTAGAGCAGATATTTGTGTACTAGATTTGCAGGTGTTTGCAATGATGTATGCAAAGTGTGGAGATTGGTGCATGCATTTGGAGTGCAGTTTGATGTGCTTTGGTTGCTCATGGTTTTGAGCGTGCAGTCAGTTTGGTTACTGGTTTTGTGGCCGTTTTACTGACGAAACTCTGGCGAAATTTTCCCAGGAGTTTTATGCGCATCATTTATGCGATCTAGGTAGAGATTGCGGGTTGCACTCAGCATTTGTGTGCGGTGTTCTCTACAGGTGGGAGATTTGTGCATGTGTATGCATCGATACCGCACAGTGTGGGCTTGGTGATTCGTTCACGGTTTGACATGGCAGTCTCAGAGATGTATGTAGTGATGCCATGGACTCAGTTGCTTTGACAGTTGAGGCACATGTAGTGTCGGAGTATACTAGTGACGGGGATGTCACTTTTACCTCGAGCTATGCACGAGATGCTATACATGTGGATAGTGCACTCCCTTCGCAGTGGTTGCTAGACGCAGATGCTACTTTCCATGTCACGTCACATCGTGAGTGGTTTAGCACGTTTTCTAGTGGGAGACTTGGTTGTGTGCACATGGCTGATGGTTTTTTGTATGACATTGAGGGTGCAGGAGACGTATGTTTGTCCTTGCCCAGTGGTATGAGATTTACCCTGCGTCATGTGCGTTATGTGCCAGATCTGAGACGGGATTTGATCTCGATTGGTCAGTTTAGAGATTGTGGATGTTGATTGGTCAGCTTAGAGATTGGTCAGCTTAGAGATTTGATCTCGATTGGTCAGCTTAGAGATTGTGGATGTCAGATTTTGCTACGAGAGCGAGATTTTGTGATGCATTTGGGTTCGCTAGTGATTGCGAGAGGTTACCCATTGCATGTGGATCACGCGAGAGACGATGTTGTCTCTGTGATCATGCAACCAGGTAAAGAGCGAGAGAGCATGCCAGTCTCTTTTGCTTGTGGGTTGCAAGATGATTTGCATGGAGTGCAGAGCAGTGACCTTGTTGTGCAGGTTGCGTCTACGGATGCACAGGTAGAGCGGGACATCTCTAGTGAGTCACAGCAGGATGAGTCATCAGAGGTGATGACAGAGATAACTCACATGGATGCTGAGATGTCGTCTATTGTGGAGTCATTTCTTGATATGCTTATGCCAGAGCTTGATGCAGATTCAGGACATATGGATACTCTTGGTACACATGTGATATGTGGTGGGCACGAGGAGTCACTCCAGAGCTCGGAGTCAGAGTGCCATGGTCTCTATGATAGGGGACAGGATTGCCATGAGTTGAGTTCTGAGTTGGAGGTGGCAGAGGTTGCCAGGGTTGCATCAACGTTTGGTGTCCTCATGTACGAGATGCTGATCTCGAGGCCCGACATAGCAGTTGCAGTGGGAGCATTTGCAGCAGGGTTGATTAGTTGTTCGATGACTGATCTCGGCATAGATCATAGGGGAGGTTTGCAGGTATTGGACCGATACTTGCAGGAGTGCATGAGCTCTTCTAAACTCTTTGCAGAGCTTGGAGCTAGCTCTGTGTGGCTTTCGCAGTGGGATGTTTGTCTATCAGTAGAGCCGGATGCACTAGCTCATCCAGAGTCAGTGGGCATAGGTTGAGAGAATCTCTCACCTTCTATTAGTTGTACACTAGTAGATCTTGCTTAAAGGCACATTGGCCTTTAAGTGAGAGGTTGTTGGGGTTAAGGCCTATGTGCCTTGACCGGTCGCCCAGGTCATGGGCGCCCGCCCACTGTTACCCTATACTTATAGTGAGTATACTGTATAGGGGGAGCTGCCACTTCACAGTCTCCCCACCCACATCGTGTGTGTGTCTCCCTCTCTCTCTCTCACTCTCTGTCTGTGGTGCTCCCCGATCCCCTTCACTTATGTTTGATGTAACCGAGTTTTGTTGAGTTAAAGTACTTATGGCCGTATGGCTACTATTACTGGATATACAGTGGATAAGTGTTAGTAGCTTGAAGTCGGAGTCATTGTTGTTGAGCAAATGCTTATGAAACCTGTTACCGCATCGTCATCGTCATTTTGTTGTGTAAGTGCATGGGTGGAACACAAATCGTGTCGGATGCAAATGTCCAATGATGGGACATTATATATGCTTGCACAGATAGATGCATGGGAAACAATATGCGGTGCGAGAGGAGTTTGAATGGGTGCTTCCAGGAGTGAACGTAGCTAGAGAAGCAAAAATATATTTGACTTCAAGAGCTGCCGTTACTCACAAGAAGGGTTTTTGTCGACGAGGTTTTGTCCACTCTCCTCACTGTGTTCATGTGCGTGAGTGTTTTCTCGACTACTCCGCCACTCCACCATTTAAAATAGTAGACTTCGACTCTTATGCTCACCTATCCAGCATGAGCGACTCAATTTTACAATATGCTCAACTCTTCCAGCTTGAGCTATAATCTAAATATCTAGACTCATAGACCACAAAAAATATTAAGACATGAAGCTTGGGTCTGACGCTTGCTCATTTTGTGGCGCAACTGCCCGACTCTTGACTCTTATGCCATGATTTTTATGGCGACTTGCCTTACTCTCGGGAGCTTTCGACCAAGAATAGGTTTTGAAATTCAAAACTCCCATCCTCGAAGAGAGGATTTGTAAAGGACCATACTGGCAATATTGGTTTCTTTTGCCATACCTGGGTGACCTTGGTTGTCAAAATTTCTTTTTGTTGTTGTTGGTCCCTTGGTTGAGAAGATTGGCTCGCTCCATTCTCCGTAACACGTTGTCTATCATGTCTTGACATTTCTTGAGAGCTAGAGATGACTTCAATCTTGTTTGTTATTTGTTGTTCTTTTGGTACCCATTTGTATCTGCATCGTGTGATTAGCGTGTCTTTGCAGATATCCTTTGCCTTGACTGTGACATTGTCCTTGATTTTGCCTTCCGTGAAATTGCGATTATTTTCAAGCTGAAGTCGTTTGCTAGAAGAATGTTTACCTGGCATCTTTGGTTGCCAGATTCTCCTATTTCCTTGATAGTAACCTTGTGCTTGAAGAATTGTAGATGGCACTTCCCATGATGTTTTTGATGTCGTATTGAGATGTACAAGAGTGCCATTTTTGGGATTATTTATCGATGAATTCCTATGTTGGTATGAAGGCTAGTTGGATTTGAAATTTCCTGCATCCCTTTGGTGAGCCTTGTTGATTGGTCTCCTTTGGCGATATAAATATGAACTTTGTTGCTTTTGGGGACGCTTTTTGAAACATTTATCCACCACATAAGCCGAGGTCTGTGGTTTTGGTGACCAAAGTTTCTTTTGACCCTCATAATAGCCTTGCTCTGCTAAGCTGTAGTGGGAGGCTATCCATCCCATGTGTTTACCTTTCGTCAATCGGCTAGGCTCATTTACCCATATTGGGTCCTTGACCTTGATTTCTTCAGTTTTGATGTAGACCTTTGAAGATTTTTGTCGACGATGATCTCGCAGTGTAGGGTATTTTGGTTGAAAGATTTTCTTTGGAGTCTGTCTTTCATGTGGAAGCATGTGGTCAGTTGATGTCGAAGCTCTGTCTTGAACTTTTCGGGGCTGGATTGAAGACTCTGATTTAAGGGGCTGCTTCTATTGGTAGGACATTTGTGGGCTCATTTTGGCTTTGCCTTTGTCGAAAGCCGATAATCTTGGAGCAGTATTAGGCTGGATTTCTTGAGAGCTAGTCGTGATGACCATTGTTGAAAATCCAGGTTCTTCTGCCAATGTTTTTTTCCAGCGCTTGGACAAAATCAAATGTGTACTCATTTTCGATGAATCCACCACTAGGAATTTGTCTTTGATTACCTTTGACCGTAGTTTAAGGGAAGCATCTGCAATCCCTAAACTTGTGACGGCTATTCCATGTGATATAGGAACCTATACCTGAATTTCATACAATTCTGGCTTACCTAGAAGTAACCATCGCCCATAAGACATGACATTAGTCGTGGCAGTGCAATCTATCTCTACTGTAAAGTTGAATTTCAGTTTCTCATACACATCCAACGAGAATTTAATCTTCTTGTTGGCTGCTAAGTAACTGATGTCCTCGTTGCTTTCGGTACTTTTCTTAGACTTTTGTGCCTTGAAGTCTTTGTCATCCTCTTGTATGTTGAACTTCTTTGTCATTTGACTGGTTGTAGCATGTCCCAAGTGCTTACTATCTTCTGCTGTAGCTGCTTCTTGGTGTTCATTGCTAGTTTCTGACTGTGACGCCTTGATTCTTGATTTCAGAAGCTCTCTGTCACTATTTACTTCTTCTAGCACTTGAAGGTCATTCAATGGTGACTTTTCTTCTTGGAAATGTTTTGAAGCTTGTGTAGCAGGATGTTGAGGTTTACTCTCTTCTTCTGATGCAATGGTCGCCGTGGCCTTTGGTTTTCATTGTTCCATGGGTTTTTGTAGAGTCTCTTCTCGAAAATATTCATTCATATCCTGTATTGCTTGTCCTTGGTAGTCAATCTTGGACTCAGTCATTTTTTGTTCTTCTGTGCATTGTATGTCTTCAGTTACATCTTCTTTTAGCTTCTCATACTCTTTGATTTGTTCAATCACCAATGAAGAGTCCACAATAGAAAATTTATTCGGTAGACTTTCAGCTTCATCCATTGACTCTATTTGCATGTCTTCCACTTGTGATGTGGCACTAAGATTTTTTGTTACCTCTGCCACCTCTTCTTGCGTTGGCTCACTATCGTCAGAATCTTGGCTTCTTTTGCTCTCGAACCTTGAACTACGAGCTTCATCTTCATCACCTTGTGGATGCTCTGACTTGTCCTCACTGAGGTTCCTTAAACGATCTTGAATCAGCTAGTTCAATTGATCTTTTTTGAAAGCCTGATTCTCTATGATAATGTCGTTGACACCCTTGACTTCAAGCAACGGTGTCTTGAGCCTATCTTTTGTGCTCTGCGACAAGATCTGCTTCTTTTCCGGAGATCTTGTTGGGGATTCTTTCTTCCGTTCCCTTGTTGTCACTGTCTGAACTTTGCTTTTGGCTTGTTGCTTCTTCTTTTCCATGTAGAGCTTTACTGAGCAGTCCTTCACTAAATGACCAATGGCACATTGGTCTCAATATGTTGTTATCTCAACATGTGCATCCTTTCGACGAGGCGGCTCTCCATAATACTGTTGATAATGGTTTCCTGTGGTATCTAGATACAGATATGACCTCTTCTTTGCATGCATGAACTTGTAGATTACGACTGACTTAGGTGTATCCACTAGCTTTGTCTCTTTATCCTTCATCGTCTTGTCCTTGAGAAGCTGAAAATAGCTTCCATTATTGCTTGCATACAAGATCAAATCACTATCCATGCTTTCTAGAAGTTGTGATGTTAATTCTTCCATCAGTATATGGTCTTTGACGTGGGGTTTCTGCATAGCCTTAGGGCTATGTTTCCAAGTTGATTTTGGCGAGTTCTACACCGAGGGTGAAGATTGAACTGAATCTTTGTTTTCCGTTTCCCTTGATGGTGCTTTTGGACGGGGTCCAAGTATGTGACTTACAGGTTGCCCACAATTGCTAAACCCATCCATATTTTTCACATCGGCTATTTCATAGTGCCTATCGTATTTGTTGACCACAATGACATCTTGACTTGACCTTCTACATTGGGCATTGTGAATTTCCAGTGGTCTCTCCTCCGGCTCTGCATATTCCAATGCTTCTTGAAATTCCACTTGGACTCCTGAAAAGGACACTACTTCTTGTAAAACTGGACTTCTTAATCCCACTCTTGAAGATATAGGGTCTCTTTGTTGAGTTTGAACTCCCACCATCCGAGAGGGTTTCATATCTGATGTTGGCATCTGTTTAATGCTTGATGATATGACTTCTTGTGCTTTGTTAAGTAGCTCTTGAGACCAAGCTAGTTCTTTTTGAAGTTGGGCTATCTTCATAGCTGGTACCTCTTGTGCTGGTGCGGTGCACGAGACTTGTGTTGTGTCTTTCCATGTTGTGTCTTGTGTTGTGCCTTGTTGTGTGTCATGTGGTGTGTCACTCGTTTGTGTAGTGACACTCGTAGGTGTCAATTCTTCCAGGTGCGTAGTTAGAGGTAAACCCATGACGAGATGGTATACATTACCACCTTTAGACATGTAGTCTTCTCCTCTTGAGCCAAACGCTTCTGCTATAAAGTAATGATTGTTTTCTACATGAACTTCATGACTTGTGACAGCCCTGTAGTATCGACCGTCTTCATCTCCATAGAGGGTACCAAATTTATGTTTTCCATCTTGTGCTTTGTACAGAAAAATACCTGGAGGATATGCGTAGAGTTCTGTAAGTTGATCCTTGTACAACATTTCTATCTCATTGTCGATGTATTTTCCGTGCCTCATGTAAATTGATCCCGGACAGTCTTCCATGAAATTTGGATGTGGGTGTAGTACATTCTTCGCTGTTTCATCTTCCACATATTGAGATGTCCGAGTTTTCTCTGTATCTTGTCTTGATGTACAAATTCCGATTGTCATCCTCATAGCATGGCAGTCCTTTGTAGTATCCAATCAGATAGATCCGAATTTTCTCTCTTGTAATTTCTGTGGATGTACTTGAAGCTTCTTCCTGACTGGTCTGATTCCTTTGAGACGCCATTGCTTTCGTCTTGACTCCCTTGTTGTACCTGTTCAGTGATAGCTCTAATTGCTTGCCTTAATGCTAATAAAAATTATTAGCACCCTTGTGTCGGTCTTTGTCGCTTGAGGTTCTTCATCTTTTGTGGATGTCTTAATCTCTGAGTTTTCTGAATTGGGCTTTGCTTGCACTGCTTGAACTTCTTAGCTCCCTTGCTTGCCAAGACTGATAATGTCTTGTCTGGCTGCTTGCTTTTCCTAGAGCTTTTTAGCAGGCCTCGATCTAGTGGAAGCACTGTGATAAGTTATGCAACTTACCACTATACTTCAACGACTGCTCCCTTTGTAGCGATTCTTGAGTCGAGCTAACCTGTGTTCACTTTAGCACAGAATCTGCAAAATTCTATTTAGCTGGCAAACTTTTTCACAATGAATGCAAAAATCCTTGATGTACCTTTGACGGCCACACTTGTTCCTTAAGCACCTTCCAGCGGGTGACCAATGGTTTTCCCAAAAGATAATTTCAATCTGCTAACTTAGCAGTCTTCAAAACCGTGACTGTTTCCTCACAATTCTTTCGAACTGTCGGTTTTAGACACTCCTGACTTCCAGATGCATTTTGAGGCCTTAAACGATGTTTTTTTCAAAGTTGAACTAAACGGTTTCCATTGGCATACGTTTAGTTCAAGTTTTTCTCTAAGATCTGTAGAGTCGCTCTCCGACTGCGTTTTGATATAAAAACTTTTCCGATCCGATACCGTTTGTGAAAGTTATGGCCAAAACAGTGAAATGCAGTTTAGAATGGTCAAAATGAGTCCAAATTCAATTTTAAAAGAAGATTTGGGATCTCTGTGACACTGTGAACACTTCTGTATGGTCAAAATTACAGTTGGCATGGAGACATCCTACGCGTAGGATGTCTATATGCTCAGAATTTAACAAAATTTGGTCGAGAGACTCCCCTTAAGTCCAACAACACAATGGTATGCTCAGAATTTCATTTGGACCTAAGAATGGCCTTGAGACATCCTACACGTAGGATGTCTTTTTGCTCAGAATGACTTGAAATTTTCACCCCAGCTTCTCCTTGATGTGCTGATCACAGTGGTGTGCTCATAGGTTGGTTTGGAGTCCTAAATCAAGCTGGAGACATCCTACGCGTAGGATGTCTAACTGCTCAAATTTTGTCCAAACTTAATCCCAAGATTCTCCTAGTGCTCAACAACCCAATGGTATGCTCAAAATTGAATTTGGATGCCAATAGGTCAAGATTTGGGCTGCATAAGCTTCTAGTGCACTCCCATAATAGGATGTCTGACAATTCTTGTCTTTGCTTGGTGAATAGGCCAAACAAGGTCCAAATTTACTTTTTAAAAAAGTTCTGGAATCCTTGAGACACTTAGAACCTCCCTATATGGCCAAAGTAGAATTTTGACCACTTTATGACCCTGGAGACATCCAACGCGTAGGATGTCTTTTTGCTCTGTTTCAGCTCAAACTTGCACTGTAGCTTCCCCTTGATGTGCTAAACTCACAACTATTTTTACTTTTTGATTCTGACACCTATAGGTTGGTCAAATGATCAAGAATCTGTTCCAAAAGCCTGATGTCTGTTCTGATGAATTCCCAAGTCAAATCAACTCCAAATTGGACCAAATTTGCCTAGGAGGCTTATCTAAGGCTATATGACAGCATGGTATGGTCACAGTAGAATTTTGGTTTCAGAATTATGCAGTAGACATCCTACGCGTAGGATGTCTTTTTGCTCAGAATGAACCACAGACTCTCCTTAAGGTGTTGATCACTGTGGTATGCTCAAAATTAAGTTTGGAGTGCAAAATCACATATATGACATCCTACGCGTAGGATGTCTTTTCGGCCTGTTTGACCCCAGACTTGTCCCACAGCTTCCCCTTGATGTCAATAACCCAATGCTATGCTCAAATTTCGGTTTGGATTTCAAAAGACCCAAAAACTAGCTGTTCTTGTCTTTTTCAGTCAAAAGTGCTAAAGTCTGCTTAGGACCCCCTTTTCTTCCCCAAATGAGATGAAAACTCTCTTAGTCACTCAATATATCATGCAGATCATGCTCCTGCAGCTATCCTATGGTTTTGGTCTTGGAATGATGCCTTGGAACAATTTGGGTAGGATGTTTGGGAATTTCAGTCTATCTGGCCTTATCCTGTCAAGATATGGCCAAGTTCCCCCTTCCATGTGAAAATAGGGTAAAACCTACCTTCTGAACACACTGGTCAACTCAGAATTTCAAAATTTCCACCAGATCACCCTGTAGACATACTACGCGTAGGATGTCTTTTGTTCTCATAATGGACTTCTGTTTCTACCCAAGGTGCTTCTGTTTCTACCCAAGGTGCTTCTTGATGCATATAACAAGAATATGTGATCACAACAAATTTTGGATGTCAAAATTGCTTAGAATCACCACTTTTGGGAAAATATTTCTCTGAAAGAGTAACATCCCCTTAACTCTCAGTCTATATGTCCAAATGACATGAGCTTTGGTGGGTGTGTCCAACACAACATGCAGAATATGGGTATGATGCCAAAACATGATTTTTGCTTCCAGAATCACTCTCTAGACATACTACGCGTAGGATGTCTACTGATGAAATTTGTGGCAGAATTCATCCACAGGCATCCCCAAGTCTTGAGCACTACTTTTCAAGCATTCCTACTAGTTTATATGCAAAATTGTGCTCAGAATCTTAAGTTTCTTGTTTTCGCGTTTTTGACACTCTGTCTTTCGTCTTTTGGGTGTCAAGAGTTGGTCAAAACTTTAGTTTCAATGTATACTTAGGGTAAACCCCCACCTTCTGAACACACTGGTAACCTCAGTTTTCCCAAATTCCCTGCCAAAAGTACCCTGGAGACATCCTACGCGTAGGATGTCTACGGTCTTAAAATGCAATTTTTTTCTGGCAGTAGTATTCCCTATGTAACATTTAATGACCTAATAACTTGTGTGTAGCGGAAATGAGCATGAACATAGTGGGAATTTCATTAGAATAGATTCCTAATGAGAATTACAAGAGTGCTTGGGTGGAGAGAGCAACAAAAATCATAACACCTAGTTAGATAGCATCGACAATACTTTCAAAAGAGAGAGAAATTAAGCTATTGACAACAGTTGAGGACCGGATTTTCATGGAGCCGGTCCCCCCTCCAAAAGGCTTTGTATTATGGTTTCTCCCATCAAGAGAGACATTGTACAATACAATTCTTTGTGTTCCTTCAAGACTAGATAGTGCAATGAGGATGAAAGCTCCATGCACTAAGCAAAACACTTAACAAACACAACTTTAATTATCCCCGTTCTCAGACCCAAGACCTCACACACCTTCGAGGATGGTGAGAGCTAGCAGGGTATGAGAGTAGATTGAGAGGAAGAAGGAGTATCTTACGAGAAAGATGTACATCTCCTCACATAATCACTCATATTAGCATAGCTTTAGCTTAGTAATTAGCTTGGTAGAGGAGATGAGCATGCATTGAAGCTTGGCTCTTGGTTGGATTTGCATCCACATGCCAAGAGTGTGTTGATGTAGGCTTCTATCTCACAAGCTTGGAGTAGGTGATGAGCTCTCCATTAAAGCTTGGGAAGAGATAGTCTTATTTGCTTCACACATAGACTGTGTGTGTGATAATGCCTTGCAAAAATCAGCCCCCTCTCTCTCTTGGGCGAGCCCTCTTGCTAATTGCTCTTGTTGAAGCCTCATTGGCCCTCCCTAAGTCAAGCCAATTACAATTAAGCAGCATAAGCGATAGCCTTCTGACATGTGTCCCCCTTTCCCCTTTTGTGAGAGCTTTAGGTAGTTAAATAATTAAACTAAACTCTCATTGGACCCCTTTGCCTCCTGGCCAATAGGAATTAGGCAAGCCATTGGGCTCGTGAATGCTCATTGGACCCCTTGGGAGACTACCCAATAGTCTTCTAGGAGACTTAATTCTCATTGGTTTCTTTTATTAAATTCTTTTAAATTAATTAAACTAAATTTAATCTAGCTTAATTCTTATTGGTCCACTTGAAGGGTCATCCAATAGAAATTGGGCACACCTTGTGGGCATCTGGCCTAGGGAGCTGACATGTGTCCCTCATTCCCTTTGTGTAAAGGGAGACTGTGTGTGTGTGTGGCTTTCTCTCTCATCCCCTACTCTCAAGGCTCGCCCCCTCCCATGTAGGGATATGCCAAGACTTTTTAGTCACACACAAAGCATCCAGTTTCCCCTAGGTTTGACCTTTGGACACAACCTTTGAATTTTGGAACCTTAGCATTTTGGAAGTCTTAATGGGCTGAACCTTAGGGTCTTTTTAGCCCATTGTTGCACATGGCTCTTTTGCAGATGGCCTCCCCTTTGGATCCCTTTTTTCCCTCCTTTGGATCCCTACTATGGCCGGTCTGCTAGCTTAGTCAATATTCTAGCTTTTTCTCCCCTGGCACTTCCCCACATTAAATGATCAGTTTAATATGAGAAAATCATTTAGGAGAATTAGATATTGATTATTATGACATTACCTCTCTCTTGAAATCATAGTCGTCCTCGACTATGGTGTAGAGAAGATAAAGCATATTCATGAGTCCTTTTCTTAGCGGGTAGAGGATCCCTATGTTACCCTACAACATCATTCCACAATGGATGACTAGTCCATTTGGTGCTTGAGAGCCTGAGGCTGCTGCAAGCATGTCTGCACATTAGTCCTATCAGTCTTCCATAGTAGAGTGACAAGCTCTACTTGGTGTTTGGGAGACGTCGTCTCCGCAAACTTGATCTAAGCATGCATACTACTTCATTTTTGTGTACAATAAAGAAAAAGAGAGTCTTATAAGACAAAAACTTTGTTCATTTTTAACATTTTGTACATTTGCTTACTCTTGGGAAGCATTGTAAGCATTGACAAGGTTTAGGTTATCCTTTAATTGTATGCCTTGCATCCATCTAGCATCTTCAAAAGGATAATTCTTAAACTTAATAAGATATTGTCGGATAGTCTTACCGCCTCTTAGTACCTTGTCTTCATGTCGGAGAATGGACTCAGGCTGCAGCACCTCCTCTTGGTCCTCGATCTCCGGTGGGTCTTCAATAGTTGGTTCTTGAGGTGGCTCTCCTTTGTAAGGCTTTAATAGGCTCACATGGAAAGCATTGTGTATGAGCCAATGATTGGGCAACTTGAGTTGATAGGCCATCTCATTGATTGGCCTAAGAATCTGAAAGGGACCATAGTACCTTTTTGCTAGTTTAGCATAGTACTTTTGGTGGCCCGTCGTGTGCCTCAATCGAACCTTGGGAAACTTTAACAAGACCCAATCGTTTTCTTTAAAGGCTTGGGCTCTTCTGTGCTTGTCAGCAGCAGCCTTTTGCCTTTGTTGTGAGATAGAGATAGCATCCTTAATCTTTTGGAAATATTCTTGTAGGTCTCGGCTATACTCATCTGTAGCAAAGATTTTCCCATGTACCTTAAGTAGCAAAGGAATTTTTGATCTTCCCTCAATTACCTCGAAAGGTGATTTTCCCATGGAAGTATGTACAGTGTTGTTGTAAGCATACTCCACTAAGGGTAAGTACTTCTCCCATTGGGATCTTTGATCTACTTCTGTTATATAGGCTTTTAGTAGATCGAGAATGGTTAGGTTCGCTATTTCACTTTGGCCATCCGTTTGTGGATGATAGGCCGAAGAGAAGTTTAGCCTTGTCCCTAGATTCTCAAAGAGACCCTTCCAGAAATTACTGGTCATTCTAGGATCTCTATCCGACACTATGGACATTGGCAAGCCATGGTACTTGAAGATTTGTGAAATGAAGAGGGTTGCCATTTGATGGGCTTTGATAGTTTTTTTGACAGGTATAAAATGAGCTTGTTTATTGAACCTGTCTACTATCGTCCATATTCCCGTATTCCCATGGATAGAATTAGGCAATCCAAAGATAAAATCCATGGATATGCTCTCCCATGGTGAATTAGGGATTGGCAAAGGTTGAAGCAATCCAAGTTGCTTCCCTCTATCAAATTTTGTCTTTTGGCATACCACACATTTAGAAACATACTCTTGTATGTTCAGTTTCATGGTAGGCCAATAGAAATATGTTTCAATTCCCTTTAAGGTAGATTGAATCCCTCTATGCCCCACATAAGGTGGAGCATGAGATTCATATATTACTTTCTCACGTAGTGAGTTAGTAACGCATAGTCTATTGCCATAGAGAAGTTAACCATCTTGTAAAGTAAATGGCTCTTCTTTCTTCCCCAATGCAAGGGCTGAAATCACATCTCTAAAATCGAGATCAATAGCGTACTCATCTATCATTGAAGATAGATCATTGTGAGTTGCTATGAAAACCTCATTCACTCTCAGCCGTCTTGAGAGTGCATCAGCTACTTGATTATGCTTGCCAGCAATGTGGGCAATATGAAAATGAAATTGCGAAAGGAAATTTTCCCACCTCATTTGTTTGTCGGAGAGCTTGGTCTGCGTCATGAAGTACTTAAGACTTTGGTGATCCGTTCGCAGAATGAAAAGAGTCCCCAATAAATAGTGCTTCCATGAGTCTAAGGCATGTAGAACTGCAAGGAGTTTCTTTTCATATATGCCTAGAGCTTGCTCAACAGGGTCAAACCTTCGACTCTCATAGCCTATGGCATGCCCTTCTTGGAGCAAAACAGCTCGAAGGCAATCACCACAAGCATCACATTGGACCTCAAATGGTTTTGAGAGGTCCGGTAGTGTAAGCACAGGTTGAGAGATAAGCTTTTCTTTAAGCTTTTCGAGAGCATGGTTCTCCTTAGCAGACCATGTATACCTAACGCTTTTCTTTGTTAGGTCATGTAATGGTCCCGCAATTTGTGAGAACTTTTCTATGAAGCGTCTATAGTATGCACACATATCTATAGAGCTTCTTAGTTCATGAAGATTCCTTGGTTTAGGCCATCCTTTTATTACCTCTAACTTAGATGGATCCATTTGGATGCAATCTTGAGAGATAATATGACCTAAATATTGAATCTCTTGCAAGAAAAATTCACTTTTCTTTCGATTAACAAAAAGTTTATTCTCTCTTAAAACTTGAAATATTACCTGGAGATGTTACTTGTGTTCCTCCAATGAATTAGAGTAGATGATAATATCATCAAAGAACACTCCAGTGAAGGTTCGATGAGGCCAGAACAGCTTCTCCATCAAGCGGTTGAATGTGGCAAGTGCATTGGTCAAGCCAAAAGGCATGACAATGTATTCGTAAAGACCAAATGTGGTACGAAATGCGGTCTTTACAATGTCTTGATCAACTATCCTTATTTGATGATAGCCACTTTTTAGGTCAATCCTACTAAAGTAAGTCGATCCTTGTAGCTTATCAAATAGGTCTTCTATCCGTGGAACGGGAAACCTATTCTTGATAGTGATCCTATTTGGTGCTCTATAGTTGACACACATACGATATGTGCCGTCTTTCTTTTGCACTAATAGCACAGGTGAGCAAAATGGAGATGAGCTTGGCCTAACCATACCCTTCTCAACTAACTCATGCACTTGCTGCATAATCTCCTCTTGTTGAATTTTAGAAACTCTATAAGGAGGTTTGTTAGGCGGTGAACTTCCTGGAAGAAGTTCGATTGCATGGTCATCATTACCTCGTTTAGGAGGTAGCTCACAAGGGATTTCGTCAATAAAAACATCTTGAAACCCCTTGAGAAAATTGGATAACTCTAATTCCTTTTGGTTTCTTTTATTTTCTTTTGTTAAAGCATTAGGTTCATTTTGAGAATCTTTAACAAAAATGATGTACATGGAAATAGAGCTCTTTATTGACTTGTTGAAAGATGGTGTATGTACAATGGGGATGGTGTTACCCATTTCCTTAGCATCTATATACATGTCTTTTTCCCTGAACTTAAAGGAGATTCTCCTTTCAGGAAATTTAACATCGGCAGCCAGGCGGTCAAACCATGGTGCCCCTAGGATTACATCCTCATGCTTGAGAGGAGAGATAAAGAAGTCCTCTTTGTCCACATAGCTTTGGACATGAAGCCTCAATTTCCCGATTAAGGGAGTGACTGAAGCTTCTTGCCCCTTGAAGGCACTTTCTGCGGGTAGGACATCTCCCATCTCGTAGGATTGTATGCCTAGCTTGGTGGCCAACTCTATAGATATAAAATTGTGAGTAGAACCAGGGTCAAAGAGAATAAAAGCATCGTGTTCTCTTACCTTTCCCCAAGCATGGCATAGAGGAGATCCTTTGTGATGAGTTTGGTGAATTTCCTTCTCTTGGATTTCAACCAAGGAAGCTCTAGGAGGATCTTGGTGGTTGTTCTTTTGGGGACAAGCGCGGTACGCATGCCCTTGTTCGTCACACTTGAAACACAGGTTATCCTTACGATAACGCTCAAGCTCTTCAGGAGAGAGTTTATTCTTACCTTTGTAAACTCCCTTCTCTTTAGCTTTGTTGGAGTTGCCCTTAGGAGACTTTTGGACATTGTCCTTCCCCTTAGGCTCATTGGAACCCTTGTTTTCCGGGGGCTTATTATTTCTTTTTAGCCCCCGTTTGGAAATTGATTCGAGAGGCCACCATAGTGTGGTGTATTACCGCCGATATGGTACGTGTCCTTTGGGAGTTGTCATACTCCGCCATTTCTTCGGTTAAGCCCGCACAAAATTGTTGCTTTTGCTCTCCGAAATCCAACTTTTTGAAGACAATGGCTTTGAGTTGTAGGTCCCAAAACTTGTCTACATATTTGTGGATGGATTCATTGGGAGAGAGCTTTAAGCTTCGCCATTCGGTGAGTACTTTGTCTTTGGCATCAGTGGCCAAAAACTGCTTCATAATGGAGCTCTTAAAGCTTTCCATGTTCGTGGAGCTTCACCGTTGGCTCGTAGGCTAGACCACCATTGTCTGGCGGACTTTTGAAAGTGCATAGCTACATGGCGTAGCTTAGAGGACTCCGTGAAGCCCTCATCTCCAAACGCCGCATCGAATTGCTGGATAAAGGACAAGACTTTGTCCGTGGCACCAAAGGTACCATCATAGGTAAGGAAAGAAATGCTCTTCCCTCCCTCTTTGAATTTCTTCAGCTTGGACGACCTCTTTCCTTGCGGCATAAGATTTCCTATGGCCTCTTCTTTTTGATGGTTCAAAGGTTGCACCATCACTTTCTTCAGAAGGTGAAGAATTTGAAGAAGGTGGAGAAGAGGGTGACCTCTTTCTTGACTTTTTCTTGTCTTGATCTTTTTCGTCTTCACCATCGCTTTATAAGAGGAAGAGGATGAAGAAGATGGAGAAGAGGGTGTCCTCTTTCTCGCCTTTTTCTTCTCTTGCTTTTTATCATCCCTCTTTGAGTTATGGTGAGGAGAAGAATACAATGGTCTTCTCCGCTTTGGTGGTGTTGGAGAGCGTTTAGCCCGCCGTCTTCGTGGACCCATCTCCACCGAGGTGGCGGGAGACTCGCTTCTTTCTCATTCCTTCGGTGGAGGCTCTTGAGTTCTCCTTTGGGAAGGAGATGCATCGTCAAGAAGTAAATTCTTGAGCCCTTCATATGGATTCTCTTCTTCTTCCCGAATCGGAGAGAGAACTCTTTTGGTAGTCTCACAAGGAGGCTTCCTAGGTGTTCTCTCGTCATGGTGATGAGCTTGGAGAATCCCGTGAGCACGAAGCTGCTATTGCACTTCACTTTGGAGAGATGGATTGCCCATGGCTTGTTGAAGCCTAGTAACAAGATAGTTAACAAGCATTGAAGCATCATTAGTAGCTTGCTCATGAGCAAAATCAAAGTTATCAACATTAATTTCACTCTCTTTACTATTGTCAGCCATTCTAACAACTTTTAGGTGTACTTTGGCACTTCAAGCCCTAGTTGCTACTCCTCTTTACCCCTTTAGAAAAAGCACTCAAGCTACTGTACCCGCGGCTTGAATACCATTAATTGCAAGGAATAGAAGAGAGGGTCTTTCGACAGCAAAACAGCACCAGCTCCTATCAAGCTTCTATTAGCTCAATAGTGGTCAAGCCGTAGGCAAGCCCCGTAGGACTCCACTATTAAGACCATAGTTCTCGACGGTGATGCCTCGTTAACTGCACGACATCAAGCGCACTGCAAGGCTGAAAAATCCCTATTCTACTTACTCACAGGCAATTAATAATACCAACCATTTGTAGCTAGCTTGAGGACCTCCTTTCTTGAGCAAGAAAAGAGAAACCTTGAGCTCTGATACCAATGTAACATTTAATGACCTAATAACTTGTGTGTAGCGGAAATGAGCATGAACATAGTGGGCATTTCATTAGAATAGATTCCTAATGAGAATTACAAGAGTGCTTGGGTGGAGAGAGCAACAAAAAGCATAACACCTAGTTAGATAGCATCGAAAATACTTTCAAAAGAGAGAGAAATTAAGCTATTGACAACAGTTGAGGACCTGATTTTCATGGAGCCGGTCCCCCCTCCAAAAGGCTTTGTATTATGGTTTCTCCCATCAAGAGAGACATTGTACAATACAATTCTTTGTGTTCCTTCAAGATTAGCTAGTGCAATGAAGATGAAAGCTTCATGCACTAAGCAAAACACTTAACAAACACAACTTTAATTATCCCCGTTCCCAGACGCAAGACCTCACACACCTTCGAAGATGGTGAGAGCTAGCAGGGTATGAGAGTAGATTGAGAGGAAGAAGGAGTATCTTACGAGAAAGATGTACATCTCCTCACATAATCACTCATATTAGCATAGCTTTAGCTTAGTAATTAGCTTGGTAGAGGAGATGAGCATGCATTGAAGCTTGGCTCTTGGTTGGATTTGCTTCCACATGCCAAGAGTGTGTTGATGTAGGCTTCTATCTCACAAGCTTGGAGTAGGTGATGAGCTCTCCATTAAAGCTTGGGAAGAGATAGTCTTATTTGCTTCACACATAGACTGTGTGTGTGATAATGCCTTGCAAAAATCAGCCCCCTCTCTCTCTTGGGCAAGCCCTCTTGCTAATTGCTCTTGCTGAATCGTCATTGGCCCTCCCCAAGTCAAGCCAATTACAATTAAGCAGCATAAGTGATAGCCTTCTGACATGTGTCCCCCTTTCCCCTTTTGTGAGAGCTTTAGGAAATTAAATAATTAAACTAAACTCTCATTGGACCCCTTGGGAGACTGCCCAATAGTCTTCTAGGAGACTTAATTCTCATTGGTTTCTTTTAATAAATTCTTTTAAATTAATTAAACTAGATTTACTCTAGCTTAATTCTCATTGGTCCACTTCAAGGGTCATCCAATAGAAATTGGGCACACCTTGTGGGCATCTAGCCTAGGGAGCTGACATGTGTTCCTCATTCCCTTTGTGCAAAGGGAGCCTGTGTGTGTGTGTGGCTTTCTCTCTCATCCCCTACTCTCAAGGCTCGCCCTCTCCCATGTAGGGATATGCCAAGACTTTTTAGTCACACACAAAGCATCCAATTTCCCCTAGGTTTGACCTTTGGACACAACCTTTGAATTTTGGAACCTTAGCATTTTGGAAGTCTTAATGGGCTGAACCTTAGGGTCTTTTTAGCCCATTGTTGCACATGGCTCTTTTGCAGATGGCCTCCCCTTTGGATCCCTATTTTCCCTCCTTTGTATCCCTACTGTGGCCGATCTGCTAGCTTAGTCAATATTCTAGCTTTTTCTCCCCTGGCACTTCCCCACATTAATTGATCAGTTTAATATGAGAAAATCATTTAGGAGAATTAGATATTGATTATTATGACACCCTATGCTCTCTAGAGCTCTCAAAAATAATCACAGAAACTTTTGGACTTCAAATCAACTTCCAAACAAAATTTACCGTCTTTCCTACTTAGCGTTTTCGACTTTTCTAATGAGCCTAACAACAAATAAGACATGCATAAAGTACTCTAGATTAGCAATCAAGATATCCTACTTACCCTACTCCTACTCATCAATGTGAGATGGTGATTTTGATGTCTTGGTTGCTTCCTAGCCTCACACGGACTCTCAAGTCAACCTACCACCACATCTTCCACTCCAACTCCTACTCTCTACACGACAACCAACTACTACCTAATACTACCTAAGACGAAGGATCTAGGCCAGACACACGCTCCCTAGACTCCCTCTAAGACCAAAAGAGTCCACCACTCTCCGATCCTATCTAAAAGAATGAATATACTATGGAAATCCAGAGGGACCTCTATCCCCAAGGACTCCTACTTAGGGCCCTCGTCCCCGGCAGCGGTGCCAATGTTGTACGGATACGCCGTGACGGACGTCAGCATAGCGAGAACTCACCTAACATATAATGTCAACTGAGGACGAAGCTCGACCCGCAGGCGCGTGGAATCAAGCAAAGGGTGTCAACCTCTACTCGACCGACTAGTGACTACTTCCTACAGAGATATCAACTCTACATGCCATCGGTTCTGTGAATGTGAGTCTCCAATGATGCTACCGCAAGCCAAAAGCCCATTAGACGTTCTCGAAACGTTACAAAACTTGAGGGATATCCTATCAACACCAATAGGCCACTCTCCCTAAGATCCGTGACCAAAAAAACCTACTCAATACCCTCCGTGAAAAAAACGCGTAGGATGTCTGGCCGGTTTTTGCAGCTCGACGTTTTCAAAAACTGAAGTGCCTAATGTGTAGCTCTACTCGCTCTGATCGCGTGGATATGCTGAAATGCAGAAACGGACAACAGTTACTTACCGAAACTCCAAAAGTAGCTCGCGGGTGAATCTGCCAAAACATAGACGAACGCGCGTGATGTAAGCATCAACGCGTAGCTCTATTCGTGGGCAACACACTGTTGCTCTCCATTCGCGATTCCGACCACTGTAGCTCCTGTAGCACACACACACACTCTCTCACTCTCTTGCAGTCTCCCAATGACACAGAAGATCAGATTTATTAGAAGTCTCTTTACAAAGTTTTAGGTTTTGGCTTATATACTAAGCCTTAGAAATCCTAATGTCCGACCAAAATGACCTTATTTGTCCCTAGGCTTCTATAGAGTGTAATTACAACACCGTGAGCTGGCTTTGCTCATCCAACAAGCATCTGTGGCCTCAATACAATTGCTGACTTAAAATATGAAGTTCCCGTAAACATTACAAAGTGGCCGTAATGGCTCAAAATGATAATAACGGGATATTTGATGATGTCCATGAGATTGTATCTTCACATTACAGCATCCATCTTCGTCTTCATCACTTCATCAGCATCTTTATTTGGAATCTTTAGAGAATCTTTGAGGGATCTTTATGGAATCTTTGTGGAAGCGTTGTTGAAAGGTTGACCTTTCAACACACCCTCCATTTTCTTGAGTATGATTTCATTGCCACCACACATTCAGGGGTAGCACTAGTGTCACTATGTACTTTTGGATGTTGTTCGGCACATGGATTAAAATCCATGCCATGTTGAGTGCTAAGAAATCCTTCCCTATGCAAGCACTTTCTCAACCCTAATGTGTATTGAATTTGTTAAAGTGTAAATTGTATAATTGTTGCATAGAATCATGCATAGGAGCATAAATAAAGAATCATACCCTATGGGGAGTAACATGGAAATGGACACCTGCATCCACGATCTAGCTTTGTGCATAAAACTCATCATAATCCAATGATGAAGCTGGACTCAAATTAACAATGAATATCAAGACATCTGATGACTGCATGTTGTGATCGTCTGGACCAGCTTTGTGCAATCACTCATCAAGATCTAATAATGCACCTGAACTCAAATTAGTAATGAATATCAAAACATCTCAACTGAGGAACAATCTCAGATGGTGGAGACTCAACTACATTGAATTCCTCAATCTTCACATTGCTTTTAGGAGGGTCAAAATTTGCAATGGATTTACCCTTTTCACATTTCAAAAGGACACTATTTTTTTATGAAATGACCTTTCATGTGACACTGATAGCATTCTACATTGCACATGTCATGTCCATGACTCTTGATTATGAGAATTCTTGCACCACTAGTTTTATATGCATCTCCATGTCCACTAGTGTCAAGAGACTGATGTCTAATCTCTTTTGTGAGCAAAGAATTAGTAACATCATTAAAAACAAACTTGCCTTTAGCCGCGGAGTTATTAACTGAAATACTAAATGTGTCCCATGGCGAAGAACATAGCAAGAAAATGGCTTCCATTTCATCATCAAACTTGAGTCCCTTAGATGTAAGCTACAAAAATAAGCTATTGACCTTAGCCAAGTGTGAACTAACATTGTTGCCCTCTGTCATGTTCAAATGCATGATATTTTTCATAAGAAAAACTTTAGTTGAGGAACTCTTGTCATCCCAAGTTGAGCGTAATGACTCGCATAATTCCTTTGTAGTGATCTTATCCATGATGGTAAAGAAAATATACTCACCAAGGTGCAAATGAATGGTCACCATAGCACAAGCATCAAGCTCCTCTCATTGATCATCAATGAAAACACCCTCTCTACGCTCCTTCAATGGAACTACAAGGCTCTTGTTTACCAAGACATTAAACATACGCTACTTACATTTCATGAAGTGTGTGGCATCAAACTCCTTGATATAATACTCTTGTTTCTCAAAAGTTTCAACCATAATTGACAAGAGTAAATGCAAGAGAGTGAAATAATAAATTTATGACAATATTTTTATGTAAATTTTGGTAGAGTCTTCTCTGATTGGCAATCAAAATCTCTATCAAAATGCAGCATAAAATCAATGCATAACTATAAAAAAGTGCCTATAGAGAATCAACTGACATATACTGCTCACAAAACACTATCGACAAAAGACTATTAACTTGGCATCAAAAGAACCTATACCCTTATATACATATCCTATTGCAAGGCCACGAGTGGGTATCTCCAAAAACTTAATCAACCTTACATTGGGTAACCTGCCCCCTTGTTCTTGGCTTCAAAAAACCTCATGCAATGACCCTCACAAAAGGCTACGCAGACACAACTATCCATAGTCACAAAAAGGAATGTTTTGGATCGAGTCTTTGAAATTTCTAGGACTACCAAAACAAGCCAAAATAGGTCCACAATGGTGTACAATGGAAATATCTGCAACACAATGTGCATAGGTCCAGAAATCACTATAGGGTGCTATATACATACATAAACAAGCACCAATAACTATGCAAGCATATCAGATCACAAAATTACTCAACAAAACACCCTGTAAAAATTTGATGCTCTCAATAAAGCACAAGCACTCTCAAATTGCTAATCACGCTTAAAAACATATGCATTAGCTTCCATTGGAATTGAAATCATTAGTATAAGGCCTATAAAGACCTAATGCTAGAAAATTTGTAAGTTGTCAAAAGAATCTGTGATTGTCCTTGTGCATATAAAGTTGGATCCGTGTGTGAGTGCATGATGCGTGCAAGGAAGGAAAATCAGAGAGACACTTTGTGCGGGTGGAAAATAGTAGGTTAGTGTAGTCAAAGGGTGGATGAACACCGCGGATGTCTAGCCTGAGGCAAAGGTACATACACCTTTAACCCCAATAAACTCCTATCACTTAAAGAAGAATGTGCTGATAAGTGGACCCTACTAGCTAAACTACTAGTATGCACAAGAAAATAGGTGAGAGACTCTCTCAACCTATGCTCACTGGCTCACTTGATTTGCATGCAGCTATATTGGCTCCAATGATAGACAAGTGTGAAAATCCATGCCAGAGCTTGCATACAAAATTGCAAATCCCGCAGACATCTTTATATGGTAACCATAGATCTACAAAGCGTCGCTAGTGTTAATTATGTTATAACTAACAATCTCTACTGCAAATACTTCCATTGCAACTACTAAGTTGGGCCTTCATACTAGCAAGTCAAACATAAGAAGCTCAAACACTGATGAAATCTACATAAAACTAGTTGTTCTAGCCTCCTCAGTTGTATGTGCATGCATTGTATCATCAATACTACTCATCATGTATATATGTGTCATCAACAACATTGGGATGGCTACATCCCTCTCATCCATAGGCAAAACTATGCATCCTGGCATGAACTTTGTGTCATCACTGACATTGGGATGTCTATGTCCCTCTGATCCATGTGAAAAACTATAATGTGTCTTGGAATCAACTTATCAGCCTCTAACATGAGCATATTGAAGAAATCCATGTCCATCATCTCTCTCAATGTCTTTAGGAGCAGTCCCACTCTACCTTTTTCTGCACAGTCTTTGATAGCACTTGTTGTGTCTCACTGGAGCAATCTTGCTCCACCTCTGCTTTCTACAAAGTCCATTAATATGTTCTACACATCTACATGCTCAATGTTGTTTCGTACCTCAAGAAATTGCAATGGGTAGACAATGTAGGATCTAGCTCCTTGGGCAATGGCTAGTGACCCAACTACATCTGGAAAGACTGCTCTCAAAGTAATACATGACAAGCACTATCTCTCAAGCATTTAATTGAGATCAATCTTTGTGCAATCTCAAGAATATAACCCACATGTCTTAGCATGGAAGATGCACCACTTAGTAATGACAAGCATACATCTCCTGCACCCTCTCTGTCATATGGTGATATGTTAGCTAGATGCACACAACCAAGGCTCCCACTAGCAAAAATGATGAACCACTCACGACAAATGAAACTGGAATGTTGCACTCATCTAGGATCCATCAAGAGCAATTGTCATCTCTATCAAACATAAAAGTAAGAGAAATCCTAGAGGTAAACATGATATCACCATCACTAGCATGCGAAGCCACCTCTCTAGTCTATGTCAAAACCATCTCTACATCACACATACATTTTCGTTGATGCATAATCTGTCTAAAACAATGACGTCTAATGTGCCATGTGTGACTGTTAACTGAGTCAACTTCAGTTAATACAAGCCGTTAAAGATCGAAGACGTACAAATGCACATCGAAGATCAAAGTGAAGAAGCAGTAAATATTGGAGTTACACATTTTCCACGGAAAATGGTCACGTATTGTAAATTCCCGATTTATTTCAAACCATTGTAATATTTCTAATGTGTTACGGGGTCAACCTTGCCTTCAGTCACCAAACAATCAGGGTTAGTAGCATCAATGAGTCCCTCGATGTTGGCTTTCAATATCTAAAGCTCCTGCAATTTCCCCTGAAGCACTGTTGTTGCTGAAGATGTTCCATGTACCTTCCACATATATTGGTTCATGTCTTGTAGCTCTACTCTCACTATATCCAATGTTGTGTTCACAACCTTCAATGCATCCCTTTTTGCATCCACTAGCATTTGCTCCACTTGTGCCTTTACTTGCTGGCTTATTGAGGAGGCACTAATTAGATAAGTACTACCCAAAAAGAGAACATTTTTCCCACCTGTTCCTCTTGCCCTAACAATATCAACATGACGGAGTTGAAGTGATGGCTCCTCATTGCTCTCCAGCCAATTCTTTACTTTCTTATCAATTCCACTTGGAAGCTTCTTGCAATGGTCCAATACTTGCTCACCAAAATAAGCTCATGCAACCTTTTGATCTGCATGACCCTGTCGAGTATCTAGGCATCACTCATACACAAACAAAGTTGCAAACTTCTGTGTGATCTCTCTCTTGGCCGGCTTAGCTTGGTAGACTTTGTGAAATAGTAACATGCACTCTTCTACATAATGGGGTTGCATCGTATGCAAAAAGAGTTTAGAACCCTTCTCCCACTTCTTCTTGAAGATTGACAACCAACCGTCATCTGTGACATCGGCCTCACTGAGGTGCTGGTAGAGCTTACCTTCCAAGCTTAATCCATGCTCCTCATGTAACTCCTCTAGTGTATAGCAGAATCATTTTTGCTTGGGGTATTGAACCTTCCATGAAGTTAAAGCTACAAACAAAATTTGACAATGTAAATAGTCATTGAAATGCACATTTCTACATGTAGTTGAAGAGAGAGAGTTGATATCTCCCAATGCTTTTGCATGTGGAACACTTCTTTCTCCGTAGCTTCGCATGCAGCGATGTGAGGAGCCAGCTCGTGAGTGAGAATTTATTGCATCATAACCAAAAGAGGTTCAAAACATGCTGCCTTCTTGACATACCCTTTTGAATTTCTTTGAATTTTTCACATCTCTAATAAATACAGACAAGGGAACAAATGAGGCTTTAGAAGCACCTCAAAACTACCTAGATATGTCCTAAAAATTGATCACCTTTTCATGCTATCACCCAACAAGCATTAAAGAGCACTGACTCCCTTTTATTGGCATCAAAATCATTATTGACATAAGCATCATCAAAAATAGCATCCAAACCCAACCATAGTCGGTATATTGTCAATGGAAATGAAGAAAAATGTGCACCTTTTGTAGTACCCACATGGTGCTTTAACATCATCACTCCCTCTAACTTCATAGCCATCACAAGACTTTGAAAAAATTGTACATGTAGTATTAGAGACATTTATACTTGGGATTCCAGCTTGATCATGGAAAACAGCTTTTGCCTGTAAATGTTCATCCATAGCACTATTAGGAAAACCACCTTCCAAAGCCTCATTATCCATCAAAAGCATAGGCGTTGCTTCCTCATGCAACCCATATATAAGTATAGAAGTAAAATCTCCCTAGATAACCCATTTACAATTAGCATGATCTAGACAATCCTGATGCTCATCAATGTCGTCCTATGCTTTCCCTTATGCATCCATGTTACTTAACAATCCATCGTAACACTACAAAGGTTCATTTTGCACTCCCTCTGAATAAGCACTCTCATCAGAAAGACATTCAAACTACTCAATTCATAGGCTTCACAATCATATGAGAAAGCATCAATAACTTCGTCTTCATCTTCTCTAGAATCATCAACACCCATCAGCATGTCTTCAGCATCAACGCCTCCTGCAACTCTTCAAACACATCATGTGACACTTGTAAACTAGCTTTCACTTCGTCAAGCACTACAGATTTATATGGCATACCTATTTTTTTATCCAGGAAATCATCTTCAACCAACTTGTTGCTTGTAGATCCATAAAAACAATTCAAAGGTTGTACCATCATCCCCTCTAAGCAGAAACTTCCCTCATGAGAAGCATCAAGCTAAGAGAGCTCGCATGCATCACCACTAGAGAGAAAATGATCAAAAATGTCATCTTGCTCATGTTTAATTGTTGTACATGTGTCCCAGTGCTTTGGAACACGTGCATGCTCCATCATAGGCATACATACATCATGCATCATGGTGATAGTACTATGATCATCATCTCCTTCACTAGTATTAAACAAGCAAGAAAGATCATATGCACATCTCTCACGCACTAGATCTATTGTAGATGGTAACCATGCGTCGCTTCTGGAACTATGAAAGTTTTGTAGCTTGCTAATATCTACTTGTGACTGTGTGAACTGCATAACATCCTCCCTAGACTCATATGAATATTCTAGAGAAAACATCTACCCAGTTTAGCATAAACAACCTCCACCATGTCAGCATCATCTTTGAGTAATAATTGATCATCCTCCATAAGATAGCATCAACAATTGCTTCTTACTTGGCATCGATCACCATCAAATCATGAAAATAGTTGGAATTATACCTCTTTTGTTCATTCTCTTGGTTTTTCCTTGAAATAGTGCGTTGCTCTAGCTCAAGGGCATGGAACTTCTATGTAAAAAAGCGTCAACAAAATCACTCCACCCGATCAGGGTAGCACTTTGCTAACTCTAGATCTTCATATTTGATATCAAAACCTATAAGTCATCCAAAAACTATGCTCATGTGATCTTTGGGAATCCCTCGGCTCTTCATCTCCACTTCATAGCATGCAAGGAGACCTTGTGGATCGTGCCCTTGAAAAATACCACATTTTTCCCATACAGCATCAACTGTCATCTCCATGGCATCATCAATCTACTCTTTCATCTTGATGGCTTCCACCTCCAGCAGAAATCCTTGGACCAGTTCAAGCATCTTTTAAAATTTTGGAACTGCCAAATTTCTATCAAAAGATAATGCTTCCATAAACTTCATCATCTGCTATGAATTCTACATCTGTAGCTCACAATGTGAACCAAGAAGGCATGGGGCCTTTGGATGTTAGACATGCTAGAAAGAGAAAACAACAAACACAGATAGATGAATGCCAGTAAGAACCCCAAATGAGTATTATATCATTAAAAATCAAATAAATTGTACAAGATGTGGTCTAATTGACCTCTAACAATCATCATGATGGTAATAAATACTCTAAGTAAATCTTAATCAATACTCATGATATCAGAGTCTTCTCAATGTGTGTCGAAGACCTCATAGCCGTGTCAGGACAAGGGCAAGGCCAAGGAGTCACAGACTGGGCTAGGGGCCAGACTAGGCAGTGTGGACAAGAGAATCCGGCTAGGGAAAAAGGCTAGGAGCCTGCCTTTATAATGGGAGATTGGGAGGTGGATTCCAGGTCTAGTCATCCAGGCATTACACTGGTATCAAGAGCCAAGTTGCTTTTTTTGGACACAAGGGCGTGGAGAGCCCCACTTTTTTGGGAGCTCTCTTGCATGTGCATGAGGGAGTGCCTTATCCCCATCATAGCCTCAACGAGAGGGAGGTTGTGGGCAACACCGCTTGCAAGGAAGGATGACGATGGGAGCATCTGCTCGACACGGCTCGAGTTCGGCATTGAACGGTGCGTGCAACCCTGCTGAAAACAACACGTCCCTTCGGCGACCTGATTTGAGCACCACATAAGGTGCTGCGAGTTCCCTCCTCTACTTGGCGGCTTGTAGCAGCAGAGCGGCCATAGCCGTTTACAGGAAGCTTTTTTCACACTTGCCCTAAGGCTCAAAAATTTGGGCAAATTTTTTTTTGGGACTTAGGATGCATGCCTACCCTGGCATACACCCTTACGAGATGAAAGGCGTCTCGGCATATAATAAGGGAGTCACGGACTCGATTCACAGCATCCCGTTCAGCAGGCAAAGAATAAATAAGCGGTAGAATTTTGCAATTTAATCACGGTATACCAAGGGCTACGAACTTCTTCAACAAATGTCAATTTCTCGTTCCTCCTTCCAAACTGCCAAAATTGTAGCATCGCATCAACATTCATTGACAACGACTCTTTTAAATCAGTATCCAACATAATTAGCAAGGCTAATTATTGACTACGGTGCCAATTATGCCTGCAGGATTCTTTCTTGACGCAAGGTATTTTTCTTTCTATTCCTTCCATTGCACGGTGTTGCCATGGATTCAGATATCAATATGACTTTTGATTTCGAGCATCATACGCCTAATCCTGCCCTTGATGGATCGCTTATGAGTTTCTTGATATTCAAGATTTCGTGCACTTCAGACACGCATATCAGTAATGGAAGGAAATTTTTCATCTCTAAATGAAAATGTCACTAAATTATCTACATTAGTGATACAACTTATGCAGCAACAGGCCAAGGGCCCTGTTGACACACACATGCATGAGCACACTCTCACAGGCAAGGCCCTTCTGATCATAGACAAGGTCCATCTTCAAAATCTTTGCACACTCTCACTGCAAAGGAGGTGGATGAGTTATTGAAGAACACAAAACCATCGACTTTTAAGGGGGAAGACCAAGATCGCAATAAGGATGCAGTGAATATCTTTCTCAGCAAGTGGGATGGAATTCACGCCTTACGGCATACTCCAAACACAATCAGAGCACTGCAAACAAGTTTAACTCTGGAAGGCAAGGCCTACAAATGGTGGATGTCTCTCAAGGAGAAGAATATCATACCATAGAGTTGGGCAGCCTTTGAAGCTATGTTTCGCAAATAATTCTTGCCTACAAATGAGGCAGACTGGAATTGGACGGCTTGGGACACGTGTTCCATGCCCCAACACCCATCATTACTTGAATATATCTCTCACTATCGAGATGTTATCCTCAAGTTGGAAGGACTAGACACCTTTCAGCAAGTACATGGGTTTATCCGTGGTCTGATGCCAGAGCTTAAGAAGCACGTCAAGACTCAGGACCCTAAAACACTTGAGGAGGCCATAGTGAAGGCACACATTCATGATGATCCAGATTAAAAGAAATCACATAATAATCACGTGCCTGCTAATACACATGGTAATACATGCACACAGTATGGGCACATTAAAAGGAAATTTATAGTAGATAATTCTGAAGCAGCTAAAAAACCCAAGGGGTCCCGTGGTCCTCTCTCTCCTGAGGACTTTGATAAGGCTAAAAAAGAAAAGTTATGTTTTCAATGCTTGGGAAGCGGTCATGGAAAAAATGATTGTCCCAAGGGGAAATCTATTGCTCATGGAAAGGAGAAAGCAGTGCACAGGATGCAACTGCTACCTCTTGAGTCTTCCTCACGATTCTCTACAGTGGAAGTAACACACACCGAGGTGGTGCATGAATGCTATCTCACAGCTTCCATGTGGCAATAGACCTTCGGACCACATGAGCTAGTGTGTATGTACGGATCTCTGCAAGGGCACAAGGTGCGCATCTTGGTAGATGACGGTGCTACTCACAATTTCATTAATTATGGATTGGTGAAAAAACTCAAATTGCCTCAAACTCCCAGTTCCCACCACTACAAGGTAGCAATGATGAATGGATATGATGCCGAAATCTAGGATACTCAAGTCTGAGTTGTACCATTAGAAGTACAAGGATACTCCACATCCTTGGATTTTCAATTTATGAACCTGGAGAGGGTAGACGTGGTACTTGGTAGGGAATGGTTGCATTAGGACCATCACTGAAGCGTAGCTATGATCACAACAGCTTGATGTTTGAATCCCATGTCACACATGTGTTGTTGTTAGGAGAGAAGGATGTGCCTTCCTCTCCATTGATATGTACAGCTGAGCTTATGCAGCTCATTTTTTATAATGAAATAGATCAAGTTTTCTTGTGTTACTCATTGTCTCATTTTTTGTTTAACATTGAATCTGTTGTGCTTCTCTCTCATCTCTTCCACCAACGTCTACTTCTCAACAAGCAAAGGTTGCTAGTGATTTAAACAATTTATTAAAGGAATTTCATGATTTTTTTCCTAATGATTTGCCATCAAGATTACCGCCGACACGATTGGTGCAACATAGCATCGATGTGGTTGCAGGCAGTAAAACAATAAGTAAACCACCCTACTGCATGAGTTACTCTGAAGCTGCTGAGGTGGAACGTCAGCTTGCTGACTATCTTAGCAGAGGATTTATCCAACCCAGTTCTTCACCATGGGCTTCTCCTATCCTATTAGTGAAGAAAAAAGACGATAGTTTTGCGCATGTGCGTAGACTACTGTGGCTTAAATGAGGTTACTGTTAAGAATAAGTATCCATTGCCACGCGTGGATGAGTTGTTCGACAAGCTCACACATGCTTGTATTTTTACGAAAATAGACTTGCGGTCGGGTTATCACCAAGTACGTATTTGACTTGGTGATATACCCAAAACTGTATTCCGAACAAGGTTTGTACACTACGAGTTTTTGGTTATGCCTTTTGGGTTAACCAATGCACCCGCAACATTTATGACACTTATGGATAGTGTCTTGAAACCGTACTTGGGCAAATTTGTCATCGTTTTTCTCGATGACATTCTAGTATACAGTGATTTTGAATAAGAACACTTACACCATCTGAGGCAGGTGTTTGAATTGCTACGAACAAACCAATTATATGCCAAGGAGTCTAAGTGCGATTTCCTGAAAGAGGAAATTCACTATCTTGGGCATGATATTTCACCTACTGTACTACACATGGATCAATCCAAAGTGGATACCATTCGGCAGTGGCCTTCTCCTAAAAATCTGGAAAAGTTACAGATTTTTTAGGAGTTGCAATTTTTTATCGAAGGCTCGTTGAAAACTATGCTAATATTGCTTTTCCCATGACGGACCAACTGAAAGGCAAAGGCAAGGCTTTTCAGTGGGGACCCGCTCAACAACATAGTTTTGATATGCTCAAGGATGCATTAGCTACAGCTCCAATCCTCGCTATTGTAGATCCTTTGAAACCATTTGTTTTGGAAACAATGATCGTGCTATTGGAGCAGTCATACTACAAGAAGGGCAGCCAATTGCATTTGAAAGCAAGAAGCTTGATTCAACACAGCAGAATTATTCTGCTTATGAACGTGAACTCTATGAAATACTATCTGCCTTGAAAACATGGAGACGTTATTTGTATGGCACTCAGTTTGAGATTGTGTTTGACCATGAAAGCATTAAATGGTTTACACAACAAACTGATTTGAAGGGTCAAAAAGCCAGGTGGACTGAGATTCTTTAGGATTATGACGCAAAGCTCCGGTATCGTAAAGGACGATACAATGTGGTGGCTGACGTCTTAGTCGTATGCCTAAGATCAATTCTCTCTTGCTCACAGAACTTCGTAGTGTGAATTTTTGGATTCTCTAAAGGGCAAATATGAGCAGGATGACACATATTCCAAAGTGTGGAGCCATGTACAAATGAGGGATCCTTCTTACTCCGATGCTGGTAATGTATCGTTAACCTCCATACATAGTTCTCCTCTGTCGAGTGATGAACTACAACAATGGAAGCCTTTTATCATCGACAATGGGTACCTACTCCATAAGGGAAGAGTTTTTGTATCAATGGACACAGACATCGGTGCAAAATTCTTTATGAATGTCATGACAGTCCAAATGCAGGGCACCCAGGTATTAGAAAGACCTATGCTCTCGTACGAAAACAGTTTTATTGGCTAGGTTTACATGGCTTTGTTCAAGATTATGTCTTGCATTGCCAAAAATTTCAAGTTAACAAAGCAGAGCACCTAAAAGCAGGAGGACTCTTACATCCTTTGGAGATTCCCAATGGTAATGGGAAAGTATCTCTATGGATTTTATTGTAGGTTTACCAACCACTGTACGAGGTCATGACTCAGTATGGGTGGTCGTAGATCGGTTGACTAAAATATGTAAGTTTATTCCAACCAAATCAATGACTAAGACTCTAGAATTAGCCAAGTTATTTGTGGACAACCTATATAAGTTGTATGGCTTGGTAAGTAACATTTTCAGTGATCATGATCCCAAGTTTAACAGACATTTTTGGAGGGATGTGTTTAAACGATTGGGTACGCAACTCAACCTCAGTACAACCAATCATCCAAAAACGGATGGTCAAACTGAATGAGGTAACCAAGTGCTAGAGGATATGCTACGCACATACGTTAGCAAGAAACAAACAGACTTGGAAGAATATCTACCTCTTCTTGAGTTTGCTTACAATAGTGCTAAGTATGTCACGACTGGATTTAGTCCTTTCATGCTCATGTATGGTTTTCAACCTAGGTCACCTGTTACGGTGGGGTTGGCACCCAAAAAACTCCAATAGGTAAGGATTTTCTCCAAGACCATACGGATATGCTGAAACTCCTCGTCAGAACGTCCGACAAGCGCAGAATCGATATAACAAGTACGTTGATGAGAAACGTCTCCAAGTTACCTTTGAGGAAGGGGAGGAAGTATTTTTACGTGTGCCAGAGCATTCAAAAAGTCTAAAGACTCCGCCAATACCTAAATTATATCCACGATATTGTGGGCCTCTCAAAATACTCAAGCGAGTGGGTGATCGTGCCTACAAATTATCGTTACCTACACATTCTCGTATCCATCCGGTGTTTCATGTAAGCCGTTTATGTAAGCGATTACAATGTCATTGACCAGCAGATTCTGGTTGATTTTGTTGAACCTCTTACCTTACCGCATGAACCTAAACAAATTATTGACTATATGATTTACAAACGTGTCATCATGTACGTCGACAAGCTTTAATCAAGTGGAAATATCGCCCTGAGGAAGGTGCCACTTGGGAAAACATTGGTACTCTTATGTAACATTTAATGGCCTAATAACTTATGTGTAGAGGAAATTAGCATGAACATAGTGGGCATTTCATTAGAATAGATTCCTAATGAGAATTACAAGAGTGCTTGGAAGGAGAGAGCAACAAAAAGCATAACACCTAGTTAGATAGCATCGACAATACTTTCAAAAGAGAGAGCAATTAAACTATTGACAACAGTTGAGGACCGGATTTTCATGGAGCCGGTCCCCCCTCCAAAAGGCTTTGTATTATGGTTTCTCCCATGTTAAGATGTGCAAAGACTTTTAGGGCACACACAAAGCATCCAATTTTCCCTAGGGTTGACCTTTGGACACAACCTTTGAATTTTGGAACCTTAGCATTTTGGAAGTCTTAATGGGCTGAACCTTAGGGTCTTCTTAGGCCATTGTTGCACATGGCTCTTTTGTAGATGGCCCCCCCTTTGGATCCCTATTTTCCCTCCTTTGGATCCCTACTGTGGCCGGTCTGTTAGCTTAACCAATATTCTAGCTTTTTCTCCCCTGGCCTTCCCCACATTAAATGATCAGTTTAATATGAGAAAATCATTTAGGAGAATTAGATATTGATTATTATGACATTACCTCTCTCTTGAAATCATAGTTGTCCTCAACTATGGTGTAGAGAAGATAAAGCATATTCATGAGTCCTTTTCTTAGCGGGTAGAGGATCCCTATGTTACCCTACGACATCATTCCACAATGGATGACTAGTCCATTTGGCGCTTGAGAGCCTGAGGCTGCCGCAAGCATGTCTGCACATTAGTCCTGTCAGTCTTCCATAGTAGAGTGACAAGCTCTACTTGGTGTTTGGGAGACGTCGTCTGCGCAAACTTGATCTAAGCATGCATACTACTTCATTTTTGTGCACAAATAAAGAAAAAGAGAGTCTTATAAGAAAAAAACTTTGTTCATTTTTAACATTTTGTACATTTGCTTACTCTTGGGAAGCATTGTAAGCATTGACAAGGTTTAGGTTATCCTTTAATTGTATGCCTTGCATCCATCTAGCATCTTCAAAAGGATAATTCTTAAACTTAATAAGATATCGTCGGATAGTCTTACCGCCTCTTAGTACCTTGTATTCATGTCGGAGAATGGACTCAGGCTGCAGCACCTCCTCTTGGTCCTCGATCTCCGGTGGGTCTTCAATAGTTGGTTCTTGAGGTGGCTCTCCTTTGTAAGGCTTTAATAGGCTCACATGGAAAGCATTGTGTATGAGCCAATGATTGGGCAACTTGAGTTGATAAGCCATCTCATTGATTGGCCTAAGAATCTGAAAGGGACCATAGTACCTTTTTGCTAGTTTAGCATAGTACTTTTGGTGGCCCGTAGGATTCTTGCCCGTCGTGTGCCTCAATCGAGCCTTGGGAAACTTTAACAAGACCCAATCGTTTCCTTTAAAGGCTTGGGCTCTTCTGTGCTTGTCAGCAGCAGCCTTTTGCCTTTGCTGTGAGATAGAGATAGCATCCTTAATCTTTTGAAAAGATTCTTGTAGGTCTCGGCTATACTCATCTGCAGCAAAGATCTTCCCATGTACCTTAAGTAGCAAGGACTTTTTGATCTTCCCTCAATTACCTCGAAAGGTGCTTTTCCCGTGGAAGTATGTACAATGTTATTGTAAGCGTACTCCACTAAGGGTAAGTACTTCTCCCATTGGGATCTTTGATCTACTTCCATTACATAGGCTTTTAGTAGATCGAGAATGGTTAGGTTAGCTATTTCACTTTGGCCATCAGTTTGTGGATGATAGGCCGAAGAGAAGTTTAGCCTTGTTCCTAAATTCTCAAAGAGACCCTTCCAGAAATTACTGGTCATTCTAGGATCTCTATCCGACACTATGGACATGGGCAAGCCATGGTACTTGAAAATTTGTGAAATAAAGAGGGTTGCCATTTGATGGGCTTTGATAGTCTTTTTGACAGGTATAAAATGAGCTTGTTTACTAAACCTGTCTTCTATCGTCCATATTCCCGTATTCCCATGGATAGACTTAGGCAATCCAAAGATAAAATCCATGGATATGCTCTCCCATGGTGAATTAGGGAGTGGCAAGGGTTGGAGCAATCCAAGTTGCTTCCCTCTATCAAATTTTGTCTTTTGGCATACCACACATTTGGAAACATACTCTTGTATGTTCAGTTTCATGGTAGGCCAATAGAAATATGTTTCAATTCCCTTTAAGGTAGACTAAATCCCTCTATGCCCCGCATAAGGTGGAGCATGAGATTCATACATTACTTTCTCACGTAGTGAGTTAGTAATGCATAGTCTATTGCCATAGAGAAGATAACCATCTTGTAAAGTAAATGGTTCTTCTTTCTTCCCTAATGCAAGGGCTGAAATCACATCTCTAAAATCGGGATCAATAGCATACTCATCTATCATTGAAGATAGATCATTGTGAGTTGCTATGGAAACCGCATTCACTCTCGGCCGTCTTGAGAGTGCATCAGCTACTTGATTATGCTTGCCAGCAATGTGAGCAATATGAAAATGAAATTGCAAAAGGAAATTTGCCCACCTCATTATTTTGTCGGAGATCTTGGTCTACGTCATGAAGTACTTAAGACTTTGGTGATCCATTCGCAGAATGAAAGGAGTCCCCAATAAATATTGCTGCCATGAGTCTAAGGCATGTAGAACTGCAAGGAGTTCCTTTTTGTATATGCCTAGAGCTTGCTCAAGAGGGTCAAGCCTTCGACTCTCATAGCCTATGGCGTGCCCTTCTTGGAGCAAAACAGCTCCAAGGCAATCACCACAGGCATCACATTGGACCTCAAATGGTTTTGAGAGATCCGGTAGTGTAAGCACAGGTTGAGAGATAAGCTTTTCTTTAAGCTTTTTGAAAGCATGGTTCTCCTTAGCAGACCATGTATACCTAACGCTTTTCTTTGTTAGGTCATGTAATGGTCCCGCAATTTGTGAGAACTTTTCTATGAAGCGTCTATAGTATGCACACATACCTATGAAGCTTCTTAGTTCATGAAGATTCCTTGGTTTAGGCCATCCTTTTATTACCTCTAACTTGGATGGATCCATTTGGATGCCATCTTGAGAGATAATGTGACCTAAATACTGAATCTCTTGTAAGAAAAATTCACTTTTCTTTCGATTAACGTAAAGTTTATTCTCTCTTAAAACTTGAAATATTACCTGGAGGTGTTGCTTGTGTTCCTCCAATGAATTAGAGTAGATGATAATATCATCAAAGAACACTCCAGTGAAGGTTCGATGAGGCCTGAATAGCTTCTCCATCAAGCGGTTGAATGTGGCTGGTGCATTGGTCAAGCCAAAAGGCATGACAATGTATTTGTAAAGACCAAATGTCGTACGAAATGCGGTCTTTACAATGTCTTGATCAAATATCCTTATTTGATGATAGGCACTTTTTAGGTCAATCCTACTGAAGTAGGTCAATCCTTGTAGCTTATCAAATAGGTCTTCTACCCGTGGAACGGGAAACCTATTCTTGATAGTGATCCTATTTAGTGCTCTATAGTTGACACACATACGATATGTGCCGTCTTTCTTTTGCACCAATAGCACAGGTGAGAAAAATGGAGATGAGCTTGGCCTAACCATACCCTTCTCAACTAACTCATGCACTTGCCGCATAATCTCCTCTTGTTGAGCTTGAGAAACTCTATAAGGAGGTTTATTAGGCGGTGAACTTCCTGGAAGAAGTTCAATTGCATGGTCATCATTACCTCGTTTAGGAGGTAGCTCACAAGGGAGGTCGTCAATATTAAAAACATATTGAAACCCCTTGAGAAAATTGGATAACACTAATTCCTTTTGGTTGCTTTTATTTTCTTTTGTTAAAGCATTAGGTTCATTTTGAGAATCTTTAACAAAAATCATGTACACGGAAATAGAGCTCTTTATTGACTTGTTGAAAGCTGGTGTATGTACAATGGGGATGGTGCTACCCATTTCCTTAGCATTTATATACATGTCTTTTTCTCCCTGAACTTAAAGGAGATTCTCCTTTCAGGAAATTTAACATCGGCAGCCAGGCGATCAAACCATGGTGCCCCTAGGATTACATCCTCATGCTTGAGAGGAGAGATAAAGAAGTCCTCTTTGTCCACATAGCCTTGGACATGAAGCCTCAATTTCCCAATTAAGGGAGTGACTGAAGCTTCTTGCCCCTTGAAGGCACTGTCTGCGGGTAGGACATCTCCCATCTCGTAGGATTGTATTCCTAGCTTGGTGGCCAACTCTATAGATATAAAATTTTGAGTAGAACCAGGGTCAAAGAGAATAAAAGCATCATGTTCTCTTCCCTTTCCCCAAGCATGGCATAGAGGAGATCCTTTGTGATGAGTTTGGTGAATTTCCTCCTCTTGGATTTCAACCAAGGAAGCTCTAGGAGGATCTTGGCGGTTGTTCCTTTGGGGACCAGCGCGGTATGCATGCCCTTGTTCGCCGCACTTGAAACATCGGTTATCCTTACGATAACGCTCAAGCTCTTCAGGAGAGAGTTTATTCTTACCTTTGTAAACTCCCTTCTCTTTAGCTTTGTTGGAGTTGCCCTTAGGAGACTTTTGGACATTGTCCTTCCCCTTAGGCTCATTGAAACCCTTGTTTTCCGGGGGCTTATTATTTCTTTTTAGCCCCCGTTTGGAAATTGATTCGAGAGGCCACCATAGTGTGGTGTATTACCGCCGATATGGTACTTGGTCTTTGCGAGTTGACATACTCCGCCATTTCTTCGGTTAAGCCCGCACAAAATTGTTGCTTTTGCTCTCCAAAATCCAACTTTTTGAAGACAGTGGCTTTGAGTTGTAGGTCCCAAAACTTGTCTACATATTTGTGGATGGATTCATTGGGAGAGAGCTTTAAGCTTCGCCATTCGGTGAGTACTTTGTCTTTGGCATCGGTGGCCAAAAACTGCTTCATAATGGAGCTCTTAAAGCTTTCCATGTTCGTGGAGCTTCACCGTTGGCTAGTAGGCTAGACCACCATTGTCTGGCGGACTTTTGAAAGTGCATAGCTACATGGCGTAGCTTAGAGGATTCCGTGAAGCCCTCATCTCCAAACGCCGCATCGAATTGCTGGATAAAGGCCAAGACTTTGTCGGTGGCACCAAGGTTACCATCATAGGTAAGGAAAGAGATGCTCTTCCCTCCCTCTTTGAATTTCTTCAACTTGGACAACCTCTTCCATGCGGCATAGGATTTCCTATGGCCTCTTCTTTTTTATGGTTCAAAAGTTGCACCATCACTTTCTTCAGAAGGTGAAGAATTTGAAGAAGGTGAGAAGAGGGTGACCTCTTTCTCGCCTTTTTCTTGTCTTGATCTTTGTCATCTTCACCATAGCTTTCATAAGAGGAAGAGGATGAAGAAGATGGAGAAGAGGGTGTCCTCTTTCTCGCCTTTTTCTTCTCTTGCTTTTTATCATCCCTCTTCGAATTGTGGTGAGGAGAAGAACACGATGGTCTTCTCCGCTTTGGTGGTGATGGAGAGCATTTAGCCCGCCGTCTTCGTGGACCCATCTCCACCGAGGTGGCGGGAGACTCGCTTCTTTCTCGTTCCTTGGGTGGAGGCTCTTGAGTTCTCCTTTGGGAAGGAGATGCATCGTCAAGAAGTAAATTCTTGAGCCCTTCATATGGATTCTCTTCTTCTTCCCGAATCGGAGAGAGACCTCTTTTGGTAGTCTCACAAGGAGGCTTCCTAGGTGTTCTCTCGTCATGGTGATGAGCTTGGAGAATCCCATGAGCTCGAACCTGCCTTTGCACTTCACTTTGGAGAGATGGATTGCCCATGGCTTGTTGAAGCCTAGTAACAAGATAGTTAACAAGCATTGAAGCATCATTAGTAACTTGCTCATGAGCAAAATAAAAGTTATCAACATTAATTTCACTCTCTTTACTATTGTCCGCCATTCTAACAACTTTTAGGTGTAAACTTTTTAGGTGTACTTTGGCACTTCAAGCCCTAGTTGCTACTCCTCTTTACCCCTTTAGAAAAAGCACTCAAGCTACTGTACCCACGGCTCGAATACCATTAATTGCAAGGAATAGAAGAGAGGGTCTTTCGACACCAAAACAGCACCGGCTTCTGTCAAGCTTCTAATAGCTCAATAGTGGTTAAGCCGTAGGCAAGCCCCGTAGGACTCCACTATTAAGACCATAGCTCTCGACGGTGATGCCCCGTTAACTGCACAAAGGCAGGCGCACTGCAAGGCTGAAAAATCCCTATTCTACTTACTCACAGGCAATTAATAATACCAACCATTTGTAGCTAGCTTGAGGACCTCCCTTCTTGAGCAAGAAAAGAGAAACCTTGAGCTCTGATACCAATGTAACATTTAATGGCCTAATAAATTATGTGTAGCGGAAATTAGCATGAACATAGTGGGCATTTCATTAGAATAGATTCCTAATGAGAATTACAAGAGTGCTTGGGTGGAGAGAGCAACAAAAAGCATAACACCTAGTTAGATAGCATCGACAATACTTTCAAAAGAGAGAGCAATTAAACTATTGACAACAGTTGAGGACCGGATTTTCATGGAGCCAGTCCCCCCTCCAAAAGACTTTGTATTATGGTTTCTCCCTGTTAACCCTCACGGCTCACGGACACCCCATCACCTACGACGGACGTGTATTATGTATTTAGTAGAGTCAGGTACCGGGCTTGTCGGACCAATAGGAAAAGGGTAAGAGTGATCGCCGATGAGAGGCGCACTCTAACTGGGACATTCAAGGGATTAGTTGTCTAAGGATGGGCGCCCAAGTGTGAATGGGGTGAGCTCATATAAAAGCCAACTAAACCTAAAATTCACTCATTCTCTCATTTGTGCAATAGAAGAGTGCTCTTGCTCCATCTCCATCTCCATCTTCTTCTTCTTCACCTCCTCGTGTGTGTGTGTATGTGTGAGAGAGAGAGAGGGAGAGCGTGTGTGCGATCGAGCATTACGAAGGCATGACGGCGGCGAAGCGGTTGAGCGCGGCACGATTGCAGCTTCTTCTTCATCGCGGTGAGGAATCCTCCACGACAGGAGCATAGAGCGGTGAGTGACACACCATTCCCTGGCAACGGCGCCAAAAATGTGCGCTCCTTGCCGCACTGTCGAAGCAAGGGACTTGCCGATACACCGTGTGCGAGCCACAAATGGCTCCAAGCACACAACAAGACTAATCTAGCAAGCTCAAAAGAGGGCAATGGTGTGTCACTCACCGCTGTATGCTCCTGCCGTGGAGGATTCCTCGCAGCGATGAAGAAGAAGTGCCGCGCTCAACCGCTTTGCCGCCGTCGTGCCTTCGTAATGCTCGATTGCACACACGCTCTCCCTCTCTCTCTCACACACATACACACACACACGAGGAGGTGAAGAAGAAGAAGATGGAGATGGAGATGGAGCAAGAGCACTCTTCTATTGCACAAATGAGAGAATGAGTGAATTTTAGGTTTAGTTGGCTTTCATATGAGCTCACCCCATTCACACTTGGGCGCCCATGCTTAGCCAACTAATCCCTTGAATGTCCCAGTTAGAGTGCGCCTCTCATCGGCGATCACTCTTACCCTTTTCCTATTGGTCCGACAAGCCCGGTACCTGACTCTACCAAATACATAATACACATCCGTCGTAGGTGATGGGGTGTCCGTGAGCCGTGAGGGTTAACACTCCCATGTAGGGATGTGCAAAGACTTTTAGGGCACACACAAAGCATCCAATTTTCCCTAGGGTTGACCTTTGGACACAACCTTTGAATTTTGGAACCTTAGCATTTTGGAAGTCTTAATGGGCTGAACCTTAGGGTCTTTTTAGCCCATTGTTGCACATGGCTCTTTTGCAGATGGTCCCCCCCTTTGGATCCCTATTTTCCCTCCTTTGGATCCCTACTGTGGCCGGTCTGCTAGCTTAACCAATATTCTAGCTTTTTCTCCCCTAGCCTTCCCCACATTAAATGATCAGTTTAATATGAGAAGATCATTTAGGAGAATTAGATATTGATTATTATGACACTTAAGAAGAAGTTTCCCGCTTTGGTTTTTGAGGACGAAAACTCTTCCTTAAGGGGAGAGTAATGTCAAGACAAGGGCAAGGCCAAGGAGTCACGGATTGGGCCAGGGGCCAGACTAGGCAGTGTGGACAAGGGAATCTGGCTAGGGCAAAAGGCTAGGAGCTTGCCTTTATAATGGGAGGTTGGGAGGTGGATTCTAGGTCTAGTGACCGAGGCATTACAAGCTGCATGCACTCAAACCCCTCAATGAACGTAGATTGGCCCTGCTCCAAACCTTGGTAACTGCCCACCTGCTGTTGAGCTCACCCTTACTTTCCCATAGCCTCACTTTCTTCTTTGTCTTTAGTTCTCTTGCACCCTTGATAAAACCTACCCTTCAATCCTTTTGTTTCTTGAACATGCAAACCTAGGTTAAACTCCCTCTGCAACCTTATACTATCTTTGTATCTCCCAAGTATGGTAGAGAGAGAGAGAGAGAGAGAGAGAGAGAGAGAGAGAGAGAGAGAGAGTTCTAAATGTTGAAGCCCTGCTTTTTACTCATATGCATGCTACTTCAAGTCGAGAGAGAGAGAGAGAGAGAACATGATTATGAAGTCAATCTCTCCTTGATATCCCTTGTTTCTTCAAATCAAAAGAGGAAGAGAACACTCTTATCTCCCCTTTCATATCATGCTTCTTTCATATCCTTCACCACACCCTATACTATCTCCCTTGCTTCATGACATCCACACACACACACACAGATCTCCCTTCATGCTAAGAGAGAGGGAACATAGTCCAAAGAGAGAGAGAGAGTGAGAGAGGTTCCCCCATGCAGCTCTCCATCCCCTCCACACAAGACTCCTCCCTTTTCTGCTTATTTCAATTATGAGAGTAAGAGAGGAATTTATGCCTTGCTTACGAGAGAGAGAGAGAGAGAGAGAGAGAGAGAGAGAGAGAGAGAGAGAGAGAGAGAGAGAGAGAGAGAGAGAGAGAGAGAGAGAGAGAGAGAGAGAGAGAGAGAGAGAGAGAGAGATTCAGCTCCCTTCATGCCGAGAGAGAGAGAACATAGGGGGGAGAGACAAAGAGCAAGAGAGATTCCCCATGCATCTCCCTTCATCATGTTTCCTTCTCGTAACATGCTTTTTTTGCTCTCGTCCCCATGTTATTTTCTAATCCTCTAATACCCTAATTTTCTCTTTCCGACTAGTCATGGTGCTGTCACACTGATGTGGCGTGTGACTAGGCATGATGACATGGTAGCAACGTCTCATGTAGCATCAAAACTTGTGCAGGTAGCTCCAAAGTTGATTGCCTTTGCCTGCTCGTCATCCTCCCCTTCTTGCACATCACCATCCAAGCAGCATAGACGTGGTTACAAGTCCATCCTCCCCCCTCTTCCACCTCATATCGATGATCCCCATGCTCTTCCCCTTTTCTTTTTTCAATTCACACAGATGCCCTATTTTACTTGATGGGTGGCCAACTCTTTAGTCTTTGGGCAGCCACATCCCATTGGGTGGCCATTGATGGTTTTAAAGTGCAACAAGCACAAGTGATAGCATTTCAAGAGAGGCCCTCAATTTGCATCTACTTAAAATTGCCCGCAATTTTCTTGCCACAATCGTGTTGGGCATTTCCCACAACATGTGCTCCAAGAGACAACCTTTTGAACTAAAAGCTCATCAATAACTTTATGTGATTTCATAAGGGCACCACATTTGATTACATATCGACCAAAGCATTTCAACCACAACATTTATCATGCATATCAATCAAGGCATTCCAAAGCACTGTGTTTGGCATGTATATCGATTAAGGCATTGCTAAGCATAACATTCAACTCCGATGGCTTCTAGCATTAGTGTAAAAAAATCTGAACCTCCCTTGACATTGCCCTATTTGGCATAATCTTGCAATCAATAGCTCCTCAAGCACATTTGTGATTTTCAAAGCACACTGCATTTGATATACTTATCAATCAAACACTGCCTAACACAACACATTTGGCATACATCTTGGCCAAAGCATTGATGATCATCACATTAGGCTTACATGTCAACCACAATAGTGTTGGGCACAACTCTAGGAGCATAGCGTGCTATCAATGCACTGCAAGAGATGACATTCCGGACTAGATTTTCCTCAAGCACTTATTGCTCTATTAAATGCACCATATTTGGCATACATATCAAGTAGGGAATTTCCAAAAATCTTCAACCACTTCTACCCTCCAAAGTTCATCACACTGGCATATTTACCAATCAAGGAATTACCAAGCACTCCATTATTGTAGAGCACAATGTGTATCACATTTAACTTGGTTCAAATTCTTATTCTCAACACATGCTTCTAGTCCTATCAGGAAAGAGAATCTTGTTGGCTTTGACTCCTTATGATGATTTTACTATCCACCCTTGACTTGAAGAAAAACTCACGTTGTTTTTTCCTCTTGTGGAAGTAGAGTGACACGACAACACTCACAGCTATGCTCAAGAGGATACAACCTGCTTTTATACCAATTGGTTAGATGGCACTTCACCGACCTCCCACCTGATGCTCTCAATTTATAGTTAGAACGAGCGACACGAGATGGAGAATTTACCTCCTGAATGCTCACGACACTGCAGCCTGGCAGTAGCACCTCAATGAAGGTGGCTAGTGCCTCCTTCGTCTCTTCTTCCTTCCTCCAGTTAAAAAATTCCTTCAGCCATTCGTCCATGATTGATAGTGGGCGTCACTTTCAGCATTGTAAACTGAAGGGTTTCATGAAAAGATCCTCAGTAGGGGCACCAAATGACGGGAGCAAAGCGAACCCCGAACCCCCGACGGCCTCTAAAACACCGAGGACCGAATGGCGCGTCTCGAGCCTATCACGGTAAAGCAAACAGGGGGCACCACCTAGCTTCAGCAGCTAGGACGCAAACAACACACCACCATAACAAAGTTTTCATCCAAGAGAGATGGATGCTTGGGAGTAATGATGAAGACGAAAGGGAATGAGATCAAGTGAGTGAGAGAGAGAGAGAGAGAGAGAGAGAGAGAGAGAGAGAGAGAGAGAGTGAGGGAGGGGGTATAGCGGCTTAGTACTTAGGCACCACAAAAGGATGGAGAATCCGCACACCCTTCACACACACACAAGCTCACTCCAAAACACAAGACTAGGTGGCGATTCCACACACCTCACATGGGAAAAACATTGCAAGAAAACATACTATCAAAACCTCAAGATTTATTTAGAGAATTAGGCAATGAAATGGGGAGCATAGGGTAGGGGAATGAGAAGGGAGAGAGTGGTAGAGCACATGGCGGATAGGTGGGAGTTGATGGCGAAGACTTGCACGAGGATTATGGCCATCATCCTTCATTTAGTTGCCCTTCATCTTCCATAGCCAAGGGTGTAGAGGTCATACTCAAGACAAGCATGGTGATTGCGGTGATGGTGATGGTGTGGGTATGTGTGTGTGCACTAGGCACACACAGTGCATAGTGTGTTCTTTGGTGATGTTGTGTGTGTAGTGTGATGGTGACCCCTCTTTATATAGGGGAGGAGGGGGGAGGAATTCTAGAATTTAGAAATGAAGAAATCATTATCTACATAGGCCATGTGACTGTGGGCCCCACTTGTCTGGCTGTGTGTATATGTGCTAGAATAGCAGTCTCATGAGAGAGACTAAGAGAGAGAGATGGGTGAATGGAAAAAAGAGAGGTGACATGGAGAATAAAGTAACTACAAGAGGGGAGAGAGGGGAGTGTGTTCAGAGGTGAATCTGTGTGCAGATGTGTGTGAACATAAGAAAATCAGGTAACCACTGGGTGGGGATGGGTCTGTGGGCACCTTTTTCAGTGAAACTGAGTGTGTGTGAGTGTGGGGGAGGCCATCTGGCTACAAGACAAGAGACATTTCGAATTTTAGAGAAAGAGGGGGGTATTTGGATCATGGGAGAGTGTAGGAGAGAGAAAAGGGGGGGTGGGGTATACTGTTTTTGAAGATAGGAGAGGTGGCATGTGAGTTAGGGTGCATTATTGGTAAGGACAGGGGGTGGGGTAGCTTCAAGGGAGAGAGAAAGGAGAAAGGACAAGGGGAAGAGAGAGGGGGTTGACCTTTTGAGTGGAGGAGAGGAAAAGGGACACGCGGCGGGGCAATAGTGAAGAAAAAGGAGGCAAGGTGGGGATGGGCTGCCCCGCAGGCATGAGGTGGCCTATTTTACCTTTCTTATATATTTACATAATCATACTTTATTTTTTTCTTACATTTTCCAATGCCTTTTATCACTCCCTCCATAAGAAGGGGTTTTCATGGGGTGGGGATGAGAGAAGAGGGGTATGGGAGCTTGGCTTGTGAAAAGCCCCCATCAGCAGGTATGCATTTTTACCTTTTTTCATATCACGTGCGGTTATGATGCATTTAGAAATGTGCTTTCTTCTAGATCTATTAGTTGCTAAAGACTTTATTACCTGAAAAAACAACCTAATATCAATATGCTACTTTAAAGCCAAGAAAATCTCTCATATTCAAGGCATGGTCCTAGCTCACCACCCATGACACAAACGCTCACAATGTTAAACTTGTAGCATGATTTAGTGAGATGACAATACAAGGACACACTATGAGACCTACTAGGACACCTTTTTGATGTGCCCTTTTAATTTGATGTAGCTATTCTTGATGTTTCTAGCCAAGTGGCCTCTAAAATCTATCTGCTAATATTGTTGTTTCTAGACCTCTATATCCATGGGGTGCTCACTGTACGTAAGCTTTTAGCCTATCACATGCATTTAAAGGGATATTAAGAAAATCCATTTTTTCAAGATTATAACAAACCCTTATTCTACTAAATCCATTTTTTCATTGAAGTCCTTATCCATTTTTCTAACTTAAAATAGGCTGATTTTTAATCACCATGCACTTTTGGCAAGCATTTCTAAATGCTACTGTAACGTTGTTGGTGACAAGTATCATATAGTCACCCCTTCACTATGCCATTTTTACAATCATTCAAAATGCTAACAACCGTAGATGATTAGGACAAAATGGATTCAAAAGAATGAGAATAATACCTTCAAGCTCCCTAATTTGGAAGCATTTTGAAATGTTGATCATGTTAAGCACTAAGTGAGAATGTAAATGGCTTTAAAAAATGAGAGTGGCTTCATACTTTATACTAAGGACAAAACCTTGGGGTCCCTAGCTCTTGCCACAAAGGAGAAACCCTTTGCGGAAGGTGGAGTGATGGTAGTTGTTGATACAACAACGATTAATATCGTTGTTATAGAAAATAGACTTTGTAAGATAAACCAAAGGGTCTATTGATCATTATTTTAGTTTGTGAAGCAAAACCAAAGGACACCGTTATTAATCGCTAATCTGGGCAATAGTGAGCAAGACCACACAAAAAAGAGAGTGATATATTGATCTTGATTTCCAATAGCAACAGTGAGAAAAGGAGCGGGGGAGGGGTGGCGCCACCAGAGTGTGCTCACAGGGCATTGGCTGATGGTTCTTTTAATGCTACAATGAGCTTGCTTAGTCAAGATGCAGAGAACTACACTAGCCCACTTCTGTGCTCCAGTGAGCTAGCCTATGCCACTTGGAAACTTCATGTCTATTGTAGTGTTCCAAGTCAAAATAATTTTGAAGTCAAAACTCCCTCGCTTTCTTTGAAGATTGACATATACAAAAACATGACATGATCACCAGATCTCTGTAGAAACCATTGGTAGATCACTCCATGAAAAAACAATAATATTGTAAAGCCTAAAACATAGAAGGTAAGTTGTTTAAAAAATGGGACACTAGATTACACCATAGCCACTTGAAAAACGTTTGGAAATGCTAGTGGAAAGGGTTGGGTGGAATGATTTTTTTTTTCAAAAATTGAATGACTACTCTTTGTTTTCAAAAATTGAGTGATTAATAATCCTCTCACCATGACCTATGGTGAAGCATTTGGAAATGCTACTCCAAAGGGCTCAGTGAGAAGAGTAGGCTTGGTGAGTACCAAGCGCATATTCATTTGCTCACCATGGCCTTTTACAAAGAGTTTGAAAATGCTACTCCAAAGGGCTTGATGAGAAGATTAGGCTTGGTGAGTACCAAGCACATATTAATTTACTCACCATGGCATTTTGCAAAGCATTTGGAAATGCTATCCTAGAGGGCTTGGTGAGAAGAGAGGGATTAGTGAGTACTAAGTTTGTAGTGATCCTCTTGCCATAGACTTTTGCAAAGTGTTTGGAGACACTAGAGTATAGGGATTGGTGAGAATACGATCTTACCATATACAGGTGGTAGTGATGTGTGTGAACACACTAGGACCGCCGGGGCATTTTTTCCCTCTTTAGGAGGTTTTTTCCCCGTGCATTGTATATACACCCATCACTCTAGGGCTATCTATCTTTCCATTGCACACTAATTAATACACTCTTTGTTGTGTGCCTTGAGCTTCCTTCATCTTCTCCAAGCTGTGTGTGTTTCCCTGCAACCCTAATTCCAACAATTGGTATCAGAGCATGTTGCATCCTCCCTAGCTTAGTCGCCAGCTGCTCCAGCACATGTCTGCTCACTTTCTCCAATTTCAATAAGCTTTGACAAGCGTTCATAGTGAGCTTTGGCAAGTGTTCTCAAATTTTTGATTCGGGCTCATTTCGGCCTTTGTTTACACTACAAACACTATTGCACAATCTATTTTGTCATTTTGTGCATAATTTTTGTCAATGCCATTTTTTGCATAGCAAGTCCCTTATAGTCTTCTACTGTTTTGGCTATATAGCACATGTTGTTCCCACTCTCCTTCTCCTCTTTTTTGGCAGTTTTCACATCAGGTGCAGCATTTACCATGGCTGACAACAACACAGATGTGTTCAACATATTTGTTGTCGAGGATAGATTGGATGGGGACAATTACCCTATGTGGGCCTACATAATGTAACATGTTCTTGTGTCAAAGGGTGTCTCGAATATTGTGCAGGGCATTGATGTACGTCCTACTAGTTTTGAGGATGTAGGCGATGTTGAGGATGTGATAGGTCTTACTGCAAGGATTTCTGTTGTTAGAGTTGTTTTGCCTACGGCAAAACAAGCTCGTTGAGATGTAAAGGATGCGCAAGCTCATGTGTTGATTGCATTGTCTATGAAGCACACCATTACTCCTCACATTTTTCCAGCAAAATTTGCAAAATAGGCTTGGGATATTTTGGTTGGTCTTTATGCAAGCCACAATGAGGCTAAAATTGCATTGTTGCATAAAGAGCTGGAATCGAAGATTATGCATCAGGACGATGATACGGACACTTTCTTGCTGGTGTCAAGGATATCAATGAGCAACTTATTTCTGCAAGTGAAGTCATTTTAGACAGTTCCCTTGTGCAGACTGTTCTTGATGCCCTACCAGATTCTTACAGAACCTGGTTAAAAGTCAAGCTTTGCCGCATTCTTTTTGGCTTGAAGCCATCATGTGTGACACTTATGTACTTAACAGGTGTCCTACGAAATCTTTGCAGTCTATTACTCCATATGAAGCATGGCATGATAGAAAGCCTTCTATTGAGCACATGCGTGTTTTTGGCTGTTTGGCATATGATTTGGTGCCACAAACACACAGCAAAAAATTGGATGTCAAATGTATTTTTGCTGAGTATAGTGCTAAAATCAAAGGTTACAGGTTGTATCATCCACAAACAGAGTGTATCTTGGTATCATGGGATGTTGTGTTTGTGGAAGATTCTGTTCGGCCCTTGTTGTCATGTACTAGAGATAGAAATGTCAACTCACAGGACATCTATGACACTTTGTTGCCTCTTTTCAGTGGTGGAAGTTCAAATGTAAATTCCAATGAGGCAAATGTACATCATATGGGGGTTTCTGAAAATATTACAGATCATCCTATTAATGATGTAGATGTACATGATGTACTTGATGAGGAAAGGGCTGAAAATGAGCAGGCTAGAGGTATGCCAAATGGTTGGTGCATACATTCCATGACAGTGAATTGGATGCTCCTTTGTATAGTCATTGGTTCAGGCTCTCATCATGCATCTTATGCATCAGATTTTTATGCTTTGGTTGTGTCTAGCTTACATGATGTTGAGGAACCTCTTTATTTTGATGAAGCACAAAATTCAAAAAATTGGATGGCTACCATGCAATCATAATATTATGATGCACTTATGGAAAATGAACCATAAACTTTATGTGATTTTCCTTTGGAAAAACGGCCATTGGTAGAAAGTGGGTTTACAAGTTGAAACGCAAGCCAGATGCGAGGTTGATTGCCATAAGGCTCAACTTGTTGCAAAAGGCTATGCGCAGTAGAAAGACATAGATTATGAAGAAAATTTTTCTCCCACTTGTCGTATGACTATTGTGCATTTTCTATGTGCATTGGCAGCTCATTTTGGTTGGGATGTACATCAATCAGACATTGTTACTTCTTTCTTGAATGGTGAAATATTTGAGGAAGTTTATGTAATGCACCCTTGCGGTTTTGTCAAGAAAGGATGAGAGGATAAGGTGTGCAAATATAACAAAGATTTGTATGGGTTGAAGCAATCTCCTCGTGCTTGGTATGAGAAGGTTGATGTTGGGGTTCATCAACACATGAATAAAACATGTAATGGTAGGCAATTCACACACTCACATACATCAAAATTGGATTGTCAGAGCAAGACTACACACAAGAAAGTTCAGAGAGAGTACAAAACCCTAATGTATTCATGAATAAGAACACCTTACATCACACACGACTCCCACACACCATTTCTTACATAGAAAAAACTCAGGAAACACTTTATGCATATCAAAACTCACTTTGATGACTTTAGATTGAGAAGAATACAACACAAAAGTAGATCAGACAGAGCAACAATCATAGGATTGATTGATTCATTCATCAAGAGAATACACATAACTACATGACCACAAATCCCCTTTACAAGGCGTAGCCTCAACCCCTAAAGTATCCGACACAAAACAATTGTAACTACCCAAAAGAAGTTCTTGGCAAAATATCTAACTCGGCAGAAACCAGACTCAGCAGAAATCTGGCTCAGTAAAAATCCGACTCAACAAAAATCCGACCCAGCAGAAATCCGACCCATCAAGATCTGATTGACCAACATCTGACTAACCAGCATCCAACTCAGCAACATCTGACTTAGCAACATCTGACTCACCAATAATTTGATTGACCAAATATTAGACTTAGCAATAATCAGACCACACTCAACCTATATCCCAGTCAACAGTTGACACTGATTTGGTCAAACGAGGCTTTCGTAATAGTCCAACAGACAGCACATTGTATGTAAAGTGGGAGGGTGATGTACTTCTCATTGTGGTTCTTTATGTGAATGATTTGTTAATCAGTGGACCAAATGAGAGACATATTGTTGAATTTAAGGCTGATTTTAATACTACTTTCAAGATAAAAGATTTGGGGTTGTTGCATCATTACTTGGGGATACAATTTGAGCAGTGTGATGGTGGTATTGCCTTGTGTCAGAAAAGTTACATAGAGACATTGCTATGTAAGTTTGGACTTGAGGATTGCAAACCTATTGCCACTCCCATGGAAACAAGTTTGAATTTGAGTCTACATGATGCTGGTGATCCAACTGATTTCACTCTTTACCAAACTAATATTGGCTACCTCATTTATGTATGCAGCACGAGGTCGGATATTCAGTTTCAAGTCTCACAGGTCAGTAGATTTATGCATAGCCCAGGGTCTAAGCATTGGCAGGCAGCCAAGAATATTTTTTGCTACTGAGTGGCACTTTGCACCTTGGCTTGTTTTATCCCAAGGGGGATCATTGCCGTCAAATTTACATGCTTTTTCGGACTCAAATTGAGCTAGTTGTTATGGCACGTTGTCGTGCTGTGGACAGGTACATAGTGGGATTGGCTACAAGATCTATCTTGCAAATTTTTAGATACATAAGTATATTTTCTATAATGTACATATCCATTAATTATAAGCTTTCTATCTCATCCTACTATTTATCTCAAGGGTAACATATTCTTACTTTACCGTCAAAAAGCACTATGGGGAAAGCGTCAATAGCTCCGCCTCTTTAACTTGGGAAAAAAGGATTGGTTCTTTCTTTCTACTATCTCATTATTATCTCACACCCTAGCTAGATCCTATATTTAGGGTAACTTTCAATATATATATATATATATATTCTATGTATTTTTCATATATTTCTTATATTTTTTTTAAATAGCTACTAGGAAGGAATCAAATCTTTGTGGGACACTAGCTTGCATGATTCTCAAAGATACACTTATTTTAATGCATTATTGCAAGCATGATTACAAAACTATTACAAAACTTTGTCAAGGAGTAATTTCATGCTTTCATATTGCATGATGTGTCCATTGGAATCAAATGAAAATCTAGTCTAAGGAGACCACAAGAAGACTTTTGCTGCCAAAACTGTACCTTATTTTGATGATTTTTTTAAACAAGGTTCCAATCCGAATTGGAAAAAGTATATATAATGGGAGTCATAGATTATGAGCTAAATTTTTTTCTTCTATGTTTATTTTTTATTTGAAGCCACGGTTGAGGAGATATGATCAAAATGGTGGGACCCCAGTCTGCCCACATCATGCAGAGACAGCTCATTTCAAGCTTTGTCAGTTCCTGTTCACACTGTCTCTTCTCTTTCTTTTGTAACCCTTAAGGGTTCCCTTCACCTATAAAAGGGGACCTCTTCTTTCTTGAAAACCATTCATGAGGGAGTGAGAGTAGTAATTCCTAATTGTACTTAGCCATAAACATAAGCCTAAGCCTAATCCTACACTTGCTCCTAGAGGTAGACTAGCCAATCTTGTAAGCTATCCTTGGAAGATCAAATCTAATCAAAGAAGGTCTTGAACTTGGTGCATCAATCAAGGCTTGAAGTATTCCCTCTTCTTCTCTCTCCATCAAAATGGTGAATAACTCTCGAAGAGTTTTTCAAGTAAGATGTGTTCTACTTTGACATTTTGTTGGTTTCTTGTTGTTTTCTTTTTCATCTCTAATCCAACATATATATATATATATATCTAATTTCATCTCCCTAACCATATCTGTTTCTCTCACTCTTAGAAGGTCATTTTCTCTATAAGCTCTAGATTCTCCTTGCTACAAGTACATCTCTCCCGCAGTATTTGTATTGCCTACGGGCGAGAATAGGGCTTGAAGGGAAATTATCTTTCCTTCACTTCTCTCATATCTACATTTCTCACATACTAAAGTTATCACAAATGAATAATCCACATGATGTGAATTTCTATCGCTTCCATTGTGTTCGGTCTATTACAATTAACATATGGATTAGCCTTAAAATACACTTTCAACAATGTATAGTGTTTCTCTTTTGCCCAGAAAGGCTCAAGGAAATACTTCTTTCACCAGATCCCATCATACTACCTCTTATCGACGATAACTTTTCTTTTGACGTAAGTGTAGTTATCTTGCTATGAACCAAGAGAATTTGTACACACAACTAATCCTAATCACTAGGCAAATCATATATATTATGGTAAGCACAAAATTACAATTCCAAAGAACAATTGGTAGCCTGTTTGGTTGGCAAATATTGAACGCTATTAACTCATCTAATAACCCTTTCAAATTACCCATGATACGATACGACCATAGCCTTGATGTTTTCATCTTTGTGTTGTTTTGATATTCTCTTTTGTGTTCTTTCTTTGTGTGTATGATTGCAAGAGAGAAAGAGTGGGGCTTCTTTGATTGCACTTCCTTCTAAACCCTAGACTTCATGGCATCTATGGTATAACTCCTTCATAAAGTTTTTTGGAGTTCTCTCACAAACTCTCAGAGCCAAAGTTTGTGGATAACCATGGGTGATCATGTGGATCAACAGGATATGCATTTTGACCTAGCAACAATGCAAATGTTTCAAGCACATTAGGAGAAATATGAACCTTGCATGGGCCTTGTAAGGAATCCTAATTTTTAGGGGTTAAGGCTAATGTTGTGTGGGGTTAAGGAGGCAAGGGCATTAAAGAAGGTAGTTTTGAGTAGGCTTTTCTAGCCTTTTTTTTAGACAAATGTAGGATGTGGACCTAAGGGGTTACTTTCTCTCTCTAGCTTTTTTAAAGTGAAGGAAGCATAGGAGGTGTGACCACATCAGCAAAAACGTGGGTCACTAAGAGTCAAAATTTGACTTTTTTTTTTTTAAAGATTCATTTTTACTTATTGTTTACTAAAAACTCCCTCCCAACATATATACATATCCAAAAATCATTTTTTAACCCACAAGCTTAGAAAGTCCATTTTTACAAAACTCTTTTCTCCCAAAACTTTGTTCTCTCCTCCTCCTCCCTCCTTCCTCCTCCCTCCTCTCTCCCTCTCCTCTCCCTCCCTGCCCCTACCTTCCTCCTCCTCCCCAATCTCTCCCTCCTCCCCCTCCCTCCTTCTCTCCTTCCATCTTCCTCAATCTCCCTACCCCTACCCCTCTATCTTTTCATCATTTTCTTCCTCACGCAATAGCTTCCATGGTGCTCACGGACATCACAAATGGTTTGCTTCCACCACCACGTACTCCGCACTCCAAAAGCATACATATTCGCTTACCCATGGCGTTTGCACCGAAGATCGCTAGTGAGGGTGATCAAAGGTCATCACAGGAACGTCGCGCCGCTCGTGAGACCAATGTTGACATTTGGGTGGACGGCCATTTGTACCCTTACGATCCTATAAGCCACTTCCATCCATCCTTTAATAGCATTTTGACATTTCTTCAATTTTTTGGGAGGGGAGAAGCAGGCTTGTTAGTCTATTGCAAGCGGTTGTGTATGGGTGCAGGTGCTTCTTTGCATATGTGGATGTACGAATGTCAAGCTCTTCACCTCAAGACGACAGAATTACAAGAGAGTGTTGCCTCTTCAGAGAGGTTCAACAACAAACACAAGAAAAGGAGTCCCACATTAAGAAGCTTGCCAACACCATCACATACTTGAAAGAAACACCTCTTGGTGCAAGGGAACGCAAACGCACGTATTCATCCATTGAAACTCTTGCACATTCGAGAGAAGCACGCAAACGACGAGTGACAGCCACAAGGTGATTTGGTCTTTACTTGGATGATGCATTCTTACTTCACACTATTTTCTAGCATTTATTTTTATTGGTTGCTAGAAACCTCATCCAGGAGGCATGCGGTGGAACAAGCCAAGATGATCAAGTCAACCTTCTAGTTGTCTCAATACCCAAGATGTGATTTCTATCTTACAATCACCTGGGGGTAAGCACATTAAGGATGCAGTCACTAAGAACCTTATGTGTAAATTGAGAAATGTGGTTAGTGATGATGACGTGCAATAAGCTTGTGATGAAGCTAGAATCAGCACCAAAGCCTATCATGCTATTTTCCAACTTCTAAAGGATGCCCTCAAAGAGCATGGCATTGTGGAAAACCTATTTTCCGTTCCTCACAAGGCTAACCTCCCAAAGAAGGCCACAAATGAAGATGTGTTCTCCCGCATTGGGACATACCTACACATTGAGAATGCAATGCCAGCTTCCCTTTATGCTTCGTACGTAACAAAGACAAGGGGAAAAGGTAAGAAACAATCCATAAGACCTTCGGAGAAGGGCTTCCCTTACACAATGTGGAGCAATATTTTGGTGGACCTTAGAAGACTTCAACAAGCCATGCTTAGATTTTACGAGTTACCTGAAGAAGGTGACACACTTTACTTTTTTATGTGGTATTGTTCTTATCATAGACATTGAAGTTTAAGGTCTTGGCACTATTTATCTTGTAGTGCTTGGCACAAAGGTCCCTTTTGTGCTGAAACTTGATGAGTGTCAAATAGTGAAAGGCCAAAGGTTAGAGAGGCTAAGTGTCCCTCTAATGAACGAGGCCCTTTTGCAAACCAAGCGAAGGGATTCAGTCGAGCCATCTCCCACCCCATCTTTTAGCGTGCAATCAAAGAAGACATTTGGTGGTTGGGTGCTCTTGAGGTGCCCAAGGAGACCAATGGAGTACTTTCATGGATTTTTGAGAGAACTCCATGGATCACAGAAGTAATACACTCCCAAATTGCAGGTCAGAAGTTGGAGGTTGAGGGTTTTGGTAGTAATGATGTGGAGTGGCACTTAGGTAGGGACTTGAAGACCATAAAGTGTTTGCTTGGCTGCAAACAAAGGGCTTCTTCTCTCATGCCTTGTCCATTTTGCACTCGAGGGTACAAACCTAATGGACAAAAATCACATAAGAGCACTGCAAAGGTCGGTTCCATGCTTCCATGGCAAGGGCATGGAGAACAAGGGTTAGATTGTCATGATGTCAAAGATTGTTAAAAGCTGGACACACCCCACGGAAACTGACTACTTGAAAGATTATCATTTTTGTAATTATTCATTTATTGAGGAAACCCGATTTTTCACCTTGTAAATATTGAAGCTTAATAGAAGTTTCCAAATTGTATCCCAGTTTTGGTAGTTAGATTGAGTAGTTGGTTAATTTGGAACTTTAGGGTTTGAGAATTGTAAGGTATATATACCACTTTTTGACCTTAATGAAAAACCTTTTGTCATTTTTAAAAAAAACAAGTTTTGAAGTCTGTGAGTGAGCGTACTGTGTACAAGAGAGAGTGAGATCTTCCTCTTGACTCTACGTGTGCACCGGTGGTCGGAATCGAGTGCGGAGAAGTGCAACATGTTGCCCCCAACGAGAGCTACGTGCCAATACCTACATTGCACGCGTACGGTCCGGTTTTGCGAGCTCCTTCTACGAGCTTCATCTGGTAATTTGGTGAGCATACGTTGTCCGATTTTGCATTGCAGCATATCCACGCGTTCACAGTGAGTAGAGATACACATTAGGAAATTTAGATTTCAGAAACGAAGACGTGCAAATTTCAGCTAGACATCCTACGTGATTTTGCACCGTGTGTTTTGGGTTGGGGTTTTTGTTCATAGACCTTAAGGAGAGCAACCTATTGGTGGTAGTAGGGTCTCCTTCAAGTTTTGTGGTGTTTCGAGATTGTTTGATCGATGTTCGGCTCTTGTAAGCGTTGTAAGAAGTTTCCTCTTATGCACTCTTGAAGGCTGTGACTTAGACATTGGGTAGAGACCTCTGTAGGAATTAGTTAGGAGTCGGTCGAGTGTAGGTTGACACCTTATACTTGCTTCCATGCGCCTGTGGGTCGAGCTTCGTCCTTAACTGACAAATCTTTTTAGGTGAGTTCTCGCTGTGCTGACGTCCGTCGCGGCGTATCCGTCCAACATTGGCGCCGCTGCCGGGGACAAAAACCTTAGGTAGGTGACCGAGACTAGTCCTTGAGGATGGGAACTTTTGGCTTGCCAAGAGTCTCGTTTTGCATTTAAATAGGATCAGAGGGTGGAGGACTTTCTAGATCTTAGAGGGAGTCTAGGAAGCGTGTGTCTGGCCTAGATCATTCGACTTAGGTAGATTTAGGTAGACTAAGATAGTTTTAGGTATTAGTTGAGTTCCTGAGTAGGAGTTGGAGTGGTAGAAGCGGTGAGAGGAGAGCTTGAGAGTTCGGAGAGGCCAGAAAGCAACCAAAACACCATTATCACCATTTCATATAATGAGTAGGAGTAGAGTAAGTAGGAGATCATGATTCAGGATCTAGAGCACTTCATGAATGTATACTTGCTTGGTAAATTCATCACAAGTTTGTAAAAGACGCAAAAAGACGCAAAAGTGTGTTTGAAAGCCTAAGTGAAGTCCAAAAGTTACTCTGAGTGTTTCTGATAGAGCTGCAGATCTTCAGGAGCATTTCTATCAGGAAAAAATTTAATTTCAAGCGAGGATACATCCTACGCATAGGATGTCTACAGGCTAATCTGGTGGGAATTTTGGGATTTTGAGTTGACCAGTGTGTTCAGAAGGTGGGGTTTACCCTATTTTCAACTGGAAAGTGGAAATTTGACCATATCTTGACAAGATAAGGCCAGATAGGCTGAAATTGCCAGACATCCTATCCAAATTGTGCCAAAGCATTAGTTTAAGACCAAAACCATATGATGGCTGTATGAGCATGATTTGCATGATATATTGAGTGACTGAGAGGGGTTTCATCTCATTTGGGTGAGAAAATTTGGGTTCAAAGCGGACTTTAGCACTTTTGACTGAAAAAGGAAAGAACAGCTAAAATTGGGGACTTTTGAAATCCAAACCAAAATCTAAGCATACCACTGGGTTGCTGACATCAAGGGGAAACTGTGGGTCAAGTTTGGGGTCAAACATGCCAAAAAGACATCCTACGCGTAGGATGTCTTCTGTGTGATTTTACACTCCAAACCTAATTTTGAGCATACCGAAGTGATCAACAACTCAAGGGGAGCGTGTGTTTTGAATTTGAAGCCATTCTGACCAAAAAACATCCTACGTGTAGGATGTTCAAAGCAAGAAATTAAAGCCAGATACTGATAGTGGACATAGCAAGGTGTTGTATAGCCTGAGGCAAGCCCCCTAGTCAATTTTGGTCCAAATTGGAGTTGATTAGACTGATCAAGATCAGCAACAGGTTTTGGAACAGATTTCTGATCCATTGACCAGCTTATAGGTGTCCAAATCAAAAAGTAAAAATAGATGTGGACTCAGCACATCAAGGGGAATCCATAGTGCAAAAATCCAAGCAAAACAAAGCAAGAGACATCGTACGCATAGGATGTCTATTGGGGCCTATTGAAGAGAAAATTTGACTGGGCTTAGACAATGAGATTCCATTTGGCTTAAGGGTTCCAGAACTTCTTTCAGAAGTGAATTTGGACCTTGTTTGTCCATTTGATGGAGAAAAGACTAAATTCAAACTTTTTCACGTAAATTGAGCAACATCCGAGGGAAGTACAGTTCCAGATTAGTAGACCTAATCCAGAACATCAGCAGTGTATAAAATACAGTAGTAGTTGAGATTAACTTTCCAGTTATACCAATCATTACTAAGATAACCTCTAGCAGATAAATGCTTTGATTCAATTGCTGAAATTAAACGCTTGTGTACAGGGTATATTCAGCAGCAAAGCAAGAAGTTGTGCGGAGACTCATCCTTTGCCAGGTGAGTGGTTGGATTTGTGGTAGATTGCATTAATAAGTTTGATGAATTTAAGATCAGGAAGATACATTTTTAGAGACCATAAGGTGGCAAGTGACCAAGGTAGCTTAGTGTCCACCGAGGAGAGTATAACTCAGGCAAGGCTAGATCCACTAGCACCGATTATTGAGGAAGGTAGTGATACTGATACTTCATCAGACAAATCTTTCTTCATGATGGGTAGTCAACAGCCAGGAGGTTTCACCTATGACGGACCAATGCAAGGAGGAAGCACCTCCCTAAATCCTTTGAATGATTCCAAGCTCACTATGATCTTCTTAGAGGGAACAAACTCGAGGGGAGCCCTAGTCTATTCTGACTATCGAGGATGCAAGTGCATTTGTATCAAAGAGAGACCGGCTCAAAGATTGGAGATAATTCGAGTCTATGATGATGGGGATAGATTCCTAGATGAAAAGGGGAACCACTATCTGATAGTTAGTAACCCTGAGGATTATAATCGATATGGAGATAACATGGCAAAGGGAAAAATGGTTTCAGAAACTCAGGAACCGCCACCAAACATTGATCGGCCAAGAGCGCTTTTTATGTATGATAAGAAAACAACCAGGATCTCAACTTATAGTGAGAATGTGGGAATTTACAAACATGAGAGCGAGGAAATCGTCTCTTACTTTCGTTGCAAAGAGCCATACCCAACAGAGTTAAGCAAAGACAAGATTCTTTACTTATTCTCTTATGGAATTGATATGGGGAAGGATATAGTTTTGTTGATAGGTACGGGCGAGAACACCAACGTATTCTCCCAGAGGAAGTAAAAAAGACAACAGGTCCAGGAGCATCAGCATATGCCCCTGAGGAAGTGCCAAGAGCCACCTACACCCCTAACAAGTCGACAAATCCCTTCTCTGAAGAGTATGACGCTACCTCACATTCCACCCGACCGCAGACGTTCAACAATCAAAACCAACCAGCAACTCAGCCATCATTGCACGCATGGCTTTGATGATCGACAACAATGGAGCAAGACCGAAACCGAGATAGTTATCAAACTGCACGAGGGCTACGGGATTTACAAGAACCACCACTCTATTCAAGGTATCAAGGAGAGAGTAAGCCAAAGACTCAAGGGTCAACAGAGCCTGGAAGACCACCCATGGAACGAGTTCGAAGAGATGAACCATCTCTGGTGAGAACTGTTAGAAATTATGGCTTAGGAGCACCACTAGGAGAGGAACCAGCCCACTACAGAAGACCTGAGGAGGTATATCGATTAGGACGTGGAGATCCAATGATGAGGTTTGTAGACCATCGTAGAATTAGACCTTCTCAAGTGCAAAAATGGGTAGACAAGAAATATACAGGAAACAGAGACCCAAGAGATCATGTAGCATGCTTTGTGCGTGTAATTAGAGCTGAAGAGGTGTTAGACTTTCCCACCCAATTTGCAGGGTTTGGACTAACCCTAGAGGATGACGCTGCTACTTGGTTTGACTCTGTGGAGCGTAGAGACTTTGAGTCTATGGAGGAAGTGTTTGACGAATTTATCGAGGAATTCTCACAAAGGCGGATAGCTCATAATACCATCTCACAAATCCATAAATTCAAACAGAAAGATGGGGAATCTGTACGGAAGGCAGTCCTAAGACTAAAAAGATATGTTAAGTTCTGTCATGTGGAAGAACTGCCAACTCAGTCTAGACTTATGCTTATATTCATCCAAGGACTAAGGAATGCGGATCTCCAGAAAGACTTACATATGAAGAGGAGCACGACGTTGAATGAATTGACCAAGGAGGCTCTTTACCTTGTGGACAATTGTGCGGTCTACAAAGAGGGGGAGTTCAAGGATCTTGATGACGATTCATCTTCACAACAAAGTGGAAGCAAGTCTTCTAAGACAGCACCAAAAGGAGAAGTAGCTGTAAACCAAGAGCTGCTTGTAGATGAAGTGCTAAAAAAGATTAACTTCTACGCCAAACCCCACACTAAACAGCCCAAGTGGTGTACTATTGAACAAAAATGGACAAACAATGGGACAGAGGAATGTTATTATAACAAAGGATATGTGAGAGAGAGACCTTACGCTCCCCAAGCTCAGGTAGCTTCTCCTCAAGTTCCACCAATGCCTAGGTATCAAGCAGGCAACCTACCAGGACCTGTAGATGTAGAAAGACCACAACCGGTGTTGGGGCAACAACCACCCCTACCAGGATTACGACCAGTCGGTATAAGATACACACCAACCGTAATTGAATCAGAGGATAAGGCTTTGGTGCCTATGCATGCATATTATGAAGATCCCAATGGATATGCGGCAAAATCTGTCTATTATCCACCTGAAGAACCCTCAACACCATAACGATGGAGCATGATAGGAAGTACAGGACCACCAACAGCTGCACAGGCAGCAGGAGAAGGAAGATATAGCTTAGATGAATGAACATTGTTGTTCATAGCCAACGGAGGCATGGGTGGACAGAGACATGCATACCAACAAAGGGGAGCTCAAGAAGCACCTCAACAACCCAAGGACCCTACTACAAGTGTGGTGGAGACCATGGGCTAAGAGACTGTCCTCATGATGAAATCATTAGAGTCAATGCATATTGCACCAAGTGTGGAGTTACTCATTTGATTCCCGATTGCCCTAAAAACCCGAGCAAAGGAGAAAAACCACCTTGAGCATGCTAGAAACAGTACCTTCCAGTGGAGGGTCAGAAAATGAAACAATCATACCTATTCAGGCGGTGACACAAGTCCAAGCTCAAAGAATGACGACCGAACCCATAATGGAAGAGCCAAAAACCGATGCCCAAAGTTCAGAAACGAAAAATCAAAGAAGCACTTGGAAAGCTAGAAAGGCGTGTATGAAAGCCAAGAAAGAACAAGATCAAACAGCTCTATCTGAGGAGTTGAAACATACAAAGGATAGATTAGAGCGGTTAGAGGATCTAGCTAGCTTAATCTCACACACCACAGCAACCATAGCACCCAAGGAAATAGCAGAGCCCAAAAGTGCACGATCAGGAGGATCTGTACTGGCAGACAAGGTAAATGAGCAGTTGGATGTGCTTCTAAAATCTTATGAAGCCAGACTCAAAAAGAACCAAACCTAGGAGAAAAGATGGATGACTTATCCATATGCGGAAATAGAAAAAAAAAGGTTGGAAATGTGTAAAAAGATGATTGAAACAACTCAATCATTGATGGAAGACCCGTTGGGTAAACTTGCAAATTGGCATGAAGCACCAGCTCCAACCCCTATCCAACCAACTTTAGAGGAACAAGTAGAAACAAAGGAAAGAATCACTAATGCCTATGAGTCCAAAGGAGAACCTATCATAGTGCCAAATACAACAAATGAGGCAAGTGACAGGTTCCAGCCTAAAACATTGACAGAAATGGGTAAGGACTGTAACGGTCTAGACGATCTGTGGAAGCAAATCTGTGAGGCCAATGAGTCTAACAGGATGAGTAACCACATGAATAGCACAAGAAAAGAGAAGAATGTGATCTTACCTCCTATTGAAGAATTTGAGGCAAGGTCACAAATGAACTTTGAGATACATTCACAAGGGGGAGACCAGGGATCAATTATTTCGGGGCACAACCAACCAGACTCGTTGAAAACTTTACCCTCTTACCTAGGAGACTATGAAGCCAAGTCTGAAATGAGAGCAATCCCATCTCAAAGACTTTCTTCTAAAACAGTGATGGATTCACAAGGATTGATTGAGTTATTGTCCACCCCGGTGGCATGCAAAATCACATTAGCCGAACTCCTAAGGTTACGACCAAACATGTGGACCACATTAGGTAAATGCCTAGAAAAATTTGGAGTGAAAGACCCCACCTTGAGGCTACAGGAGGGGATCAGAGAGTTGGACAGGCCTCAACTAAACACTAGGCCAGTATCATTAAACAAGGTTGGAGAGTATTGCGAGGGATAAGATGGAAACACCACGCTACCCGTAGAATTCCAAGGATTAGTTTCCAAAGCCATTCTTGACAGTGGAGCGGGAGTTGTTATCGCCACCAAGGAAATCTGGAAAAAATGGGGAAAACCAGCTTTAAGAGCTACCAGAATGAAATTTCAATTGGCAGATGGATTCATGGAGAAGCCTCTAGGACTCTTAGAAAAAGTGATTGTCACTTTGTGCGGGATCGAGTATGAGCATACATTTGCAATAGTCAATTTCGACAAAAAGAACAATTATGAGATCATCTTGGGAAGACCATTCATGCGACAATTGAAGACGGTCCAAGATTGGGGTTACGACCACATATACCTCAGACATGGTGAGACAACAACTAAAATACACCTGAAAGACCATAGTTACAAAGATGTGAACCAAACACCGGTGGAAGAGTTTGATTCAGGTACAGTAGCAGGATCGGAACTCCCAGCATGGTTAGGGCAACAAAAAGAGCTATGGATGTGCGGAGCTTCACATTGTGGAAGCTTAAGAAGGAAGGAATGTGTCTTAGAAAGAGCGATTGAGGACAAGGAGTATATTCCAAAACCTTTCCCTGAAGATGCCTTGGAACCTCGAGAATGGGAACACATACTAGCAACATTGGATGTCTGTACCATTACAGATAGTCCAACAACAAAATTTTGCGATAAGGATGGCTATGATGTGCTACCCTACTACATTGTAAGCATTATACCCAGAGAAAATGAGACGATAGAACCACCAGAACAAGAAGAGTTTTATAACTCCTCTGAACATCTGGAAGTAAATGATGATGCGGACAATGAGTGTTCAGACACCTCAAGTGAGCGTGGAAGGGAAACCGAGAATATCAGGTTTTTGCTAATCAACACCCTAGACGCCAAGAACGCTATAGGAGGAAACGAGCAGGAAACAAAGCAAGAGAGAACCTGATGCCCAGGATAAAAGGTAAAACTCACTATTTGATGCTTGTAAAAGCAGAGGATGGTGTAAAAGATCAAATATCAGGGAGATTCTCAAAAGTTCGAAGGGAAAGAACGCGAGAGGAAATAAAATAGGTACGAAAAGCTAAAACAAAAACAAAATCACAAAAATCTCAAAATTCAAAAAAAGAAACAACAAAAGACCAAGAGTGGAACAAACTGGAGCGTAAACAGAAATACCAAGAACTAAAACGGTCTTTACGTGAGATATGGACTACTGAAGAAGATAGTGATGGTAAAGGGGATTCAGAGAAAGGAAACATGAATGTACTATCACACTATCGGAAATTTACCATCCACGACAGAAAAATCATCATGACACCACCAGTCAGGGAAAGAACCAACCAAGAATCTTACGATGGGCCAGAAAATGCAAAAAGGATAGACCTCGCGGAAGCAGGTGAAAAGGCTCAGCCGGTCTATATAGCAAACGATTTAGAGCCTGAAGAAGAAGAACGGCTAACACAACTTCTCAAGAAATATAAAGATGTGTTTGCATGGTCCTATAAAGACCTCAAAGGAGTTGATCCATCGATATGCCAACATACAATTCCTTTGAAATCTGATGCAAAACCTAGCAAACAACGTCCTTATACATATAATGATACATTTGCTAAACGGATCAAAGAGGAGATTGACAAGCTGATGGAAGCTGAATTCATCTTACGAAATTGAACATACGATTGGGTGTCACCCATTGTGGTAGTTCCCAAAAAGAACGGAAAACTGCGAGTGTGTGTAAACCTCAAAAAGATAAATGCAGCCACCATAAGGGATAATTATCCCTTGCCAATCACAGAACATGTACTTGAGCGGGTGGCCAGAAAATGGGCTTATTCCTTTGTGGACGGATTTTTAGGATACAACCAACTGGTAATTACAAGGGAGGATCAACACAAAACAGCGTTTGCCACAGAATGGGGAATTTATGCGTATCAAGTTATGCCATTTGGCCTAACTAATGCCCCAGCTACCTTTTAAAGGTTAATGATGCACGCGTTCAAAGAACACCTGAGAATATTCTTAGAAATATACATGGATGATCTTTGTGTACACTCTCTTCTACGAGAGGAACATATTGACCATTTGCAAAGGGTCTTTGAAAAATGCAGGACTTATCGAATCTGTCTTAACCCGGAAAAGTGTATCTTTATGGTTAAGCAAGGCCGCATCTTAGGACACATTGTCTCAAGAAATGGCATAGCCACTGACCTAGACAAAGTCAAAGTCATAGTAGACCTACCCAAGCCTACTAATGCGAAACAAGTGCAATCCTTCATGGGACACTGCGGATATTATCGAAGATTTATATACATGTATGCACTCATTGCACAACCTCTGTATCGTTTGCTAGTCAATTTCAATTGGACCGAGGAGTGTGAAACTTCATTCCAAAAGCTGAAGGAAAACCTTATATCATCACATGTACTTAAAGCACCAGATTGGGAAAAGATATTGTATGTTCACATTGATGCTTCTGCATATGCAATCGGGAGTATTCTGGCTCAACCTGGAGACGGCAACCTGGAGACGGAACAATGGATTTTCCAGTTTGTTATGCAAGCCGATAGTTAAACAGTGCGGAAAAGAACTACACAACCACAGAACGAGAAGGGTTAGGAATGATTTATGATGTGAAGAAATTTCGTCATTATTTGCTCGCAAACAAATTTGTGTTCTTTACAAATCATCAAGCTCTTTTGTATCTGGTAAATAAACCATGCAATACAGGGAGAATTGTACGTTGGTTTATTATATTACTAGAATTTGATTTCATAGTGGTGGTCAAAAAGGGTAAAACCCATCTACGAGTGGATCATCTTTCAAGGATACACAACGGGGAAGCTCCTTAAGGAGTAGATGATGACATACCAGATGCTTATCTTTTCAATATTGAAATGATACCCAAATGGTCTCAGGAAATTGTTAGCATTCTTTCCTATGGAAGTAGGTTTGATAATACGGAAGACAGATCCAAACAACAAACAATTCGACAAACAAAAAACTTCCAGTTGCTAGCAGGACGGCTATATCATTTAGGATCGGACCAAATCCTACGATTATGTATAAATCCGGAAGAATTCGAGTGTTACCTTGAAGAAGCACATGTCCAGGATTGTGCATTTCATTGTTCAACAGTGAAAACACACCAGAGACTAAAATAGTTAGGGGTTTATTGGCCAACTATGTATGCGGACACACATTCTTATGTTACCAATTGTACTATATGTAGTGCCAAACGACAAGTGGATCACGCGACATTGTTTCAGGTAAACATTGCACCTGCATGGAGTCAATATATCATTGATTTCTTAACCACCAGGACGTTTCCTGAGAACATAACAAGAGCACGGAAAAAAGATATAGAGCTGGAAGCTCGCGACTTTCAGTTAATTGGGAACCAACTCTATGAGCGAGGAAAGGACAATCAACTTAGAATCTGTGCAAGTGAAAGCAAATACCTGCTGATTCTAGAACATGCACATAGCGGAATAAGTGGAGGCAATTTTTCGGGCGATAAGAAGGAAAAAATTGTCTTAACCGTAGGAATATGGTGGCCTACATTGCATATGGATGCTGACGAGTTTGTCAAGCGCTGTGACGCTTGTCAACGAACAAAGGTGCCAATAAAAAGAGGTGAGATGCCAACTATGGCCAATGATGGGAGAAAGGGCATTTGCAAGATGGGGCATTGATTTTGTGGGACCTATCTCACCCCCTGCATATCGCACCCATACCCAATATATCATTGTGGCTACGGACTATCTCACAATATGGGTGGAAGCCAAGGCAACGCAAAAAGCAGATGCATGGACCACTGCACAATTTTTGTATGAGAATGGTTTTCTACGATACGGTTTACCAATAGAAATTTTCAGTGATCGTGGGACACATTTTCTTAATGAAGTCATTGAATATCTGCTAGAGGAATTCATGGTCATGCATAGGAAATCTGCTCCATACCATCCACAGGCCAATGGACAAGCTGAGGCCACAAATAAAACACTATGCACGGTTCTCACTAAAATAGTGTCAGAGTCAAGAACAGATTGGGATCAGTAGCTACACTCAACACTATGGGCATACAGAGTAGCTTACAAAACATAGATAGGAACAACACCATACAACATGGTGTTTGGCCTAAATGCTATACTACCCATAGAGTTTTTAATTCCAACTCTACAAGTAGCGAAGCGCTTAGAATGGATAGGGCATGAGCTCTCTTTAAGAATAGATGATCTTGAAAATCTAGATGAACTCCGCTTGAGAGCTGTAGCTTCAATCTATGCTAAAAAGAGAAGACAAAAAGAGTTTTTTGACAAGCATGTGCGCACTAAAGAGTTCAAAACAGGTGATTATGTACTTGTTTATACTTTGAAGCAACATGCCAAGAAACGTAAAAAGCGAGGGCTGGGACCCTTTGTGATTAGTGATCTATCACAAAGTGGAGCTGTCAAGCTTGCTACATTAGCAGGTGAAGAAATTCCCAATTGGATTAGTGGATGTCGATTGAAGAAATATCATTTACCACTCACACAGGAGATGCTTCAACAAATCCATCAAGGAAAACAACGAATGAAGGAGAAACAGAGAGTACGCGAAGAAGCTCAAGCGGAAGGCAAAGAACGCATTGCAAAACGAAGACTTCTACGACAACAACAACTAAGTGGAGCACCATTGCGAATCAATGCTATTCGACTAACGAAGTTGGATGAAGACACAGTGGAGCCAATAATTGTAGTCAAACTAGGTAGCAATCAAATTGAATCGACGGCATTTCTTGATTCTGGAGCTCAAGAAAATTTGATCTCTTACGGATTATACCAACAGCTCAAGTCCACAGGTCAACTTCATCTTACTCCTCAAGTGCTGGAAAGTAGTACATTACACTCGTTGAAAACATTGGGCTGGACTATATTGCATGTACAAGTACATCAATATATTTACCCACACAAATTTTATGTAGTCAAGGATGAATGCACACAACACCCAATGTTGTTGGGACAACCTTGTAAAAAAGAGTACAATGTGCAGATAGATTGGAATGCGAATGCAGTCAAAATTCAGCATGCACAAGAACAACAGGTAATAGCCTTTGCTTCGCAATACCGGCATAATCAGCTGTTAGCAATGCACTCACTGGAAAACGAGCCAAAAGCAAGAATGCCACCAAAGAACAAAATGATACCCAATGCTAACAAACAGGTAAAAGTGAACCATGCTAACTACATACATATGAAGTCACCGACCGCAGTGCAAAGATCTAGGTTACCAAAACAAGGAAAACAAGTATGGATGCGGAAGGATAGAAATGACATGGCAGATAAACAACAATGCAACGAAAGAATTCAACCGAAGCAGATAGTTCAACCAAAAACCAAGGGCATAAAACAGATATGGATCCCAAAGAAAATGCTCAGCAATAACCCAACTGTTACTCGCATTTGGATACCGAAACAAAAGCAAAAGGAACTCCCTTCAGTACAAGCAACAACGGAAGGCAGACAGCTGCATTTGAAAAAGGACAAACAACTTATGTGAATGCCAATCTGCAACAAAACAGTGGCAACCAAGGAAGTAGGAAAGCACCTACAAAAACCGACAAAAACAAGCTACCAATGGAAAGCAAAAGAAATACGGTCCACGGCCATTCCGGCCGAGCCAATCCTCTCCATAGAAACAACTACGGCTATATCAACAGTAGCGGCAAAGAAATTGCCTTTTGCACAAAAGACAATTAAACAGAGAGCAGTAGAGTTACAGCTGTTACTTGCAAAGAAAACAGGCAACCTCGACAGCGAATGCTAATAAGCATCTCGCTTATACCCTTCTCTTGCACAACATTAATTTTTTCATGCATTGACCGAGTATGCATTGTATAGGGCCACAGTAAACGGCCAAGCATTAGCACAATTTTTTTCAAACCATGCATGGCACATACCCGAGGCGATAACTTGTCGTCCGGGAGGACTCCGGCTAGGAGGGGGAGAGGCATTCTCAAATGAGGAGTCAATGGCAGAGAAAGGAAAAAAGGGCATGATTTTTGACTATTTTAAGGGTTGTTGTTTGACTGCAAAACTTTCCAGATGAACCCAAGTACATATGCCCTTCTACAGCATGTATCTATAGGTATATGGGGCCAAACGCCAAATCAAGCCCCTAGGTGTGTGTATATAAGTAGAAATAGCCATTTTTCGAGCAAAATATTGGTAAAACGGAGGAATCCGGCCATAAAAATTGCATGTGAGTGTATATAATGTTTTGCGGTGATGTTTGTGATTTATTATGATTTTTGGGGATTTTCTAGGTTGGATTTGCTATTTTCCTTTTAATTTTGCTAATTTTCGGCAGAAAAACTTCAAAAATACAAAAAGCAGGTGAAAAACGGTCGTAATGAAAAACAAAAAATATGGGGATGATCAGTGACTATAGGACAACCTATGGTACAGTGGGGCTGCAATTATGAGACTGGAGCGGAAAGCGTGTTTTGACCCGATTTTTGACCAGATTTTGACCGAAATGCCAAATTTTTGGTAAACTGAGCAAATGGAGTCCAAATCAAGAAATTTTTGAGCCTAAACCGCATCTCACCAGAAGATGAGAGAACATGTCAAATTTCATGAAAAGTGGTTCGGGGACCCCCATTATAAGAAATTTTCACTTCATTTTTAGCTCATTTTCACTATTGACCTTTTGGAGAGAGCTTCTGCCACCTAGAGCGAACGGACCTTCTAGCAGCTTCTACGACATGCACGACTACCCGACGAGCTTCAGAAATGAGAGGTAGGCTCACCACCTTGATCTTTTCGCGCATATTTGTCGTTTTGTCGCGAAAACTAGCGTAGGGATCACACACAAAGCGGCCAAAAGAGACCTACAAGTAGGAGTGGCCACCCAACGGCTAACCCAAAAGCAATGAAACTTCATCGGTAGCTTACCCTAGCATAGGAGACCAGTCTTGGATGTCCAAAGGCACTAGAAAACCATCGGAAAAAACCCTAATTCCTAGAATCCCGCAAGAGTCCACCAAATGGGAAATCGGCGAAAAGGCGCCCAAATGCTACCAAAATTCATGGGTAGGAGCATCTCGACATCCTCGACAAGTCTATGTGGCCCACATGACCAAAAAGTGACCCGAAGCGGCACTAAACTTCAGAAACGGCATCAGACACACAAAGCGTCAAATAGCTCTCGCGGCCAAACCGCATGCCCGTGCACCACCAAACGGCATCAGACACACAAAGCGTCAAATAGCTCTCGCGGCCAAACCGCATGCCCGTGCACCACCAAACTTCACGAGCTGCTTTCCTAGACCATCAACAACCAACTCCTATGGTGGTAAATCACCACAAATCATCGAAGATATGTAAACGCAACCACGGGTGCTTCTAGAGAGGCAAATTGCCAAATGAAGCTCCGGTGAAGCCAAAGTCGACAAAAACCATACAGCAAGGATCCCCAAGGGATCGGGAAGCTATGGAGACCAACATCAAGAAATTTCATCGCCACAAAGCACTCCAAAAGTCAGAAAATGGCTCGGAGGCTCTAAAATCCACACAGGGAGTTACTTTCTATCCATTTGACTTTTTTGTTGAAATTAGGCTTAAAAGGGACTCAGGGGAAACAGGCACTAGTAGCACATTTCATGAAAAAATCATCAGAAGACATCCTACGCGTAGGATGTCTCTAGGGAATTTTTTGGCACTAAACCCCACATTTTTCATCATACACATTTTTTGAATAGCCTTTACATGCTAGCCACCAAGCTTCAACCCATTTGGACCAACATTGACCTCATATGCATGAAAAAACTCAAAGTTAGAGCATAAAGGCAATAATGGGCCATAGACCTACCAAATCTTGTCCAAATCACATGAAACTTGCACAACACATTCACAAGCACATAACCAATCAATCTGTGTGCTCACCTGCAAAATTTGGTGAAGTAGACATCCTACGCATAGGATGTCTATTTGACATTTTTTGCCTGCAAAGGTTGTTTTTTTTTCACTCTAGATCTTATTACATTATCTTCAAGAGCTCATATACCAATTTTGAAGCCATTCTAATCATTTTTGACCCCCAACACCTTCAAGATACACTTTTGGAGCCCGAAAACACTACACAGGCTCTTACAAGCATCATTCTTGTCCAAATCCAAATCCAAGAGCACGGCCATGTTCCATAGGCCAAGGACTGCCAACAGAACAAATCCCATGCCATTTTCATGAAATAGACATCCTACACGTAGGATGTCTCCAGCATAATTTAGACCTTCTGTGCAAAGAGTGACATCATGGGAGCCAATACCATGGTGCAATGAGCCCATATATCAATTTTCAACCCATTTGGACCCCTGTTATGGACTTTCTACCGAATTTGTGACCTAAAGCCTGAATCAGCCCAAAAAATCCACTTTTTGATGCCCAAATCCATATCCAAGCACATAGCCGTGTTCCATTGGCCAAGGACTACCAGCATGTCAAGTATCACCCAATTCTGATGAAAAAGACATCCTATGTGTAGGATGTCTAGAGGGAAATTTTTTGCCAGAATTACACTGTGAGCACATGCACAGCTTCACAAGTTCCTTTTAAGCTTTATTTTCAATTTTCAAGTCATTTGGATAGTTAAAACTCAGTTTCTCAGCTACGATGGAAAAAACGTTAACTTCGGACTACTGAGTGCAAGAGGATCTATGGCAGCCACGAAGTCACCGGCAAAGAGGAAAAGAATGACCATTAAGGATTACCTAGAAGAAGTGGAGCCCTTCATCATACCAAAAGGAACACTAAAGCCCACCAGCACATGGATCCAACAAGATCTGCTAGAGTCCAACGACCTAAAGATCTACCAAGGAGTGTTCAAAGACACTGAAGAGAATGTGATCGAGCTACCAATGCTACCGCGGGAACTCAATGAGTTCGTAAGAAGCAAGATGGCCGGGTACTTGGAGAAGATTGACCTCCACAGCTATTTTGAAGCTTTACTTGTCGGAATTGACACAAAGAGAGTGTGGGAGTTTGTGACGACCATCAAAGAGAATGGCGTGGCCAAAGTTACATATCTGCAAGGCAGGCCAGAAACAAAAATAGTCATCACCGAGAAAGTTGTAGCAGATGCACTAGACCTCTCCAACAAGGGGGATAGTGTAACTAAAAAAAGAGATGATGTCAAGGTGTACACTGAGAAGAAAGGTAACTACACTTTTGAAGATATTGCCAACCCAAAAGTGGCAATCATGAGTCAGTTGTACAACCAATACTTCCATATGTGTACGAAGCGGCCACAAAAGTACAGAATGTCGCCGGGAGCAATTGCCACGACATTCACTTGGGCAATGATGAAGAGCACTCCAAAGCTAATCAATTATGCAGCATATATACATGACAACCTAGTGAAGATGGCTAACAAGAAGCCCACATATATTGTGCCAGGAGAACTAATCACTAAGGTGGTTAATGGGGCATTGCACGCAAAAGGAAGATGGCCCAACTCTCCATCACAAAACGATTGGCTGAGGCTCAAAGAAGACAAAGAAGACGAGAAACAAAAAGCACCAAGGGTTTCCACAAGATTGAAAAGATGGCCAGAGCCTATTCAAGAAGAGCAGCTAGAACAAAATAAGGGAAAGAAAGAATTTGTCCAAGTGCCGGAAAAAGAGACAAAGTCACAAAAAGCGGCAAGACTAGAGCGGCTGATGGAGAGCTTCAGAGCAGAAATAGCCCTTAAAGGCGATTTGAGTGAACTCTGGAAGCCGTCTCTAGAAGCAATGTCGAGATCACCCCGAAGGGTGCAAAGGGACAGTTTCGAAGATTACATTAAAAACTTTGAGATTCTTGATGCCACATCAGAAAGATTTCCACATGTACCTTTTACAAAAGAGGAAGTGGAGCAAGTACGACAGAAATTGCTAGACGAGCAGGAGAGCCAAGAGAGAGAAAGGAAGACAAAGCAGACCGAGATTTAAAGAAAAAGCCTACATCTCTACCGGCCAGCCCTGAGTCCAGCCCACCGCCCTCACCACCTCCTCGCAGCCCTCCACAAGAAGATAAAGAGAAGGAAGACGACCACGAAGGCCAGGAAGACTCCAAGAAAGAACAAAGCCAGGAGAGGGAAGAAGTTAAACCCAAGAGTGAGGATCCAAAGCCACATGAAGCATACATCACATTTCTGGACCTGCTAGCTGGTGGATACGCAAAAGAAGAGGTTGTCATTGTGAGGTCCCCACCCCGCCGTATCAACCAGCGGATTTGATGGTGAACCTGGTGGCCACTAGATCTATTGCGAAAGCAAAAAAAATGGTTCAGGGTTTGACTAGCGGACAATCTCTCATCACAAAGTGAGTCGAATTCGAGCCTACTAGCAAGGAGATCTAGCTCCACCTCGCAGGGGAAGCGTACTTAAACTATCTGGCGATCCTAAGACACACCTTCCAAGAGGAGAGAAACCCCAAGTGCCTTTTTCCCCATGTTTCGGAGGCACGTACTCTCGAGATTTCACCGCTCTAGGGGCAATGAGTATTACTAATATCGAAGTAGGAACTATGGGGACAGAGAGTTCCCGACCAATCGGGACCACCCATCTCGTAGGCATTGGCAACCTGAGCCAAGCCCCCACTTTCCACCCCAACACTCACACTTCCTTGTGTGACCTAATTACTACCACAAAGTTTGTTCAACATAAACATTCCTTGTTTTAATTCCGAAGCACATTGTTCGTTAAGACAGCCCTTCAACCAGTATTGCAAACAACACCAAGACAGTATTCTAGTAAAAATTCTACTCAAACTTATTCATTAAAATTCCAATGTTTTGGAGGTACAACATCCTCGCTCCAACGAGAGTTTACTCCTCCCGTTGTCGCCTAGCTGCCCATACAACTAGGTATGTCCACCGCATAGAAAGCACGTCATGGACACTCCCACCACATAGAAAGCAAGACGTGGGTTCCCACCGCATAGAAAGCAATTCGTGGGTATCCATCGCATAAAAAGCAAGTCGTGGATTCAAGAGCCCTTAACGAGGAACTCTGCCCCCTGTGATCAGTAGGTGGGTCAGGACTGATTCAACATTCGAAATAAAATGAACATGTCGAGCTAAATTTTTCCTAGCAGACATTCTTTCCTCTTGCAAACAGCATACCGATCAATCATTTCCTTCCTACTTTAGAACTTAATGTACAATGAGTTCAATGCCGAGGTTTCGGTCGGATTTCTCCAACATGTTTGGGGATATGTTCATTCCTAGCTAAACGTGTGCAATGTTAAATTAAACAACTCGAATGAAATTCTAACATACCTCTTCCATTTCTTCGTCGATGGCCCATGAGATGGCCGGTATTTGTTCCTCCATGGGAGCTTTTCCCTTTCCATTGACATTGCTTGTTCCTGCCTCGTGGTCGTGGGCACCACCGAAGCGAGTTCTCTTAACCGGAGCCATTTTACTCAATACTTTAAATAATTAGCTTGGAGAAAAAGCTAAGGTTCGCAAGCGTCATAACAACCCAATAGATAGATTAGCAACATCAATTAATCCCTCCTATATGAGAGGTCTAGATTTTTCCATATAGCAATCATTATGGATGACACATAATCCTATGGGAACCGGCTCTAAAGATAATTACTCGGTTTACATGATTAAGAATAATAGGATTTCACTAATGGATTTACCAGAGGGATGAATTAAGTATGATTAATCTCTTTCCTAGCAAATAGATGTTGCAGATTCACCTTATGCATAGGTGTGTGGAAAGTCAACTCTTAGAGACTTAACGACGGATTAATTTTCCCTTATTTATATCTTAATGCATAAGGGAAATGAATTTAATTTAGCTACAATATTAATGAATGATAGAAAGAGTGATTCTCATCAATCTACACAATTACCAGCTTACCGATTAATTCTAATAATCATGCATTAATCATTAATTAAGAGTGATGAATGGCTGATAATTCAGCTATGGGATGATGATTATATAATAAAATATGGTTAAGGAGAAATTAGAGAGTAATTATAGAGAATTACGACTAGGAATAAGCATAATAGACGAGGAATTTAGATAGTAATGAAAAGAATTTACAGAAGGCATTAATTAAACCATGGTTACCGTGATTAAGGGCTGCTAATCTTCTCGATTCTCTGATCTAATAGAGCTTCTTGAGGCGAGAATTCAATAGCACCTCCCTCCTTGCTTCTCCTTCAAAAGGTGTGTGTACCGGTAGCACCTTCCCAGTGTGTGTAGGTGTGTGTGTGTGCACTATGTGTGTGTGTGTGTGTATGTGAGTAGGCCTTTAAATAGGCTCCTATAGGCTGAAAATCGACCAGCCTTGCTAATTGCATCTGAAGGAGCACTCAGTCTTTGCATTGGCAAGTCCAGTTCCCCTACCCACCAAGTGTCAGGTTGGCTTGGTTAACTGGCTCTGAGACTTAGTTACTGGCTTGGCAGCTTTCCCAAGACTCCCACAAAGACAAAAGGCGCCCCCTAGCTGCTAAAGCTGATCTGGAGTGTCCTGGGACCTGTTCCCACACAGTCCCGGGCTCCGGTGCCTCCCCGCTCAATTTTTGGAAAAATTGATTTTAGGCTAAAACAGGTCATATGAGTCGGATTTTGATGCCGTAAATTGCTATACGGAGCTCTAACTAAGATGTACTGGCCCGAGTACCTGCCATATTTAGCAGCCCCCGGGGTCCGAAAATGCATTTTTTTCAAATTCGGGGTACGAGTGCAGTTTTTCGAGACGATCAAAACTGGACGGGTCAGGTGACCAAAAACTTACTATTTTTGGAATTTATTTACAAAAATTATTTTAGTTCACATTTCGAAGCTTTAAAACATTCTAAACATCATGGCACTGACAGAATTTGGAAAACTGCTAAAAATAGTAACTTATTCCATTATATTCAATTCATGGTACAAGGGTGCTCTTTTTGATCGAGGTCAGAGACCTTACAACCTCCCCAACGTAAAAAATTTGAGATGTCCTCATCTCAAGAATGTGTTTGGATAATCTTTTATGAGCGTTGGTTCGTCCTCCCAAGTTGCATCTTCTTCAGGGTAATCCTTCCACTTTACCAGATGTTCCGTGATAGTTCTCTTGCGTAACTTCCTTTCCCTTATTTCCAGTACATAGTCAGGTTGGAGCTCGAGAACTCCTTGTGCTGGCATAACTATCTGATCTGAGTCCAAGAATTGATCAGGGTTAGGAATATAGGGTTTGAGTAAGCTGACGTGGTACACATCATGAACCTTCAAGTTTGCAGGTAACTTTAGCTTGTAGGCTTGGTCACTCACAACCTTAATGATCTCGAATGGTCCACAATACCTTGGGCTTAGATTCTTATATCTGCCTAGTGATAAGTTGCTTTTCTTTGGTCGGACTCGTAGAAAACCTTATCTCCTTCTTTGAAAGTTCTTTCCGAACGGTTCTTATCTGCATAGTGTTTCTGTCTATCCTGAGCGGCCTGAATGTCCTAGCGAATAGCTCTAGTCTGTGCTTCCATATCTTCTAACATCTTCCTAGATGCTTCTACCCTGATGGTTGGATCTGAGAAGTTCAGTGGTGCTAAACAGTCCTGTCCATAAACAGCTTTGAAAGGTGACATTCCAATGCTTTTGTGTTCGGAAGAGTTATAAGCATACTCCACCAAAGGTAGATACTATAACCACTTCTTTGGCTCTTGCGAACAATAGGCTCTGAGAATGTCCTCGATGACTTGATTAACTCTTTCAGTTTTCCCATCTGTCTGGGGATGATACGCTGTACTGAAAGCTAATTGTGACCCAATAGATTGGAAAAGAGAAGTCCAAAATTTTGATGTAAACTTGGCATCTCTATCACTGACGATACGCTTGGGCAGACCATGTAGCCTTAAAATCTCCTTGATGAATACCCGACTAATATCTAAAGCAGTAAAGGTTGTCTTTACGGGTATTAGATGAGCCACTTTTGTGAGCATATCAACAACCACAAAAACAAAATCATAGCCTCCTGTAGAAGGTAATCCTGTAACAAAATCCATACTAATGCATTCTCATTTTATCTGGGGTATGTCAAGAGGTTGAAGTTGCCCTGGTAACTTGATCCTTTCGGCCTTTATCCGTTGACAAGAAAGACACTGCTTCACATAGCGAAGTATGTCTCCTTTCATTCCAGTCCAAAAATAACTCCTCCTGACAGCATGAAGAGTCTTAGCATAGCCTGGATATCCGGATGTAGGGCTATCGTGTGCTTCATACAAAATGGCCTTCTTTAAGGCTGGATCTCTGGGTACACAGAGTCTATGTCTGTAGTAAAGACATCCTCCCATAAGAGAGTAATCTTTAGCTTCAGGCATCTTATTCTGTTGGACTAGAGATACTATACGTTGGTATTCTGGATCTACTAAAGATGCTTCTTTGATTCTATCCCAGATAGGGTTATTTGGAATAGAGATAGCTCCGAGAAAGGATTTTCGACTAAGACCATCTGCAACTGCATTTTCCTTCCCTAGTCTATACTTTATGTCAAGGTCATATTCCTGTAATAGCTCTATCCATCGTCGTTGTCGCATATTGAGAATAGGTTGAGTAAAAATCCATTTTAAGCTCTAGTGGTCTGTAACTAGCTGAAACTTGCGCCCAAGAAGATAATGTCTCCATAACTTCAGCGCATGAATAACTACTAAAAGTTCCAAATCATGAGTAGGATAATTCTTCTCATGATCTCTTAGCTTTCGCGAAGTATACGCCACTGGTCTTCCTTCTTGAGTAAGAACTCCGCCTAGAGAAAATTTGCTAGCGTTGGTCGCTACTTCAAATTCCTTGCTGAAATCTGGAAGCTTTAAAATAGGAGCTGAGACCAAGAACTCTTTTAGTTTAGCAAAGCTAGACTCGTGCTCGGTCTTCCATTTGATCCTCATTCCTTTCTTCAGGAGTTTCGTCAAAGGTGCAGCAATACGTGCATAGTCCTTGACAAAAATCCTGTACCATCCCGTTATACCCAGAAATCCTCTTACTTCGCTGACAGTGGATGGTTGAGGCCAATCAACAATATCCTTGACTTTGTCTGGGTCCACTGAAATCCCTTCAGCCGGTATGACAAATCCAAGATAGTTGACCTTTGGTGAGCAAAAAGTGCACTTGCTCTCTTTAGCGTAAAGTTGGTGCTCCCGAAGAAGATCAAGTACTTTGCGAACATGTCCTTCGTGATCTGCCTCGTTCTTAGAATAGATCAGAATGTCATCAAAGAAAACCAAGGCAAAATCATCCAGGTAAGGTCTGAAAATATCCTGCATAAGTCGATTGAAGCTTGCAGGAGCATTTGTTAGACCAAAAGATATTACTGTGAACTCGTAGTGCCCATACCTAGTGTTGAAAGCTGTCTTTGGAATATCTGATTCTTTGATTTTGATTTGGTAATATCCTGACCTTAGATCAATCTTTGTAAACATTTTGGCGCCGTGGAGCCTGTCCAAGAGTTCGTCAATCCTTGGAATTGGATACTTGTTCTTGACAGTTACCTGGTTCAGTCCACGGTAGTCTATGCATAGCCTTAAGATTCCATCCTTCTTCTTCTGAAAAAGAGCTGGTGCAACCCAAGGAGAAGTACTGGGTCAAATGAATCCTTGCTCAATGAGTTACCTAAGTTGTCCCTTGAGTTCGATGGCCTCTGGAAGTGACATCTTATAAGGTCTTTTTGAGATAGGTTCACATCCAGGGATAGTCTCAATCTCATGAGCTACCTCTCTATGTGGCGGAAGATTCGTAAGGTCTTCAGGGAATACATCATCATACTCTCTCAACCAGTTTGGTCGAAGTGAGGTATCTGATTGGTCCACCTTGTTGAGTTTTACTGCATAAATTTGCTGACCCTTCCTTAGTCCCTTCAAAAGTCTGCTGGCCTTAACTAGAGTAGCCCTAGGTCTCCCATTTTCCCCCTGGATTAAGGCTTCATTACCCAAGTTATCTGTAAAGGTAAAATTCCCTTGTGTACAATGTATGTGGGTCCTATTTTGCTTTAGCCAGTCCATCCCTAGTATCCCATCAAAGAATCCTAAGGGTAGGGTTCGAAATTGGGCAGAAGTTGGGTGTCTCCTCAAATCAAATTCGATTTTTCCTACAGAATGTTGAGATACTACTTCCTTGCCGTTTGCTAACTCTACAACTAGCTTGCTTGTTGGATACTTATCTAGCTTTAGCTTCCTCATGTATCGGGGTGAAAGAAATGAAAGAGTACTACCACAATCTATAAGGAAGTTAACTTGTTCACCTCTGAGAGATCCTGGCGTATGAATGATTGCGTATTGCTCGCAACCATTAGGATTGTCAATTGCAGCATGTAGGGTTGCTCTCTCCGTTGTTTCGTCACCCACAGTTGGTTGTACCACTGCGGCATTCACTCTGGCGATAGCTCCACGCCCTCGCCCTTTGTTTATCCTTCCTCATCCTCCTCTTCCATTAGCTTGGCCCCGCCCACGGGTATTCAAGGGTATGGCATTGGCGTTGGTTGCCTGAATGTTCCTGGGGCAATTGGATTTGTAATGTCCATGCTGGCCGCAACCATAGCATCGAACATCAGGGAACTCCATGGTTGTGGTGGTAGCCACAATAGGGCGCTGGTCATATGCTTGGTTGGCTGGTCTGTTATTCCAAGCAGTTGTCCTTTCCCTCTTTGCCCAATGATTCATCCTGTTCTGATTAACCTTTTGTACTTCGAGAGCTAGAGGTTTGGCCCTCAACAAGGAATCCTGTAGTGTTGTCGGCCTGAGAGCTTCCAACCAAGTATTCAAGGGATCGATCAGTCCTTGGCAGAACCTCGCCACCTGTTGTTCCAAGGTCATCTTAGGAGCATATCTCCGAAGAGTGACAAACTTTGCATAATATTCTTTGATAGATGAATTCAGCTACCGAAGTGAAAAGAATTCATTCATCTTCCAGGTTCTATAGGCAGGTGGTAAATAACGTCCCATTATTGCAGCTTTGATGTCTTCTCAGGACTGGGAAGATCCCTTAATATCCATGTCCCTGCAATGTTCCTTCCACCATATCTTGGCATCGCCAGTCAAGTGGAACATCGCAAGCATTGTCATAATAATCAATATCTAATTCTCCTAAATGATTTTCTCATATTAAACTGATCATTTACTGTGGGCAAGTGCCACGGGAGAAAAAGCTAGAATATTGGTTAAGCTAGCAGACCGGCCATAGTAGGGATCCAAAGGAGGGAAAATAGGGATCCAAAGGGGGGGGCCATCTGCAAAAGAGCCATGTGCAACAATGGGCTAAAAAGACCCTAAGGTTTAGCCCATTAAGACTTCCAAAAAGCTAAGGTTCCAAAATTCAAAGGTTGTGTCCAAAGGGTTAAAGCTTAGGGGGAATTGGATGCTTTGTGTGCTCTCCAAAGTCAATGCATATCCCTACATGGGAGGGGGTGAGCCCTTCTTCTAGGGGATGAGAGATAAAGCCACACACACACACATAGAGGCTCCCTTTACACAAAGGGAATGAGGGACACATGTCAGCTCCCTAGGCCAGATGCCCACAAGGTGTGCCCAGTTTCTATTGGATGACCCTTGAAGTGGACCAATGAGAATTAAGTTAGAGTAAATCTAGTTTAATTAATTTAAAAACATTTAATAAAAGAAACCAATGAGAATTAAGTCTCCTAGAAGACTATTGGGCAGTCTCCCAAGGGGTCCAATGAGCATTCAGGAGCCCAATGGCTTGCCTCATTCCTATAGGCCAGGAGGCAAAGGGGTCCAATGAGAGTTTAGTTTAATTATTTAATTACCTAAAGCTCTCACAAAAGGGGAAAGGGGGACACATGTCAGAAGGCTATCACTTATGCTGCTTAATTGTCATTGGCCTGACTTGGGGAGAGCCAATGAGGGCTCAGCAAGAGCAAATAGCAAGAGGGCTCGCCCAAGAGAGAGAGAGGGGGCTGATTTTTGCAAGGCATTATCACACACACACTCACACAATCTCATGTGTGAAGAAAGAGAATACTATCTCTTCCCAAGCTTTAATGGAGAGCTCATCACCTACTCCAAGCTTGTGAGACAGAAGCCTACATCGACACACTCTTGGCTTGTGGATGCAAATCCAACCAAGATCCAAGCTTCAATGCATGCTCATCTCCTCTACCAAGCTAAAGCTATGCTAATATGAGTGATTATGTGAGGAGATGTACATCTTTCTCATAAGATACTCCTTCTTCCTCTCAATCTACTCTCATACCCTGCTAGCTCTCACCATCTTCAAAGGTGTGTGAGGTCTTGGGTCTGAGAACGGGGATAATTAAAGTTGTGTTTGTTAAGTGTTTTGCTTAGTGCATGAAGCTTTCATCTTCATTGCACTAGCTAGTCTTGAAGGAACACAAAGAATTGTATTGTACAATGTCTCTCTTGATGGGAGAAACCATAATACAAAGCCTTTTGGAGGGGGGACCGGCTCCATGCAAATCCGGTCCTCAACTATTGTCAATAGTTTAACTTCTCTCTCTTTTGAAAGTATTGTTGATGCTATCTAACTAGGTGTTATGCTTTTTGTTTCTCTCTCCACCCAACCATTCTTGTAATTCTCATTAGGAATCTATGCTAATGAAATGCCCACTATGTTCATGCTAATTTCCGCTACACATAAGTTTTTAGACCATTAAAAGTTACAATCATGGTCTGATTTATGGGTTGGGTCCCCGCAGCTTCAAAGTAGTCGTCCATGGCTTCCATCCACACTTCCGTGTCTCTCTCCACATTTGCCCCCTCGCCCTTAAATATCGTAGGTTGGGCTTTCTTAAGGAGGAGCTTCTTCTCTTGCACTGCCGAGTATAGAGCAACAGGCGGTGCCTACATGGGTTATACGAAATTCTTGATACCATTACTTGAATTTCAAAATAGACACGAGACTTTAATAAAATTTCAAAATTCCACTTTATCAAGAGACAAAGATTCAGAGACAAAAAGCACTTTATTAATGAAGATTTATTACAATCAAAACCCCTCAAGGTTTAGGATAACTGATGATCAGCTTATTACATGGCTTCATGGATTGCGTATGATATACGCCTAGGAGATGGTATTCACATGATGCACTACTTCGTTCGTGAAATATTTCCTGTACTCATTCTTGAGTGGATAATAAACTAAGATATCAAGACGGAATTCCTCTTTTGGTACTCCAAAGGTTTTGACTATGTTTGCAGGGATCACACTGGTGACCTTCTCCAAGAGCCAATCGTTGAGGGTTTGATTGGTGTTGTCTGAGACAGTCAGGTCCAATCGTGTAGGCACCAAGTAGAATATCTCCACCACCCTCAACTCTTCTCCCCAACGTATCTTCTTCAAATCGGTAGCCAGGAATCCTAGCTTCCGAGTTCCATCTCGCAGGGGAAGCGTACTTAAACTATCTAGCGATCTTAAGACCCACCTTCCAAGAGGAGAGAAACCCCAAGTGCCTTTTTCCCCATGTTTCAGAGGCACGTACTCTCGAGATTTCACCGCTCTAGGGGCAATGAGTATTACTAATATCGAAGTGGGCACTATGGGGACACAGAGTTCCCGACCAATCGGGACCACCCATCTTGTAGGCATTGGCAACCTTAGCCAAGCCCCCAATTTCCACCCCCACACTCACACTTCCTTGTGTGACCTAATTACTACCACAAAGGTTGTTCAACATAAACATTCCTTGTTTTAATTCCGAAGCACATTGTTTGTTAAGACAACCCTTCAACCAGTATTGCAAACAACACCAAGACAGTATTCTAGTAAAAATTCTACTCAAACTTATTCATTAAAATTCCAATGTTTTGGAGGTACAACATCCTCGCTCCAACGAGATTTTACTCCTCCCGTTGTCGCCTAGCTGCCCATACAACTAGGTATGTCCACCGCATAGAAAGCACGTCATGGACACTCCCACCACATAGAAAGCAAGACGTGGGTTCCCACCACATAGAAAGAAATTCGTGGGTATCCATCGCATAAAAAGCAAGTCGTGGATTCAACAACCCTTAACAAGGAACTCTGCCCCCTGTTATCAGTAAGGGGGTCAAGACTGATTCAACATTGGAAATAAAATGAACATGTCGAGCTAAATTTTCCCTAGCAGACATTCTTTCCTCTTGCAAACAGCATACCCATCAATCATTTCCTTCCTACTTTAGAACTTAATGTACAATGAATTCAATGCCGAGGTTTCCGTCGGATTTCTCCAACATGTTTGGGGATATGTTCATTCCTAGATAAACATGTGCAATGTTAAATTAAACAACTCGAATGAAATTTTGACCTACCTCTTCCATTTCTTCGTCGATGGCCCGTGAGATGGCCGGTATTTGTTCCTCCATGGGAGCTTTTCCCTTTCCATTGACAGTGCTTGTTCCTGCCTCGCGGTCGTGGGCACCATCGAAGCGAGTTCTCTTAATCGGAGCCATTTTACTCACTACTTTAAATAATTATCTTGGAGAAAAAGCTAAGGTTCGCAAGCATCATAACAACCCAATAGATAGATTAGCAACATCAATTAATCCCTTCTATATGAGAGGTCTAGATTTTTCCATATAGCAATCATTATGGATGACACATAATCCTATGGGAACCGGCTCTAAAGATAATTACTCGTCTTACATGATTAAGAATAATAGGATTTCACTAATGGATTTACCAGAGGGATGAATTAAGTATGATTAATCTCTTTCCTAGCAAATAGATGATGCAGATTCACCTTATGCATAGGTGTGTGGAAAGTCAACTCTTAGAGGCTTAACGACGGATTAATTTTTCCTTATTTACATCTTAATGCATAAGGGAAATGAATTTAATTTAGCTACAATATTAATGAATGATAGAAAGAGTGATTCTCATCAATCTACACAATAAGCAGTTTACCGATTAATTACTATGCTACCTAGAGAGAGAAAATTCTAATAATCATGCACTAATCATTACTTAAGAGTGATGAATGGCTGATAATTCATCTATGGGATGATGATTATATAATAGAATATGTTTAAGGAGAAATTAGAGAGTAATTATAGAGAATTACGACTAGGAATAAGCATAATAGACGAGGAATTTAGATGGGAATGAAAAGAATTTACAGAAGGCATTAATTAAACCGTGGTTACCTTGATTAAGGGTTGATAATCTTCTCAATTCTCTGATCTAATCGAGCTTCTTGAGGTGAGAATTCGACAGCACCTCCCTCCTTGCTTCTCCTTCAAAAGGTGTGTGTACCGGCAACACCTTCCCAGTGTGTGTAGGTGTGTGTGTGTGTGTGTGTGTGTGTGTGTGTGCACTATGTGTGTGTGAGCATATGTGTGTGTGTGTGTGTGTGTGTGTGTGTGTGTGTGTGAGTAGGCCTTTAAATAGGCTCCTACAGGCTGAAAATCGACCAGCCTTGCTAATTGCATCTGAAGGAGCACTCAGTCTCTGCATTGGCAAGTCCAGTTCCCCTACCAACCAAGTGTCAGGTTGGCTTGGTTAACTGGCTCTGAGACTTAGTTACTGGCTTGGCAGATTTCCCAGGACTCCCACAAAGACAAAAGGCGCCCCCTAGTTGCTAAAGCTGATCTGGAGTGGCCTAGGACCTGTTCCCACACAGTCCCGGGCTCTGGTACCTCCCCGCTCAATTTTTGGAAAAATTGATTTTAGGCTAAAACGGGTCATACGAGTCGGATTTTGATGCCGTAAATTGCTATACGAAGCTCTAACTAAGACGTACTGGCCCGAGTACCTGCCATATTTAGCAGTCCCCGGGGTCCGAAAATGCATTTTTTTCAAATTCGAGATACGGGTGTTGTTTTTCGAGACGGTCAAAACTGGACGGGTCGGGTGACCAAAAACTTACTATTTTTGGAATTTATTTACAAAAATTATTTTAGTTCACATTTCGAAGCTTTAAAACATTCTAAACATCATGGCACTGACAAAATTTGGAAAACTGCTAAAAATAGTAACTTATTCCATTATATTCAATTCATGGTACAAGGGTGCTCTTTTTGATCGGGGTCAAAGACCTTACAGCCAGAGTCGCATTCGACTTGGCAAGCACAGGTCCTAAGGAGAAAATGCAAAGCATCAGGTTAGTAGAAATAAAGGAGATGGCCACAGGTACAGTGGACCTGCACCCACCCTCCAATGATTGGGATGTGGTGATGACAAAGTTAACTGGGTTAAGAGCGCAGTCCATGGACTCACAAAGTGAGATGGCTCTCAAGTCCACTGAAGTGAAGATAAAGCTGGAAGTAGACTCTTTACAAACACAAAGTCAAAGGCAGAAAGAGAAAGAAGCGGAGCTACAGGCCAGTCTGGCAAAGGCTTTGCAAAGATGCCAAGAATTGGAAAAAGAAAATCAGGTAGCAGCCCAAAGGATGCAAGAAGCCGAAGAGGAGTGCAAACAACTCAGCAGATCATTGATAGATGTAGAGAAGGAAAGGAACAACCTAGCCCTACAGCTGGCTGAGGAGTCCAAAGAAGTGGAAGCAATGAGAAACGCCAACGAAAAGGCGGAGTTAGACCAAGAAGGCAGCCAGGATGAGGTCCTTGAGCTCAAGGACCAGCTCAAAGTAAAAGATCAAACCATCTAGAGGCTGCGAGCATCTCCTGCCAGAGTCAGAGCTACTAGATCGACTCACATCACTACTGAAAGCCAAATTTATGAAGAACAGATGAAAGAACTTCAGAAAGAGCTGACTCTAGAGAAGAAGCAACGATTGATGATGGCAGAAGGGTCAGTTGTGATGCAGACACAAATGGAAGAAGAACAAAGAGCCATGCAAGAGGAATTAGAAAGTATCAAAAGAAAGCTCGAGGAGGCGGAGAATATAAACGCCGAGCTGAACGACCTCCTCGTGAACATGGGAGAAGAAGCTAACACAGAAAAACAGAAACTTCTAAAGAAGATTGAAGAGCTGAGAGGACAGCAAGCCAAAGAGCAAGAAGGCACAGGGCCAGCAGCTACTGAGGGCATAGATCTAGAAAATGTGCCAGATCCTGTGGACACACCTATGCAAGAGGAAATCCTATTAGGATCCTCTCAAGAGCCACAATATTTTACACGGGAAGAGGAAGAAAAGTTGTGTAAAGCAATAGAGGCGGAGATCAGAGAGACGACTAAGGAATCCTTGGAATGGGAGCAGAGGGTTTTCAAATCCATGACCATCCAGAAGATTGATGCCAGCAACCTCAGGCACAAATGGCTTCAGCCCTCTCTCCCATATCCTTTGCTAAAGTATGAAGCCACCACCATCAATAAGAGGATTAGAGATGAGCCGACAGTGCCACTCTACAACACAGATATCTCCCAGCCAGAAGGGGTCAGGTTAATAGTTGACTCTCAGCCAAAATGGAGGAAGGCGTGGTTGGCGAAGTACCCATAGTACCTAATCCATTTGGTAGATGCACCCAAAAACATCAGAGACAACCTCAAATTTTGTCCTCTACCAAGGAACGGGACGTGGAAGGCCCAGAGATATTACAAAGGAGCCAACCCACTTGGCTGAATTATCCTAAGCTGCCAGGCGTGAAGGCAGGTGAGAGAATAAGTATCCAATACATGGTGAAAACCCTAACGGGCGCCATTAAATTGTTCACTGACTCACATGACCTTACGTGCATCATGATGAAGAAAATCTGCAAAACTCTTTTAGCAGTATTTGAGACATTCAAGCAAGGCCAAGTGACAAACAGTATCTTCTTCTTCCAAGATACTTACAGATGTGCCTATGATCTGTCTGGTCAACCTTCCAAGGAGGTGATACATGCGTTGTATCAAAGGATAATGTTTTCGCCATCCTATCACCTCCAGGCCTTTGAAGAAGCGTTCTACACCTTCTTCTTCACCATAAACACTGATATTTTTGGACCAACAATGATGAATCTACATGCAAGATGTGAATCGCTGCTCAAGATGCGCGAAACCATAAGATGAAGAAGCAGCTCAATGGCCATGTTGGGGACAACATGAGCAAGGAGGGAGGGAGTGTTAAAACCTGGACACACCCCACGGAAACTGACTACTCGGAAGATTATCGTTTTTGTAATTATTCATTTATTGAGGAAACCCAATTTTTCACCTTGTAAATATTGGAGCTTAATAGAATTTTCCAGATTGTATCCCAGTTTTGGTAGTTAGATTGAGTAGTTGGTTAATTTGGAACTTTAGGGCTTGAGAATTGTAAGGTATATATACCACTTTAAGTCTGTGAGTGAGCATACTATGTACGAGAGAGAGTGAGATCTTCTTCTTGATGCTACGTGTGCACCGGTGGTCGGAATCGAGTGCGGAGAAGTGCAACTTGTTGCCCCCAACGAGAGCTACGCACCGATACCTCATAGCACACGTACGGTCCGGTTTTGCGAGCTCCTTCTACGAGCTTCATCTGGTGATTTGGTGAGCATACGTTGTCCGATTTTTCATTGCAGCATATCCATGCGTTCACAGTGAGTAGAGCTACACATTAGGCACTTAAGATTTCGGAAACGAAGACGTGCCAATTTCGGCCAGACATCCTACGTGATTTTGCACCAGGTGTTCTGGGTTGGGGTTTTGGTTCATAGACCTTAGAGAGAGCGACCTATTGGTGGTAGTAGGGTCTCCTTCAAGTTCTGTGGTGTTTCGAGATTGTTTGATGGATTTTTGACTCTTGTAAGCATTGTAGGAAGTTTCCTCTTATGCACTCTTGAAGGCTGTGACTTAGACATTGGGTAGAGACCTCTGTAGGAATTAGTTAGGAGTCGGTCGAGTGTAGGTTGACACCTTATACTTGCTTCCACGCGCCTATGGGTCGATCTTCGTCCTTAGCTGAAAAATCTTGTTATGTGAGTTCTTGTTGTGCTGACGTTGGTCGCGGCGTATCTTTCTAACAGAGATGAAGGTAGAGAATGGGAAGCGACTATTCTAAGATGTCCCATGCTCAATGCCCATGACCGTGATCAAAAGGACCACGCTTGGAATCCAATCTTTCCATTTCCTCTATTGAATGTACATTTTTGTACATTATACGCATTCATGCGCATTTTTGATAGGCTATTGAAGCTCCACATTGACTATGCTTTCACAATCAAACCATTGGAAAAGTCACAAGAAGCAATTGAAAGAGTGGAGGTACTCTTGAATTCCATTGGCTGTCATGATGGAAATGTGTCTATCGTTGTTGCAAAGAACATAGGGGGAGGCCCATGAATTGCTCAACAAGTGTCAATGAGTGGACAAAAAGCCAGACACTTTTTGAAGAAAGTTTCCCAAGGAAAGCCAAGTCGATATGCTGCTCAAAACAGCTCCAACCAGCATGTAGGTAACCTTTGGGAGCTTTGGAAGATGCAAAGCTAATACTGACAATGATTCAAATGGCAAGCTTGCAAACAAGCGCAAGCAAGTTTGGGCACATTTTGATAAAATGGTCAAGCTTATGGGACTTAACAGCACAACAGAAGAACAGCGCCAATCATTTCAAGAAGCCTTGGTGGATTTTACCAAGGTCTTCACCCTTTCTTGGGGTGAAAATAACATCACACATTACATGGTAATCCATGTTAAGTGGTGAATTTATTACAAGGGATTGTTTTTATTAAATAATGTGGATTGTTTACTCATGTGAACAACATATCTTGTTTGCACATGGTGCATTTTTTATGCACAAGTATGAATCGCTTGAAATTTTTAGCACTCAAGGCATGGAGAAGTCCCATTATCGAGCCAGGGGAGTGTACTTCAAAAATACTCGACATGGTGGTGGAATGGTGCAATCCAATTATTTGGAGGAGATGTTCAACTGGTTTTTTTGTACAAAATTTGCTCGTTATCTCACAATGGAGCGTGCACAACAATCCAAAATTGCTATTGAAGTGCGGAAATGGAGTTGTCAAGAGCATAGCAACAAGTGGCAAATGTCGCAACGTCCCACCAAGCATGTTGCATGGCGACGATGCAGAGTGCGACAAGGATCAAAGTGGATTCTGTACGAGTCACTACACGTGAATGCAGGGTCCAACTCTTAACGACATGTTCACACTAATTTTTTTCAAAATTAGTGTGAATAGGTCCCTTATAAATATTGCATGCTCTCATAACCCACTCATTTCTTAAGAACAGGTGAGCTCTTACCATAGGAAATGGCGTGCACCAAACAAACCGCGAAAGAGCATCCGCCTGCCAACAAAAACACCCTTCAAGGATGTGAGAAGCCGGCATGGCTTAAAGGCATAAGAAAACGGCCACGAACACCTAGCCGTTCCAGGAACTCTTCTGGCAGTGAGCATGGTAGTAGGGCACCAGAGTCATCAAAAGGGCTGTTGAATCTCCACGTCCACAAGAACAAACACCTAGAAAAAGAGTGAAGCAACGTGCCCAGTGCTGGAGAGAAGAAGAGGCCCAGCAAACAACAGAGTCCGATAGGGAGGAGCCGTCGCGCCACCAATCACAACCAGGACCATCCAGGACTCGGGTGGTCCATACAGACACTGAATCAGAGAGTGAGCCACCATGGATGCGAGCTGATATACCGTGCACATACCGGGTGCCCATTGGGGGACGACACTGCCTCGAGGCTAGGGAGCTCTCCCCACAGCACAAGATCAGGAGCCAAGGGAAGAGGATGAATCAGAAGAGGCTAAAGATCCATCCCCTAAGCATGTAAACAGGTGCAAGTCAAATTTTTTCAAGAATCCTAAACGCCACCAGCCAGCAAATGTGCAAGTGCCCCCAAGACAACCGCAGTGGCGTTGAAAAATAGCAAGGGCATTCACAGAAATCCACCACTACTAAAAGACTATAGAGCTTTTGATTCGATGCACCCCCTTTGCTCGCACAGTGTGCGCTCCTTGCCGCACTGTCGAAGCAAGGGACTTGCCTAACACTGTGTGCGAGCCACAGACAGCTCCAAGCACACAACTAGCTTAACTAGTAAGCTCAAAAGAGGGCAATGGTGTGTCACTCACCGCTCTATGCTCCTGCCATGGAGGATTCCTTGCCACGAAGAAGAAGGAGACGCCTCTACGTCGCGCTCAACCGCTTCACCGCCGTCGTGCCGCCGCAATGCTCAATCACACTCTCTCTCTCTCTCTCTCTCTCTCTCTCTCTCTCTCTCTCTCTCTCTCTCTCTCTCTCTCTCTCTCTCTCTCTCACACACACACACACACACACACACACACATACACACACACACAAGGAGGTGAAGAAGAAGAAGATGGAGATGGAGATGGAGCAAGAGCACTCTTCTATTGCACAAATGAGAGAATAAGTGAATTTTAGGTTTAGTTGGCTTTTATATGAGCTCACGCCATTCACACTTGGGCGCCCATGCTTAGCCAACTAATCCCTTGAATGTCCCAGTTAGAGTGCGTCTCTCATCGGCGATCACTCTTACCCTTTTCCTATTGGTCCGACAAGCCCGGTACCTGACTCTACCAAATACATAATACACGTCCGTCGTCGGTGATGGGGTGTCCATGAGCCGTGAGTGTTAACATGCCCCCCTTCCTGATGTAGATTCCGTCCTCGGAAGCTATTGAGTTGAATCTCGTTCGTCGAGGTGGAAGAGCATTTGAGATGAATGTCCTTAGCCTTCTTCAGTCACTGCAAAATCAAACAACATTGGCACAGTAATTGCATTCTCATAAGTGATTAAAAAGCATATGCAGTTTTAGGTAGACAAATTGATTGGTAAAAGAATTTCAAACAATTTGTCAGCAATGAACATTAAATTGAAATGTAATCAGATGCATAAACAGATGTAAAGATAAAAAATTAAACAAGTATGGGGTCGCTAATTTGATGGTCGAAAGGCACTAGAGATCGAATATTAATACCATGGGTAAGCTTCTTAATTTTCTGTGGTCAATTAAGTTGTTTAATCGCGAGAGCCAAGTATTCATGTTCGAGGGCTGACTAGAGGCTATATCTAGAAGACCTTGTAGTTAAGCTACCATAAAAGGAATTTCTCATGAAATGATCGCCTGACTGATTACTTTTTCTTTGACCCCCCAAAGTGTTTTCACAGTGATTCAATTTGATGTGTGTGCTTATTTTGTATGCCTTGGGTTTTTTGCTTTTCAAGGAAAAGCGCCCACACTGGGAACCTCTAGGGCTCTAGTACCATAGGCAATACATGTGAGTGAAGTACCAAATCAAGCTAAGATTTCTCTTCCAGCTTAAGATTTTACATTGTGGCACTTTGATTTTTTGTTTGTTCCTTTTCAGCATTTTAATTTTGTAACTTTGGGGGGTCATATAACACTGATACACCTCCCCAGGCTCATCACACTAGTAAACTCCCTTTATAATACTTAAGCGAAAGGTCAATAGGGTCAAGCCCACTAGAAATCCCTAGTACATTTCACACAATGCTACCTAAATCAGATTAAGAACCTAACCATTGATTATTAGGAAGGCATTCCCCATGGTATTAAGAGAAGATCTCTAACACCTAGCTTGGTCAAACTAGCTTAGTCGGACTGGTTGATTTTTAAACCTAGACAAGTGATTATGACAAAAAATTACATTGAATTAAATGTTTGTTACTAAGAAAATGTGTTGGATATTATCCTACCAATCATAATCAAAGCAGACAATCATAGATGCAAAAAAGATAAGGGGCCATGCTAATGGACAAGAAACACCTGTTTGTGTCGATGGTCGTGCTTGATTTGAAGAGTGAGTCGAGATAAAGATTTCATGAAGGTCCAAATCCTATCAATAGCAACACGCTCCTGTACACACTCGGAAACAAAAGGAATACCTTCAGGAGGCACATTAGTGGGAAAAAGTACCAACACTTATTGAACACAACAAAAAACATAAGGAACCCTAACCTAATTATTTGCACTCCCCCCTAGAGAGTCAAGGGAATAGGATATTGTAGAGGTTGGGGGGAAACCCTAAGGCTAAACCTCTATCCTCATCGTCGAGATAAACAAAGTCATCATCCATGAGACCATGTGTGCCATCCGTGTAGTTTTGTAAATTTTCTTCTTCATCATAGGTGCCCATGTTTACTAAGAAGGTCACTAGACACCTATAATCATCTTGGTCAAAAGGGTAGGCTTGTGCAATGGGAGAAAAGCTCTCTACTAAGTATGGATCAGACGGGGTCAAGAGACGTACCAACCATTCTAACTCCTCAAAATTCCTCTCACATGCTAGCGTGCCTATCAAATCCCATTCACATGCAAGCACTGGAAAGACCATGTGAAATATTTGTGAAAAGTAACGAGGGTACCTCTCACCCAAGGCTGGAGTGGATGACTCTAGCATACTAGCCATATCTGTACACGCAAATAGATGATGGTTAGAGTGCAAATATTACAAGGGTCGTGTTCTTGTGCATAATTTGTTTTTATGATTTGTGTTATGGCTCTTGCTCTTTTACTTTTTTATCTTGTTTTTGTGAGTATAAGGCTTTATATATACATTCCCTAAGATTGGAGATTAAGAGGTCAGGGAGAAAGGTTGAGAGGGAAGCAAGTGAATAATGGATGTCCACAAACACTCCCCCCTTCCTTGGGTAGATCATACCGTTTGAAATGATGTCGTCACCCTTTAAAACCAGTTGTTCCAAGTTGTTATAGGTGAAGATTTTTGCCAGTAGTTTTCTATTAAAGTTAGGTGCCTCGTCGAGTTGCAAGGGTGGTAAGGTACTCTCTCAGGATCGAACTTGAAGTGGTTCATTAGGTGATTCTTGAACACTGGAAGGTGTGGATTCCTTTGTAGCTTCATGGAGGTCCACTATTGTAGGTGGAGGCTGTGTAGAAGCTTTTACCTCTATGGATGTATTACATGAGGAGCTAGAAGCTTCATGGAACTCCCTCCTTCCTGAGCTAGGTGGAATAAATTGGTTTTGCCTTGGAGCCCAAACTAGCTCTGGACTAGGTGTGTAGCATTCTGTGATCTTTCCCTTCCCACGGTCTGCCATTGGCTTTAGCGTTCCACTGTTTCACTCATATGGGTTTTTTGTCGATAGGGAAGGACACATTTTACGTTTAGGTACCCAAATTTGCTCATTTCCATCATAGTAGCCTTGGGCTTCTAATAGTTGTTTTGGAATCCATCGTGATTTGGTCTTGACTCTCCTAGGGCGCGCTCTTGGTTTTCCGGGGAAATTTTTTTTTGGAATGGATGGGAGGGTTGAGGTAGTTGGAAGTAAGGCCTTGGGGACCCATTGATATGTACTCTTAGGACGTGCAGGTTGAGTACTTGCAATATTACTGCTTGCTGCAACTACAAGTGTTGAAGTGCTAGGTTCATGGGTAGCCGGCAAAGACGAGTTAACCACCTTGGCTTGTGAATGTTGGCTATCCTTCAACTTTGCTACAGTTTGCAACGTAGGTGACTTTGCTTGAATGATAGGGATAAGAGTCGGTGGTCGCGTCGTGACACTACCAGTATCCCAATCAATAGTGCATTTGGTTGCCAACATCCACGTGCGTCCCAGGTTTACGTTGCCTTCCATAGCTCCCGCGGGCATGACTAGAAACCTCTGCACTATGCTTCCATTGTCATAGACAACAGGGGTCTGAAGGACTCCAAGAATAGCAGTTTTCTTTTTATTAATGCCCTTGACTTGCATCGTACTCAGAGATAGGGTCGGTTTCCCTAATTGACACCAAACTCCATAGGATAACAAATTGTGTTTAGCTCCCGTATCTAATAAGGCATTGTATAGTACTTTCCCATAGGGGCTATTTAGCTCAATTGGGTATCGTAGGGGTGGCTCAGATTCTAATGAGTCGTCATCTGTGTCCTCGAAAAATGCTTGCGTGATTCCCAGATTAGCCTCTCATTGGTGTCTAAGACGTTATTGTCGTTCTCGAGCCTCAACTCTTGCTTGGATTTTTTTAAGCTCTGCTTGTTCCTTGGCAGCCTTCTTTTGATGGATGGCTTGCAACTCTTCCTAGCTTAGAGGATCATAATATCTTTTGAATTTACTCCCATTAAGGAATCCAATGGTTTCAACTCCATCTAGAGTCTCCACACAAATGGCACCTTGCGGGGTAATTTCACACACTCGATATGGTCCCTTACCAGCGTATTTCAATTTCTTCTTTTCATTACGTACCCCGTACATAAGAACTTTATCACCAACCTTGGTGTCTTTATCCTTTAAATGGCTATCAAACCACTTCTTTCTCCTATCCTTCTCCACTAGAGCATTTCGCACAGCTAATTGCCTCTCTTCATCTAGCTTTTCCAGGATATATAATCGCTCCACTAAGGGGTTACCATCCCAACCTTCTTGAGAAGCTACTCGAAGACTAGGAATGACAAACTCCCATGGCATAACTGCTTCTTGTCCATACACCATCTTAAACGGTGTGCAATTAATAGAAACTTTATACGCAGTACGATAAGCCCATAAAGCTGATGTAAGCTTTAGGTCCCAATCAGTGCGATGAGCCTCAACTGTCTTTGTCAAAATGGAGATGAGAGTTTTGTTGGTACTCTCAGCTTGGCCATTTGCTTGGGGATAATAGGGTGTAGACTTGTGGTGAGATATCATGAAGTTTGATGTGAGTTCTTTTATTACTTCATTTATAAAATGAGTTCCATTGTCACTCCCAAGTTCAAAGGGGCATCCAAAACGTGTGATAATGTTCTCAAAGAGGAACTTAGATGTTGTTTTTGCATCCGCCTTTCGTGTTGCTTTTTCTTCAGCCCATTTGGTTACATAGTCGGTAGCCACAATGATATATCGTGATTGCGTGTTACGTGCATCCGGAATAATCGGTCCTACAAAGTTTAAGCCCCACTTTTCAAATGGTTGGGTTACCTTGATGGGATGTAGAGGCATCCTATCCCTTCTTTGTGGCTTCTTGAAGCGTTGGCATTCATCACATCCCTTTGCAAAAAGTGATGCATCCTTAAACAGAGTGGGCCACCCATAGCCTAACTGTAAGATCTTTCGGGCAATCAACTTTCCTGAAAAGTGACCACCAGCTACGCCCACGTGTGCCTCTTGTAGAATATATAAATACTCATCCTCGCAGGCACATCGTCTAAGAACATCATCTTTTCCTCTCTTATAGAGAGTTCCAGCCAGTAAGCAATAGGGTTCGCTTTCCTTGATTAATTTTTGAGCTATATCTTTTCGCATCTCTTTGGGTGGAAAACCATTAACTAAGAAGTTAGCAATCTTTTCACTCCATTCAGGCATTGTCTCAACAATGAACAAAGGAGTATCAGGCAAATCATCATCAACCCCCGTAGGAGCTTCGCCATTAGGGATACGAGATAAATGATCCACCATGACATGTTTCCTCCCAGGCCTCACAACAACGGTGAAGTCAAACTCGAGAAGAATTAACAACCATCGTGTAATTCGACCTGTGGAACACGGCTTGTTTACCAAATATAGCAATGCTTGATGATCAACATAAAACAAAAACTTGGTAGCAAGAAGGTAATAGCGAAATTTCTTTACTGCGTAAATCATAGCTAGACCTTCGCGCTCTGTAGTAGTGATGTTCATCTCGGCATCATTTAATTGGCGACTTGCAAAGCTAATAGGGTAGTCCAATTTATGTTCTCCTGGTTGAGTTAGAACACACCCAATAGCAAAATTTGATGCATCAATATGCACATGAAAAGGTACATTCCAATCAAGTGTTCGCAGGATTGGAGCACTTGTTAGTTCCTTCTTTAATAACTCATAAGATTGATGACATTCTTCCGTCCAGTGAAACTCGATAAGAAGATTGCACAATGGACGCGCTATCTCGGCAAAGTTTAAAATAAACCTTCGATAATAACCAACATGGCCCATAAATCTTTGAACTCCTTTATAGTTAGTAGGTGGTGGCAAATCGGCAATGGCTTTAATCTTACTCTCATCTGTGGATATCCCGTTTTTGGACACTATATGCCCTAGAATGACTCCATGCTTAACCCAAAATTGGCATTTGAAAGGGTTCAATGAGATGCGATAAAATCTGCACCTTTCAAATATTTTTCGTAGATATAACAAATGCTTCTCCCAAGAAGAATAAACACAAAGGTCGTCTAGGAAAGCTTCACAAAACTCCCTTAGAAATTCTTTAAACGCAGTGTTTATTAACCGTTGGAATGTAGCAGGGGCATTTGTTAAGCCAAAAGCCATAACACGAAATGCAAACACTCCAAACTCTGTGATAAAAGCAGTTTTAGCTTGGTTCTCTAATGCAATTGTGATTTGATTGTAACCAGAGTACCCATCTAAAAGCTATAAGCTTCCTTGCCTGCAACTCTTTCAAGCACATGTTCTGAATATGGCAAGGGATAATGATCTCTCCTAGTGGCTGCATTAACTTTCTTGAGGTCCACGCACACTCTTAGTTTCCCATTCTTTTTTGGCACAATGACTATTGGAGAAACCCATTCTGAGTGCTCAATCGGGTATATGAATCAACATTGGATAAGTTTTTCAATCTCCTCTTGTACAATTTTGGCGTACTTAGGATTCATTGGATAGGGTCGTTGTTGGACGGGTTTAGCAGTGTTGATCATGGGAATTGTATGTTGCACCACAGAAGGTGGAACGCCCTTCATGTCATGATATGTCCAAGCAAAGATATCCTTGTATTCCTTGAGGAGCTCCTTAAGTACAGCCTCTTCAGTTTCGGTAAGGTCTTGATCAATAAAGACTGGTTTAGACTCCTCACCTGGTTCTGCTAATTCTATCTCTTTAACTACCGCTGGACCATCATAGACTCCATTGCTTCCATTGGTAGGTATTCATTGGGCTTTGGCATACACAACCTTTCGCTCCCCCGTGGTATAAGATTTAAAATGTTCAGGAGCCGTATGTAAGTCAGCAGGCTCTTGTCCTGACAGAGACCTTTCTTTTAGTTCTGCCTCCTTTTGTTGTTGAGCTAACTCTCGGTTTTGACGTCTTCTTATAGTTCGACTCAATTTTGGCTTTGTAACCTCCAATTGAGCGAGGTCAATGCGTCGCGGGCTGCACCACATGACACTCTGGAGATGTTCATCCCAATTGTCTACTAGCTTTCGATGAGCATCACATGCCCCTAGATAGCTAAGCCATTCTGCAGTAGATCTTTCCTTGTTTATCTCAGCTCTCACATTTGCTTGATATCGTCGTCTCTTATATGACCTTTGTTTCTTATTAAGGTTTTGATTTTGGTAAATGTTTGAACTCGACTCGCCTGATAGGTCTTCGCTTGTATCTTCTTCACTCTCATATAAATAGGCCTTGAGTGTTCAGTTTCTATACTTGGTTCACTCGATGTTTCTTCAGGTTCTGAATCCATTTCTCCCTGAGATTCCATTTCTGATGTGTATTGACCTGAAGCCTTTGAGGAATCATCGGTTTCACTCTCAGGTAGGTGTGCCTCTTTCTTATCATCGGATGTTACATGCGCTACACCTAACATGTTTACTGGTGCAATGTGTGGTATCTCTTCCCCATCTGGTGTTACCCAGGTTGTTCCTCTAGCTCCCCATGTATCTATAGGTGCCGCTAGGTGCACCCAATCGACATTGTCTGACTCAGCCATTCCAGGTAGGATATCCATATAAGGAGAGTTCTCCCCAATATCCGTGTCTTCGTTACACGTGTAACAATATTGTAATGGAGCTGAGTGAATTGTTGTGTCTGATCGATTATCAATGATGAATTTATTTCCTAGAGGATGCGTTCGACCACTTAAAAGATCAACTCGAATGACAGAGTCTTGGAACTGTAAGTAGACGTGGTTTTTGGACCACTCATGCACCATTTTTGCTTCCCTCATGAATGGACGCCCTAAGATCATCTCAAATGACATAGGATGCTTGGAAAAATCCATAACAATGAAAGTCTGCCTTACCTTGTGTCCCAAGACCTTGATCCTGAGATCCTTTAGCATTCCAATAGGCGTAACAATAGATCCATTAGCCATTTTTACCACTACGCTTGTGGCTTCAAGGTGAGGTCGCCCCATAGACTCCCAACAACTCTTTGTCACCATGCTGACTCCCGCACCACGGTCAAGGACCCCCTTTACAGTTAATCCTTTAGTAGTGATTGGTAGAGTAGCATTAGATTCATCACCTTCAAAGTATTGCCCCAACTTGTTAACGGGTACTTCAATTACAGATTCATGTCCCGCTAGGTCAGATGGTGGTGCTAAATGTTCCTCATCATTCATTACCGAGTCAGGTTTGTTCATATGTGCAAACTGTGGTAATCCGGCCTGTAATTCTCTATTGAGGAAGGCTCGAAGAGCTGAGACTAGCTCGGGGTCTTTATATAGTTTGGACATGATGGTGGTTCTAACTTCTGAAGACATGAAATCCATCAATTTGGCAACATTTAATGGCATCTTGTGGGACGTAGGACCCTGACAAGAGAATGGTGAAGATGGAATCTCCACTTCCTCAAGGGGGTCGGGCATTCCCTCACCAAACATTCTCTCTAGTAGGAAAGGTGTGTGTCCACTTTCAGATGTCCTACCCTCACTCTCTTCCCGAATGATACTGGGTATAGCTAACGGCCTGTAGTTCTTGTGAGGTTGAACTTGTGTGGGAAACACTGTGTCGGACATCTAGATATGTTTGGGTTCAGGTTCTAATGTTCGTTGAGTTTCTTTCACCAAACCCCTCAGTTGTTGGACTCGTTCAATTTCCACTGTTGGGTTTGGATAGGTTCCAATCTTTCTCTTGCAATCCTCATTTTTTGTCTCTCGTGGCTTATCTTGGGGGTTTGCAACTGGGTGGTTTAACTTTGAATACTGTTTTGGTGTTCGTTGTAATTCCCTCTCGTGATCCTCCTCACTAGCTTTTTCCTTTGTAGTAACATTTTTGGTCTCCGTGGTCTCTATCGAATCTGAGTCATCCTCAGGGTCATTCATATACACAGGATCCTCTCCTATCCCTATGTTAGTCTTTGAACTAGGTTTTGAGCTAGAAGCATTAAGGGATTTCTTTCTTCGTGTTTTCTTCTTTCTCGCTCGGCCAATGGATGCAGCATCTCTCTCTTCGAGGATGTAATTTTGCTTTTGGAGCATCGACCGTGTGAGTGCATTCACTGGTGCTATGTTTATAGTTGGTGGTGTCCCATCAACAATCTCTATTATGTTCAATGGTGTGATTTTCGGTGCGTTTGGATTGTTAGGACACTGTGCGATCAAATGATCTATGCCACAACGATTACAAGTGAGTATTGGCATTGCCAATACTCCCTTGACTTGTTTGCATTAGTGCGTCATTCTTTTGCATTCTAATGGGGCACTCAGCTACTCGATGTGGTCCACCACATTCGTAGCACTGAAGAGGTGGTCTCCGAGCAAAACTATTAATGTTTTGGCCTCTTGCTGCTAGCGCAGTAGCTTGATATACCGGTTTGATTTGTCCCCAATGGTCTTCCATATAGTACATGGGACACTCCTCAAGCATGTCGACTCCATAGGTGATACTAGAGTCTATGTCCTCTTCGCAATCTACATAAGTACTAGATGACTCGCAACCTATTTGGTTCATAGGTGTAACTCTTGGATGAGGGGGTTGCGGTCCTAGCACTGGAGGTGGCAACGGTGTGGTTTGGACCACATTTTGGTTTCTAGGGACCATGTGCTGTAATGGCAACTGTTGCTCCATGGGTGGGGTAGGCATCAATGCAGGAAGTCGAGGTGAGTCTACCCAAGCTATAGGCGGTCTATTTTCCATGATGCGTTTAAGCATTAGGCAATCCTTCGCTTGATGGCCATACCTACCACACGCGTTACAAGTCCCGTTAAACTTTACTCTGAAAGTAGGGCATTCACTCATAGTATGTGGGCCCAAGCAAATTGAGCACCATTGTTGCTCCCTTCTTGGATACATATGAGTGTTTTGTGGAGCACGATTACCCCTAAGGCTTTCTTGGATGGCCTTGGTGAGATCTTCCAAAGTCATCTCAGATATCGTTTGCTCTTTCACGATTGTATTTATCTTCATTGGCTCATGCCCTGACGCTTGGAGCTACTAGACTTCGGCTCGGCAGACACTCTTTCTCCTGCAATCATTAAATTATCCTCCAATTGGATTGCATTCATGGTGACTGCTTCCCAAGTAGTGATACCTCTAATGACTAGGCCATTATAGATACTTTCATGTCGTAGTCCCCTAATGAATCTATCGAGCAATTGGTTGTTGTTGAATCGCTCGTTTGGATTGCATCGAGAATTCAAATTCTTTAGGCGACTAATGAAGTCTCTCACGGATTCACCTTCTTCTCGTTGGGCTTTCTGGAGCTGAGAGGCTACACCCCAAAGTACTCCCTCTCGTATGCATTCTTTTAAGAACAGTCTCCTAAGAGTAGAGTAGATCGCTTTTCTCTTCTACTCTTAAGGTTCTATACAATCTCCAGCCTTTCCGCTTAGGGTCAAACTCAAAGCCTTACACTTATGTAGCTCATTGTGCTCTTCCAAGGAATCGCACACATGTTCAAAGACTTCCATATTCTTTCTAGCATCTCCGTCTCCATTGAATTTCTGTGTGAGCTTAGCTACTTGAACTGGCTTGCTCCTAGGCTCTCTATCAGGTGCACTACGCATGTTTTCCGCAATAGAGCGACCGATAGTTTGAGCAAATGCTTCCAAATCTCCTATTTGAGCAGGTATAATGGGTGTATGTGCTCCTGGAACCACATGTGAGATGGGAGTTGGCCTTGGCCTTGGCATACGCACGGCTCTTGGGTCCCATATTTCGTATGGTGGTGTACCAGACGGTGGTCCAAAGTTTACAGGCGTGGCCCTAGGCATAGGGGGTGCCTGATATGGCATGTTATTATTAAATGGCATGGCTCCACTTGTATAAGAGCTTGGATAATGCCATTGTGGATTGTAATCTCTTGGAATAATCGGAGGTGTAGGAGCTACATGAGGCTGAGGTACGACAGGTGCACATGATTGATACATACATGTAGGTATAGTTGGGGGCACTGTGCTACTAGGCATCAGCGCAGTATTAACAAATGAACTCCATGGTGTACTTCTTGTCACGCTCACCACTGGGATATGCATGGTAGCCATAGTGTCATTAAGAGAAAGATCAACTAGATCTGGGAAGGTAAAGCTGCCACTTGTGGGCTCAGATTGTACTGAGGCTCCTGGCGAAACAACATATGGAGGATCAATGGGGCTCACTGAGGGAGTCTCCATTTGTGATAGGGTTGGTTGGTTGGCCTTTCCCGTGTCCAAGAATCTCATTAGGCCTGTTGAAGGCATGTTGATCCCTGTGTTCTGTCTTTCTAACTCGACAATCCTATGGAGGACATCACAGACTTTCTGTTGTTGCTCATCTATGCTAGTAGCACCTGATGTGGATTGTAGAACATCTAACCAACCCACATGATAGGTGTGTCCTGTCAACTGATCAGTTAAAGCTTCTGCTTGTAGGTCATACTACCAATTTTTGTTTAGGAATATCCCATCTAGGCCTGGCGTGCTGGAGGTTTCCCTCGAAGTGGAAGCATTATTGCTCCCCATCGATTGCCCCTCCGTGACTGCTGCCTTGGGAGCACTCGTTGCTCGGCTGGCATGATTGTTGTAATAGGAGCCTTTGCTTTCAGGGCTCGACTTTGTTCTAGCCTTCGTAGGTTCTCAATCTCCCTCTCCCTTGTTGCTTGCATATAGCGTTCGATCTCTTGTACTTCAGCAAGACTCCTACCATCGGGTAGTAAAACCTCAGAGGGAGATAGTCCTAAAGGATCAGGAGGTGGAGTGGATGGAACATTCACATGCACACTCTCAAGAAGCATAGGGTCTATTTTAGGCATGAATGACGAATTTACTTCCCCACTCCCTTCATTTATTTCATTAACCGCATGTTCGAAGCGAGTAGCTCTACTAAGGGTCTCTTTTAAGCGGCTAAACACGCTGGACCTGGGCCGTGGTCCCATGGCATGCATGTCTTGACTTGAACTATCAGGGTTGGTGTAGGATACCCCTCCATGACTTCGTAGTCAGAGGAAGAATCACTATACGCGATATGAGGATCTTGGGTCGCGCTACCTTGAGTCCCGGCCGAAGGTCCAGAACCTAGGGTGGAGGAATAATGGGTGCTCGTGTAAATGGAGGCACTACCAATATGCTCGTGCTCTAACACTCGTCCAGAGCATAGGTTCATATGACTTGGATCCCCTAGAAGTGTCAGTGAGTGCCCGTGAAGGCTGCTCACCTAGTATTTTTGGGTGTTTTGCAACCCAAGTCTTTTCTTAAATTTTTTTAATTTTTTGATTTTTTGGTCCTTTTTTCTGACCCAGCTATAGAATAGAACGTATGATAGCTCAAAACGAGCGTCTCGGTCAGAGGGACGTGCCGTGCTTTACAACCCTCCATTTGGTCACTTTATGCCCTCGGAATCCCTAAAACCGTCAATTTCTAGTAGGGAACTAGGCCCAAATTAGAAAGTCTAAGGGTGTAAGTGGGAAGAGAAGGGAGGAGAGTGGAGGACTTGCCCCACATGCTCTCATTCCCTCTTGAGGGGGTAGGGTATATATATAAGAGTGAGTCTAGTATATATCATAAGACTGAGGACTGAGGCTGGTTGGGCTTGGGGAAATGATCCCGATCAAAATTTTAGTGTAGCCCCCCAGTCACTCACGCTTAAATATTTTCGGTTTTTTTTTTACATTTATTTTTTATTTTATTTTATTTTTTAGGCGACGACGACGCGCGGTTTACGTGACCTTTTCTTGGCCACACACACTCTCAACACCTGCCTAACCTCTCTATCAACAGCTCACAAACAGCTCACTACCTTATCTACTTACTAACAGTGCTGCTAACCACTAACTAATCTGTTAACCACTCTGCTAACTGCTTACTGACAGTGGGCTAACTGTCCACCTACTTCCTCTCTCACTACCTTACTGTGCAAAGACTGTGTGCAGGCAAACCTTGACAGAAAACTGTGTACAGACTGTGTGCAAACAGAAATTGCTAACTGCCTTCCTACTTATTCATTCACTGCGAACAAGCTAACGACTACTAATTGTGCAAAGACTGTGTGCAAACAGAAAACACAACATTATGCAAAAATCACAGAACTTGCAGACAATACAGAAATTAACAACTTGGAGAAAATAACTCATTCCTCTTCCTCTTCCTCTTCCTCTTCTTTCCTACTACAAACAACTCATAGGAGAAGCACAAAGTGCCTCTTGGGCTTAGTGCAGGGCGATTCCCGGCAACGGCCCCAAAAATGTGCGCTCCTTGCCGCACTGTCGAAGCAAGGGACTTGCCTAACACTGTGTGCGAGCCACAGACGGCTCCAAGCACACAACTAGCTTAACTAGTAAGCTCAAAAGAGGGCAATGGTGTGTCACTCACCGCTCTATGCTCCTGCCGTGGAGGATTCCTCTCCGCGAAGAAGAAGGAGACTCCGCTATGTCGCGCTCAACCGCTTCACCGCCGTCGTGCCGCCGCAATGGTCTCTCTCTCTCTCTCCTCTCTCTCTCTCTCTCTCTCTCTCTCTCACACACACACACACACACACACACACACAAACACACACACACACACACACACACACACACACACATACACACACACACAAGGAGGTGAAGCAGAAGAAGATGGAGATGGAGATGGAGCAAGAGCACTCTTCTATTGCACAAATGAGAGAATAAGTGAATTTTAGGTTTACTTGGCTTTTATATGAGCTCACCCCATTCACACTTGGGCGCCCATGCTTAGCCAACTAATCCCTTGAATGTCCCAGTTAGAGTGCGCCTCTCATCGGCGATCACTCTTACCCTTTTCCTATTGGTCCGACAAGCCCGATACCTGACTCTAGCAAATACATAATACACGTCCGTCGTCAGTGATGGGGTGTCCGTGAGCCGTGAGGGTTAACACACAGTGAAGGAGGTGTTTCAAAGCTATGGAAATCAGTATAGAATGCAAGCAATAGCGCTAGAGGCTATTCAAGAAGCCGGAGAGGCCCACATCATTTCGGTGTTTGAAGATACCAACCTATGTGCCATTCATGCAAAGCAAGTGACAATACAACCAAAAGATATGTAGTTTGCACGTCGATTGCGATGAGACTTCAAGGATTAGCCAAAGTTACCCCTCTTTTTGTATTGCACACCCTTATCTTTGTAATGAGATGACTTTGCAATGACAATATGATCAACAGTTGTGTCTATTGTGTCTATTATCCATGTGTGGCCCTTGCAGCCACCGTTTTTTTTTGCAATTTCAAGTTCTGTTTACCCATAGGATATCAAAAAAGTTAACATATTGTGAAACCAGGTGTCTATGCAACATTAAATTAGGTTTTTCAAATGTCCAATGTAATTGGGCCTTTTGGTGCAGGGATGTATTAGGTAGTGAAAAGAAGTGGTTTCTCTAAAGTAAGGTACTGCTTTCAGTTAATTTATGTTTTTTTAAGTATCTTGGGGGGTAGAGAAGCCTACCAGGTGCCAAAAAAATGGTGGCCACAAGGGCGCGCAAATGGCCCATCCATCAATTTTGGATGGCCCATTTGCACGCCCTTGTGGCCACCCTTTTTTTGGCACCTAGTAGGCTTCTCTACCCCCTAGGATACTTAAAAAACATAAATTTACTGAAAGCAATTGGTTTTGCATCATTACTTTAGATGGAGCCTTGTGTCCACCCTGTTTTTTGGCAATTTTAAGCTTTGACTACCTCATAGGATATCCAAAAAGTTAACATATTGTGAAACCAAGTGTCTATGCAACATTAATTTAGATTTTTTAAATGTCCAATGTAATTGGGCCTTTTGGTAAAGGGGTGTATTAGGTAGAGCTAAAGCAGGTGATAGTGTGCTCGAAAACTTAAACATATGCTCCATATGCCAAAAAAAGGGTGGCCACAAGGCTCCATCTAAAGTAATGATGCAAGACCAATTCTTTGCAGTTAATTTATGTTTTTTAAGTATCCTAGGGGGTAGAGAAGCCTACCAGGTGTCAAAAAAGGGTGGCCACAAGGGCGCGCAAATGGGCTATCCAAAACTAATGGATGGGCCATTTGCGCGCCCTTGTGGCCCCCCTTTTTTGGCACCTAGTAAGCTTCTCTACCCCCCAAGATACTTTAAAAACATAAATTAACTGAAAGCAATTGGTTTTGCATCATTACTTTAGAGAAACCACTTCTTCTCACTCAAATGTGTTTTATATTTTCCCCAGTATCATGTGCATCCAACTTCCGTTGTGTTGTTACTTCAAGCAAAAAAGACACAGCTTATTGAAACATATCACCAATTACAACAGTTTTCAAGATGACAAATCACATTTAGAAGAATGTACAAGATAGAGAGACAATTTGGAATATTTTTTATTACTTCCAAAAAGGTGAGTTTACATCATGTATCTGAGGAGTTCATAATTTTCTTGACCATTTCCTGGCACCTATCTTGCGCATAAGGCAACTCCCCAGTCAAGAGGGACTCCTCTATGGCCTTTGGGTTAGTTGAGCCAATGGAAGCATGTATCCCTATCTGGGCAGGCACTTTACCAGGGAAGCGAGTGCCAAACGTTGTGCATACAAGGGATCTACGCACTAGGAACACAAGATGCGCAGTTTGAGTAGTGGTGCTCAAACACACCGACCAAGTCATAAAACGGGCTTGGGGAGTAAATTCATTATGGATAATGGCACATTGCCAAGGGGGAGTTGTTCTAGGTAATGCGCAAGGGAAGACTGAGGTCCAAAGCCCATCCGCTTGCCACCCGTCCTTGCAGCAAAATCATCAATCTCCACGACGTCTTGCCATAAACCAATGAAGGTTGAGAAAAAAGACAATGAAGGATAAAATATAACATGAAAATTAGGATAGAGTTTACCTCCTTCTCCTTGCCGTCCTCCTCCTTGTTGCCCTTTGCATCCAAGTCAGTGCTCCCATGCACCGCAGCTACGAGCTTTAGATCATCAGATGGGAGGTTGCATAATGGCATAGGCATCCTAGCGGCCTCAACCTTGGCTTGTGTGGCTTGGAATTCTTCCTCAGCCACATGCAACTGCTCTGCTGTCAGAACCTTGCACATACAACTGCAATCGTGTCAGCAACAGAGTCCCAAGTGGCAAGAGCTTGCTTTCTAGGGCATCTTGCGTATTGTCTAAGGGACATTTGGTGTTGTTGCATAGCACGCTCAAGCATTCATCCATGCGCAGGCCAAATGCTTTCTCCAAATCATGCATAAACACATACTCCTCCCCATCTACTACCACTAAGGAGAAGCGGCTGATTTCTACCTCTAGGATAGCCACATCCATCAATGGTAGTGGCACTAGAGTGTCACTAGGGCCAGCCACAATGATGGATTTCTCAACCACTTCCTTGAGCCCCCTGGGGTACTCGAGTTGAAGTGTCTTTCCTTCCGCTGCAAAGTTCATGGGATAACCTCCTGCTCCTTGGTGTCCTTGATAAAGGACCCAACCTGAGGGTGTGGTAAGCGCAGCTCCTCCAAATTAGGTTCCTCTCTCACAAAGAAGATAAATGTTTCTAGCCAAGAAAGGTACTCCACCCCCATCTAGCACCACAACTAAGGATGTGTATCTCACTCTTATGACTTCTCAAAGATTGGTTATCCTCGATCAACAAGCAGTGGGGCAGAAATTGGCCAAGGTCAAGGTGGGAGATGGTTTTGAAGAACATATGGCGCCCTCATGGGGTGAAGGGGTTTTCTTGTGGAAGGTGCTACGGGGAGCCATGCCTACTGGAGTACAGGTCCTTGCTAGGGGAATTGGTCCAGACAGATGCTCGCGATGCAGAATGTCTTGTGAAGACCTCTCTCACCTATTCAAGAAGTGTCCAATGATCTATGGCCTGGCAAGCAAGATCTACAAATGGGTCCAAACAATCGAGAAAATAGGATTTTTCAAGAATGATCTCTTCTTGGGAGAGAAGGAATTTAAGAGCATACACTGCTCATTGCTACACAAATTGTGGGGTGTTCCTACTTCAAACATAGCTCGAAGGCAAGCAACTATCGAATCTTTGAGAAGGAATTTAAGAGCATACACTGCTCATTGCTACACAAATTGTGGGGTGTTCCTACTTCAAACACAGCTCGAAGGCAAACAACTATCGAATCTTTGAGAAGTCCTTGGAAGGAGCTAAGTTCACGGAGATAGTCCAAGAAAGTAGGGTGATGATCATTTCCATTGGAAAGAAAAGGAACTCAAGGGAGTGGAAAGGAACCTGGGTGCCGCAATAATGGACATGCAAAGGTGAAAGTGTGGTCTCATCCATAGTCATGAAGTGGCTCCCCAATCAGCTGATGTATCTACAATCAGTTGAAGTGTTCATGGCTCGCCATGAGCATGGCAAGAGTATGTAATTTTTGGATTTGTCAATATAATCCAATTTCCATTGTGAGTTTTGCAAAAAAAAAGGGGGGGGATGGCAAGTGTTTAGTGACTGTCTTGTGTATAGCTGACTTAGTCATTATCATGTGGATTTAATTTAGAAAATTAAAAAAAACTAGAAATTGAATTCAAAATGGCATGTTTTATATTACAACTTTAACTTTCTATAGCAATAGTTGTTTTGTGGCATGTTTTGTGGATTTTTGCAATGGTAGACACGTCTATTTGAGAAAAGAATTGCAAATTTCATTATGAAGATTGGAGCTGTGATAACTTCTTCTCGTAAGAAATCTTGCAAATCAATAATTAACAAAGTTTCAAGTGAGCAAAGAGATTTGGTACATAAAATTGGGGCATCTTGGCTGCATGTGATTCCATTAAAATTCCATTCTATTAATGTATCGCAAACATCATGATTTAGGGGGGGGGGGGGGGGGGGGGGGGGGGGGGGGGGGGATGGGATTTCCTAAAAAGCTAAGTATTATATTAGTAGCGACATAACCTCATTTTCTACCCCTTTGATTAATGAGATGCCACACAATGACAATGTGGTGAAGAAAGATTTTTTGAAGCCCACTTACCTAAATCTATTTCCACCTCCACCCCTTGGGGTATATTAAACTCAAATCTTTCTCAAGAACATTAACATAAAGTTTGGCCATTATATGACCAATCATAGTAGCTCTATAGTTTTTTAGATGGAACACATCTTTGAATTTTTTAATAAGCACAGTAGGAAATTCCTCAAAGAGCCCTTTTGCAAATGGAGTTTTTTAGAAGTGTACAAGAGGAAGAAATGGAGTACCTATTGTGTAAATAAGCAAGCTGATGTGATTTACTTGAGCATGAGCTCCAACACAAATCTTTAGATTGGGTGCTATCTTTACCAAAAAAAAGATAGGAAGAAGATCCTACAACCCTGTAAGCTATATTGGATTTTCAAGATTTTTGTTCTACACACAATTTGGCTTCCACTTGTCAATAATTGGCTCTCCGCATGGTCAAGATAACCACATACTCAATAAGAAACAAGGAGCTGGAGGGAGAGAGACAAAGAATGAGAGAGAGAGAGAGAGAGAGAGAGAGAGAGAGAGAGAGAGAGAGAGAGAGAGAGAAATATGCAGAGATAGAAGCGCATAAAGGTACAAACACACAAATATAAGAGCAAGAAAGAGTTGTTGCTCATCACATTATTGGATTCTTTAGTAGGCATGGACAATGGTGCATGCTTGTTTTCTATACTGCTCCATGTTGTGATAGCTTTGTTTTCCACTTCTTCCCGATCTCAAATATTGTACCAAAAGTGTAACATACAAAGAAGAAAAATGCTCACAGTTGTCGTCTTGCACTTTTTGGTCATAACTCTTCTGCACTACTAGTCCTTACAGAACGAGTCTTTTGAGATACATGACACTAGATTCGGAGCACTTGTCCTTTTGTATTCAATGAATTTCACCATGATATAAAAATTAATCTTGTTTTTACACGTTTTGCTATTAATAAAAACAAAGAAATATCACTTTTGATTATCTTTCTCTACACTAACATGGAATTTGTTACAAGGCCCAAATATCCAAACTTTTCCTAATGAGTGAGAAAATAAAAAAAAATGACTTTCTTATGTAGCCAACTTTAGAGAGATATTTGAATCTTTCACAATACTATTTTTGTTTTCTTGAATGTTTTTTTTATGATATTATTATTAATCCAAGAATTAAACTTTGCACCTGTTTGCAGCATCATGGTGCATTCCACAGCTACCTTCACCAACATGGCCATTAGCATGGCACCACACACCACCTTTATCTGCTCTTCACCACTCATAGGCCTAGATCGCTCCACTTGGTCTTCACTAGGCACCTTCGCTTGCACTTCATGTTGCTCCTCGCACACATTCATTGCTTCTCCACTCACATGTAAGAGGTCAAACTCATCATACCTAGATTGAGACAACTCGGTCTCCCAATTCTTGTCTGCGTCCATAGAGCTACTGTCCCTCAACTCAATCTCCTTCTTGGTTTCAAGCTCAGAAATCTCCTCTAGCTTTACCGCTTTGACCCCATCTGCAAACCGCACTCTTTACTCTTTACCACATTTCAATGGAGCTTCTATAGTCGCACTCGAACTTGGTAGCACATCCTTTGTCCACTCTGGAACCACCTGCACATCCTCCACAAATGGACCACTCTAGCCGGCATCTTTGACATAGGAACCATTATGTCTCTCTGTAGCCAAAGAACCTCGGTTCTTCTCGCCCTTGCACTTCTCTTTGTACCACCTGTGGCTCGGCTACCAGTGCATCACACTGCCTTGGCATCACTACGCCTTGAAAACACTGCCTAGCCTCGTGCTTCTTAAAAATCTTTTTGGTCCACCCTTTTGTTAGAGCTACTGCCTCTTCATATGACACCAGACCATCTATCTCCACCTTCTCACGCACTTCCTCATGCAGGCAATCCATGAATTTACTCAATTTTAAAAAATTGGCATTTTTTGCAATAGTTACCTTGATCAATTTCTCCCAAAGGGCTTTGAACTTTCACTCGAATGCTTGAAAATCACCCTCCAAGCTTTGCTTCAACCCATCCAGCTTTCACTTTACTTCATCCAGTTGCGCATCCGCCACAAGCCTGCTTCAAAAAGCCACCTCCATAGCTTCACAATTTGCCTTTTCTTCTTCACACAGGCCATCAAACCATAGCCTCACTTTACCATGAACTAGGAGCGGGAACACTTGTACCGCACGATCTTCTCTCGATAGACCGCTTTCCAACACGAACAATCCATAGTCTTGGAGCCAGGTTTTTGCATCTTCGACCCCAGTGAAAATGGGAAATCCCGTCCACATGTTCCTAATGCTTTTGTTGGCAGCGATTTGTCTAGAATTTCTGGTGATAAGGGAAAAAAGAAGATGCATTGCCATTATTATAAAGCTAATGATCACTCTTCAACCAAAGAGGCAAAGAAGAAAGAGGGTGGTTCCACTGCAAATGCTGGTTCCACTACAAATGCAGCTATTGTTGAGTCTTCTGTGAAAGGAGACTATGATGCTGATGGTGATGCAGAATGGGATTTTAGTGCAAAGTGTACCTATAATCCTGATGTCCATGATGCATGCATGTCAGTTGCTATAGATTCATCTGTGTGGTATTTTGACAGTGGTGGTACAAAGCACATTACCTCACATCGTGATTTGTTCACCTCTCTTGAGTCTGTCCCTCATGGGAATTCAGTTACTTTTGCCAACAATGCCTCTTATCCGGTTCAAGGAGTTGGAAAGATTGTGCTTACTGCTGCAAATGGCAGTTCTTTCACACTTGTTGATGCACTTGATGTACCTGGGATCAAGAAGAATATTTCATTTGTATTTGCACTTGCTAGACTTGGACTTGTAGTCAAGTTTGTGGATGACAGAGGTATAGTACATGATCTCAGTTTTGGTGATGAAATTGTTGCATATGGTTGTATAATCTCACTTTGTATGACAAGTGTGCGTAGAATTTTGCAAACGTGGTTGTGGATTCTAAGGCTATTTCATATGCAAAACTTTGGCATGCACGTTTTGGACATCTGAATTTTTCCTGTTTTTTGCGTTTGCAGAAATTTGATATGGCTGCTTCTTTATCGCCTCTTGATGTCAAACATGTTTGTGAAGGCTGTATTTTGGGTAAGATGCAGCATTCAAAGTTTCCAAAGGATGGTTCAGTTAGGCCACATGAAGGTTGTAGCTTGTGCATAGTGATTTTTGTGGGCCCATGCAAAGTCCGTCCTTGGCCAATTACCTTTACTTTGTGACTTTCATTGATGATTACCCCACGCATGCATGGGTGCATCCACTTAAAGCGAAGTCCAAAGTTTTTATGTGCTTCATACAATTTCTAGCTATGGCTAAAAATGTCTCGAAATGTACTATGGGCACCCTTCGTTCCGATCAAGGGGGGAGTATATGTCTCATGAATTTAATGCATTCTGACTAGTCATAAGATAAAACACCAATGTAGAGTTCCTTATATGCCTCAGCAAAATGGTGTTGCTGAGATGAAAACAGGTCACTTACAGAAATGGCACGATGTATGCTCAAAAGTCAAGCTTTGCCGCATTCGTTTTGGCTTGAGGCCATCATGTGTGGCACTTATGTACTAAACAAGTGTCATACAAAAGCTTTGCACTCTATTACTCCATATGAAGCATGGCAGGATAGAAAGCCTTCTATTGAGCACATGCGTGTTTTGGGCTATTTGGTATATGCTTTAGTCCCACAAACACAGCGCATAAAATTGGATGGCTGTCAAATGTATTTTTGTTGGTTATAGTGCTAAAAGCAAAGGTTATAGGTTGTATCATCCACAAACAAAGGATATTTTGGTTTCACGAGATGTTGTGTTTGGGGAAGATTTTGTTCAGCCCTTGCTGTAATGGAGTAGAGACAGTAATGTAAGCTCACAGGACAGTTATGACACTTTATTGCCTCTTTTCACTGGTGGAAGTTCGAATGTAAATTCTAATGAGACAAATGTACAGCCTTGGGGGTTTGTGAAAATGTTACAAATCAGCCTATTACTGGTGCAGATGTACATGATGTACTTGATGAGGAAAGGTCTGAAAATAAGCAGGCTAGATATATGCCAAAATGATTGGTGCATACATTGAGTGACAGTAAATTGGACACCTTTGTCTAGTCACACTCGTTCAGGCTCTTGTCATGCATCCTATGCATCTGATTGTTATGCTTTGGATGTGTCTAGCTTACATGATGTGGAGGAACCTCTATCTTTTGATGAAGCACATAATTTAGAAAATTGGATGGTTGCTATGCAATCAAAATGTGATGCACTTATAGAAAATGACACATGAACTTTATGTGATTTGCCTCCTAGCAAAAAGGCCATTGATACAAAGTGGGTTTACAAGTTGAAATGCAAGCCGGATGGTGAGATTGGTCGCTATAAGGCTCAATTTGTTGCAAAAGGGTTATGCACAACAAAAAGGCATAGATTATGAAGAGACTTTTTCTCCCACTTGTCGTATGACTACTATGCATTTTCTATGTGTATTGGTAGCTCATTTTGGTTGGGATGTACATCAATCAGACATTGTTACTGCTTTCTTGAATGGTGACATATTTGAGGAAGTTAATGTAATGCAGCCTCGCGGTTTTTTCAAGAAAGGACAAGAGGATAAGGTGTGCAAATGTAACATAGCTTTGTATGGGTTGAATCAATCTCCTCGTGCTTGGTCTGAGAAGGCTGACACTTATTTGGTCAAACGAGGCTTTTGTAGCAGTCCACAACAGAAAGCACATTGTATGTAAAGCATGAGGGTGATGTACTGCTCATTGTGGTTCTTTATGTAGATGATTTGCTGATCACTGGACGAAATGAGAGACATATTGTTAATTTTAAGCTTGAATTGAATGCTACTTTCAAGATGAAATATTTGGGGCTGTTGCATCATTACTTGGGTATACATTGTAAGTAGTGTGATGATGATATTGCCTTGTGTCAGAAAAGTTACATAGAGACATTGAAATGTAAGTTTGGACTTGAGAATTGCAAACCTATTGCCACTCCCATGGAAACAGGTTTGACATTGAGTCTTCATGATGTTGGTGATCCTGCAGATGTCACTCTTTACCAAACTGATGTTGGATGCTTCATTTATGTATGCAACACGAGGCCGTATATTCAGTTTGCAGTCTCACAACTCAGTAAATTTATGCATAGCCCAGGGTTTAAGAATTTGGCAGGCTGTCTCAAGAGGATTTTTTGCTACTTGAGTGGCACTTTACATCTTGGCTTATCTTATCCCAAGGGGGGATCATTGTTACCAGACTTACATGCTTTTTTGGACTTAGAATGGCCTGGTTGTTTTGACACACGAGTGTGCACAAGTGGTTTTGTTTCATGCTTGGCAGCTCATGCATATCATGGTTGAGCAAGAAGCAACCTATTGTGGCCACTCCCAATTGTGAGGTTGAGTACAGGGCAGTCTTCATAGCTACGGTTGAGTGTGTATGGCTCAGACACCTTATGGCTGATTTGGGTGTTGGATAGGACACTACCAACACTATCTACACTGACAATCATAGCAAATTTGCAGTTGCGAGGAACCCAATTTTTCATGCTCGCACAAAGCACATTGAGGTGCATTACCACTATGTCACGGAGAGGCTCTCAGCAAAAGAGATCATCTTGGCTTATGTGCCAACACACGACAACCTTGCAAATCTTGTCACAAAGGCATTTCTCGTGAGAAGTTCGAAGCTTTCCGCAAAGCTTTGGGCTTACTCCCCTTTGTGGACTGATCATGTCCTCAGGGCATGTCACTTCCCTTTCTCTATGTGCCAACTCTCATTCACCGCATCATTCCAGGGGGGATTTGTTACCATATACATGTGTAGTGATGTCTTTAAACACACTTAGGACCGCCGGGGCATTTTTTCCCTCTTTAGGAGGTTTTTACCCCATGCATTGTATATACGCCCATCATTCTAGGGCTATCTATCTTTCCACTGCTCACTAAGTAACACACTCTCTCTTGTGTGCCTTGAGCTTCCTTCGTCTTCTCTAAGCTGTGTGTGTTTTCCTGCAACCCTAATTCCAACATCAATGCCCGACTGAGTGTGCTAGAAGCATCCCTCCTTATATGAGAGCTTAGGCGGTTTGGTTAACAAAAGGGTTTGAGATTGTGAGCTCCCTTGTGCTTATTTTTTCCAATTAGAGATTTTGATGCTAGTTATTAGGGAACTAGTCAAGATTTAGGTATGCTACTCCTTCCCAAGGAATAAGAGTAAGAGATAGAGATATTTCAGCTTGAGTATGATGGAAAGAGAGATCCATGCAAGATTGAATATGATGGTGAATATGAGGGTGAGTTATGGTCCTGAGTGTAAGCGAGAGAGAGCTTAGTCTTACGATTATGATGATCTCTCCCTGGGAATGAGCTTGTTCCCTAGTTTTATAACTCTCCTCTCTCTTGCATTCTTATTCACCTTTCCAAATTTAGCTAATTACCCCTCCCCAGCACTAACTCCAATGCTAGTACAGGGCATGGAGAAGCATTTAGATAATGTGGTAGGTCAGATTTTGGCATGCATGATGTAAGATCCCCAATTTTTGGGTTTAAAAATAAGAAAATTAGTTTTAATATCTATTTTGTCAAATTTTGACTTAATATTCTTGATTGACAGTATTGGAAGGTTCTAAAGTAAAAAGCAAGGTCGTTTCCATGTTCTAGTAGGTTATACAAACGTTTGGTTCAGTTTTGAAAAAAATTGCTATTTTTAGCTTTTTTGCAAAAAGCAAGGTCAGATCCTTGATGTACGTGTTTTGGGAAACCTATGGTTCAATTTTGTAAAAATCTGCTTTTTGAGTGCTTTTCACACTATTTTAGCTTTTCATGATTTTTAGTGCTTTTTAGTGAAAAGCGAGTCCGCTTTCTTATTCCAGTGGACGAGGGGAACCTGTGGTTCAATTTTAAGAAATTTTTCTTTTTTTGCTTTTATGTTATTTTTAGCTTTTCGTGCTTTTCGGTGTTTTTGAAAAGCAATGTGCTTTTTAGGATGACCTAAACATAAAAATATTAATTTTACTCTCCACCGGATTTAAATTTGATCACCCGGAGCAAAAACGAGACAAAACGGGATTTTTATGGGAATTATTTTAAAAAAACGATCTATACGTATCTATTATAGGGAGTGGTTCAAGCTCTTTATCACCATGTCTGTAATCTCTTCTCTCTCGGGAAGAAGAAGAAGAAGAAGAAGAAGCATATTCTCTCTCTATTTGCTTACTGTCTCCTCTCTCGTTTCATGGTGTATGCGCTCTCCGGAAGCTTTCGTGGTGAATACCTCTATGTAGCTCTCATCACCGCTCTCGTATGGCAAAGCAAGAAGCCTTTCAACAGCCCCTAATTAATTCTAAAGCACGGTGAGAAGCTCTAAACTCCATAGCTATCATAATGTCACTCTCTATGTAGTTTCTCTGAGTAGTCACCCTCTCGTTGATTTTTTTTTCGTATACGAGTGCATGTATAGATTAGCCAAGTACGTATGCAACTGCCCCATGATTAATTCATCATGTTTAATACGTTGATTTATGCACATGATGCGATTATGATCACGTGCGTGTATAAAAAGCGCTTTTCATTTCACATCATAGAAAAAGTGCTTTTCTTAGGAACAATGTTTTGGTCATAACTCACAAACCGTTATGAATCAACCCGAACCCTTTATACCAGAGATAAAACACATCATTTAGAACGTTTTCTCTATTTGGTGTCATGTGAAAATCACCCAAGAGCTAAGAGATATGGTAAAAAACAGCTTGCTACCCACTGCACAACCAATTTTTTTGACTCCAGGCTCCTTGGAGAACCACTATACTGATTCACCGGATGGGCAAACCCACTTAACCAATTAAAAATCTTGATGACTTGATGATAAATGTATTTAGGTCTCCGTTAATACCTCGGGAATGCGAGTTATTAATCATTCCATAACCGGTTTTGCTTACGCTATAGGGGTGCTACCAAGGGGGATGTTGGAATTAGGGTTGCAGAGAAACGCACATAGCTTGGAGAAAACTGGGTTCCTCGCAACTACCAATGCACTCCAACTGTCAGTGTAGATAGTGATGGCAGTGTCCTGTCCAACACTCAAATCAGCCATAATGTGTCTGAGCCATACACAGTCAACCGAAGCTATGAAGACAGCCTTGTACTCAGACTCACAACTCAAAGTGGCCACAGTAGGTTTCTTCTATCTCAACCATGATATACATGAACTGCCAAGCATGAAACAAAAACCACTTGTGGACACTCGCGTGTCAAAACAACCAGCCCAATCTGAGTCCAAAAAAGCATGCAAGTCTAGCGGCAATGATCCCCCCTTGGGATAAAGCAAGCCAAGATGTAAAGTGCCACTAAGGTAGCAAAAACTCCTCTTGACAGCCTGTCAATGCTTAGACCATGGGCTATGCATAAATCTGTTGATCTCTGAGACTACATACTGAACATCTGGCCTCGTGCTGCATACATAAATGAGGCATCCAACAACAGTTTGGTAAAGAGTGACATCTAAAGGATCACCAACATCATGTCGACTCAATTTCAAACCTATTTCCATGGGAGTGGCAATAGGTTTTCAATTCTCAAGTCCAAACTTACATAGCAATGTCTCTATGTAATTTTTCTGACACAAAGCAATACCACCATCACACTGCTTAAACTGTATGCCCAAGTAATGATGCAACAACCCCAAATCTTTCATCTTGAAAGTAGCATTCAAATCAGCCCTAAATTCATCAATATTTATCTCATTTGTTCCAATGATCAACAAATCATCTACATAAAGAACCACAATGAGAAGTACATCACCCTCACGCTTTACATACAATGTGCTTTTTGTTGGACTGTTACGAAAGCCTTGTTTGACCAAATGAGTGTCAGCTTTCTCATACCAAGCACGAGGAGATTGCTTCAACCCATACAAAGCCTTGTTACATTTGCACACTTTGTCGTCGTGTTCTTTCTTGACAAAACCGCGAGGCTACGTTACTGAAACTTCCTTAAATATGTCACCATTCAAGAAAGCAGTAACAATGTCTGATTGATGTACATCCTAACCAAAATGAGCTGCCAATGCACATATAAAATGCATAGTAGTCATACGACAAGTGGGAGCAAAAGTATCTCCATAATATATGCATTTTTGTTGTGCATAACCCTTTGCAACAAGTCGAGCCTTATGGCAATCGATCTCACCATTCGGCTTGCGTTTCAACTTGTGAACCGGATAAGAGGCATGAGGAGCCTCGAGCCAAAAAAAATGTTGTAAAGCTTGACTCTTGACCATACATCTTGCCATTTTTGTAAAAGACCTATTTTTCCTCACAGCAACACCACTTTGTTGAGGCGTATATGGCACTGTACATTGGTGTTTTATCCCACGACTAGCCAGAAATGCATTAAATTCATGAGACATATACTCCCCCCCTCGATTGGAATGGAGGGTGCCCATAGTACATTTCGTTCAACCATAGCCAGAAATTGTTTGAAGCACATAACAACTTCGAACTTCGCTTTAAGCGGAAATACCCATGCATGCCTGGAGTAATCATCAATCAAAGTCACGAAGTACAGGTAATTTCCCAAGCACGGAATTTGCATGGGCCCACAAACACCACTATGCACAAGTTGCAATATTCATGTGGCCCTAACTGAGCCATCCTTTGAAAACTTTGAACGCTGCATCTTGCCCAAAATACAACCTTCACAAACATGTTTCACAGGTGCTTCAAGGGGCAGCAAAGAATCAACCATATCAGATTTCTGCAAACGCAACAGACTGGCAAAATTCAGATGACCAAAATGTGCATGCCAAAGTTTTGCATATGAAATAGCCCTTGAATCTGCAAATGCATTTGCAAAATTCTGTCCACGCTTGTCGTACAAAGTGAGCTTATACAACCCACAGAAAAAAGGGCCAGATGCAACAACTTCATCACCAAATTTGAGATCATGAACTGTACATTTGTCATCCACAAATTTGACTACAAGTCCAAGTCTAGCAAGTGCAAATACATATGAAAGATTCTTCTTGATCCCAGGGACATAAAGTGCATCAACAAGTGTGAAAGAATTTCCATTTGTAGCAATAAGCAGAATCTTTCCAACTCCTTGAACCGGATAAGAGGCATTTTTGGCACAAATGACCGAATTCCCATGAGGGACAGACTCGAGAGAGGTGAACAATTCATGATGTGAGGTAATGTGCTTTGTAGCACCACTATCAAAATACCACACATGTGAATCTGCAGCAACTAACAAGCATGCACCATGGACAGCAAGATTGTAAGTGCACTCTACACTAAAAACCCATTCTACATCAATATCAGCATCACAGTCTCCTTTGATAGAAACTCAACAATGGCTGCATTTGTAGTGGAACCAGCATTTGCAGTGGAACCACCCTCTCTCTTCTTAGCCTCTTTGGCCTTCAACTTAGGACACTGCTTGATCAAATGATCATTAACTCTACAATAATGGCAATGCATCTTCTTTTTGCCCTTATCACCAAAATTTCCAGACGAATTGCTACTAGCAAAAGCATTAGGAAAAAAAATTGCCACTGGCAGCAAAACCATAAGAAGTGGTTGCATTGCTATTACCACCCTTTCTTTGAGAAGCAATAAAAGCCTGTTCAACTGCACACTGCCTAGTGATGATTTTTCTGGAAAGGGACTCTTGCAACAGCAATGTGCTTAATGCATCAAACTTGACAACTTTAGGATTTCCTTGGGTCATCGAGAACAGTATCTCGATGATAAGCATCGAGAACAGTCTGCACAAGGTGGCTGTCTGAAATGACTTCACTTGCAAAAATAAGTTTCTCATTGATATCCTTGACACCGGCAAGGAAAGTGTCCATGTCATCTTCCTCATGCATAATCTTTGATTCCAGCTCTTTATGCAGCAAAGCAATTTTAGCCTCATTGCGGCTTGCATAAAGACATGCTAGAATATCCCAAGCCTGTTTTGCAGATTTTGTTGAACAAATGTGCGGAACAATGGTACGCTTCACAGACAACGCAATCAATGCATGACCCTGCATGTCCTTTACATCCCAGCGAGATTGTTCTGTCGTAGGCAAAACAACTCTAAGAGCAGCAATTCTTGCAGCAAGACCTGCAACATCGTCAACATCACCTGCATCCTCAGAACCAGGACGTACATCAATGCCTTGCATACTATTCTAGACTCCCTTTGACACAAGAACATGTTGCATCATGTAAGCCCACATAGGGTAATTGTCCCCATCCAACCTGTCCTCAGCAGCAAACATCTTGAATACATTTGTGTTGTTGTCAACCATGGTAAATGTTGCGCCTGATGTGAAAACTGCCCATAAAGAGGAGAAATGAAGCTAGAACAACACGTGCTATATAGCACAAACTGTAGAAGACTGTAAGGCACCTGTTATGCAGAAAGTGGCACTGACAAAAATTTTGCACAAAATGACAAAATTGCATGTGCAGACCTGCCTGTAGTGGAAACGGACGCCGAAATGAGCTTGAATCAAAAATCTGAGCAGACTGAACTCTACGAGCTCACCCAAAATATTTTTCAACCTATGAATGCTCGCCAAACCCCACTAAAATCGGAGAAAGTGAGCAAGCGTGTGCTGGAGCTCTTAACCTAAAGGTCGGTGCTGTTTTGCATCATGTTTATGGTGATGAAATTTTATCATATGATGTATGGAAACTTATGGATTGATGTGGATGCCTCATATGCATGGTTATGATTGCTTTCCACCTTTTTAGGTCGAAACTAGATCTCTGTGCTAGGGAGGTGAAGTGCAGATGTGATGATGCATCAACTTTGCATGGTTGAATGTTGTCAAAATTGGATTTTTATATCATGAGTAGTTGCTGGTCGAAATTCTTTTTATGCATGAAAGAATCATGTCCTAAGATTCATAAGTGTATGGACTCCGATTGATAGCAGGAGATATATCAAACTCCAAGTGTGGGAGTTGGTTTAGTGCGATTTTCACTTGTGGTTAAGGGCTCAGATTCCCTTCTGGATTGTGGTTGCGATTTTTTGGTGGAAAACGGTGTGGCTCATGTTTTTTTTTCTAGACATGGTTATGGTGTTGAAATTTTTGCAGCCATGTTATGTTCTAAAGTGGTTATGCAGGATTGGTCGTACCTCACCTAAGTTGGTGGAGTGCTCACTTATGTGATGTGATTGCATTATGGTTTATGGTTTTGGGATTGGATCATGAAGTGATCTAGATGGTTTATGGTAGATGTGTAAGGATAGAGACCCTGTACAGTCTAACTGCTTGGAAAAGATTGTTTGTGCATATGGAAAGTGCTATTGTGATTGGAGTCACGTGTTATTCTTCTCATGGTAGAGTTGCTACAAGAATAGGATCACCTACATCGCTTAGCCTTAGACTAATGGGTCATTGACCTGGGCTTTGTTGGATCGGGGGTGTTGCCTAGGTCTTCTTCTTTTTGTTAGGCTCACCGTCGGGGGTTGAATGACTTACATGGCTAACACGTCGGGGATTTTTCCTTGGCTTTGCCTTAACACCCGGTGGTGCTGGGCATCGAAGAGGCGTGCACCTAAACTAGTATGGTTGGCGTTAATACTCTACCACCTACTGGTACTGGGGATCCTTTTAGAGCTCGGGTTCATGGAGGGAGGTGAAGTGGCCTCAACTTATGTTTGGTTCAGGTAGGTTAGAGGTGTTCTGGATCGCTCTCTGTGAAGTGAAATTCTCTCTGTCCGTAGTAGAGAGGATGTGGATGGGTGGACCGGTCGATCCCGTCCGGTGCTCTGCTAGTTATTTTGTCATAAAGTTTTTTTGATGTTATGATATACTCAAATTTTTTCATTGCATTAATACATGGTTGTCTGTTTCATTTAGATGGGGCATTTAAAGATTCTCTGTTGTTATTTTCTCATGTCTTAGTGCACTCTCTTTCACCCTCCACTATATTCTCCCTCTCTCTCATCCCGCAATGCGGTGTACACATATATTCCCCCTCCACAATGTTATACTTTTCTTGAGTACGCTTTCATTCATAACACCCATTCAGGGGTAGCACTAGTCGCTAGGTGTCTTTGGATGCATTCCGGCTCATGGCCTAAACTCCATGCTTCGTCAGGCAGTGAGAGCTCCTCCCCTGTGTAAATGCTTCTGCAACTCTGATGTATATTGAAAATTGTATATTTTGTGCATAGACACCCGGGGAGGGATATCTCTCACCTAGTATCAAAGCCTATGGGTAAGGTTATGGGGATAGCCTAAAGCCTAATACTAGTTGGGTTAGTTATGCATCGTGCACGCATTCATCTATGCTATTTGGGAAGGGATATTGTATTCATGATGCATCTGTAAGTGACATCGGTTGGTGGTACTTGTTTGACTTGTCTTCTTGAGTGGAAGTGTCTGATTGAGTTATGGTGAAGTAGTTGAAGTGTTCAACAAAGGTATTGTGTTTCTTTGAATGTTTGTTTTGTAGTAACAAATGGCTCCCAGAGTGACGTCTGAATGCTTTAGATAGGGGAATTAGGTTTTGGACATAGTGTTCAACAATATGGCAACACGGTTTTCCAAGGATGAACGAAAACTCTTTTACTTAGAAATCGGGACCACAGTCTTTGGCATGCCAGGAAGCACAACTTGTTGGAAGAGTGTTGACCATAGTTACCTTACCCATCACCAAGAACCCTTCCGCCAATTCTGCATCTATATTGATGACTATCCAAGAGATTGGTTTGCCAACGTCGGGCTACTTCAAATCAGAATATGGTTAGTCCTAGAAGACATGTTGTACTGCTTGGCGATGTGCTCTCAAATGTTGAGGATTGCCGAAGTTGCTAAGAAGTTTGAAGCTCTTGCAGCTGTCATAGGAAAAGAAAAGCTAGAAGGTAACTACAGACCACGTTGTCACGTGGGAGGTCTAATAGAATACCCTGTCATGAGAGTTAAGATAATATTTAGAGAATTAGCTCCAAGAAACCCATAATATTGTAATGAAGTCATAAAAATCAAATTTTAATGGAATAAAAGAAGCATAGATTCAGTTTTGGTTCACATATGTACTAAGCTTCTCTCTCCTTGCCTTGTTTTTAGATATATCTTCTTAATTGTCTAGATGAACTCCGAAGTGATTTTGCACAAAGGGTCTTTTTCAATCATGCGGTTGGATTCAGTCTCCATTGGGGAATTGAAGTGATTCAAGTTTCAAAGGGGACTAGAGACTGCCTTGTACTGAACACTTACATAGAATGAGAGTTATATGTTGAAGCTCAACCTGAATATCAAACACAAGTCCTTGATATGTTTATGACCAACCCACAGCTTTTGGGTAAAGAAAAAGATCCAAGAAGGCAGCGTTAAAGTGCAATGATATGTTATATACCTTAACCTATGTTCTCTTTTGAACATATCAAGTCAAGAACTCATACTAAGTAAGAAGGCCCTTGTGCTAAACCAAAGGTACGGCTTTTGTGACAAGGTCATAATCAGAGTATGGAAGAAGTCAAATGGTGGCAATCAATTCTATTATGTACCCCAGGATTGGTTCAATAGAGTCTATTGACCTATTCTCAAATACAACCCTCACAATGTCACTGTTACCTTTGATGACTACGAGAAGCCCAGGTGTATTAATGACTTTGTCCAAGCACGATCAATGGCAGTGAACTCAAGTAGATATTTCTACAGAGGTGATGTAAATGAACGGCATGATCATGTATATTGCTTTAATGGATTACCACCCACGGATGTATCATGAGGGAAGGAATGGTACGAAAAGGAAGACGTGAATTTTAATGCACAAGCTGAGTTTTAAAATTTGAAACTCGAGATGTGAACAAGTTTAGGTGTAGAATCTTAGTTGTAGGAACCAAGAATTGGTTCATAAGACCCTTTCGTATTTATGTATCTCCCTAAAAACACTATGTATCTTTTTGGTCTTCTATGGTTATAAAAATTTGATTTTGATATAGCACAAATTGTTTGAGGATATAATATTTGAGTTTGAATCTTGGTTTTATCATTCTAACTAACATGAGTGATGGGGTGTGTGTGTAGATGACTGACATCTTACCTGGAGGGATATGGACGAATATACTCTCCCGCCTTATGGTGGAGGAACGTTTCCAAACTGGAGTGGAAGTGCAAAGGGTTATCACTACCACGCATAATGAGGAAGAGAAGAAACTATCAATGTCTACGAATTGTATTGTACCTAACATGCTGCAGAGAACCTTGAGTTTAGACCACCTGAGCATAAACCTTGGCCTGTTGGGAGTATCGAGCGGATACAATCCAAGTTGGGAAAGGAGATTCTTGTCACTAATCAAATATTATACACAAAGGCTTATGAACTTACCCTAAGATCGACAAAGGAAACATGGATCTTAGGGTAATTGTGTAGTAGGTTACCATGCCTCCTAGAGGAAATGCGGCTGCTGCTAACGCACACGCACCTATTGTTCCTCAACACACCATCATTGATAAAGACATCGATGGTATGCTTTGCAAGTCTCAAGCTAGAAATTTTAACGAGAAAGGCAAAGATGTAGGCAAAGTTCTTGAAGATTGGATTGAGCGCATGGATTATTACTTTGATTTGACTCATTCATTAGTAGTAAACAAAGCTATCATCGCTATGTTCAAACTAGAGAATATAGCCAAGTGTTCATGGAGAGACCATTGCACAGAAAAACAATGTTGACCCTAATGCTCCAGCTTGCGATTACCTTGAAACCCATCTCAAGAAGAACTATCAGAACAAAGTCTATCATTCTGACCGTATGAATGACTTTCTTGATTGTACTCAAGGAACCAAAGATCTGGAATCATACTATCAACATTTCTTAACCTTGTCAAGTATGCTCCAGCAGGGATGACTCAAGAGGTCAAAGTAGCTCAATTCATATCAGGGTTACATAATGCTATGAAGACTAGACTCCAGAGTCCTTGTCTTACCAATTTTGCAGATGTCCTTGATGCAGGAAAACCCATTGAAATAGAGTTATCTACTACCGAAAAGAGGAAACTAGAACCTGTTCTGTTTGTGAAATCAAAAAGCCTTATCCCGAGGAGGAACAAAGGTCTAGGAATCGACAACAAAGAAGAGAGAGCTTATTACGTATGAAAGCCAGACAGGATCATTTGTGCTACACTTGTCTTGATCTTGGTCATCAATCCAGGGATTGTCCATTTAACAATGCTCGCACAAAGCACATTGAGGTGCATTACCACTATGTCAGGGAGAGGCTCTCAGCAGGAGAGATCAGCTTGGCTTATGTGCCAACACAAGACAACCTTGCAGATATTTTCACAAAGGCATTGTCTTGTGAGAAGCTCGAAGCTTTCCGCAAAGCTTTGGGCTTACTCTCCTTTGTGGATTGATCATGTCCTCATGGCATGGCACTTCCCTTTACTCATGTGCCAGCTCTTGTTCACCGCATCACTCCAGGGGGGATTTGTTACCATATACATGTGGTAGTGATGTGTGTGAACACACTAGGACCGCAGAGGCATTTTTTCCCTCTTTAGGAGGGTTTTTCCCCCGAGCATTGTATATACGTCCATCACTGTAGGCTATCTATCTTTCCATTGCACACTAAGTAACACACTAGATGGGAATGTTAACCATCAACCTCATGCACAAGGAGGAGGAAATCAAAGACTTCAAGGAAGACCTCAAGTTAACAGAGCTCAAGGGACTAGAGGTGAAGGAAATCAGGCAAATGCTGCAATTGAACATCAGGGAGTGAATGAACATTTTTTAGTAATTCAAACCCAAGCAGAGTATCAAGGTAACCATTTTACATTATTGATTGATTCAAGGAGTACACATTCTTTCATATCTCCTAAGTGCATCAGAAACCTCATTTTGCCTTAACACCCTGATATAGACCTTAAAGTAGAATTAGCTACGGGTAGAAAGGTTAGATCTTCTACTCTAGTGGGTAACTTGAATTTTGTTTTGGATGGTCATAATACTTCTGCAAAATTTAGAATCTTACCCATAGGAATTTATGATGGAATTCTAGGAATGGATTGGCTTAAAGGCAATGATGCTCACATACATTATAAAGACGCTTCATTGACTTTCAAAAATGGCCAAAAATCCAGGGTTACAGTTATTGGGCAAACCTAAGCTCAGAGTAGTGAACTTTACCAAACTTATGAAAAGTCATAGAAAAAATGGAAGGACTTATGCAGTAAAGCTTAACCCTAAGGAGAACAAAATAGATTCACCTAAACGAGAATGGACAATAGAATTTGATTATGTATTTTCCAAAGAACTTTCACAATTACCACCCAAGCGTGATCTTGATCATGCAATAGAGCTTACTCCAAGAGCTCAAGTAGTTGTCCATAGACCCTACAAAATGTCAGTACCTAAATCTGCGGAACTCAAGGAGCAATTAACTCAACTCCTTGAACAAGGCTTTATTCAACCCAGCGTTTCTCCATGGAGTACTCATGTTCTCTTTAATCAAAAGAAGGATGGTACTCTACATCTTTGTATTGATTATCGTGGATTGAACCAGGTAACAGTCAAGAATAAGTATGCAATACCAAGGATTGATGAACTGCTTGACCGATTACATGGAGCTTCTATCTTCACAAAAAATGATCTTAAGTCAAGGTATTACCAAATCCGAATCAAGGAGGAGGACATACCAAAGACAGGATTTAATACTCATTTTGGACATTATGAATTTACAGTTATGCCTTTTGGACTTACCAATGCTCCAACAACTTTTAATCGTCTCATGACCAATGTGTTTCAAGAGCATCTTGATGATTTTGTTATTGTCTTCTTTGATGATATCCTGGTTTACTTAAGAAACAGAGAAGAACACGAACACCATGTGTGGCGAGTACTTGAACTTCTCCGTCAAAATCAACTTTATGCCAAACGTAGAAAATGCACCTTCTTTATTGACAAAAGGAAATATTTGGTATTTATTGTATCCAAAGATGGTGTTTCTACTGATCCAAGTAAGATCGAAGCTTTTGTAGGTTGGCCTACACCAAAATCAATATGAAAAGTACGTGGCTTTCTTAGTTTAACAGGATGGTATCGTATATTTATTCAAGGCTACTCTAAGATTGCATCTCCATTTACTAATACACTTAAGAAGGCTAAAGTGTTTACCTGGAATGAACGTTCTCAAGCTAGTTTTGAGAAACACAAAGAATCTTTCGTGAATGCTTCAATACTACAGCTTCCAGACTTCTCAAAGACATTCACTGTGCTCACTGATGTAAGTGGACAAACAATTGGTGGTGTTCTGTCGTAAGAAGGAAAACAAGTAGCTTATGAATCTCGTAAGTTACGTATACATGAGTTAAATTATCCTACACATGACTTGCAATTGAAATGTCTCCTTTTCAAGCATTGTACAGACAAGAGTGTCTTACTCCACTCAAATGGACAAACCCGCTTATACGAGTTCAAGCATCCAAAGAAATGTTGGAGGAAATGCAACTACAAACCGATCTTATACGGCAAGATATTAAGACTGCTCAAGATAGACAGAAGAGTTATGCTGACCCAAAACAATCTGCAAGACTTTTTGAAGAGGGCGATATGGTATTTCTGAGAGTAAAACCCAAACGTAGCTCTTTATCAATGGGTAAGTGTAAGAAGCTAAGTGCTAGATATTGTGGACCTTTTCCAATCACAGAGAGGATTAATGATCAAGCTTACAGACTCTTGTTACCACCACACATAAAGGTACATAATGTTTTTCACGTCAACTTGCTCAAGAAGTATGTACCTGATTTGCGACATATTCTTGATGATTCTTTATTATCTACCTCTTTTGATGGAACTTTTGAAGTATATCCCGAAGTGATACTTCAGAGTAGAACTAAGCCTCTACGTAATCGAACCATTATTGAACCCCTTGTTAAATGGTCAATGTATCCTCATGAAGATGCCACTTGGGAATGTGACGATGTAATGAAACTAAATTATCCAGATTTCATGTCGCGGTGAGGACACCTCGAATTTTTCAAGTGTGGGAGGATGTAAGATACCCAATTTTTGGGTCTTTTTAAAAAATAAGAAAATTAGCTTTCAATATCTATTTTGTCAAATTTTGACTTAAGATGCTTGATTGACACTATTGGAAGGTTCTAAAGTAAAAAGCAAGGTAGTTTCCATGTTCTAATAGGTTAGACGGATATTTGTTTCAGTTTTGGAGAAATCCGCTATTTTTAGCTTTTTATGCTTTTAGGTGCATTTTTTACAAAAAGCAAGGTCAGATCCTTGATTTATGTGTTCTAGGAAAGCTATGGTTCAATTTTGTAAAAATCTTCTTTTTGAGTGCTTTTCACATTATTTTTAGCTTTTCATGATTTTTAGTGCTTTTTAGTGAAAAGAAAGTCCGCTTTCTTATTCCAATGGACGAGAGAAACCTGTGGTTCAATTTTAGGGAATTTTTCTCTTTTTTTTCTTTTTACGCTATTTTTAGCTTTTTGGCATTTTTGAAAAGCAATGTGCTTTTTAGAATGAGCTAAACATAAAAATATTAATTTTAGTCTCTGTCTGATTTAAAAATGATCACATGAAGCAAAAACGGGACCAAACGACTTTTTATGAGAATTATTTTATAAAAAGCGGTACCATAAATACGTTGGGGCAGTACGGGAAAGTCATAATTATGTCGGGACATTACGATGCGGCATAGTCTAGCTAAGGTTCCATTAGTTGGTCGGATATTGTTCAATTGGCCAATTTTGCTGTAAAAATTGAATGGTAAGTGGGAAAGTTGACCACCAAAAGCAAATTCATGTTTTTAGCAAAGTTCCCAAAAGTAGGAAGCTATTCTTGGCTCAAAAACTAGCGCTACCTTCTAGCTTGGGCATCACTCTGGCTTGCTGCACTTGCCTATAAATTGCCAATTAGTGCTTAGTTTTCAGTGCCATCTGTTGCATCTATTATCGCAAGGCTATATGTATCTATTGTACGGAGTGGTGCAAGCTCTTCATCACCATCTCCATAAGCTCTTCTCTTGAGAAGAAGAAGAAGAAGAAGGATGTTCTCTCTCTACTTGTTTACTATCTCCTCTCTCGTTTCACGGTGTACGCGCTCTCCGAAAGCTTTCGTGGTGAATACCTCTACATAGCTCTCATCATTGCTCTCTTGCGGAAAATCAATAAGCCTTTTGACAGACCCTAATCAATTCTAAAGCATGGTGAGAAGTTCTAAACTCCATAGCTTTCATAATCTCACTCTCTATATAGTTTTTCTGAGTAGTCACCCTCGATGATGATTGTTTTTTTGTATACGAGTGCATGTATAGATTAACTGAGTACATATGAAGTTTCTTCATGATTATTTCATCATGTTTAACACGTTGATTTATGCACATGATGCGTTTATGATCACGTGCGTGCATAAAAATCGCTTTTAGTTTCACGTAATAGAGGCGGTAGGAACACTATTTTGGTCATAACTCACAAACCGTTATGAATCAGTCCGAACCCTTTATACCAGAGATAAAACACATCACTTAGAACATTTTCTCTCTTTGGCATCATGTGAAAATCACTCAGGAGCTAAGAGATATGGTAAAAAAACAGCTTGCTGCCCACTGCACAACCAAATTTTTTGATTGCAGGCTCCTTGGAGAACCACTGTATAGATTCACCGTATGGGCAAACCCACTTAACCAATTAAAAATCTTGATGAAAATTGATGATAAATGTATTTATGTCTCCGTTATCACCTCAAGAAAGCAAGTTATAATCGTTCCATAAACCGGTTTTGCCTACGTGTTTAGGGGTGCTACCAAGGGGGAGTACCATATAACGGTGTGAGTTAATCGAGCTGTTTATGTATGATTTTGGTTTGTTTTGGTGATTTGATTTCAATTATTAGATACCCATAAACATATGTGAGGGTATATGGTTAGACAACCCGAACCGCGTAGGCAGATATGATTAAAGTCGTTCCTTTTTGGGTTACCGTTTGTTGTGTAAGTACCATATGGGTAAAGTAATGTGATAAAGTGCTAGTCTATATTATGGAGCTGAGCTTGATGCATTGTTTTGAGGTCAAATACTTTCATTTGCATGTTATGCATGCTCCAAAGATGTCGAAAAGTTGTTTTTTGCATATGTGTGAAGTTATGGTTTAAGGTTGACCTAAAGGTCGGAGCTGTTTTGCATCATGTTTATGGTGATGAAATGTTATCATATGATGTATGGAAACTTATGGATTGATGTGGATTCCTCATATTCATGGTTATGATTGCTTTCCACCTTTCTAAGTCGAAAATAGCTCTATGTGCTAGGGAGGTGAAGTGCAGATGTGATGATGCATCAACTTTGCATGGTTGAATGTTGTCAAAATTGGATTTTTATATCATGATTAGTTGGTTGGACCTTTTTTATGCATGAAAGAATCATGTCCTAAGAGTCATACATATATGGACTCTGATTGACTGCATGGGATATGTGAAACTTCCAATGTGGGAGTTGGTTTAATGCGATTATGATTTGTGGTTAAGGGCTGAGATTCCCTCATGGATTATGGTTGTGATTCTTTTGTGGAAGTCGGTGTGGCTAATGGTTTTTTTTCTGGATATGGTTATGCTACCGAAATGTTTGCAGCCATGTTATGTTGTAAAGTGGTTATGCAGGATTGGTCGTGCCTCACCTAAGTTGGGTGGAGTCCTCACCCGTGTGATGTGATTGTATTATGGCTGAAATATGTTTGAAAATGATGCTTGCAAAGATTTGTTGAGTTCCATATTATGAATGAGAGTGTGATTATGCTTTGAAGAAATTGGTGAGTATCGTAAAAGGTGAACAGAGCCGGGTACCATAGTGTATGATGGCATGAATAGCCATGCAATAGTTGATGAGGTTTGTATAGAGGATTTAACGAGTTCATTTTAGGAAGAGAATGGGATCTAGGAGGGCCTCTTTATTTGGCATTTTAAGGAGTCAAAACTTTGGTATTAAGAAAGCAATCAAAAAACGGCTTTTGAATTCAAACAATCCAAATGGCTAGTTTATTTGAATTCAAACCCCTCAGAATGAAATTTGAAATATAGCAAGAAAAACCATATCATGTAACATACCTATGGAAAGATCTTAGCATGTAGAACGCACATCTACAATCTCCGCTCAAATCTAAGATCGTCTGTAGGAGTTATGGAAGACCGAAAATCATAAAATTGTTCATCTCCTTTTTGGGGAAAAAAAGTGCATCCTTTGACCACTCTTACACACCCACCATTCTTGCACACATGGTATGCACCTATTCATCAAAATGTTAATCACATCCATAATCTCATGGCAAATAAAGAGGCCCTCTTAGACCGTATACTCTTTTAGCGATAATTGTAACATGTACGATGGAGCTTATTGAACCTATCACATTTGATTCTTTTGCGAGAGATGTGGAAGTATGCATAGATGATGATATGGCTACTAGAGTTTATCTCCCCTTTTGGATCAATGTGAAGATATCTGGAATGAGAACGTACATGGGCCTAAATTTGATTTGATGCTAGCGGAATTCATGGGGCCTATGTACAAGAAAATTGAAAGTTAAGGCGGATGGAACACAACATTAAAGAACATAATTATTTGGAAAATGGACACACAAAGCATGGATGTCAAGAACAAGATGTCAGCAGCAAAAGAAAACAGGTTGCGGGGTCCAAGTTAGCATTTTACGGAGAGTGAGTGGACGTATTCAGTGGCGTCCTCTCTATTGTTGATAAGGACCTGGAGCCCAAAGTGGTCCTCAATCACCCATTTGGGAGAGTATTAGGAGTGAGAGTTATATGGGCCAATCATCCTATCACCATAGTGAACATCTATGGTCCTTGTAATGCCAAGGATAAAGCCAAATTGTGGATGCATCTTAGGGACTTCCCTTTAGAAGGTGAGTGGGTTTTGATAGGAGACTTTAATATGGTGGAGAAGATCAAGGAGAGAACAGGCTGTGCCAATTTGTTGGCAAGTTCTAAAAATAATAAATGGCTCGGTCTCTGTGAGAAATGGACTTTGATGGACCTATGGGAGACACAACATACACAAACCTCCAGTATGCCGGCACGGCATCTCGGCTCAACAGATGCTACTTCTCTCATTAAGCTAACTAGATCCATCGCTACTTGAGATGAAGGTGCTAACAATGAAGAGTCTCAGACCATCTTCCCTTACACTTGGAGCTCGGGAAAGCCAAAGGGGATAAGAAGACCCCTAGTGGGAGTAAAAAGCTACTGATCATGGGGGCACACTTACTCAAAGACCCTTTGTTTAGAAGCCTTGCGAAGAAATCTATCTGTAAACCTTGAGGTGTGTTGGAATTAGGGTTGCAAGGAAACGCACACAGGTTGGAGAAGATGAAGGAAGCTCAAGGCACACAATAGAGAGTGTGTTACTTAGTGTGCAATGGAAAGATAGCCCTAGATTGATGGGCGTATATACAATGCACGGGGGAAAAACCCTCCTAAAGAGGGAAAACATGCCCCAGTGGTCCTAGTGCGTTCACACGCATCACTACCACATGTATATGGTAACAAATCCCCCTTGCAGTGATGCGGTGAATGAGAGATGGCACATGAGTAAAGGGAAGTGCCATGCCTTGAGGACATGATCAGTCCACAAAGGGGAGTAATCCCAAAGCTTTGCTGAAAGCTTCAAGCTTCTCACAAGACAATACCTTTGTGAAAAGATCTGCAAGGTTGTCCTGTGTTGGCACATAAGCCAAGCTGATCTCTCCTACTGAGAGCCTCTCCCTGACATAGTGGTAATGCACCTCAATGTACTTTGTGCGAGCATGAAAAACTAGGTTCCTCGCAACTGCCAATGCACTCCAACTGTCAGTGTAGATAGTGTTGGCAGTGTCCTGTCCAACACCCAAATCAGCCATAAGGCGTCTGAGCCATACACACTCAATTGTAGCTGTGAAGACTGCCCTGTACTCAGCCTCACAACTCGAAGTGGCCACAGCAGGTTTCTTCTTGCTCAACCATGATATACATGAACATCCAAGCATGAAACAAAAACCACTTGTGGACACTCGCATGTCAAAACAACCAGCCCAATCTGCCAATGCTTAGACCCTGGGCTATGCATAAATTTGTTGACCTGTGAGACAGCAAATTGAATATCTGGCCTTCTGTTGCATACATAAATGAGGCAGCCAATAACATTTTGGTAAAGAGTGACATCAGCAGGATTGCCAGCATCATGTAGACTCAACTTCAAACCTGTTTCCATGGGAGTGGCAATAGTTTGCAATCCTCAAGTCCAAACTTACATAGCAATGTCTCTATGTAACTTTTTCGACACAAGGCAATACCACCATCACACTGCTTAAACTGTATGCCCAAATAATGATGCAACAACCCCAAATCTTTCATCTTGAAAGCAGCATTCAAATCAGCCTTAAATTCAGCAATATGTATCTCATTTGGTCCAGTGATCAACAAATCATCTACATAAAGAACCACAATGAGAAGTACATCACCCTGTTAACCCTCGCGGCACACGGACACCGATCACCTACGACGGACGTGTATTATGTATTTGGTAGAGTCAGGTACCGGGCTTGTCGGACCAATAGGGAAAGGTAGAGTGATCGCCGATGAGAGGCGCACTTTAACTTGGACATTCAAGGGATTAGTTGGTTAAGCATGGACGCCCAAGTGTGAATGGGGTGAGCTCCTATAAAAGCCAACTAAACCTAATTTTTACTCATTCTCTCATTTGTGCAATTGAAGAGTGCTCTTGCTCCATCTCCATCTTCTTCTTCTTCTTCACCTCCTTGTGTGTGTGTGTGACAGAGAGAGAGAGAGAGGGAGAGTGTGTGTGCGATCGAGCATTACGAAGGCACGACGGCGGCGAAGCGGTTGAGCGCGGCACGACTGCAGCTTCTTCTTCATCGTGGCGAGGAATCCACCACGAAGGCGAGCGTAGAGCGGTGAGTGACACACCCTTTGTTTTCTTGAGCTTGCTAGTTTAGGCTTGTTGTGTGCTTGGAGCCGTTTGTGGCTCGCATACGGTGTATTGGCAAGTCCCTTGCTTCGACAGTGCGGCAAGGAGTGCACATTTTTGGCGCCGTTGCCGGGGATATGCCCTACACTAAGCTCGGTTAGCACTTTACGCTTCCTTGTGGTGCAATTTCTATCATAGGAAAGGCAGGGAAGGAGTGTGTGGAGATTTCTGTTTTTTGCGTTTTCTGCAATTGCTGTCAAGTTTCAATTTCTGCTATTGTCTGCGTTTTTTCAATTTCTGCAATTTCTGCAATTTCAAGTTCGGCGTTTTCAATTTCTGCAATTTTCTGCATTTCTGTCAATTTGCTGTAATTTCTGCGTTTTTTCTGCATTTTCTGTCAATTTCTGCAATTTCTGTGTTTTTTTCAATTTCTGCATTTTTCTGCATCAAAAAAAATAATAATAATGAAATAAAATTTTGGAAAAAAAGTTTTTCGAAAAAAAAAATAAAAGGAAAAAATAAAAAATAAAAGGAAAAAAATTTCGGAAATTAAAAACGCGAGCGAGCGGACGGCGAAATTTTTCCGAAAATAAAAAACGTGTCTCTTAAACGAACGGGTTGGTTTGTATAAAAGATAGATCGGGATCATTTTCCCAAGCCCAAGCCCAAGCCCAAGCCCAGGCCCAGGCCTCAGTCCTCAGTCTTATGATATATACTAGACGCACTCTTATATATATACCTTACTCCCTCAAGAGAGAATGAGAGCATGTGGGACAAGTCCTCCACTCTCCTCCTTTCTCTTCCCACTTGCACCCTTAGACTTTCTAGTTTGGGCTTAGTTCCCTACTGGAAATTGACAGTTTTAGGGATTTCGAGGGCATAGAGTGACCAAACGGAGGGCTGTAAAGCACGGCACGACCCTCTGACCGATACGCTCGTTTTGAGCTATCACACGGCCCATTCCACGACACGCTCTAAAAAATCTAGCAAAAAAACAAACAAAAAACACGCTAAAAACTAGTCACAAGGCCTCCTAGAGCAGCTTTTTGACACCTTAGGGTATCAAAAGCACATGCACTTACGCTCTGGGCGGGTGCTAGAACACGAGCATATTGAGGGTGCCTCTGTTCATACGGACACCCATTACCCATCCACGATAAGCTCTAGACCCTCAGCGGGGACACAAGGTAGCACCACCCAAGACCCTAAAATAGCCGCTAGTGATTCCTCCTCCGACTCAGAAATCATGGAAGCATACCCTACCCAAAACACTGAGAGAGAAGGCCATGCACCTCCCGAAGCTCCACAGCCTAGTACTAGTATGTTTAGCCGTTTCATGGAAACATTAGGTAGAGCTACTCACTCGGAACCTGATGCAGATGAAGCACGCGAAGGGGGTGGGGAAGTGGAATCTCCTTTCACATCGCACATGGACCCCACACCCCCAAAGAGTGTCCATGTGGATATCCTACCAACTTCTTACCAAGAAGGCCCTGTTGAGCTGCCTCCTTCAGAAGTTCCCTCTAGAGTACCGTTGGTGGCAAGTAAAACCACGGGGAGCAACATTGCTTCTACCTCACAAGAAACCGTTAACACGTCGACTCTAGAAGGATTGTTCATTAATGATCATTGGACATACGACCTCCACACTGAGGTGTTGACGGATCTACACTCTGGCCACGCCTACCATGTAGGATGGATAGAGATTGTACAATCCACCTCTAGTGCCACGAGCATCGAAGATCAACAGAAAATGATCTGTAATGTTATCCATGGCATTATTCAATCAGAAAGGCAAAACCGAGGGGTAAATATACTCTCAACTGGCCCCATGAGATTTCTGGATACGAGCAAGGCTCAACAGCCTACTCTATCTCAAATGGAGACTCCTCTAATGAGCCCCATGGACCCATCTTACGTCATTTCACCTGGGGTCTCTATGCAATCTGAGCCTCCGAGCGAAAACTTTAGCTTCCCTAACTTGGCTCAACCCTCTATTAAGGAAAACACAGTGCTCACTCCAGGGATAAGCCTAACAGAGAATGTGCCGATGACATCTACGGTTAGCGCAGTGCCACTACCTAGTGTCATAGTACCTAATATGGGGCCTCGACCATATGTGCCTCTAGCCCCTTATGCACACATGGCCCCCACACCTCCAATTGTACCACTTGCTTATGCTCCTCGAGTGCCGCTCCCTAGCTCTTATCCGAGTGGACCTATGCCCGGTTATGTTCCATATCCTGCATCATCTACACATATGCCAAGACCGGTACCCGTTCCTCTCCCACATATGATTCCAAGAGTACCTCCACCGGCCCTGCCTCCTCACATAGGTGACTTGGCAGCGTTTGCTCAAACCATAGGTCGATCTATCGCGGAAAATATGCGTCATGCATCTGATAGAGAGCCTAGAAGTAAGGCAGTACAAATTGCCAAACTCACGCAAAAATTCAATGGGGACGAAGATGCTAGAAAACACATTGAAGTGTTTGAACAAGTATGTGATTCCTTAGGGGAACGCAACGAACTACATAAGTGCAATGCCTTAAGCTTGACATTAAGTGGGAAGGCTGGAGATTGGTATAGGACCCTAAGGGTGGACGAGAAAACAATCTACCCTACCCTTCGAAGGTTGTTTCTAAAGGAGTACATACGAGAAGGTGTGCTTTGGGGTGTAGCATCTCAGCTACAGAAGGCCGAACGTAAGGAAGGAGAGTCAGTAAGGGACTTCATTAGTCGTCTAAAGCACTTAAACTCTCGCTGCCCTGTAAATGAGCGCTTCAACAATAACCAACTGCTTGATCGATTCATTCGAGGGTTGAGGAATGAAGGAATCTATAATGGACTAGTGATTAGAGGTATCACAACCTGGGAAGATGTCACTGCCAATGCAATCCAATTAGAGGACAACTTGATGATAGCAGGCATGAGGGTGTCTACTGACACGAGATCCACTAGCTCACAAGCCATTGAGTATGAACCCATGACTGCAAAGCCCATTGCCAATGAGCCAAAGGTATTTGAGACATTCTTGACAGACCTCACCAAGGCAATCCAAGAGTCTCTTAAGGATAATCGACCCCCTCAAAATAGTCACATGTATCCAAGAAGGGAGCAACAATGGTGTTCCATTTGCTTAGGTCCACATAGCACTAGTGAGTGCCCTACGTTTAGAGTAAAATTTAATGGAACTTGCAACGCATGTGGTAGGTATGGTCACCAAGCTAAGGATTGTTTAATGATCAAACGTATGATGGCAAATAGACCACCTGTAGCCTGGACGGATGCGCCTCGAGCTCCTGTATTGATGCCTACTCCACCTGTTGAGCAACTACCGCAACACATGGTCCCTAGATCTCAAAATGTTGTACAAGCTACACCGTTACCACCTCCTGTGCTAGGACCGCAGCCCCCGCATCCAAGAGTCGCCCCTATGAACCAAGTGGGTTGCGAGCCATCTAATGCTTATGCAGATGGTTGTGAGGAGGAAATAGACACTAGTATTGCCTACGGACTTGATACATTGGAAGAGTGTCCTATATACTACATGGAAGATTGTTGGGGACAAGTCAAGCCGGTTTATCAAGCTGCTGCTCTCGCATCCAGAGGTCAAAATATCAACACCCAGGCTAGGAGGCCACCTCTTCAATGCTACGAGTGTGGTGGACCACATCGAGTAGCGGAGTGCCCTATTAGGCTGCAAAAGAATGCTGCACAGATGCAAGTGAATCAAGGGAGCACGTCTGCAATGCCAATACTCACATGTAATCGTTGTGGCATAGATCACTTGATTGCCCAATGCCCCTATAACCCAAATGCGCCTAAAATCACACCCCTGAATTTGGTCGAAATTGCTAGTGTGACATCGCCAATACCACCCGTCGCACCCGCTTATGCGATTACACGGTCCATGCTTCAAGGGCCAGGACATATCCTCGAAGAGAGAGATACCGCGTCAGTTATCCAAGCAAAGAAAAAGAAGACACGAAGGAAGAAGTCGCAGAATACGGAAAATTCAAAGCCAAGTTCCAAAACAAACATAGGAACAGGAGATGACCCCGTGTATATGAATGACCTCGAGGATGATTCAGATTCAGTCGAGACAATGGAGATTAGAACCAATACCACAAAGGGAAAGACCGACAAGGAAAACCGTAACATGGAACCAAATGAAAACCGAATGAGAGAAAACCATAAAGAGCCTCTGAAAACACCACAAGTGTTTCCAAATCCAATCCAAGACCCCCAAGATAAACCGCAGGGGCAAAAAGGAAAAAATCGTAAAAAGAAGATTGGGACGTATCCAAACCCTGTAGACGAGATTAAGCAGGTGAAACATCTAAGAGGTTTAGTGGAGGAGACTCAAAGGAAACTAGAACCAGAACCCATGCAGGTCAAAATTCATGACACAGTGTTTCCCACGCAAGTTCATCCACCCCACATGAACCATAGACCGTTAGCCATATCTAGTATCATCCAAGAAGGGAGTGAGGACAGGACATCAGAAAGTGAGCATACACCCTTCTTGTTGGAAAGGATGTTTAACGAAGGAATACCTGATCCCATTGAGGAATATGAGATTCCATCCTCACCAGTTCCTAGTCAAGGACCTACACCCTGCAAAACGCCAATGAATGTTGCCAAACTAGTGGACTTCATGTCTTCTGAGGTCCGAACCACGATCATAGCAAAGCTGTATGGAGATCCTGAGTTATTCCTTGCACTTCGAGCATTCCTTAACGGAGAGCTACGAACGGGATTACCGCAGTTTGCGCAACCAAATAGGCCTGACTCGATTATGATTGATGAGGAAAATCATGTGCAATCACTTGACTTAGATGGACACGAGTCTGTGATCGAGGTACCCATTAACGAATTAGGGCAGTATTTTGAAGGCGACGAGTCTAATGCGACCCTACCCATCACTACCAAGGGATTAACTATAAAGGGAATTCTTGATGGTGGTGCGGGAGTTAGCATCGTTACAAAAGATTGTTGGGAATCCATGGGAAAACCCCGCCTCAGTGTTACTAACATTGTGGTAAAGATGGCAAATGGTACCATAGCCAAACCTATGGGGATGCTCAAGGATCTTAAGATCAAAGTTCTAGGACACAAGGTACGACATACGTTCATTGTAATGGATTTCTCTAAACACCTTATGTCATATGAGATGATTTTAGGACGACCATTCATGAGGGAAGCACAAATGGTTCACGATTGGTCTAAAAATCATGTCTATTTGCAATTCCAAGACTATGTCCTTAGAGTGGATTTGGTGACTGGTAAGGTACACCCCTTAGGGAGTAAAACCATTATTGATCATCGCTCTGACACCACAGTTCACTCGGCCCCACTACAATATTGTTACACTTGTAAGAAGGATACAGACATTGGCAAAGATTCTCCTTACATGGATGTGTTACCGGGTATGACGGAATCAGACAATGTGGATTGGGTCCACCTAGCATCAACCATAGACACTTGGGGAAATAGGGGGACGACCTGGGTAACACCTGAGGGGGATGAAATGCCTATACCCTTAAATATGCTACAAGCAATGCATATCGCTTTCGACAAGACTCATCCTAATGTAACGAAGAAAACATACAAGTGGGTCCCTAAAGCTTCTTTAGTGACCATAGCTAGTGCTAAAAAACAGAAGCCTTGTAAGAAACGTACCACTCGCTCCAAGAAAAGTAAGAAAATGTTGCGATGGATCCCTAAACGACTATTGGAAGCCCAAGGCTACTATCAAGGAAATGATCAAATCTGGGTGCCAAAACGTAGATTGTGCTCTTACCTATCACCTGACCCAAGTGAGCCCAATCCCGTAGCTCCAAAATGAATCAATGATCGTGGAAAGAAAAAAATCACAGAATGCTACACACCCGCTCCCGAGCTAGTTTGGGTACCAAAGAAAGAACGATTTGTTCCACCTAGCTCAGGAAGGGGGGAGTCCCATGAAGATTCTAGCTCATCATGTAATACATCCATAGAGGTAAAAGCTTCTACACAGTCTCCATCTATAGTAGTGGACCTCTATGAAGCTACAAAAGAATCCACACCTCCCAGTGTTCAAGAATCACCTAATGAACCACTTCAAGTTCGATCCTGGGAGAGTACCTTACCACCGTTGCAACTCGACAAGGCACCTAGGGTAATAGCAAACTACTGGCAAAAATCCTCACCTATTACCAACTGGAACAATTGGTTTCAAAGGGTGACAAGCTCATTTCAAACGGTATGATCTACCCAAGGAAGGGGGGAGTGTTTGTGGACAATCCATTATTCACTTGTTTCCCTCTCAACCTTTTTCCCTGACCTCTTAATCTCCAATCTTGGGGAATGTACATATAAAGCTTTATACTCACAAAAAAAAACAAAAAATAAAGAGCAAGAGCAATTAGCAAACGAGTATGCACATTAAAGTCAAAACATTGACTCAGACCTACACATGTCACATTTGGTACAGTGAAACAGAAACCTATGCCATAAAACACCTTTGATCCTCATCACTTGAGTGATGGAGGGTAGGTAAGATTAGTACGATAGGAGTGTTTCTGTTTTAGAGTTGAGTGATTAGCAAAGATCTCTTTTCCCACTAATGTGCCTCCTGGAGGTATTGTTTGTGTTTCCTAGTGTGTACAGGAGCGTATTGCTATTGATAGGATTTGGATCTTCATGGAACCTTCAAATCAAGCGCGACCATCAACACAAACAGGTGTTTCTTGTCCATTAGCATTGGCTTTATCTTTTTTGCATCCATGTTTGTCTGCTTTGATTGTGATTGGTAGCATAATATTCAGCGCATTGGCTTAGTATTCAACATTTAATTCAATGCAATCTTTTGTCATAATCACTTGTTTAGAGGTAAAAATCAAGCAGTCCGACTAAGCTAGTTTGACCAAGCTAGGTATTAGAAATCTTCTCTTAATACCATGGGGAATGCCTTCCTAATAAACAATGGTTACTTAGGTTCTTAATCCGATTTAGGCAGCATTGTATGAAATGTACTAGGGCTTTCTAGTGGGCTTAACCCTATTGACCTTTAGCTTAAGTATTATAAAGGGAGTTTACTAATGTGATGAGCCTGGGGAATGTAACAGTGTTATATGACCCCCCAAAGTTACAAACTTTAAATGCTGAAAATGAACAAACAAAAAATCAAAGTGCCACAATGTAAAATTTTAAGCTGGAAAAGAAATCTCGGCTTGATTTGGTACTTCACTCACATGTATTGCCTATGGTACTAGAGCCCTAGAGGTTCCCAGTGTGGGCGCTTTTCCTTGAAAAGCAAAAAACCCAAGGCATACAAAATAAGCACACACATCATAATTGAATCACTGTGAAAAGACCTTGGGGGGTCAAAGAAAAAGTAATCAGTCAGGCGATGATTTCATGAGAAATTCCTTTTATGGTAGCTTAACTACAAAGTCTTCTAGGTATAGCCTCTAGTCAGCCCTCGAACATGAATACTTGGCTCTCACGATTAAACAACTTAATTGACCACAGAAAATTAAGAAGCTTACCCATGGTATTAATATTCGATCTCTAGTGCTTTTCGACCGTCAAATTAGCGACCCCAGACTTGTTTAATTTTTTGCCTTTACATCTGTTTATGCATTTGATTACATTGCAATTTAATGTTCATTGCTAACAAATTGTTTGAAATTCTGTGACCAATCAATTTTTCTACCTAAAACTGCATATGCTTTTTAAGAGAATGCAATTACTGTGCCAATGTTGTTTGATTTTGCAGTGACTGAAGAAGGCTAAGGACATTCATCTCAAATGCTCTTCCACCTCGACGAACCAGCTTCAACTCAATAGCTTCCGAGGACGGAATCTACATCAGGAAGGGGGGCATGTTAACCCTCACGGCACACGGACACCGATCACCTACGACGGACGTGTATTATGTATTTGGTAGAGTCAGGTACCGGGCTTGTCGGACCAATAGGGAAAGGTAGAGTGATCGCCGATGAGAGGCGCACTTTAACTTGGACATTCAAGGGATTAGTTGGTTAAGCATGGGCGCCCAAGTGTGAATGGGGTGAGCTCCTATAAAAGCCAACTAAACCTAATTTTTACTCATTCTCTCATTTGTGCAATTGAAGAGTGCTCTTGCTCCATCTCCATCTTCTTCTTCTTCTTCACCTCCTTGTGTGTGTGTGTGAGAGAGAGAGAGAGAGAGGGAGAGTGTGTGTGCGATCGAGCATTACGAAGGCACGACGGCGGCGAAGCGGTTGAGCGCGGCACGACTGCAGCTTCTTCTTCATCGCGGCGAGGAATCCACCACGAAGGCGAGCGTAGAGCGGTGAGTGACACACCCTTTGTTTTCTTGAGCTTGCTAGTTTAGGCTTGTTGTGTGCTTGGAGCCGTTTGTGGCTCGCATACGGTGTATTGGCAAGTCCCTTGCTTCGACAGTGCGGCAAGGAGCGCACACACCCTCATGCTTTACATACAATGTGCTTTCTATTGGACTATTACAAAAGCCTTGTTTGACCAAATGAGTGTCAGCTTTCTCATACCAAGCACGAGGAGATTGCTTCAACCCATACAAAGCCTTGTTACATTTGCACACTTTGTCCTCTTGTCCTTTCTTGACAAAACCGCGAGGCTGCGTTACATAAACTTCCTCAAATATGTCACCATTCAAGAAAGTAGTAACAATGAATGATTGATGTACATCCCAATCAAAATGAGCTACCAATGCACATAGAAAACACACAGTAGTCTCTTCATAATCTATGCCTTTTTGTTGTGCATAACCCTTTGCAACAAGTCGAGCCTTATGGCGATCGATCTCACCATTCGGCTTGCGTTTCAGCTTGTAAACCCACTTCATACCAATGGCCTTTATGCCAGGAGGGAAATCACATAAATTCCATGTGTCATTTTCTATAAGTGCATCATATTCTGATTGCATGGCATCCATCCAATTTTTTGAATTTTGTGCTTCATCAAAAGACAGAGGCTCCTCAGCATCATGTAAGCTAGACACAGCCTAAGCATAACAATCTGATGCATAAGATGCATGGCGAGAGCCTGAACGAGTACAACTAGACAAAGGTGCATCCAGTTTATTGTCACGCAAAGTGTGCACCAGCCATTTTGGCATACCTCTAGCCTGCTCATTTTCAGCCCTTTCCTCATCAAGTACATCATGTAAATCTGCATCAGTAAATAGGCTGATCTATAACATTTTTAGAAACCCCCATAGGCTATACATTTGCCTCATTGGAACTTACATTCGTATTTCCACCATTAAAAGAGTCAACAAAGTGTCATAAAAGTCTTGTGAGCTTACATTACTGTCTCTACTACATGACAGCAAGGGCTGAACAGAATCTTCCACAAACACTACATCCCGTACCAGAATACATTTTGTTTGCAGATGATACAACCTGTAACCTTTGCTTTCAACACTATAGCCAACAAAAATACATTTGACAGCATTATCATCCAATTTTCTACGCTGTGTTTGTGGCACCAAAGCATATGCCAAACAGCCAAAAACACGCATTTGCTCAATAGAAGGCTTTCTATCATGCCATGCTTCATATGGAGTAATAGACTGCAAAGCTTTCGTAGGACACCTGTTTAGTACATAAGTGGCACACATGATGGCCTCAAGCCAAAAAGAATGTGGCAAAGCTTAACTTTTTGACCATACATCGTGCCATTTTCGTAAGTGATATGTTTTTTCTCTCAGCATTACCATTTTTCTGAGGTGTATAAGGCTCTATACATTGGTGTTTTATCCCGCGATTAGCCAGAAATGCATTGAATTCATGAGATATATACTCCCCCCCTCGATCGGAGCGGAGGGTGCCCATAGTACATTTCGAGACATTTTCATCCATAGCCAGAAATTATTTGAAGCACAGAAAAACTTGGACTTCTCTTTCAGCTGAAATACCCATTCATGCCTGTAGTAATCATCAATAAAAGTCACGAAGTAAAGGTAATGTTGCATCTTACCCAAAATATAGCCTTCACAAACATGTTTGACTGGTGCTTCAAGAGGCGGCAAAGAAGCTATCATATCAGATTTTTGCGAATGCAGCAAACTGGCAAAATTCAGATGACCAAAACGTGCATGCCAAAGTTTTTCATCTGAAATAGCCCTTGAATCTGCAACTGCATTTGCAAAATTTTGTCCACACTTATCATACAAAGTGAGCTTATACAGCCCACGGCACAAAAGCCCAGATGCAACGATTTCATCACCAAAACTGAGATCATGAACTGCACATCTATCATCCACAAATTTGACTACAAGTCCAAGTCTAGCAAGTGCAGATACAGACAAAAGATTCTTCTTGATCCCAGGTATATAAAGTGCATCAACAAGTGCAAATACAGACAAAAGATTCTTCTTGATCCCAGGTATATAAAGTGCATCAACAAGTGTGATAGAACTTCCATTTGCAGCAGTAAGCACAATCTTTCCAACTCCCTAAACCGGATAAAAGGCATTGTTGACACAAGTGACTGAATTCCCATGAGGGATAGACTCGAGAGAGGTGAACAATTCACAATGTGAGGTAATGTGCTTTGTAGCACCACTATCGAAATACCACACATGTGAATCTGTAGCAACTGACAAGCATGCATCGTGCACAGTAGGATTGTAAGTGCACTCTGTGCTGGAAGCCCATTCTGCATCAACATCAACATTACAGTCTCTTTTTACAGAAGACTCAACATTGGCTGCATTTGTACCATGCATGTTTCCCAGACTCATTAGTGCGGAGTGGACATGAGAGAACGATCAAAGCAAAAGCTCGTGGAGAAGACATCACTAACAAAGAATGGGAGTATGCATGAGGCTGCGTACCAAAGGTAGAGTATTCATATACCTAAACCATATTATATACTTTTTTCTTGATTTTATCTTGTAATTAATAAGATATTTTCCTTTTTTGTAGTGCCTATCCTTTAACTCTGTGTGGTCAAAGGGTCGTCACTTTTGTACGTGCCACATTGACGAGCATAGAACCACTATGGACTGTGGCATCATGGGCAACTTTGACACAGATGGTGATGAAGCTAGGTATTGTGGAACTATTGAAAGGATACTAAAAATTAATTTTAGAACCTTTCATACCATCATCTTTGAGTGCAAGTGGTTTGCAAATGTGTCTAGACGACATGAGAGTGGCATGACATGGTGGACTCTAGTGTGCATAACACAGGGAGGTACGCAATTGTGAGCAAGTGAGTGACTACCTTTTTAATTCTTATTTGATTGTAACATTAATTATACCAATGTTACTCACTTTGAACTTCTCTTTTATAGGTCATCTATATCCCAGCAATCCACCAACCAAAACTTTGATTCGTAATTCCCGTAGCACCTTGGGGGAGAACCATTTTTTCCACTAATGAAATGGAGACCATCTTTGACCCTCTTCCACCTCCTACTTTAGATGAGGGGGAGACAGAGGAGAGGGAGATCGATAATTCAAGTTTCGTGGCCGCAAGTCTTAGCGAGGATGATTGTCATGATCATGATGATGATGATGATGAGATGGAGGATGAAGAATTCAAAGATGATGAAGCCAACACATCCACAACGACAATTCTATTCTCTCTTTATTGATCTAGCAGCCATGGGCATAGAATTGGACGACGCTTCTTGTAGGGATCTTTTGGAAGATGATTCATAAACATTTTGTATACTTTAAGTTATGAATTTTTTTGGTCATGTCATCCATTCATCTCTCTCTCCCCCCTCTTCCTCTCTCTAATTTTGTGAAGTGTAATGGAAATGGCCTATGAACTTTGAGAATACCAGAATAAAGAGAATTAAAGTGAGTATTTTTGTGAGATTACTTTGAGAACATAGAGGGTGAACTTAATTGATGGTAGCAACATAAACATAGTACTTAATTAACTTGGCATGAACAATAATTTTGCTAGAGAGAGAGTATTAGAGAACATGACAATAGTTGAGGACTGGATTTACTTGGAGCCGGTCCCCCCTCCAAAAGGTGTTTGTATTATAGATTCTTCCATCAAGAGAGACTTGTTACAATACAATCTTTGTGTTCCTTGTGACCTTGGTGATGCTATGAAGATGGAAAGCTTCATGCATCACGAGCTTAACATAAACTTTGTAAAAAGCATTAACTATCCCAAGCCTCAGTCCCAAGTCCTCAAACACCTTTGAAGGTGGAGAGAGCTAGCAGGGAATGAGGGTAGGGAAGAGGAAGATGAATCATCCATATGAAAAAGAAATAGTCCCTCACTTATGATCACTCTTCTTGCTTCGCACAGCATAATAGCATAATAATGAAGATGAAGAAGATTGCAAGCTTAAGCATTGAAGTATGGCTCTTGGTTGGATTTGCATTCCATTGCCAAGAGTGTTGGTGTAGGCCCTCTACTTCTCAACAAGCTTGGAGAAGGAGATGGAGCTCTTGCACTTTGCACTCCACAGAATGAGAGAATGTGTGTGTGTGTGTGTGTGTGTGTGTGTGTGGAAGAGTATACCCCCCTCTCATGCTTGGTCCACACCTCTCTCTCTCTCTCTCTCTCTCTCTCTCTCTCTCTCTCTCTCTCTCGCTCTCTCGCGTATTATTTTATTATTTCATTTAGACATGTGTCCTCTTTTTTCTCTTTGAGAGAAAGAACTTAATTATTTACTTTTATGTATATAAATTCTCATTGGAGCCCTTTAAAACCTATCCAATATCATTCAAGCACATCATGAGGGTCACATGTGGGGGATCGTTTGAACATGTGTTTTTTATGCTTATGAAGTCATTTGGTTGAATTGAATCCTTCAAGGACTTAGTCAATCAAGCATGGAAACGTTGATGCCTCTTGAGAGTTGTCTTTGAATTGAATACTTCAAGAACCATAGTCATTTAATCATGTGATAACACCTCAAGATTTTGGGTAAGGTTCCCACTAACACTTAGCAAGCAAACAAGCACCTCATGCTTGGGTAGGATTCCCACCTGAAGGTCGGCCCTAGCTTGCCAGGTCAAAGCACTTTTGAACATTAACTTTTGGAGGTATATAATGAAGCTAACCCTACGGTCTTTAAGCTCCATTTGGTGGCATTTCTCTTTAGCATACCATCTCTCATTTGGACCCCTTTTAACCTTGGCCCCGTGTTGAGATAGATCCATAAGCACATGTCTACAGTCTAACCCTTTTTCTCGTTTATTCTTCCACATTAAATGATCAATTTAATATGAGAATCATCTGGGTTGGTTAGATATTAGATTTTATGACATGAAGCATGCTAAATTATGTTAATCAAGTGATAATGATTAATTTAGTTGAATCAAGTGTAATCCCACATAGCTAACTATTGTTCCATGTTTTCATATCTTTTTTTTCAAATTTGAAATTTTCATATAATATTCTTTAATTTTTATTAAGGGGGAGGAAAACACCAAAATTTAAGGGGAAGGAAATGTTTAAGTCAAAATTTGAATGTTTAGGGGCTAAATTGGGCTTCAGGGATAAACGCGGCAATTTTTGTGGCAATAATAGAGGTAAATTTTGCAGTAATAAAGCGAAAATAAACGTGCTAATATTTGAAATTAAATTCCCTCCCCCCTCCCTCCTCCCCCTCTCCAGCTGATTTGGACCTTCTCTCTACAAAATGCAGTAAAAGACCACGGTAAACAATTAGAGATTTTCATAGTGTAATATGGTAGGCTCAAAAGTCTCAAGCATAAAAACCTATAAAGGAATCATCAAGGCCCAAACTGCACTCCATTATACGTATATTTTCCTTATGAGCATACGTGGTAGCCACTTGGGCCTCTAAAAGACTATCAAGAGCATATATCCCTATAAAGAGGCACAGGAAGGCTTTGTACACATTATCGGCATCTGCATGCACATCATGAACTATGAGAGAGCTCTTCACTTGAACAAGAGACTTATCTTCATTGAGCAAACTCTCCAAATCATCAAAGTTAACCTTGCTAGATATGCATACATTAGCCAGAGGTGAAATAGGATAGACATCACATGTCTCGCATAAGAGATCATTAAAAAAAAACAAAGTCATCATATCTGCCATCAACATGGCCCTCATCCTCTAAGACCACTTCAACTTGGCTCACGCTGCTACATAGAAACCTTGACTCTACGCTGTCGTGCCACTCCGCTTCCACGATGGAAAAAAGAGTAAAGAGAAGCAGAAAAAGTCTATTTGAAGCTCACACATTTATTGAGCAGTGACCAGGGCTCAAAAACAAGCAAGGAGATCCAAAAAGTGTATGCTTTATGAGGCCTAAGCGTCGAGATTTTATGCTTGAAGAAAAGGTTTTACATGTGAAAGAGCTCTTAGAACATATAAGGCAACTTGGGTAGAGGAAGACATGTGGTCAGTGGTAAAAAGGAAAGTGTATGGGAGACTTCACATCTATGCATGAGGGAGGCCGAAAAAGTCATATTCTGAAAAATTTCTGTAAAACATGTTTCTGGTGAAAACGGGCCAGGCCAAGAGAAGGAAAAGGGTGTTTGAGCATTTTTGCGTCTCACGCACAGAGGCTAATTCTGCACCGATTAGGAGGTATTGAAGTTTCCGTGCTCTGCTGTATTAGCGGGGAGGAAGCCATAAGCTTTGAGCACCCTAATCCTAAGCCAAGCTTCCATAGCCACTCTAATCCAAGCTTCCCTAGCCCACTCTAATCCAAGCTTCCATAGCCAATCTAATCAAAGCCACCATAGCCCACTCTAATCCTACCATCTCTCTCTCTTGAAGCAACACGAGAAGAACGAAGGAGAGAAATATTATCAAGGCAAGCTTGGCAGGCCAATTAAGGTAAAGGGGAAATCATATCAACATCGATCTCAACACTATCATCATCGAGATAGTTGAAGTGTTATTTTCTCTATTATAATCTGAATTAAGGCAGGTTAAACGGATGTATGGAGCTTAAACTCCTTAATTAACATTTAACTAAAGCAACGTAACTGTTAATGATAATCAAGATTCAGGATCTTGTTCAACCTGTTAATTTCAAGCTTTGTTACATTCATTGTGTCTGCTGCAACTGTCTTCCTCACACCTCTCACAGCCAGAGGCCGCATGCCTTCCCGGCTCACCTTTCGAACACAAATCCCCCAAGATTCTTGGTGAACCCGACCCCGAGGAAGTCACTTATCAAAAGACCCCTATATCACGTGCGTTCAAGAGGTCATTAATAATTCCCCAATATACATCCTATACTTACACTGTGAGCCTATTTAAAAAACCCCCACCCCCCTCTGTATGTATACATTTTGGTCTTTTAATAATCCTCTCCGGTTAACTCACGTGATATCATACACATTCTAAAAAGTGACCGCCCTGGGAACTGGACGCGAAACGAGCCGAGGTGGGAGGACAAGATGGAGATTCCAGCAAAGTTGGAGCAGTTTATTGAAGATTACAACCTCAATAGATATGATAGAAATCTAGCAGCAGCAGATCTGCCAAAAATGTTGGTCTTAGTTCAGAGATGTTTGCAAGAAGTAAAATCTATGAAGATGAAAGATCATATTGATGATGCAGTGGAGATGACACTTGATGCTGTACATGAACAGTATGGAATTTTTCAAGGACATGATCGAGATGGACTCCTTGCATGCTATAAAGCGAAGATGACGAGCCGAGGAATATCAGAAGATCGGATGATTTTGAGTTTTGAAGAAGTGGTAACCTCCGAATTTAAAGATAAGGTTCGAGAACTTGCAAAAACATATCCCACACAGTGGGACTATTTTGCAGATGGGTTTTTTCACGAAAGCTCAAGGATTATCGAGTTGGCAATGAAGGAGATTACCAAACGAATCCAGATTGTTTTCTATAAAGATGAAGGGGATCAGATGCAGTTTCTCAACTATGATGAATTCTGGGAGCATATTTTTGCAAGAAGCAAAGCCAAAGAAAATGCTGAGCTCGAAGTAGCAGATTCAGTTTCAGAGGAACTTATTTTGAGCAACGAAGAAAAGTTAAACGATGAATTTAATGTTGAAACAAAATTATATGAATTTTTTCCAAAGATTGCTCGCATGGATGCTACCTCCAATAATGGTTTCGGTGAAGACATAGACTATACAACAAGTGGTTTACAAGCTACTGACCTTGATATGGGTTATTCTGAAGGAGTTTGTCAAGCAGATGAGCTTCTACATGATATGACTGAAACTATTTGCACTATAGCCGAGCAGGACAACATGTTTGTTGCAGATGAGTGCATAAACAAAGCTATTATATACACAATAGCTGATGAAGTGACCAAGATTGTGGACCCAGCACAAGATGAGCCTGAGGATGTCAATGAACCTATGATTGCTACTAACCATATGTTTGCAGATGCTATTATCATGGAAGAAGATGCCATAATCGATCATTTCTTGTCTAGATCTGAAGGAGATGGTTATGATAGTACAGAAGAGCTTTCTAATGTGTGTACCTCTTCACAGGGGGTGCCAGATGAGCCTTTGCAGTTCTATGATGTATTGCTAAGTAACATGGATGCAGATGAGAAGGCAGAGAATTATATGGATGAGTATGAAGATTGCTTAGGTTATGCTGATTATGAACAATATATTGACATGGATTTTACATCTATGCTTATATACGGGCTGCAAGAGGAGCCAACACCTAAAGCTTTGTTGAATGTTGGGACTTCCAAGGGTGATTTTCCCAAGAATGTTATGGATGAAGATCTTCAAGATAAAGCTATTATTCATTATCAACCTCAAAAACCAGGTAAAAATCTCTCTGATGATACAAGTCCGGGAAGTCCTAAGGTTTTTCATGATGGCTATGAAGCTAGAAGGGGTGACGCTGCTAAATCATCCCTGATACAGCATAAAGTGCACAGGATTTTTCATTTTCTTGGGTAATGTGCCAAATGTGGCTAGATTTGGATACTATTCCTAGTAATTCTTATGTCAATGATGTCCTGGCTACCAGTAAAAGGGAGTCGGAATTCTTTAATTCTTGATGGTAACGACCTTAAGTTATCAAATTTGTGAGATGTGGCTGTTGCACTATGCTTCAGGAGAAGCTCTAATATATTGCGGAGGCCAACAATGCTATGTGATCTTAATGGTATTTGATCCAGGAGATTCGACAACTCTTCAAAGGCAGGTTCATTATGGATGGGTATTTTTTAGTATATATTGTGGTTTCTTTTTGCTAGATCCTGGAATAGCATATTTGGAGCAGAAATTCTTGAAGTTGATTGATACAGGATGTGTGTGCTTATGTGTCTATTATGCTGCTCCACTATTGGGGAAATTTCTTATTATCCCATTTGATCCTGGGAGCTATTGAAGAGCAACTTGCAGATTCAGAGATATCATTTATTTTCCCGTAGCAGGTTACCTGCCAGTAGGTTTTATTTTTGGATTTATGCTATCAAGAAAAGAGTAGTGGATTTTGTGGTCAGTAATCTTATATGGCTAGCTTCCAGTTGACATCTTTGGACAATTGATAAAGTATCTTCACATCTTTTGAGTTGGTTCTGCTACCAGAACTTGAAGTAAACGACTTGATGGCTATTCCGTGTGCAGGCAGAGTAAGGCATACTTGAGCTTGACAGGGTTCCCTAAAGCGAGCTTGATGGTCAAGTCGTGTGCATCATTAACTGGAGCACTTGAATCTAGCGAGGTTCACTAAACAAGTCTTTCATAATTGAATGCTTCGGAGACACGACATACATGGTTCAAAGATTTGCGATGGACAACTACCAAATAATTGAGCTACACCATTGATGATATGGTTTAAGCCTTATTTTTTTTTACATATACTTACCAGTTATGTGATCTTGATGGCAAGCGCTTAAGGTGATTATAGCAGATATAGGTTGAAGACCGGTTGGCACAGACCAGAGGCTGTGCAGGTTCAAAGGGGGTGGATGTCGTGCCGCTCCGCTTCCACGATGGAAAAAAGAGTAAAGAGAAGCAGAAAAAGTCCATTTGAAGCTCACACATTTATTGAGCAGTGACCAGGGCTCGAAAACAAGCAAGGAGATCCAAAAAGTGTATGCTTTATGTGGTTATGAAGGCCTAAGAGTAGAGATTTTATGCTTGAAGAAAAGTTTTTACATGTGAAAGGGCTCTTAGGACATGTAAGGCAACTTGGGTAGAGGAAGACATGTGGTTAGTGGTAAAAAGGAAAGTGTGTGAGAGACTTCACATCTCTACATGAGGGAGGCCGAAAAAGTCTCAGTCTATAAAATTTCCATAAAACAGGTTTCTGGACAAAACGGGTCGCGGTAAAGAGAAGGAAAAGGGATTTTTGAGCGTTTTTGCGTCTCACGCAGAGAGGTTAATTCTGCACTTATTAGGAGATATTGAAGTTTTTGTGCTCTGCTGTATTACCTGGGAGGAAGAAAAGGTTTTACATGTGAAAGGGCTCTTAGTACATTTAAGGCAACTTGGGTAGAGGAAGACATGTGGTCAGTGGTAAAAAGGAAAGTGTGTGAGAGACTTCACATCTCTGCATGAGGGAGGCCGAAAAAGTCTTAGTCTGTAAAATTTCCTAAAACAGGTTTCTGGTGAAAACGGGCCACGGAAGGAGAAGGAAAAGGGCATTTTGAGCATTTTTGTGTCTCACACACAGAGGCTACTTCTGCACCAATTAGGAGGTATTGAAGTTTTCGTGCTCTGCTGTATTAGCGGGGAGGAGGCCATAAGCTTTGAGCACCCTAATCCTAAGCCAAGCTTCCATAGCCACTCTAATCCAAGCTTCCCTAGCCCACTCTAATCCAAGCTTCCATAGCCAATCTAATCAAAGCCACCATAGCCCACTCTAATCCTACCATCTCTCTCTCTCTTGAAGCAGCACAAGAAGAACGAAGGAGCGGAATATTATCAAGGCAAGCATGGCAGGCCAATTAAGGTAAAGGGGAAATCATATTAACATCATCATCATCGATCTCAACACTATCATCATCGAGATAGTTGAAGTATTATTTTCTCTATTATAATCTGAATTAAGGCAGGTTAAACGGATGTATGGAGATTAAACTCCTCAATTAACATTTAATTAAAGCAACGTAACTGTTAATGATAATCAAGCTTCAGAATCTTGTTCAACCTGTTAATTTCAAGCTTTGTCTACATTCATTGTGTCTGCTGAAACTGTCTTCCTCACACCTCTCACAGCCAGAGGCCCCGCGCCTTCCCGGCTCACCTTTCGAACACAAATCCCCCGAGAACGCTCATCACATCTCTGATTCCTCTTGGCAACATATGCTCTGCAAGAGAGAGAAAGGCTTGAACTCCCTCTTGTTGCGGCTTCTTATCAAGATGTATACCTTTTATGAGATAGAAATCTCCTCCGTTGACTTCCTCTACTTTATGAGTGTCGAGAGAGGTGGATTTTAGCATTGGCTGCTACATTCTTACTCCTTAACTTCTCATTGCCTTGATCCTGCTTAAAGCCTTGTCAAGTACATAGACCTATTGGGAGGGATCCATCAAAACATCCAGGTCATCAAAACCCCATTCATCATTTATAGACTTGCTCTCCTCATCATCCAATACATTTACAACTTCTGAACCTGTTAAAGAAGCCACAAAGTTCCCATCCCCACCAGCTCACACATAGACATAACATCCTCTTCAGCAAACACCTTGTCTACTATAGCCTCAATCTCTATAGCCACCTATTCCTTGATAGAAAATGATTTCCCAACCCCCTGATTTGGCAAATCTCCTACTAGCTTGCAACATCCTTTTTTGAGTGCACATGTTCACTCGTCACACCATCAATTAAGGAAAACATGAACTCATCCCATACATTTTCAAACTCCAAGTTGGCATTAGAACTATGCAAAGGGAATATTTTTTCATCCTCTACACATGATGACACGCACTCCAAGGCTGTATCTCCATCAATTCCCATAGAGTCTGCTATCAGAGACACCTGTCCACGGTCACACACCAACTCTGGAACCTGATGCACCTCCGCCTGCTGATCATGGCAAGGCTGCCCACCCTCTTGCTTTGGTAAACCAGCATCCAATACCAATTTGAGGTCTTCATTTGAAATAGGTACACCATTTGGATGTTTACCGTCCTCTTCATTGTCTTGCTCTTCTCTTGTATGCGCTCCATTGGTGCCTGCACTTAAAAGTTCATTGGAGATCTAAAAATTTCCCGCACAAACCAAGCTTTTGTCGCTCCAATCAGTCATAGATTCACTTGCATATCCACTACTTTTTGTAGACCTTGATGACTCTTCACTATCCAACTGCACCTTTGCTTTGATGGTTGATCCCATGAACCTTTTTTGGTCTTCACAAAAGGCTAGAAGTAGAGCTAGCTTCTCTTGGTACCAACTTCTTTGCTCTATTGCTGGGAGGTTGTAGTAGAGTTTCCATGCAACTCCCCGAAGCCCTTGCCACACATATTTTTCCTTTTCTTTGTATGTGTAGATCTACAAGTCGTACATCTCTAGCTCCACGAGTCATATCCAAGGTCAAATCCTCTTCCCTAGTGCTCCACTAAACCACTAGTCAATCTTGGAATATGCCATCTACAACACCTTGGCCTTTAAAACTTTAGCACTGTTGGAAATATCCTTGCAAATTTTCAATTGCCCTTCAAGACTTATCTGCTAGCTTTACAACACAAAAAACAAATTGTTCCCCAGCAGGAACGCTCAAAGATGGTGAGGCTTGGGCAAACACACCCAGCCAGCCAACATGCAATCAATTGCCTCTAGCTTTGACCCTTCATAGTACCATATAGCCACATATAGGCAATCCAATAACAAAAATTTGGGTGCAAGTGCTCCGCCAATGAGATGATATCCCCCTTGATCGGATCATCACCAACTTTGTAGCTCACTAGGCTGTTGGCAAAAAATACCTACCCAATTGCCATATCTAACATCCAAAGGACTATTCCCACTCAGTTTCATGTCAAAAGATTATGCAAAGATGCAACCCACATCAATCCTAGCCCCTTTATTGAGATACTCCTCATGCTTGATGAAATTATTGTCTGTCTGTGAAGTGTATCAGTTGAGAGAGATCCAAAATCCATCAACGTCTTAGGTGGTTTGATTACCTCGATTATCAAATCTTGATTCACACTCTCTTTTTATTGTTCTCTTAATCTCTATATCCGAGCATCTTGAAAGCGTGAAATGTCTATCACATACAAGTGCACCTCAAGGTAGGTCTCATACTCGGGCCTCTTGGGGATGGAAAATTTTCCCAAATGTCACCTCAAGAGCATCAATCTCTTGGCTAGATAATCAAAATTATTATTATTATTTTCCCTCTATTTTCAGCCATCTTTGTCTTTGGTTACAGCCTCAACTGTGTCTCAGCTCAGCCCCTAATCTACACTAGAACAACAATCATTTTGGCTTTGTTCTCAGCCAAATTTTGAAGTTGTCAGAATAGTATTAAGAATGCCACTAATCTTAGTCTTATAATCAACACTAATCTTAGTCTTTTAATCACTTTCTACCTACATACTCTACCATACCAGAGAAAATGATAAAAATTTAAGAAAAGAATAGAGAAATGACTTATCTCATACTTTTAGAGATTTCCATAGATTTACTTGCATTTGTAGGAATGTAGATAGAGCTCTAATGCCACTATTACACATAAGAGAATAGAGGGCCTGCAAAATACACAATAGCATGCAATTGATAATAAAATCGATAGATCTGCATACCTAAAAAATTGCATACCCACGGAATCCACAGTCTGACTAAAATAAGAGAGGCAAAGAGTATGACAGATCACAAAAGCATGTGTCACTGCACCTCCTAGAGCAGAATGATACATCGGCACGACGAGAGAGGAGAGGGGAGAGCTTGAGAATAAGGACACAAAGAATTGGTGCAACCTCCCCATGTGCAAAAGTAAGCATTTTTCTCTTGCACGTATTTATTTATAGATTTCTTGAATGCTCAAAATGATTTTAAATTGTCCGCGTGGACATAAAGTGATCGTAGCTCATAAAGAGCTTTTTAATTACAAGATACCCATAGATTTGTTATCCTTTGGCATAGTCCATAGTTTTTTCCACCTCTCAATTGTAGTGAATACATATTTATCCATGTCCATTACATCTTATACTCAAAATCTTCAAAGAATTAGTATTAGCTTATAAGATATCAAAAATTCTTCTTTGGGAATACCAATTTTTGTGAGATGGTCCACAGACAAAAACATGATCCTTTCTAAAATTCTAGCTTACGATTCCAAAATAGCTCCAAAGTGACCTAAAATCACGTCAATCTATGCAACCAATGGACTCGTTAGCACTACTTTGCTACCGAAACAGGACATTTGAATGTCCTTTTTTACAAATTCAGATTAAATCCTACTTGCATCATATGGTGTAACTAAGAAAACCCTCTTGGTATGCTTAAAGATGTCAGTTAGAGGGTCTTTTAAAAATACAACCTTGCATTTTAGAAGTTATCATGATCGAGAACTATACTCATCAAGTGTACCCTTGTAAAACTATGCTTGATACTTTGAATAAATCGACTTTATAAGCTCAAGAAAAAATAAAGAGACCTATACGTGACTTTTTGATATGTGCTATAAATAATTGCAAGTTTCATGTGAAAAAAGAATTTACTTGAGAATATATAAAATAATCTAAAGTTCTACATGCTTAATATGGTCATTTCAAGCATATCATTGTATACAAAGGAAAATATATTTGTTTTGATGTATTTATGCATTTTAGAAAGTGATACATTGCTTATCCTCTCCATTCAAGACTCATGGTGGCAAATATAAGTGCTTTGGTAAACAAAAATTACTAAATCATTTCAAATACTCAAAATTATGCATGAGAAAACTTTGATATTTTAATTCTTGAGACATAAGCATTCAAAACTTCAAATACCTTCAAATTTTTCACATAGATCAAATGCATGTGTAAAAGTCAATCATATGGACAGAATTGGGACACCTAAAACCTTAATTTTTAATGCTATTGTGGAAGATTTAAGATTTTCAATAGATTTTGCAGCATAAAAAATCAAGATAGGGTTCAAAGAATGAGATTTAATTGAGTTAGAGAGACAAAGAAATACATAGTTTTTTGGTTCCGACATATAAATTCAATTGTAGTTGTCAAGCTGCACTAGAAGAGCCCCAATTGCATGAGAGGACATTTGGAAGGCCGAAATTATTCTCTTAATCAGCACGTACTCAAGTATGTAATTATGTATGTAACTTGCAAGTGATTTGGAAACTAGCATTTGAAGGAAATTATGTTCTTGTATAACACTAAGTACTAACACTTTGCTTTTACAAAGATAAAGAAGGTCATCTCTACAAAAGATATAGCATTTTATGGAAAAAAAAATTGGTAAAACACCTTGAAAGTTTTCTAAAATTTATGACTTAAAATTACCATAATTCTCTTGATAGGGCTTCTATTTTGACATGGAGAAAAATCCAATGTTTTCTTTTTCTCATAACCCACATATGGTAGAAGCAATGTGTTAGACTTGTTTCTAACTTGACAAATAAATTTCCAAAACTTGGTAGGAAAACATGACACTTTAGTGTCTCAGGACACTTGAATGTCCAATTACAAGACTAGTGCTAAACGTCCTAAAGCATGACTTGAAACACCAACTTCATGAAGATATTAAAAAAGTTGACATAATAGGACTTATTTTTCAAAAAAATTTGCCATAACTTTTGTTTGAAGCGAAATTCCGTCATTTTAGATTTCTTCCACACTCTAGGAGTTTATTTAGATTGTTTTTGTATAGTTTCCAAATTTGACCCGAGACACATTTTGGGAGTCATTTTTTAGGATAATAGGGTTAGAATTTTCCCACTCTTGTTTTTGGTTTGTCAAAGACACAATAAGTATGGCACACAAATATTTTGCATGCACCATGGGGTCAATAATCCCAATTCCTCCCCGATTCTTAGGTCTTCCTACCCATTCCCATCTCCCCCCTGTTATTGAGGCATAGGGGAGTGGGAATAACAACTAAATCAACAATTGAGGTAGTGCATCATCTCATTACAGATTCAAAATAGTTCAGTACGTGTACAGGTTCGGAACAGAATCAGGGTACTCAATGGAAACTGAAGACAGAATACACAGAGAAACACTGAATCTTCATAGCCATAGCCTTTCATTCATCGTCCTTCTCTCATACAACGCACTACCATCAGGTGTGAGGCCAACTACTAGGAAGAATGAAGAGGTACAAAGTCCTTCACTAATTACAAACTGAAAAGTAAATTACTAAGGTTCACTAACACTTTACTGAAATAATATGCAAGGCTAACACCCCCATTGGTAAGGGGTTGTGTATTTCATGTTGCTTTTCCATAAAAATCGCTTAATAGGCTTCAAGAATTCTTTCCAATAAGATTTGGTCATTTTTATCAACGGCGATACAAATGAAATATACTGTATCGTGAAAGCATTAATCACTGTGACTCTACTATGAAAGGGGAGGAGCACAAACTTCCATCATTCTCATTTTTTTGTTAACTTTGGTCAAGAGCCAATCAAAATTTTTTTTAACCATAATGCCCACCCCAAGTGGAGCACCTAGGTGCCTGAACATAGTGCCCTTGCCTATAACCTCTCCAAAACATTCCGTAGGGTCAAAGGTGTCACTTTCTGAGACAGATATCAATCTTGATTTCTCAAAACTGCACATTGAGTTGGAGGCAGAGACAAAAAGTTGAACAATCTCAAGGGCTCTTCTTAGTGTTTCGAACTCAGCTTTGAGAAAAAGCAAAGAGTCACCTAGAAAGAGCTTTGCAAGCAGATGCTTTCCTCCAAGTAGTGAAAGACCTTGAATTTCCCCTTTTGCCGCATTATATTGTCCTCAAGTGAAGTCACTAGCGGGTGAGAGCCAATAACAAAAAGCAATGGGGCAAGGGGACAACCTTGCTTGATCGAGTGCTTGACCTCAAAATCTCCCACTATCTTGTTGTTAGAGGAGCTCGTAGTAACTTCCTTCCCCCAATGCACGAACAATCCCACACATTCTAGGTCCAAAACCCAAATCCTTCATGACTGCCTCAATGTATAACCATGAGATTCTATCGCAAAGCCTTATCTAGATCAAGCTAGAGAAGGATACATTATTGCTTGGTGAAAGACACGTAATCAATACCAACCATGGCAGCCAAGATGTTTTCATAAATTGACCTACCTTTTATGAATCCATGATGGTGGGGGGTGATGCTTCTATTCAAGGTTGGAGCCAGCGAGACTTAGAGCAATCACTTTAGCAATGATCTTGTACGCAACTATCATCATAGAGATAGGTCACCAATGCTTTAGCAGAGAGCAGCATACCAACCTAGGGATAGGTTTGATCAACCCTCTTTTTAGGTTGGCATCCAATTGTCCCTCCAGCAAAGCCCTATAGCTAGTTGTGCTATTGAGATTTTAAGATCCTCCCAGAACTCATTGAAGAATTTGGCAGTTAGTCCATCTCACCGAAGGGACGTTTCCTTCCCCATAGCGTACAAGGTATTCCAAAATTCATCCATAGAGATAGACCTCTCCAATGCTTTTGCTTCACTAGGCAGTAGGTCACATTTAATTGTACCAAGAAGCAGGGCTCTAGCCTCCCCAATCCCCTGAGAAATTCCTTCTAGCTAACCAATAATTTGACCGAGATGGTCAAGCATGAGCTTGGTCATAGCATTTTGGTCCCTTACAACATTCCCCCTCTCATTAGTAATTTTTTGTGATAGAGTCCCTTCTTCTTTTAACTTTGAGAGCTCTAAAGAAATGTGCTTGGTTAGCGGGATCGGGTTTGAGGGAAACTCTCTGGCCAACAGTTGAGTCTTATTAATCTCCTCGGCTTGAAAATTAGTGAGACATGATTTGGCCTCCAACCATCTTTTGTGCTCTTACTGAAGAGCTCTTCCTTCTTGATTTCTTTTGGCTAGTTCCTCCACCTCTTCCCTCACTCCTTGTTTGGAGCCTTTTTCACTTTGGGCCCTGCTCGTTTTATCGCGGATTGGATCCTACGCATCAGAGAGGGACAGGCTTGAGGGTCAGCAGCTCCCACATCTTGCCTTAGCTTGCACAGGGTCATCTTAGCTAAATACCTGAAGAAAGGGTCCTTAAAGAGATGATTTCCTAGGGCTAACTTTTCCTTCTTCCCCTTTCCCTCCGGGGAACATGCATCTTTATTGGACCTGGCTATGTGAAGCTTAAGGGGAAAGTGATGCGACATGCTTTTGGAGGTATCAACCCACAGCATTGCAGATGAGGGAAGCTAGACTGCCTGATGGGAGACGTAACATCTGTCTAGACGGGACGTCATGGTGGCATTTTGGAGGTTCATGTATGTCATGCCATGAGACCTACTCCATGGACCTCCATTTCACAAATTGAGCAACACCGATTTCTCATAGAGTGCCTTCCATTTGGATTTTTTAGAATCACGCAGGAGACTAGCCTATCACGTCTTGTCCTTGCGAGCTTCAACCAAAATCTTGGAGAGGCGACCTACATCAAAGTGGAACGATGAATCATGGCATTGTTTTTTGCCTGTAGGAAATTCAATGTGCACCTTATTGTGCAAAAGTTTTATGTGTTGAAGGCTAACAATTTGTTGCCTGAAGTGGTCTTGCACTTAAAGCTAGGAAAGAAGATCATGAACTGGGTAAAAAGGTTGTAGCCTGATAGTTTGACCAAATCAGATGGGATTTGAACCAAAGCATGCCCTAACATAATAGAACCTAGCAGCCTTGGATAGTGAAGGATGTGCACTATTGGTGTAGGGCCTACCACAATTGTCAAAATATGGGAGAGAGGCGTTTGGTAGCCAAGTCATCGCTCAGAATTCTTTTGAGATGTGGGGTTTGGATGCCATTGGTCCACTCCCTAAGTCTACAAATGATAAGAAGTATGTTGTGGTAGCCATCAACTACCTCACTAGGTGGGTCGAGGCCAAAGCTATGAAGGAGGTAAATGTGCAGGTTGTAGCCCAGTTTGTTTTTTATAACGTCTATTGCCGGTGGGTGCTTATTTCTGATAGAGACCAAGGATTTAGAAGCAAGCTTATGCAGGCATTAATGGAGAAGCTAAAGATTCAGCATCGGTTTTTCTTGCCCTATCATCCCCAATGCAATGGTCTTGTGGAGAGTGCCAATGGGCAAATCATTAATATGCTGACAAAGTATGTCTACAAGCAAGAAAAGGAGTGGGAGGTCAATCTGCAAAAAAAATTTCCACTTTTGCTAAGCAATATGAAGCCATTTCCCCCCATTTATGGAGTCGTTTCCCTCTTTCCCTCTCTTTTCTCTCACTCTTTGCATGTGTCGATGCAGATGGAAGTGTGTGCCCGTGGCCCATTTTGTGGTGCAAAGGGAGTGAAAACTTGAGCGGTGGTGTGCATCGAGTGTGTTAAAACAAGCATTGATGGTGTGTGTGAGTTGAATGGCGGTCTTTCTAGCATGCTTGTGTTAAGAAGTGTGTAGGTGGTGGCCTGTGAGGGTGAATTGTATCTTTTGAAGGTGTTTATGAGAGGATAGGGGTGTTGTGAATGCTTTGAGCTATAGTGAGGCAATTGTTTGTGTTCCCCATTCCCCCTCTCTGATGTTTATAAAGATAAATTTAAGTTGTCCAAAATAGCTTCTCACTTTCTTGCAATGTCAACCACTAAGCGTTGCTAGTCTTTCTCCATTTTAAACATTGAATACACAAGCTTGTCAATGGGAGCCTTATATATATGGTACTATTTCTTGTTCATCATGTTCTGCATGAGACATGGCAAATGATACATATGGCCGCAAACTATCACATAGTGACCACTCCAGCTGTGGAAGAAGTAGCCCCAAATTGGGCAATGCTCCACAACATCTATTGTATAAATTAGAGGTGGACTCAAGGTGTTAGGATGCTCAATCATGATCATGATTGACTATTGTTGGCACCACTCCTCCATTTCATGAAGCTCATGCCTAAGGAGCTTGATGTCTCTCTACAACTCTCTAGTCTCACTTGTGTCTGCCCTTGTCGTCTGTGTGGAGGTACATATCTTTGTCTTAATTCCTCCGTAGCATCATGGGTCTACATAGCAATGTCGGCCAATGCAGATTGCACCTCTTCTTGTGACATTGTAACCATCTCACTATGAATATCATGTATGGCCTTTTTGAGTGACCTACTGCTAAATTCCACTGGCTCATTCAAAATATATTGCATGTATAGCATCTTTACAAAACACAAGGAACAATCCATGTGGTTCATGGTACTATTCATGCAAGCAAGGCATATGGCCTCCACGTGCATGTGAATATCTGGCACAATGCATTTGTCCAACTTCAATCTCCCCTTACGGATGGAGAATTTAGACACGGTTGGCCATGCTTCCTTAACCATTTATGTGGTGATGTCTTTGTTGATGTTCTTCCATATCTTGTCATTAGCCAATGCACACTCAGAGGTTCATTAGTAAGCCTCACTTGATCATTCGAACTAGTCGAGTGTAGGCAGTTGCCTTTTTTGATTTTTTTGCATTCATCCATGCCTTAAAAAAACATATTTACAACATCTTAATTGAAACTTAAGTTTTAACAACAAAAAATTATGTGTATCACACACAAAATCATTGCATGGTGATTAAGCACAACAAGATGCAAAATTGTCACTATTAGTAGGACCACCACGTTGGATTTACACAAAACCAACTAAAGGCCATTTATGACTTTGAAAACATCACTTGAATCAATATATGACTGCACCACACCTATTTAAATCATATGTGCATCACGCCACATATTGTCAGTGAATCACTTTGCACCATGGTCCATAAGCATTGAGAGAGAGTAGATGAGTGAGAGAGAAATAGAAATAGAATCTGTCACTATACAAAGAATTCCATTAATAAGTCCAATGTCTACAGGTCAATTAAATCATATGTGCACCACACTACATATTGTATTGACTCACTTTTCACCATGGTCCATAAGTATTGAGAGAGAGTGGACAAGTGTGTGTGTGTGTGTGTGTGTGTGTGTGTGTGTGTGTGTGTGTGTGTGTGTGTGTGTGTGTGTGTGTGTGTGTGTGTGTGTGTGTGTGTGTGTGTGTGTGTGTGAGAGAGAGAGAGAGAGAGAGAGAGAGAGAGAAGTAGAATCCATTACTATATATAAAATCCCATTTACAAGTCCGTTGCCTACAAATCTAATTGGATAATTATACAACATACAAGTCCAATGTCCACAAATTTCATAGGGTATACATCTTTACAAAAATTACAAGAGTCGACATCATAAACTAGAATCTAGTCATCATCTCACTTAGCGACCGCAGACACACTTTTGGGTTGAGCTCTAACGTATCAAAATGCTCATTTATATTTTGCAAAGTCTTTCTTTGCCTAGGTGGTTGCTTCAAATATTTTTTCCACATTATATTCATGATGATGCCTACATCTACTTGCTCTCGATTTTTCCAAGAGACATTATAAGGCTCTAAAAAAACTTTATAGCATTCACATAATTGCTCAATGTAGAAATCCACTACATATGTGTCAGTGAATTTAGTGTACGGGTAGGCAAAATTTGGATTACAAAGCTTAGGGGTCCTCCATGGGCGTAGGGCAGGCTTCGTCTTGCTTGATGATGATGCCTACATCTACTTGCTTTTTCTTTTGCCAAGGAACATTATAATGCTTTGAAAAATCTTTACAGCATTCACATAGTTGCTTGATGCTAAAAGCCACTTCAGTGTGTCAGCGGCTTTAGTGTATGGGTAGGCAAAATTTGGAATACAAAACTTAGGGGCCCTCCATGGGCATAGGCCCGAGGCTCCGTCTCATCTATAATGTTGGTTTCTCACTTCTCAATGCCCACTCACAGCACCAATCCTCAATCAATGACATTGACACGAGGCACACCCTCCTTTGTGAAATTGGTCATGATATTCCACGGGTGCAGGTCACAATGTATGATTTCCTTGTTGTATGCATGCACCATGGTCTTAACTAACGCATCCATAAAAGAAGACACCCACTTAAGCATATGCTTCCACATCTCCAACTCCTGTTTTGTGGGAGGGCGTCTAGTAGCTTCTTGCAATGGCAGCAGCCAATATGTTGGAGAATCTACCCTTTGGTGGTGGGACACACTCCAACATGTCGCCCAAAACCATTCCATTAAAGCAAGAGAAGAGGGGGACCTGTTTTTATTATGTAGCCTCCTGTCAATATGCGGTAGTGTCAAGGCCCAATGCACAAGTTGGGGTAGATCACAAGCATTTATTGTACACTGCTTCATGTCCCAGTGTGCCATCATTGTTCATCTCATACTAAGTTCCATCGTTGTGTCAAAGTGCACTATTGAAGGCATCACTTGGTTGCCATCTGAAAGTGTAATATGTAGTGGACTTCAAAGAAGATGAAGGGGAGAGGTGCCACTCTTTTGTTTTAGAGGTGAGTGTGCAGTTGTTTCACAGGGGCATCGTAAGATGCATAGCATAAACACACAAAGATCGGTGGTCCTAGCTTTGTGATTGTGAAAATCTTGCACATCATTGTTGCACACTCTTTTAGATTTTGATCTCTCTATTTGCCATAAGTTTATCCACTGTTGTATCTTTGTTGGATCCACATCTGTTGGTGCATTTGCGCCCAAGACTTTTAGACATTGTGTCATATTTCCCACAACACATTCTATAAGCCTACAAATAGTCTTTGCATTGTAAGTTAAAGTGTGATCAGATGGCTTCAATTATGCTATGAAAGAAACACGCGCTACGTGTCTCTCTCTCCAATGTGGTGATGATCTCATCCATGGCTAGGGCACAGATATACGTGACCATGAGAGTCATGATTTTTGTTTTCAACTCCTTCATTTCCATATCTTTATTTATGCTACAATGATTAAAAAATTCATGATTTTTAAGGACATTTGAAATTTTGAAACAAATCTGGGCATCACTTAATGAAGCTAGCGACACTCCCAGTCCACCAATAGAGATGATGCTGAGAGCAACCATCAAACTTAGTGGGGATGGGAATGGAGAGAGCTTTTGGAGGGAGCTTTTTCTAAGTCTTTCACTTGAGTAGTGTTTGCAAGGATAAAGCTTTCAACGCCCTGTTTGGAGAGATCTTTTTGGAGAGAGATTACTTTGTTATCTTTCAATCCAATTGAACCTTGAAACTAACATGTACATAAAAAAAATTAATGTTTTGAACATAGCGGAAGGAGAAGAAGACACAAGCCATCGTATTAAATCACTAAGTTCTCTAAAAAGAATTACAATATTAAATCAACAGGTAACATGTAATAACCAAAAAATATGCTCTACACATAGTAGGAAGACACAAGCTACCCTCTCAAATAATACTCCATTCATTTTGCAGTTACAATTTTTTTCCTACAGTTATATTTGGGCACTAGGGGATGTGATCAAAACAATTTAATTAAATTTTTGTTTTATGCCATGCAACGATAATTGAACACACAAAGAAGATCCTCATTTGTCACCTTGCTATGATGGATAAACATATTGTGGTTTAAATCCAAGCCAAAGTAGCAAAGGAAGATAAAGTAAATATGCTTGCAGGCCATATATGGTTTGCTTTGTGCCACTTGTTCTGCAAAGTCTGCACATGTACACATTGGGCTACTTGCAATATAAACTTCATACCTCTCCCCATGAGCTTGTAAGAAGATGTATCCACATGAATTTTTCATGCATGCATGTCTTCACGACAGTGTGTTGCATGATCCAACCTTTCATAGTTACTGTTGATTCAATTCTCTTGGAGGCTTGAATAGTTACTGTCAATTCCCTTCCATAGTTACTATCAATTCACTTCTCTTGGAGGCCTCCATAGTTACTCCAAATCAATTCTCTTGGGGTACTTGTGGCTATTTAGCACAATGTACTCCAATGTATTCTATGTTTTTTTAACCTAGTTTGAACTCGATGATATTTTTTTGTCTTTCTTTCCTTCTTCCCTCCAATCATCTGTCAATGTTTGCTGGCAAACAGAGAACGAGTCCTAATGTTTCTTGGCTGAGTTACTAGCAACAAAGCCTTCTTTTTCATCAGTGGAGCTGTCAAATAACTCCATTATTGCCACACTTGATCTTGAGGATTTATACAATACCCTTATTTATGATTAACAAAAACTTTGTAGACAGGGTTGAATCCAACAAAAATTGAAATCAATGACCTAATGTAACACCATTTTTCACGTCAGTCTGAATGTTTCCATCCGGAATGGAAATGATGGCAAATATCTCATTATCACTACTACCCCCATAATCTCCAAGATTTACCATGGAAAATATTGATGGGAAATCAAGCAACACAAGTTCACTGCTAATAGTATTCAAGAACAAACTCACCTTGCATGACAAAAAGGAATCCATCACTCATTGAATCTTTTAGTGCTTACTAGCTGTCTAGATATATTTAAGCTGACACCTAAGCCTATATTTATAGGCAATCGACACACTCAAATACATATGTTGAAGCTCTCTCAATGCTACCCTAGTTGCAAGTATATCTTGGAGAAAACCCTAATGGTCCAGGACTTAACTAGTAGAAATTCCTCATCTCTTCTTCATGTTGCCTCCCTTTCTCTTTCCCTCCATTCCTCTATCTCTCTATATATCTCTCCCTCTTTTCCCCTCTCTCTATCTATCTCTCTCTTGCTTTTCCCATTGATTTCTTATCCAAATGAAAATTAGAAAAATTTGCAAGATCTAACAAGATTTTTAATGATGTAGTTCATTAGCCATAGAGATAGATAGAGAGAGAGAGAGAGAGAGAGAGGAACAAGATTTTTAATGATGCAGTTCATTAGCTATGTCAATCTCTCCCTCTCTCTCACCCTCCCTCCATCGAACTCTCTCTCACTTTTGCAATGAAGTCAATAATATCCACTTTTCCTTGCACAAGATTGTTACATAAATTTATTAGACTTCCTACACAAGCATCCAGACCAGAGCTTCTCCATTGCTTCCCCGGGATAGGAGAACTCAAGCATTCCATCATTCTCAAGGGATGGAGCTGAAATCCACTCTTTGTAGGGGAAATTATAGTCTATCTGGCCAATACTCTCCACTATGTCAAGGACTTTGTGCACTACTGTAGCTAAATCTGCTAAATCTCTCATCCTCAATTGCAAGCTTTGCAACCTTGATCACCCTCCTCCAATAAGTCTCCTTCTGCTTCCAACCCAAACTTTAAGGCCAATATCTGTTGAAGTTGATTAATTGCTGCATCACTAATAGAATGCTTCTGCTGCTGCAGAGTATGCAATCAGCTCTCGGCATCCATTAGCTTGTCTCTTAACTCATTACATAGCTCATTAAAAGACTTCTTGGGCCCTTGTCCATGGCTACATTCAGTTCTGTCAAATAATGTCAATTTTTCTACACAGTTTTGGGTAGTTGAGCATTCAAATTTGTCTTCCTTCTTGGAAATAATTGCAAGCGCGCACACGAACACACACACCTATGTGGCACGCACGCACACATAGACATACCCACACACACACACACACACGATGCAAGTGCCCTCCAATTTGCATCACGTGCGGCCTTGCTACTCTTATTCATCATGGCCAATGTCTAATCATAAGCTCTAAGCTAATCAGGGCATGAAGCTCCTCTGTAGTGTTTGCAAAAATACAAAGGCCCATGTGCGACGTCTGCCAGGTTTTGACGTAGATGTGTTATAGCCATGTTAGGTCCAAATATGCATTTACAATATTATGCACACTCTTAAATATTGTTTGTCTAGGAAAATGTAGTTTGATTGTGGTTTGAATGGGGTATTGTTGTAATATTTGGCTGCATAATTACAGGAGAAGCCATCAGTTTTCTTTTGCATTGAGTATCGAGCTCCTCTATGCAAAGAATGTGACAACTTGGTGCATTCAGTCAGTTCGCTTGCAGCCAAGCATATGAGATTCCTGTTTACAAGCAATCAACCATGGATGTTGCAACGAGAGATCAAGTGAAGGAAAGCTTATATTGTCTAAATCATCACGCAAAAAACAAAGCACAGCATTAATATCATCAGCTCCAGCAGTTGATCCCAAAAATGATGCAGATTCTCTAAGAAGCTTATACACATTGACAAAGGATGGAAATTTAATTTTCCTGAGCTCTAATACAAATGTTATGCCTAACAAAGACTCTGAGCGCACGCAGAAACGAGTCAACTGCCTCAACTGCTGAGACTAAATTACATGAGCCTAATACTATGTACAAGGTCCATTTGCAGGATGTCTGCTGTGATGAACAGGAATTGGCCGACCCGCATGGCCATCAATAGGATGTTTGACTGTATCAATATGAGCACAGGTAGACAAAGGTCTTTTGTGTGTCTGCCATCGTCAATCTCCATCAGATCCCATTTCTCCATTTTTGCAAAAGCATCCATCAAATCTATCGTAGTCAGGATTTGTAGTTTACCACACAGGGCAACTCTGCTATCGCCATTAATGTGAGCCATGACTCCTCACACACATCTTTTGGGACGACAGATTCACTTGAAACAGATTCAATACTACCACTGATCCGAGCCTATCACAAATTTTTGTTTATCATATTTTGTTGGTTTTCCTTGCTTCTAGAGGTTTACAATAAAAGAAAGAGTGAGAACAACCTCTTGGAAAAATTTTAAAAAAATGATTTGATAGGAATTTTTTCTTGACTAGTTCACCGGAGGTGAAAGGTAGAGGGAGAACCTAGTGGTAAAGGGAAGGGAAAATATGTAAATGTGAAAAGAAAAGATATGATGTGGTTGTGGAGCCATGCACCCATGATTCAAGGGTCATGAGTGGCTCATATGATCATGGCTTTGGAGCCATATGATGATTCAAACAAATGGGACCCAAGTGGAAGACTTGGTAAAGGAAGGAGCCAGACACATGATTTTGCTGAATTTTTAAAAGATACTTCCACTCCGATCCAAGAAAATTTGTCTTCATCAAAGTTGTAGCTGATGAGCTGGAAATTCTGGCCATATTTTTTTTATAATTTTTGCATCTACGGTCTAGGAGATATGGCCAAAATGGCGGACGCCAGTTTTTTCAACTGTGGTGGAGACCACCCCCTCTACCTTTACACACACACACCCTTCCTTTTCCACATTGAGACCTTCTCTAAAAATCAGCCATTAGTCTTCTCACCCTCCTCTCCTTCCTCCTCTCTCTCAAGCTCAAAAACCCATCAAAATTCCTCTTCTAATCACCTCTCAAGTCATGCTTAATCTTGTTGTAATTCATAAGTTCTCATTCAACCCCTTTCTATTATTACTAGATATGTATTGATTTTATGTAGATTCTTTACATTTTAAAATAAGGAAGCTCTTGGACTCAAGCTATGGAGGAAGGAGTGAAGACAACACAAGTGATGATGGAGCTAATTGGTCAACAAATCACTTGGAAGGAGCTTCTTCATTGGTTGAATGTCCCTAATCAAGCTTCATTTGTACAAATTACACTTGGATCTTAACCTCACTCCTAATCACTCTCTTTCCTATATAAAGAGGCCTTCCCCTTTGTAATTTCAAGCCTCCCTCAACCCCATTGAGTCTTTGTATCACTCACCATGAGCCCATATTCTCATTCATTCACTCTATTCTTGCACATTCTAGAGTGCAAATTGTTTCATGCTAGTAATCTCTCCTTCTCTTACTTATGTTAATTAAGAGAAATCTTGTATATATGTGTGAGAGTGCTTGATGTGATCTTGGCTAATCCTTGAGTGGTTGTTTGGTAATCTACATGCTATTTGTGTTGGGAGTGTTTGAAGTCATCCATTCCTTGTACACACACTAAGGTTAACGCTTCATTCATAGCGATCTCTCTCTCTCTCTCTCTCTCTCTCTCTCTCTCTCTCTCTCTCTCTCTCTCTCTCTGTGTGTGTGTGTGTGTGTGTAGCGGTCCTAGCCCACGCTTCCAAGACTAGGTGGTGCCCTTATCTCATTTCCCTTGTGGCGCAATGGAGTTTGTTTTGGTGTAGAGGCCGCCATTCCAAATTTCCTTCGTCACCACCATTGGGTTTTTGCGAATGCAAATCAGTAGATGGTGACTACTTACTGAGCGCTAGCGCTCACTTACCCAAAAAAAAAAAGTGAGAGAGAGTGGGGTGGAGGGAGGGAGATAGAGTGAGAGATTGTAATAAACATCTCGCTCAGGTCTCTCTCTCTCTCTCTCTCTCTCTCTCTCTCTCTCTCTCTCTCTCTCTCTCTCTCTCACACACACACACACACACACACACACACAGTGGGCAGCTAGCCGAGAACGCAAAACGCACAGCAGCACAAACTCTCTCTCATGAGCTTTTTCTAAACAAAGCAAGCACTAGCGCTCAGTAAGATATTGTGCGAGACAGAGAGAGAGAGAGAGAGAGAGAGAGAGAGAGAGAGAGAGAGAGAGAGAGAGAGAGAGAGAATAGTTGATGTTTTTTTTTGGGAAACTTATTAAAATACCCCTCTTATTTGTGGAAATTCTCAAATTACCCCTCAAACTTCAAAAATTCCCAAAATACCCTTAATCTATTTTGGTTGGATTGCTCTAATCTTTATTTCTTTTTGATACTTGAGGTCCGTTTTTGAGTGCTTAGCATGTAATTTGTCACAAAGTACTTTGTAAAAAAAGGAAATGAGGTCTAAAAATGATGAAGCAATTCATCTCCAAAGCGTACATAATCAACTCAAATTCTAGTTTTAGCATCTCGTATTGATAGACAATCAGTCCTCTTATGAAAAGCCACAAAGTTTTTTATTTTTGGAGATTTTTAATCTCACATCCAAAGGTATTTTGGGAATTTTGGAAAATTTGAAGGGCATTTTGGAATTTATGACAAAATATCGAGGGTATTTTGGAAATTTCCACAAATTAGAGGGGTATTTTGATTTTTTTTTTTTTCTAATGATTGGTAGTCTTTATATACTCCCTCTTTCTCTCTTATCCAAGATTTTTCTAGACAAGGTGAGTGCTAACGCTCAGAGAGGAGCTTTTTCTAATAAAAGCAAGCGCTAGCACTCACTTGCGCTTTTTGCAAGTACGAGAGGGAGGGAGGGTGGGAGATGCCTATATAAAGGTATGGGATGCTTAAGTTTTTTTTACTTCTCTAATTATTTTTTGTGACGATCATCAACCTTGGAAGGTACGGTCTCTCTCGTTTACCCACTCTCTCTCACCCTCTCCATCTCTGTCCCTATTTTGCTCACCCTCTCTATCTCCCTCTTCATCTCTCTCACTTGCAAAGGGAGAGAGGGAGATAGAGAGGGTGAATGAAAGAGGGACAGAGATGGAGAGGGTGAGAGAGTTAGAAATTGATCATGGGAGATAATTTAGACCTTAAAATAACTTAAGATTCTTTTCCCTCCTCCACTCTCTCTCTCTCTCTCTCTCTCTCTCTCTCTCTCTCTCTCTCTCTCTCTCTCTCTCTCTCTCTCTCTCTCTCTCTCTCTCTCTCCCCCCCCTTCATCTATGAGATATTGTGGGGACTAGAAAGAGAGAGCAAGAGAGAGAGAGAGGGGTAGTCTTATTCAGTCAGAAGATTATGTCATGGTTTATGAAATAACTGCTAATGTTGGATGGCGTGAAAACCATCTAAACGTAGTTGTCTGCAAGACACCAATATGTAAGAAAGAAAGTAGGAGTGTGTGCACAATTTTGGTGTCCGCAATGAGGAAAGAGCAGACTTGGACATCAAAGGCCATTGACATACTGTCTCTGGATGACACTTGGTTCGATGGGTTAGTGGAGAATGATTGGACGAAAGAGGAAGATGGGATACCTATGCAAGGTACGCTTTGGTAACTTATATCCAAAAATAAAGTTTTTCATCTTGCTTTGACTTTTGTTTGTTGTGCAAGGGGAATGGAACAAGGGCATTGGCTTCTTTGGCAATTGCTCGCACATTATACAAACGAGAACGACGTTGTCGCCCAGTATGGAGGAGATTGTGGGGTATTAGCTTCATTGGGGAGCCAGATGGGCCATATGGTGAAAATATTTGAGAGCAACAAAGAGTCCTTCACCAAGCTATGTGCCGTTTTGGAAATGCAAGCCCGTTGACTTAGAGAGATACAAAGAGAGACAAGAGGCATGCAAATGAGGTGGATTGTGCCCTGAAGGAAGCATCTCTATTAGGGCCGCTACAAAACATTGTGGAGTTAGATCCACCAGTCCATGACTTAGAGTAGATATTTTAGTTTGCACCTTGCATTTGGTCTACAATGCAATTTTTTTGTAAACCGTTATGAACGATCGCTTCTTGGATGGTTTTGAATAGAGATATAATTATGCTCAAGTAGTCTGCTCTTGTAATTAAGTGGATGTTTTGTGTTCGTGTAGCCCTTTTTGTGAAATGTGAGAGAGATACATAGACTTGATGTGTGCCAAAGAGATCAATACATAGAGAGAGAGAGAGAGAGAGACTTGTAGTCACTGTGGTTGTCCTTTCTTGGTAGTTGAGCTTACCACTCACAAGTTCCCATCTCTAACATCATGATTCGTCCTCCCTCCTCTAATCTCTCTCTCTCTCTCTCTCTCTCTCTCTCTCTCTCTCTCTCTCTCTCTCTCTCTCTCTCTCTCTCTCTCTCTCTCTCTCTACGTTGAGGACATAATACTTGCTCTTCTTCTCGGTTATCAGCATTTTTTGTTTGTGGATTGCTTTGAATAGAGTTTGAACACTTGTGTTGGATGTTAATGGGGCTCTTAGTGAATGTCAAATGTTCTCTATGCTCTTCTTTGGTCTTATGCACTGGAAACATGAGACCTCCATGCACCCAACCGCCGATCTATATAGCGATGTATGTTGATGTGACAGCACAATTTTGGCTGACGAGCTGTGAAATTCACCCAAATGCCATGAAAAGAAGTGCATTGCTTGTTATTTATAAAAACACAACAGCAACAGCCTTGCTTTACATGCTACCCACCATTAGATTGTTGCTCTTTCAGTGCACTAAAGTAAGGTTATATGACCTTCCCCTAACTCATTGTGGAGAGTTGATATTAGAGAAATTACTAAAGAACACAATTGCAGATGGAGCATGAAGGGTCTTACTGATACTCGCACCTGCTCCAACATGCCAATTGAAGTGTGTTTTTCTCTCTTGAATTGTTAAGTATATCTCTCCCTCGCCCCCGACCGCATGCATTGCATCCTTTATTAATTGAATTGCCTTTGGCTAACCTCTACAATCGATCAAATTATGCATCAAAGAAGTTCTATCCAGCACCATTTACTTAGATGCTTGTATATTAACTTGATTGTATTCCAAGGTGAAGAATCTATTGCTTGTTTTATGGAATCAAGAGTCATATAATGCTCTTCCATGTGAAACTTATACACTTGTCTTCATATGTATTGTAGCTTGTGTGCAAGCACATTGTTAGAAGTGCACATAAGATTTCCAACCACCTAGCTACCACTCTATAGAAGTGTCAATTGATGTGGTACCACAATTTTTGTGACAGGCTGCGACATTCACCAACATTTGGCAGCGGGAGCTTTTTGCATAAGATTAGGGAATGTAGCACAAAGTTAACATAGAGAGCTTTTTCAATAAATTTTTCCAATGGTCCATTTTCTATAAAAATATCCCTCAAAAGCTCCCTCCAAAATCTCCCTTCATTCCCCTACTCCTAACTAGCCTGAAAAATAGTGCATCATTGAATAAAGCTGTGGGACGTGGTCTAACCTCACTATCCTATCTTATTGTAGTTTTCATGAGAATCACGATTAAATTGTCAATCCATAGGACGAAGCTGACTCGATAGTGCATAGAGGCTACAAGAGGTTGTGAATCTCTCAGAAAACAACAAACAACTCGCATCTAACTCAAGCTACACTCAAGTAACTGAAATCACCAAAAGCCAATCGCTCATCGGCAAACAAATCACATCCGTCATAGCATCACATGACATCCAAATGTAGCGAAACTTCTAGGAAATGTTTATATGACCTAAGCACACATGCTTATGGTCTCAAACCCCACTTTAGGTCAAGTACCAAAATCGCGATTAGTAACAGCAGTGGATTTTTTACCTAATTGTTTTCGACCCAGAATGCACCTAAATGCTTATCAATGATGCCCCAATACCCCGCCTATGCTTAGTTTTTTATTTTGAAGTGTAAATTCCTACTTATGATGAAATTAGGCCGCAAGTCAGCAACGCCAAAAGCTACGAAATACTATGATGTGTTTACATCAATGCGTAGAGCTCTCACCTGCGGTTGCAATGCAACAAACGCGACTGCAATGTGACAACCATAGAGGGAGTAGGAAGCACGAGAAGGAGAGAAGTGAGCATCGTTAGCTCACACTGTGTATTTCATTATCCAAAACTTACAAATAACTTACAAAAATTGGCTTTTATACCTTAGCCAAGGTTTTTGGTGATCAAAACTAATAATTTGGGAGCTCTAAATAAAGATAAGTAATGACAGGTTGATACAATTTGGAAGCTTGTAGCCCCGGCTCATCAATTACAAGGTTTATCCAAAAAATAAGAGTTACAATATTCTCGATTTATCAAAAATAATAAGTGTTTTACAATGAGAGCTCCAAAAAATGGTATTCGTGGTATCTGTGGTGTTAGCTTGCTGCTAACATTCCCCCCCTCCTCACCTGTGTTGTCCCTTAGCACAGCTTTATGGGCTGAAGTAGTCTTCGAGTTGACGGCTGGTGAGGCGATCTTTAAGCTCATTTAGTGCCTTTTGGTATCTGATTTTCCTCTCTTTATCTGGCACTTGCAAGACCTACATAGTGACTTTGTTTTTCAGCTCCCCTACTGAGTAGCCTACAAAATGTGATGTCAGGTTGCTGATCACTGGCCCAAATATTTTTGTTCACCAAGTGAAGAACCCTGTGTAGAACGCTTCCTCGAATGCTAGCATATTGTGAGAAGGTAAAACCATGCATCTAGTGTAGAAGCCATAGAGGATTTCTTCGAAAGGTTGACCACTAAGGTCGTAGCATAATCCTTTAATGCCCTCGAGGAATGACATCCAAGGGGCGCCTGCTTGCTCTGGCTCCTGAAAGACTTTGATGCAGGTGAGCAGCATTTGGTAGATTTTATATAACATTGCATATGATAAATCTGGTAGACTTTTGAAGAAGGACATGGCGCCCGTTAGGGTTTTCACCATGTACTCTTCTGTCGGCGGTCCATTTGTTAGAGCAGGCAATCTAGGGTAATTCAGCCAAGTTGACCGCTTCTTTACTAGTGTCTCATGTGCTTTCCAAGTCCTTACTCTTGGTACACGACAGAAAGTAGGATCCTTCTGCAGGGCCGCAGGTACTCTCGTGAACAGAATCAAGTACCTTTGATTCTTGTTCAACCAGCTCAACCTCCACTTCGGGTGGTCTTGATCTGCGCTCTCGACTTGCATGTCAGTGTAAAGCCTTTCTTTAGCAACTCCATATTTAATCAAAGGATAGGGCATGGATTTTTGGTGCCATTGCGCATTGATTTGATTGGGAGTGAGTTTTGTAACGTTGACAGAATGAAGGACTCTCACCTCCCAAACCATTGTTGCCTTCCACTGCTCATCTACCTATAATTTTCTCTTTCAATGCATCTTCCTCAGCCTTTGAGAGCTGGACCATTGGTGCTATATATGTTTCGATAATGTGTACTTAAAACTCCTCCTCACCACTTGGCTCTTCTGTTAGATGTGTCTCCATCTCCGCGAATGAAATTGAGGGGATCTCTACCTATAGCTGCTCTGAAGTGTCTGCCTCCTCTTGGGTTTCTGGTTGTCCCTCTCTCAATAGCTGGTTGACTCTTTTAAGTTCTTCTATTTCTTTCAGCAATTCTTCTCTTTGGACCCGCATCAAATCCAGGTCTCTGCGCTCAAACTGATCCAATTTAAGCTCCAGCTCGAGGTCTTTATTCTTCTTCTCTAATGCCTTGTAGACCTTGTCTGTGCCTCTGATCGAGGCCACTACGGATTTTCTCTGATTTGCTGGCAGGAAAATTGTCTGGTCATTTATTCTTTGCTCTGAGTACTGTAGGGAGGCATTGGCTACATCTAACTGAACCTGGATCTTCTAAACTGATAGGGTTGTAGTTAGAAGTTCATTTGTGACTTCTGTCATCTTTTCATCCGTTGCTTTGCATGCATAAGACAATTTCGTAAGCAATTCACCAAGCTCCTCCATCTCTTCCTACTGCTTATTCCTTGCGAGCTGATGTTGTTCAGCTTCCACTTTCGACTCCTACACTTGCCTTTGTAGATCGGTGATGACATTTAGTCGATTGTCTAACTCCCGTTGGAGTGCGTCAATCTCCATTTCTAATTCTTTGGCCCTTGTGCTATAGCTAAGAGCTGCTGCGTGAAGTCGTTCTGTCATGTCCTACATTTGCTTATCATACTCATTAACTTGCAGGATCACTTCGTCATTTGATTGCCAATCTTCATTTTGTGCCAATTGACTTGATGTTTCTGCAGATTCTTGTGTGTCCTTTGGCGGCGTCATGGCGGCTGGTTGCTATTGCCCTTGTAGTTGTGACTGATCTTCTGCCATTTTGTCATCCCGAAGCTTCATGGATGCCTCGGCCTTCTCTTGCTGTGTTAAGGTAGAGGGTGTTTCCTTGGCCCCCTGTTCTCTGGGTTGCTTAGACTTCGTGTTTTCCTCTGTTGGAGTAGGACTTGCTACCCTTTCTGGCTCTTCGGCGTGCTCTTGTTGCTGCTCTTGTGTAGATTCATATGCCTCTCTTTGTTCAGGCTCTATTTCCTCGGTGGGCTCAAGTTCTTTGGCTTTATCTGTTGGTGAAGGTGGTGGGCTTGGCATGGGGTGATCATGCAGTTCAGAAACAGGTGAAGAAGGGCGGGGAGACACTTTACCCTGATCGTGTTGTGTTGCTCCTTGTTCAGTTGTTTCCTCTGATTGCTTTTGTTGTTTTGCTGCCTCTTTTGCTTTTCTCGCCGCTTCTTGGGCTTCCTTCAGCTTCAAGGCTTCTGCTTCTTGATATATCTTTTCTAGGGATTTCGTGGGATCTTCAGCCTGCTTCCTGATATGATGCTTGGTTCTTGGTCCTTTTAGCTCAATGGGCGCCCACTTTGCTGGGTCCTTGCCTTGTGCTTGGTGGCTGCGTTTGTAAGATTGCTTCTCTCTTTCAAATCTGGCTTGCTTTTGTACAGGTTCCTCCTAGTGTGCTGCCATGGCTTTTCTCTTCATTTCTTCCCATTGTGCTCTTTTTGCCTTGTTATCTGAGCTTTCACTGCTATGCCGTTCTAGCGAGCTCTCAACCGACTCTTCATCAAACTTGTATGATCTCTTGGCAGATCTTGTAGCTTGAAGAGACGGTTGTGCTGGCACTATCCAAGTGTTTTGATCTGAGGCAGGTCACAAGTTGTCGACCATGCTGATAGCATGGTATGCAATCCTGGTCAAAACCTCTGGTGCACTGTTAACCCTCACGGCACACGGACATCCTATGATCTATAAACGTTGTATTATTTAGAGTCAGGTACCGGGCTTGTCGGACCAATAGGAAAAGGGTAAGAGTGATCGCCGATGAGAGGCGCACTCTAACTGGGACATTCAAGGGATTAGTTGGCTAAGCATGGGCGCCCAAGTGTGAATGGGGTGAGCTCATATAATAGCCAACTAAACCTAATTTTTACTCATTCTCTCATTTGTGCAATAGAAGAGTGCTCTTGCTCCATCTCCATCTCCATCTTCTTCTTCTTCACCTCCTTGTGTGTGTGTGTGTGTGTGTGTGAGAGAGGGAGAGTGTGTGTGCGATCGAGCATTACGAAGGCACGACGGCGGCGAAGCGGTTGAGCGCGGCATGACACCAGCTTCTTCTTCATCGCGGCGAGGAATCCACCACGAAGGCGAGCGTAGAGCAATGAGTGACACACCCTTTGCTCTCTTGAGCTTGCTAGTTTAGGCTTGTTGTGTGCTTGGAACCGTCTGCGGCTCGCACACGGTGTATCGGCAAGTCCCTTGCTTCGACAGTGCGGCAAGGAGTGCACATTTTTGGCGCCGCTGCCGGGGAAATGCTCTACACTAAGCTCGGTTAAGCACTTTACACTTTCTTGTGGTGCAATTTCTATCATAGGAAAGGCAGGGAATGAGTGTGTGTAGTTGTGTGGAGATTTCTGTTTTTTGCGTTTTCTGCGTTTTCTACGTTTTCTGGTTTGCACTGCACAGCTAGCATTTCTTGCGTTTTTTGCGTTTTTTGCATTTTCTGGTTCTGTCAAGTTTCAATTTCTGCATTTTCTGTTTTTTTTCAATTTTTTGCATTTCTTGCGTTTTTTCAATTTCTGCATTTTCTGCATTTTTTTAAAAAAATTGAAAAAAAAATTTAAAAAAAGAAAAAAAATAAGAACGCGAGTGAGGGGGAGGTTAAATTTTCGAAAATAAAAAACGCGAGTTTTAAAACGAACGGGTTGGTTTGTATAAAAGTTAGATCGGGATCGTTTCCCCAAGCCCAAGCCCAAGCCCAAGCCCAAGCCCAGGCCTCAGTCCTCAGTCTTATGATATATACTAGACTCACTCTTATATATATACCCTACCTCCTCAAGAGGGAATGAGAGCATGTGGGACAAGTCCTCCACTCTCCTCCCTTCTCTTCCCACTTGCACCCTTAGACTTGCTACTTGGAGCCTAGTTCCCCAGCTAGGAAAAGACTGTTTAGGGCTTTTCTGGAGCAAAATAGAACCAAACGGTGGGCTATAAAGCACATCACATCCCTCCTAGCGATACGCTCGTTTCAAGCTATCACACGGCCCGTTCCACGACACGCTCTAAAAAATCTAGCAAAAAAACAAACAAAAAACACGCTAAAAACTAGTCACAAGGCCTCCTAGAGCATCTTTTTGACACCTTAGGGTATCAAAAGCACATGCACTTACGCTCTGGGCGGGTGCTAGAACACGAGCATATTGAGGGTGCCTCTGTTCATACGGACACCCATTACCCATCCACGATAGGCTCTAGACCCTCAGCGGGGACACAAGGTAGCACCACCCAAGACCCTAAAATAGCCGCTAGTGATTCCTCCTCCGACTCAGAAATCATGGAAGCATACCCTACCCAAAACACTGAGAGAGAAGGCCATGCACCTCCCGAAGCTCCACAGCCTAGTACTAGTATGTTTAGCCGTTTCATGGAAACATTAGGTAGAGCTACTCGCTTGGAACTTGATGCAAATGAAGCACACGAAGGGGGTGGGGAAGTGGACTCTCCTTTCACATCGCATGTGGACCCCACACCCCCAAAGAGTGTCCATGTGGATATCCTGCCAACTTCTTACCAAGAAGGCCCTGTTGAGCTGCCTCCTTCAGAAGTTCCCTCTAGAGTACCGTTGGTGACAAGTAAAACCACGGGGAGCAACATTGCTTCTACCTCACAAGAAACCGTTAACACGTTGACTCTAGAAGGATTGTTCATTAATGATCATTGGACATATGACCTCCACACTGAGGTGTTGACGGATCTACACTCTGGCCACACCTACCATGTAGGATGGATAGAGATTGTACAATCCACCTCTAGTGCCACGAGCCTCAAAGATCAACAGAAAATGATCTGTAATGTTATCCATGGCATTATTCAATCGGAAAGGCAAAACCGAGGGGTAAATATACTCTCAACTGGCCCCATGAGATTTCTGGATACGAGCAAGGCTCAACAGCCTACTCTATCACAAATGGAGACTCCTCTAATGAGCCCCATGGACCCATCTTACGTCATTTCACCTGGGATCTCTATGCAATCTGAGCCTCCGAGCAACAACTTTAGCTTCCCTAACTTGGCTCAACCCTCTATTAAGGAAAACACAGTGCTCACTCCAGGGATAAGCCTGACAGAGAATGTACCGATGACATCTACGGTTAGCGCAGTGCCACTACCTAGTGTCGTAGTACCTAATATGGGGCCTCGACCGTATGTGCCTCTAGCCCCTTATGCACACATGGCCCCCACACCTCCAATTGTACCACTTGTTTATGCTCCTCGAGTGCCGCTCCCTAGCCCTTATCCGAGTGGACCTATGTCCGATTATGTTCCATATCCTACATCATCCACACATATGCCAAGACCGGTACCCGTCCCTCTCCCACATATGATTCCAAGAGTACCTCCACCGGCCCTGCCTCCTCACATAGGTGACTTGGCAGCGTTTGCTCAAACCATAGGTCGATCTATCGCGGAAAATATGCGTCATGCATCTGATAGAGAGCCTAGAAGTAAGGTAGTACAAATTGCCAAACTCACGCAAAAATTCAATGGGGACGAAGATGCTAGAAAACACATTGAAGTGTTTGAACAAGTATGTGATTCCTTAGGGGAACGCAACGAACTACATAAGTGCAATGCCTTAAGCTTGACATTAAGTGGGAAGGCTGGAGATTGGTATAGAACCCTAAGGGTGGACGAGAAAACAATCTACCCTACCCTTTGAAGGAGTACATACGAGAAGGTGTGCTTTGGGGTGTAGCATCTCAACTACAGAAGGCCGAACGTAAGGAAGGAGAGTCAGTAAGGGACTTCATTAGTCGTCTAAAGCACTTAAACTCTCGCTGCCCTGTAAATGAGCGCTTCAACAATAACCAACTGCTTGATCGATTCATTCGAGGGTTGAGGAATGAAGGAATCTATAATGGACTAGTGATTAGAGGTATCACAACCTGGGAAGATGTCACTGCCAATGCAATCCAATTAGAGGACAACTTGATGATAGCAGGCATGAGGGTGTCTACTGACACGAGATCCACTAGCTCCCAAGCCATTGGTTATGAACCCATGACTGCAAAGCCCATTGCCAATGAGCCAAAGGTATTTGAGACATTCTTGACAGACCTCACCAAGGCAATCCAAGAGTCTCTTAAGGATAATCGACCCCCTCAAAATAGTCACATGTATCCAAGAAGGGAGCAACAATGGTGTTCCATTTGCTTGGGTCCACATAGCACTAGTGAGTGCCCTACGTTTAGAGTAAAATTTAATGGAACTTGCAACGCATGTGGTAGGTATGGTCACCAAGCTAAGGATTGTTTAATGATCAAACGTATGATGGCAAATAGACCACCTGTAGCCTGGACGGATGCGCCTCGAGCTCCTGTATTGATGCCTGCTCCACCTGTTGAGCAACTACCGCAACACATGGTCCCGAGATCTCAAAATGTTGTACAAGCTACACCGCTACCACCTCCTGTGCTAGGACCGCAGCCCCCGCATCCAAGAGTCGCCCCTATGAACCAAGTGGGTTGCGAGCCATCTAATGCTTATGCAGATGGCTGTGAGGAGGAAATAGACACTAGTATTGCCTACGGACTTGATACATTGGAAGAGTGTCCTATATACTACATGGAAGATTGTTGGGGACAAGTCAAGCCGGTTTATCAAGCTGCTGCTCTCGCATCTAGAGGTCAAAATATCAACACCCAGGCTAGGAGGCCACCTCTTCAATGCTACGAGTGTGGTGGACCACATCAAGCAGCGGAGTGCCCTATTAGGCTGCAAAAGAATGCTGCACAGATGCACATGAATCAAGGGAGCACGTCTGCAATGCCAATTCTCACATGTAATCGTTGTGGCATAGATCACTTGATTGCCCAATGACCCTATAACCCAAATGCGCCTAAAATCACACTCCTAAATTTGGTCGAAATTGCTAGTGTGACATCGCCAATACCACCCGTCGCACCCGCTTATGCGATTACACGGTCCATGCTTCAAGGGCCAGGCCATATCCTCGAAGAGAGAGATACCGCGTCAGTTATCCAAGCAAAGAAAAAGAAGACACGAAGGAAGAGGTCGCAGAATACGGAAAATTCAAAGCCAAGTTCCAAAACAAACATAGGAACAGGAGATGACCCCGTGTATATGAATGACCTCGAGGATGATTCAGATTCAATCGAGACAATGGAGACTAGAACCAATACCACAAAGGGAAAGACCGACAAAGAAAACCGTAACATGGAACCAAATGAAAACCGAATAAGAGAAAACCATAAAGAGCCTTTGAAAACACCACAAGTGTTTCCAAATCCAATCCAAGACCCCCAAGATAAACCGCAGGGGCAAAAAGGGAAGAATCGTAAAAAGAAGATCGGGACGTACCCAAACCCAGTAGACAAGATTGAGCAGGTGAAACATCTAAGAGGTTTAGTGGAGGAGACTCAAAGGAAACTAGAACCAGAACCCATGCATGTCAAAATTCATGACACAGTGTTTCCCACACAAGTTCATCCACCCCACATGAACCATAGACCGTTAGCCATATCTAGTATCATCCAAGAAGGGAGTGAGGACGGGACATCAGAAAGTGAGCATACACCCTTCTTGTTGGAAAGGATGTTTAACGAAGGAATACCTAATCCCATTGAGTAATATGAGATTCCATCCTCACCAGTTCCTAGTCAAGGACCTACACCCTGCAAAATGCCAATGAATGTTGCCAAACTAGTGGACTTCATGTCTTCTGAGGTCCGAACCACGATCATAGAAAAGCTGTATGGAGATCCTGAGTTATTCCTTGCACTTCGAGCATTCCTTAACGGAGAGCTACGAACGGGATTACCACAGTTTGCGCAACCAAATAGGCCTGACTCGAGTATGATTGATGAGGAAAAGCATGTGCAATCACTTGACTTAGATGGACACGAGTCTGTGATCGAGGTACCCATTAACGAATTAGGGCAGTATTTTGAAGGCGACGAGTCTAATGCGACCCTACCCATCACTACCAAGGGATTAACTATAAAGGGAATTCTTGATGGTGGTACGGGAGTTAGCATCGTTACAAAATATTGTTGGGAATCCATGGGAAAACCCCGCCTCAGTGTTACTAACATTGTGGTAAAGATGGCAAATGGTACCATAGCCAAACCTATGGGGATGCTCAAGGATCTTAAGATCAAAGTTCTAGGACACAAGGTACGACATACGTTCATTGTAATGGATTTCTCTAAACACCTTATGTCATATGAAATGATTTTAGGACGACCATTCATGAGAGAAGCACAAATGGTTCATGATTGGTCTAAAAATCATGTCTATTTGCAATTCCAAGACTCTATCCTTAGAGTGGGTTTGGTGACTGGTAAGGTACACCCCTTAGGGAGTAAAACCATTATTGATCATCGCTCTGACACCACAGTTCACTCGGCCCCACTACAATATTGTTACACTTGTAAGAAGGATACAGACATTGGCCAAGATTCCCCTTATATGGATATCCTACCTGGGATGACTGCGTCAGACAATGTGGATTGGGTCCACCGAGCAGCAACCATAGACACTTGGGGAAATAGGGGGACGACCTGGGTAACACCTGAGGGGGATGAAATGCCTGTACCCTTAAATATGCTACAAGCAATGCATATCGCTTCCGACAAGACTCATCCTAATGTAACGAAGAAAACATACAAGTGGGTCCCTAAAGCTTCTTTAGTGACCATAGCTAGTGCTAAAAAACAGAAGCCTTGTAAGAAACGTACCACTCGCTCCAAGAAAAGTAAGAAAATGTTGTGATGGATCCCTAAACGACTATTGGAAGCCCAAGGCTACTATCAAGGAAATAAGCAAATCTGGGTGCCAAAACGTAGATTGTGCTCTTACCTATCACCTGACCCAAGTGAGCCCAATCCCGTAGCTCCAAAACGAATCAATGATCGTGGAAAGAAAAAAATCACAGAATGCTACACACCCGCTCCCGAGCTAGTTTGGGTACCAAAGAAAGAACGATTTGTTCCACCTAGCTCAGGAAGGGGGGAGTCCCATGAAGCTTCTAGCTCCTCATGTAATACATCCATAGAGGTAAAAGCTTCTACACAGCCTCCATCTATAGTAGTGGACCTCCATGAAGCTACAAAAGAATCCACACCTCCCAGTGTTCAAGAATCACCTGATGAACCACTTCAAGTTCGATCTTGGGAGAGCACCTTACCACCCTTGCAGCTTGACGAGGCACCTAGGGTAATAGAAAACTACTGGCAAAAATCCTCACCTATTACCAACTGGAAAAATTGGTTTCAAAGGGTGACAAGCTTATTTCAAACGGTATGATCTACCCAAGGAAGGGGGGAGTGTTTGTGGACATCCATCATTCACTTGCATCCCTCTCAACCTTTCTCCCTGACCTCTATATCTCCCAATCTTAGGGAATGTACATATAAAGCTTTATACTCACAAAAAACAAAAATAAATAAAAATAAAGAGCAAGAGCAATTAGCAAACGAGTATGCGCATTAAAAGTCAAAACATTGACTCAGACCTACACATGTCACATCTGGTACAGTGAAACAGAAACCTATGCCATAAAACACCTTTGATCCTCATCACTTGAGTGATGGAGGGTAGGTAAGATTAGTACGATAGGAGTGTTTCTGTTTTAGAGTTGAGAGATTAGCGAAGTTCTCTTTTCCCACTAATGTGCCTCCTGGAGGTATTCCTTTTGTTTCCTAGTGTGTACAGGAGCGTGTTGCTATTGATAGGATTTGGACCTTCATGGAACCTTTCTCTCGTTCACACTTCAAATCAAGCGTGACCATCAACACAAACAGGTGTTTTATGTCCATTAGCATTGCCCTTATCTTTTTGCATCCATGTTTGTCTGCTTTGATTGTGATTGGTAGCATAATATTCAGCGCATTGGCTTAGTATCAAACATTTAATGCAATGTAATGTTTTGTCATAATCACTTGTCTAGGTATAAAAATCAAGCAGTCCGACTAAGCTAGTTTGACCAAGCTAGGTATTAGAAATCTTCTCTTAATACCATGGGGAATGCCTTCCTAATAAGCAATGGTTACTTAGGTTCTTAATCCGATTTAGGCAGCATTGTGTGAAATGTATTAGGGCTTTCTAGTGGGCTTAACCCTAGTGACCTTTAGCTTAAGTATTATAAAGGGAGTTTACTAATGTGATGAGCCTGGGGAGGGTAACAGTGTTATATGACCCCCCAAAGTTACAAAATTAAAATGCTGAAAATGAACAAACAAAAAATCAAAGTGCCACAATGTAAAATTTTAAGCTGGAAGAGAAATCCCTGCTTAAATTGGTACTTCACTCACATGTATCGCCTATGGTACTAGAGCCCTAGAGGTTCCCAGTGTGGGCGCTTTTCCTTGAAAAGCAAAAAACCCAAGGCATACAAAATAAGCACACACATCATAATTGAATCAATGTGAAAAGACTTTGGGGGGTCAAAGAAAAAGTAATCAGTCAGGCAATGATTTTATGAGAAATTCCTTTTATGGTAGCTTAACTACAAGGTCTTCTAGATATAGCCTCTAGTCAGCCCTCGAACATGAATACTTGGCTCTCGCGATTAAACAACTTAATTGACCACTGAAAATTAAGAAGCTTACCCATGGTATTAATATTCGATCTCTAGTGCCTTTTGACCGTTAAATTAGCGACCCCGGACTTGTTTAATTTTTTACCCTTACATCTGTTTATGCATTTGATTACATTGCAATTTAATGTTCATTGCTAACAAATTGTTTGAAATTCTTTTACCAATCAATTTGTCTACCTAAAACTGCATATGCTTTTTAAGAGAATGCCATTACTGTGCCAATGTTGTTTGATTTTGCAGTGACTGAAGAAGGCTAAGGACATTCATCTCAAATGCTCTTCCACCTCGACGAACCAGCTTCAACTCAATAGCTTCCAAGGACGGAATCTACATCAGGAAGGGGGGCATGTTAACCCTCACGGCACATGGACATCCTATGATCTATAAACGTTGTATTATTTAGAGTTAGGTACCGGGCTTGTCGGACCAATAGGAAAAGGGTAAGAGTGATCGCCGATGAGAGGCGCACTCTAACTGGGACATTCAAGGGATTAGTTGGCTAAGCATGGGCGCCCAAGTGTGAATGGGATGAGCTCATATAAAAGCCAACTAAACCTAATTTTTACTCATTCTCTCATTTGTGCAATAGAAGAGTGCTCTTGCTCCATCTCCATCTCCATCTTCTTTTTCTTCACCTCCTTGTGTGTGTGTGTGTGTGTGTGTGTGTGTGAGAGAGAGAGAGAGAGAGAGGGAGAGTGTGTGTGCGATCGAGCATTACGAAGGCACGACGGCGGCGAAGCGGTTGAGCGCGGCACGACTGTAGCTTCTTCTTCATCGCGGCGAGGAATCCACCACGAAGGCGAGCGTAGAGCGGTGAGTGACACACCCTTTTCTCTCTTGATCTTGCTAGTTTAGGCTTGTTGTGTGCTTGGAGCCTTCTGCGACTCGCACACGGTGTATCGGCAAGTCCCTTGCTTCGACAGTGCGGCAAGGACCGCACATGCACCCATATATTGATAGCCATTTTTTCGGCTCTATGTAATTGCTATAGTGAGTTATCTCACCCTATCAAATCACTCAAACACTGTGGTTACCCTCACCCTTTCACTGTATATAGGTGCGTGTGAGTTAGGGGACTTTTCCCATATCTCCTTACTGAAATAAAAAACCCTCAATTAGCTAGTCATTAGGCTAGTTGAGCCAAAAAAATAAAAAATATAAAAAATATAAGTATATTATGGCCCATGAGTATGTAAATTTTTCTTTGTATATAGGGCCTAAATAAAAGATTTTTTCATAATTATTTTGGTATTTATTTAAATATTTCTACTTAGGTGTGTGTTATTTATGCTCTGTACATTGCCTCACCATTACCACAATTCTTCTTACCGTTTTTCATACTCTTTATTCCATATAGAAATATTTTCATGTAAGCTTCTCTTATATTTGGTGTAACTCCACCCCAACAAAAATCCAAAAAAACTAGTTTTATTTATGTGTATATTTTTTCACTATTGTGATTTTTCCCTTCCTACATCTATTTTGTTTTTTTTCTAAAAAATTAGAACACCAAAAATATTTATCTTTTTATGGTAGCCTCATAATGAGAGAGATTTCTTTTGACCCCTTTATATTTTTTCCACTTATATTATTTATATTTGACATGTACATATTTTTTAGACCCCTCAATATTTGATTTTCTTAGTTGTACTATTCACTTATATCATGATCTCAACAATATCTTCAATTATAGACCTACCAAATAAAGTCAAGGGTAGGTGGCATGCATACATGCACTATGGAGGGCTCACTCTTGGAGGTATTCAAAAGAATCATCCAAAGAAGGACCCCACAAGGACCTTGTGCAGTGGAAAACAACGGTCGGTTTTGCTGAATTTTTAAAGTTCACTTGCTCTCCGAATTTGAAAAGGTGATACAAACAAAAGTTGTAGCTCATGGGCTGAACTTTTGCCTCAAAGTTTTTCATATTTTTTTGAGCTACGAGCTGTGAGCTATGATTTTATTAGTGGACCCCAGTTTTCCCATGCTATGCAGCCACACTCTCTCTTCCACTTTATCATTTTCCTCTTTCACACACACTTCTCCACTCATCATCCCCACCTCTCTCACCACTCCTCTCTGCACCCTACTCACCTTCTCCTCAACCTTGAAGAATAAGAGAAACCATGGTGAACTCATACCTTCCACACACAATTCCATTCCAAAATTGACCACCTAGTCTCATTTTTCCTCCTCCAAATTACCCATATCTATCCAAAAAAACCACAAAATTCAGCCTCTTCTCTTAAAAGACAGCATCATGGTGGTTGATTACTCAGCTTCAATTACCTTGTCTCTCAAGGAAGGTCAAGAGTGGAGAAAAAATGTATCGTCAAAGCTAGTGGACCGTCAACAAGCGTCAAAATTGGCCCTACTCAAGACACTTGGAGCATCAACCTTGTAAGAAATCCACCTTTTCTTACCTCTTAAGAGTTTTTCTTCCTTATTTGTATCCTACATGGATACTCCCATTGTAAATATCCAATTCCATTTGTAAATTAATACTAACTCTACTAACACTAACCCACTATGAAAAGTCTTATCACCTCCATTTCTCTCCTCTCTCTTTCCCCACCAACTTCTTGATAATTTCAAGCAAAAGAAATTAGATAAATTGCTGAAAATCTAACCCAACCATGGTTAGAGGAGTAACCCTAGCCTTCAAAATTGCTATAAAAGGAGGGTGTAGCTAGCACAAAAAGGGAGGGAGAAGAAAGAGCACTATGCTATAGCTTGAGAAGCCAAGCTCAACCTCTTGAGAAGGAGCTCTTGAGTGGAATCTCATTGGCATTAGGCATATGTATGTGTTGTATTAGGGGTGATTAGCAAGGGAACTCTATGCCATTGTAAGAGAGAGTGATCATTAAATTGAGAGTAGGAAATCTATCATTTCTCCTACTAGAGTAAGCCCAACATTTGCTGAATCAAGGAGGGTGAATTTGGACTAAGCATGGATACCTTGTCTCCCTTCCAACGTGAAGTCATGGACAATAATGATGTGTAAGTGTCTTGGTGTTTTATGTAAGTTCTTGATAGCTTGTCTCCGGGTACTGTTATCAATTTAGCAATAAATCCCACATGCTGTAAGAGGGCGACAGGGTGGAGAGGACTCCCCTGGCCTTAAGACAGTGATTGGGGTGGCTTTTTTCTTGTGATGTGTTGTGGTGTAATTTACTCAGGCTATGTTGAACAAATACTAATCTCACTTTGATTGGTCATGACAGATTTGTAAGAAGGCATTAGTGCAACAAGCACCCCCTTCCCCCTTCTCTCTCTTTCTTACATATATATATTTATGTTTGCTTGATCATTAACGATACACTTCAAAGCAGCCCGAGCACCATCTCTCTCTCTCTCCCTCTCTCTCTCTCTCTCTCTCTCTCTCTCTCTCTCTCTCTCTCTCTCTCTCTCTCTCGTGTTTTAGTGTGTGAGAGTGTTCCATTGGTGTTAGGGTTAGTGTAAATTCCTTGCTTGTTTGTGGGTTGCTCTAACGATTCTCCTCTTTTGCATCCTAGTTCGCTCTTAAACTAGGTGGTGCCCCTTGTGTAGTTGGGATTTGGCTGGGGGTTTGTGTTTTGGTTTGTGTTGTGTTGTGCCCCAGCCCCATTGAGCAGCACGGGAGCCTTGAAGGTTGTCTAGAGTTTGCTCTTCTTGTTGCCCGCCCCGGACCGCTTCAAATTGGTGCCCCCACTGAGGACAGGCTTGTGTATGTTTTGTGAAGGCTCAACCTTTAGCATAATCAAGTAGCTTGCATGAATCACGAGAATTTGTATGATCCCTTCATTCCCATTGCAAGGCAAAAGGTACACATAATTGTTAGTACTAAGTTGCAATTTCAGGGAGTAATTCGTAGAATTTTAGGTCCTCTTAGGTTAGCCGAGATAAACACTTTGGTAAATCCTTTTATTTTGCCTCTCATTAGGTACGATATTAGCTTGGACGTCTATATTTTTGTGTTATTTTAAGCATTAGGACATGCATAGGCCATGGATAATGGCCCAGGAATAGAGGCTTTTTCCTTTCATTTTACTCCGCACATTAGAATAAACGTTGCAATTAGTAGAAAGATCCATTTTCAACAACGAATGGTGTTCATGTTTGGTGCCCAAAGAGTAGGAGAAATTCTTGCATCACCAAACCCTGTCATTCTACCTCTCATCAACTACCACACTTCTTTTGATGTACATGTATTCATTTTATTTTAAAATGAAGTGCAGCCCGGCAAAATAGTGTGTATGTTTGTTTTTTCTTTGTCCAAGTTGTTACAAGAAACAAAAAAACGATCATTTGTTCTAACTGGGAATGTGTGTGCAGTGAAAGTTCAATCCTTAGAGATCTACCTCTATTACCAATTGAGTTGCAGGAGCAAGTAGTAAGGCATCTCCCTCATAACAAGAGGGTGGTGAAGTTAAGACGGAAGGTCCTACGCGTGGATTCCATTTTCCTCTTGTTGTTGGGCACTAAGGAAGACCGCGCATTCATCCAACTAGTGTGTGCCCTAAGATTGGTAAATAGAGTGAAATTTGGCGTTTGGCAAGTGCATTTCACCATTGAGGAAGACTCTTCAGGAAACTTGCGGCCAGAGTTCATGCTTCATAGACTCACATTTGGTGAATTTTTCCCTCATTTGCGTCTTATTAATAGTCTTCCTTTCACTTTCAACAAAGGAGATAGGGAGCTATTCAGAGCTTGTCTTAATAAAGAGAGCATAGAGAAGATTGCAAATTTGTATAAATTCTCATCCTTCTCTACTTTCTATGACACTTTGTTCATAGAGACATTGTAAATCTCTTTATGCTTTTGAATGATTTAACCATAATCCTAAGGAGTTTTTGTCCAGGAATTTTGTAGCACAAGTGGAGTCTTTAAATCTTGCAAACTTGATTGGACTTGATGAGGATGTTCTTTATGAAATTGTGAGAAGGTTGCCTCACTCCGACTGTGTGGAACTCGAAGGAAAGGAGCTCCTAGTCAATTGCTACTTTCTCACGGCCTTCGACGAGCATGAAGATCTAGTTTTTATACAAACCGCTTGTGCGTTGGGAATTGTAGAGCAAGTGCAATTTATCACTTGGGATGTGGTTGCTCTTTTGGATCCAGAAAATGAAGTTCTAGAGATTTCTGTTTATCGCCTTAGCTTTGAAGAATTTCAACCCTTCTTAGAGCTCATCAATAGTCTACCTTTTTGTTTTGATCAAACAAATCGAGACCTCATTGAGGCTTGGATAGCTGAAGAAGAAAACCTAGAGTGGTATTTTCTTACTTCTTCATTTGCAGGCGAGTGGTTCTAAATCTCTATTGTATCCCTTATTGTAACTCGTGTTGTAATCTTTCATAATAATGGAGAGCCAACGCCAAATGTCTGGATATCCTCTTTTCTTTGGAGAGCCTGGAGAGGATGCAGAATTATTTTTAGCAAATTTCAAGATGTCTTGCCGTATCAAGAGGATAGTAACCGATCAAGAACGTGTAGAAATGTTTGAGGTGGTCCTTAGGAAAGATGCTAGTACTTGGTTTGACTCTTTGCCTGAGGAAGTTAAGGGGAATTACACAGAAGTTTTGAATCGTTTTAAGAGATACTTCTTTGATCCCCAAAACACTCAAAAACTATGGCAAGACATTGTTTCTCATAAGCAAAAAGACTTAGATGACTACTACTTGTACAAGCAAGAGTTTCTACATCTTTGGGCTCTATGGATACAAAATGTTGCTAACCCTGGTGATGGTGCAGAATTTTTAAAGAAGGAGAGGTTCATAGCCGGACTCTTTCCTGACCTTAAGATAAAAGTTGAGGCGGGTGCACCTGCTACTTTTGATGCAGCTGAAACTAGGGCTGCTGAGAAGTATAGGAAACTCAAGTGCTTAAGGGGAGAGGTTCCAATAGAAGGTCTTAGACCCAAAGGTAAGTCACAAGCATCAACATCTAGGGAGCTTCTTGAGGTAACGGTTGAAGTGATTGAGAAGTTAAATGAATCTTTAAGCAGCCTGTCAATTCACCTTGCACAAGCTGTAGGTCCAAAGGGACAAGCAAAGAAGTCAGAAGAGAGAGAGCCACGAACTAGGAGAGTCTTGCAATGTTGGAATTGCGGTGAGTCTGGACATGGGATGTATAATTGTCCTTGGCCCTGTGGGGAGCCAGGGAGACCTAACTTGAATTACCCAGTGATGAATGCAGGAGAAGGAGCTGGTCAACAACCAAGGCTTCTACAAAGGCCAAATGGACCAAGACCACCTCCACAAGGGGTAGAAGGAGTTCCACCTTTGCCAGATCCAAATGTGCATGTGGTAGAGGTGACAAATTCAAATGAGGTTGACATGGAAGCCAATGGCATTAAGCATGGCCGAGGGAAAGGTAAGGAGAAAGAAGGAGTTACATCACAAAGTGACCATGGATGAGAAAAGAAGGCAAAGGAGACCAAGGAAGCTAAGAGGACTCGACGTCGTATCAACCTCCAAGACTTCTGTTAAGGCGGTTACGCCGCTAGCGGAAGCTAAATAGCGAGAACTCAACCAACAACAGAATTTGTCAGACAAGGACGGAGCTTGACCCGCAGGCGCATGGAAACAACTAGGTGGGTGTCAAATCACCTACTCGACCTTCTAATGACAATCACTACTAAGGAAATCAAATCTAAGTTCTAAAATACGCAAGTGACTGAAATCCGTACTACGAACGAATGCTATACGAAACAGGATCTAGAATCATTGAATCGATCTCAAACTCAAGGGGAAGTCTATACACTAGGTAAGAACAACACCCTACAGACTTGAACTGCAAAATCAACCTATAACCACTCCGTGCGGCAAACGCGTATGAAGACAGGCCAAAAAATACAGGTGACCGAAACTTGACCCCGATGGTACTAATGCGTAGCTCTACTCGTTGTGGTTCTATAGATATGTTGCACGCTCTATTCCGACACACGAGTTGGAAGAAAACTCACACCGAAGCTCGTAGGAACTTACCACACGTAGAAGCCGATAGCGCGCACTCTTGGTATCTGTGCGTAGCTCTCACCGTTGCTAACACAATGGCGGTGTCGCTTCTCCAATGGCGGCCCCGTAGCTCGTGTAGCAAGAAGATAAGACTCTCTCTCTCTCTCTCTCTCTCTCTCTCTCTCTCTCTCTCTCTCTCTCTCTCTCTCTCTCTCTCTCTCTCTCTCTCTCTCTCTCTCTCTCTCTCTCTCTCTCTCTCAGACACAGTCACGGCGCTCAAAAACTCACTTTGATTAATAATTGAATCTCCTTAGGTTACAAAACTTTGGCTTATATACCTCAGCCTTGGAGGTGAGAACATCTCTAATTATTTACATCAACAGGTGAAATTACTTCGGGATTACAAGCTGGAAACTCAATTGAGTCCTGTTACTTAATGAATGGCTCAAATCAAAATTAATGTCGGAAAGACATTTATTACAATCAATGGTTACAAAATGATGGGTGTGAGCAAAAATGTGGGTGTGATCCTCTGCTGGCTCAACACTCCCCCCCTCCGCGTTCATGTCGTCCCTGACATGACTCTTAGGCTTGGTCAATAGAGTCCTGTCGTCTTGAGCATCTGCAAATGTGATTCGTAGCGTAGGTTGCCGATGGTCAAGGTTGGGCCGAATATTTTTCTTTCGTGAGTGAAAAAGCCGGTGTAGAAAGCTTCTTCGAATGTTTGCATGTGGAAGCTAGGCAAAAACATAATTCTTTGGTATAAGAGATGTAACACCTTTGGTGATGGCTGCAATGAAAGATCATACATCATATCCGTCACTGTGTCGGCCGTCAATAGTAGACTCGAGGTCGTGGCTTTATCTGGCGCGAACACTTCAATGCATGCTAAGAGAGTCCTGCAGATTTTCTTTAGCATCTGACACGAAAGGTCAGAAGAGCCAGTAAAGAGTTTGATGGTGCCCGTTAGGGTTTTCACCATGTAGGCTTTACCTATTGTCTCTCCTTCCTTTGGTCCTGGCATCCTGGGATAATTAAGCCAATTTGGCTTCTTTTCTGCAATCCTGCCATGCTCTTTCCAGTTTCTGACTCTTGGCACCGGGCAGAAGGTTGCATCCTCCCGAATCTCCTTTGGAGCCTCTACCAAGTAGATGAGGTAGGCTGGGTATTTGTTCAGCCAACCTTTCCTCCATCTAGGTTGAGAATCTACAATCTTCTTTGATTGTTCATCCTTTGTGATGTCGCCTTCGTAAAGAGCGACATACTGCTCCTCCTCTATTTTCTTTTTTGTCTTTATCACTTCAAATTTCATCAGAGGGAAAGGCAGGCTGGGTTGCATCCACTCTTCATGGAGCACTTTTGTGTCTAAACCTTGAAGTCTAATGGAGATGAGGAGTCTCCTTTCCCATTCCATTTCCGCCTTGGCACTTTCCTCTGTTGACTTTTCTATTTGGTCCTGGAGCCTTTGATCTTCTTCTTCAGAGATTCCTGAAGTTGAGGCCACTTCTTGAACTGGGGCTGGATCTTCAATTGTGGTTGCCTCTCCAGTTTCTGGTAGCTCTATGGCTGCTCCCCCTGCTTCTTCTTGTGGTGTCTCTGTTTCTCTTCTTTGTTGCTCTTGGAGGTCTTGGAGCTGTTTGCGGAGGGCCTCATTGCTGTCCTTAGTGTTTGGTTTTCTGATGTGAGCCTCTCCTCTGCAGCCAATGATCCCTCCGCCATGTGCAATCTTTGCACTTGATCTAACCTTAGCTCTCTTTGCAAACTTCTGACCTGATCTTCCAGAGCTGGTACAAGGGCTCCCTCTTGTTCTGTTCCTGCTCTGCTAGCTCTAGGGGTGGTCCTGAGTCTCGTGATTGTCCTTTCTTGAAGTTCGACTCTTTCCCTTAGCTCAATGAGCTCATCCTTGGCTGCCTCCAACTCATCTTCTATTCGCTCCTTTGCTTCCTGTGAACTTGTTACCTCTCTTGAAGCTTCGGCTAGTTGGAGTATCAAGCCGTCTCTCTCGTTTTCTGCGTCGTAGAGTGATGCTTTATGACTTTCAGATTCAGTCATAGCATTCTCTAACTTCTTCTGCAACTCTGCTTCCTTTTGTTTTGCTGTCTCAATTGCTACTTCCTTTGCTCTGGATCTTTCTTTAATCTTGCTGAGCAGTTCATGCACCATGTGCATGTCTTTTTCATCTTCATCTGTCAACTTGACAGCTCTTTCTGCCACCACCTCCAATGGCTTCGGCTCTTCTAGTATGTTCTGTTCGTCCATTTTCTCTTCACTCTCCATTGTACCCTTTGTCTTTTCCTTCATCCCTTTCCGATCATCTTGTTTTCGTAGGGATATCCCATAAACTGCCTCCAGGGCCTCTTCTTCACTGTATCCGATCGCTACCAGATCCTCATAATCATCTTTCTTTTGCTGAACTGGATCTATCTCCTTTTCCTTGGTCCCGGCCTCCAGCTTTTCCATAACTTCTGTTTCTATTTCTATTGTGGTCTCCTCCACAATAATTTCCGTCTTCTTCGGGCTTGGTACATCAGTAAAGGAGGGCTGATTGTCCTCAGTCATCTTGGATTTCCCTTTGTTTGCTTGCCCGTCTTTCTCTCGAAGTTCAGTAGACTCATCTACTTCCTTCTTCTCCTTGTCGTCCTTTTTCAGCTCAGCTTTTAAAAGCTGTACTTCCTCTTCAGTATAAGGCTCGACAGGTTGCTGCTCCAGTATGGCCTCCGACTCCTCATAAGCTCTAATATATTGATCATATTGATCAACATGTGGCCTGGCTGAGCTGGTTCCGACTTTAGTGGGGTATGGCACCCACATTTCTTCAAAGTCCCCCTTTAGAGCTCTTTCCGCTCTAAGCTGCTCCACCAGCCTTTCCATTCTTGCGGCTTTTTGACTTTTGGTTTGCTTGGGATCATCCTTCTTCTTCGCTTTCTTCTTGAGCGGCTCGTCCACAGCCTCTTCAGGTTCTGAAACTATTTCTAGTTTTCGGCGTGCTCTTGTGGACGCCCTCTTGGATACTTCTTGTTGTTCTTCCTCCTCATCGGCTTCTCTAAGCCACTCATTCTGGGAGGGAACCCGTGGCCCTTGATCTCTGGCTCCAATAGCTTCATAAGCTATTCTTGTCAGAACTTCAGCTCCTCCTATATACTTTGGCTTCTTGTTGTGCATGGCGATTACTTGCTCGTGGATGTATTGAGCGTAATTCACCTCTTTTGGCATATTGCTCTTCAATGCCCATGTGATGGTAGTTGCAATGGCATGGGGCGGTGTCGTATACTTTTGCGGTCTTTTACTGCAAATATGGAGAAATTGGTTGTACAGTCGGCAAAGGGTTGCCGCTCTTTGGTCTGCCATATCTCCATAAGTTGCATTCTGTTTCTTGGACCCATAAACCTCTATAGCCTCCCTTCTTTCCCTGACAAAGCTCCCTTTGTTGTTCAGCTTCAATGCATCTGCAATGAGCTGTGGAGTGATCTGTACTTCTACTTTCTCTCCATCCATGGCTGTCAATGTGGCTTTCCCATCCTTCTGAATGGATGTTGCCAACTCGTACACTCTTCTTGTATCCACACCTGATGGTCTCGAGGTGAAGAATCTATGCAAGTCTGCCCTTTCCAGGTACCTGCTGATGTTCTCTGACCTGCTATAATCCACTAATTCTCGTGGGATCATAGGTACATCGACCGATTGCCCTTGAGGATCTCTGAAAGTCCCCTGGTAGATCTTTATTCCCTCTTTTTCTAGTACTGCTTCCTCCACCCAAGTCTTGGTTGGCTTGAGGGTTTCTGTTGGAATATCAAAAGGTTCTGCTTCTGCAAGAGAATCCTTGATGGTTGGTCTTTTTCTCTTAGTTGCCGATGACTTAGCGGAATCCATGGATCCTGTAACTCCAATTTCAGAAGTTAGCGTCTTTTTAGTATTGAAAGCCGAAATGAAGCTTTTAACTATTCAAATGACTTGAAAATTGAAACATGAGCTATTCAGGGCCTAAGGATGCAGGGTAGGTGAAAAAATATGCAAACTGGGCTCAAAAACATGCTTGAGACATCATACGTGTATGATGTCTTTTGTGTCAGAATGACTTCATATTGGTTGTGCTTGTAGCTGATAGTGTATACATGAGTATCATATGCTTGGATTTGAGTTTGGATCCCATTTGGTCAAGTTTTGGCCAGTTTAGTCCGGTTCAGGCTCTTGGCAAAATTTTGAAAGGGAATTGGATTTTATGATCCAAATTGGGTAAAACTTGGTGGATTACTTTCAAAGGGCATGTAGAACACTTCTGTTTGGTGGTTGAAGCCCTGAGGTGCCAAAATCACATAGTGAGACATCATACGCGTATGATGTCTTTTAGTGCATTTTTGGACCAATTTTCTCTATAAGCTTGGTTTTGGCTTTAGATAGGCTTATTCAGTGGATTTATCAAGTTTGGATAGAATTTGGACTAAAAATGGCTCTGGAGACATCATACGCGTATGATGTCTTTTTCATCAATTTTTCATGGGATTGGTTCTGTGGACTCTCCATGTGCTAGTGAAGGACTGTTTATACTCAAATCTTGGTTTGGACTTGAATATGTTGGATTTGGGACAAAAATAGGCTTTGTATGAAGGATTTTCTCTTAATTGGGCTAATGGGGTGATCCACTTGACCAAATGGTTCCAAACTTCATATGTAGCATGTATTAGATATATATAATGGATGTATGATGTCAAATGAGTATTTTTGGCTCTGTAAGTGCAAATAGACATCATACGCGTATGATGTCTTTTGTGTCAAAATGATGCTTTTTGGTTCCAGATAGCTTGTAGATGTGTTAATCAACAATCCTACAAAGTTTCAATGAGTTTGGAGTTATTTTGACAAAATTAGGACCAAAAATCAATTTTATGGCTTACTTTGCGTCTTTTTGGTTTTCCTTGGGTTTTCTAACTCCAATTCTCATGATACTTGGTTCATAGGATGTGATTAACATGTGGAATGAGGCTATGCACTCAAATGTTGAAATGGATGTGAAAATCATGCTGTGAGACATCATACGCGTATGATGTCTTTTCTTGAAATGTTGGTCTTTTTGTGCAAAGAATGCTTTGTGCTAGTGCCCTAAGCCCTGCTAACTAGTTTTCAACTTAAAAAGTCATCAGTTTAGCTAAAAAGCCCCCTTATAGGCATTTCAGTCTCCGAAGTCGTCTTTTTGCCTTGGAGTTGAATTTCTTCAACTTTTCTTCTCGAGAGTTGCATTTCCAGCTCATTGGATATGTTGTGAAGCCACCTATTTGGTTGAACTTGACTTTGGCTCCCCGTTCTCCATCTTTCTCCATTTGGTTGCCCGAAAGCGTCTTTTTCACCATCGGTAAGTGAATCAGCTTTCTTTTGGGTTTTGCTTGCAAACATAAGTCATCCATGTATATTTGAAGCTGCTTGTGAAGTTTCATGTCATTTGGTCGTCAATTTTAGCCGTTATGCCAAAATGACGCTTTGTGTGTCCGCCGCCGAATCGGTTGTTCCGACCTACTTTTGGTGATCCAAACCCGGAGATACTCCATGGTTGCATTGCCCTCGATGTTGTTAAGCTTCCTGAGAAGTTTTGTGTCGTTTCGACTACTTTTTCCTGTTTGCCTCTTGCAGGCTCTGTCGACCTAGGGTTTTTCAAGTCGTTCTTTCTCGAGCTTTGAGTGTTAGAAACCCATCTTCTATGTTAGGGTAACCCACCTCTAAGTTCTTGCAAGGTTTGGTTAGGCGGTTGTGCCCCTACCTAGCGTTCTTCCCCATTCCCCGTCTGCTCTTGTTTCTTGGTTTTGGTGAGTTTTCGCGACAAAAGTTAACGATAAGCATCAAAAGCTTATGGCAACGAGTCTACCTCTCATGTCTGGTGTCCTCTGAGCTCTCGTAGCAGTCGTAGAAGGCAGTAGAAGGTCGGATGCTCCTGTATGCTCTTTGCTCTCTCCAAGAAGGTAATAGTGGAAATGAGCTTGATAGTGAAGTGAAAAATACTTAACTTCGGGCTTCCCGGATCACTTGTTACCAAATTTGACATGTGCTCCTATCTCGTCGTGAAATGCACTTTAGGATTTGAAATTTCTCAATTTGGACTCCGTTTGACCTGTTTCTGAGAAATCTGTCCACTTTGCCAAAATTCTGTCATTTCGGGCTTTCCGCAACTTTTTCAGAATTGTACCCCATTTTTACCATGGGTTGCCCTTGTCATTAGGATCATCACCGTCTATTCTTTTCTTTTTTCCGATCTCATTTCACCTGCTTTTTTATTTTTCTTTTACTTTTATTAAGAAAATCATAAAAAATAAAGGAAAATAGCAAATTGAAGCCAAAAAATTCCAAACATACACGATAAATAGCTGGTAACCCTGTGTATATGAATATACACTTCTTTGTGATTTCTGGACTTGGATTACCACTTTTTTCCACTTTTTAGCTCCAAAAACACTCTTATTTAGTGATATTTACACATCTAGAGACCCAAATTCATCATTTGATCTCTTCTTGTTGCAAAACAAGGTATATAAGGGCATAAATATTATCAATATCCGCAATTAAACATAAAAAATTGCAAAATCATGTAAGACACTGCCCTTGTAATATAATTTTTGTTTTTCTTTGTTTTTTCCGCTTATAGCTGCTTTGTAGCTCCTGTATACCTCCCCCCCTCCTAGTCTGAGTCCTCCCTGACGACTATGAAGTGTCTGTGGGTGAAGCATTGTAGTTTTTTTGGTCATAAGTTCCCAATGCAATTGTAGAGCGATGATACAACAGTCTTTCCAATAAAGCTGCTCTTTGTTTGATTGAAGGATTGGTGGTCGGGTTTTGGGTTGGTTTTGGCACTTCGGTAGTAGAATCAGTAGATGGATTCTTCGTTACCTTGTTGTCTTTTTTCACAATCCAAATCTGCTTCTGCTTTGCTTGTGCTTGCCACAAACTCTTTGCGACCCAAACCTGCTTTGTTCTGTGTGTTGATTTCCTCGCCTTGAAATACCTAGGAGTTTCTGTTGATTGTATTGAAGGGAGTTCCTGTTTACAAATCTTTGGGATCCAAATTTGCTTGCTATAGCTTTGTGCCGTCATGAACTTCTTTGGAATCCAGATCTGTTTCACTGTCCTTGATTGTCTGGAATCACTCTGTTGTCTGGTATTGAAGACTCTGTTTTCCACCTTTGTGTTCTCTGGCACAGCCTTTTTTGGTCTCCATACCAACTTTGACTCCGTTTTTTTCCAAGGTTGAGCTGTTATATTATTGCTTGTCTTCCTTATCCACTGTTGAGAATTCCTCGTCGAAGAGTAATCCGGTTGTATAGAAACTTTTGGTTGCCATTGCTTCTTCTTTTTCTCTGGTTGTTGTTTATCTTTGTCTTTGGATTCGTCCTTTGGAGTTGGCTCTTCTCCTTTGGTGAACTTAACTGATTGACTTTCACCTTCGTATTTGATAAGCACTGAATTAGAACTCCAGTCAATCATTGCATTATATTGCTTCTGCCATGGTTGTCCTAGCAATAATGGATGTTGTGTAGCTTGGTCTTCAACCACGTAAAACATATGAAGATACACATATTGGTTAATCTGTATATGTAAAACTGTGCATCCGACAGTTTTGATTGAATTCTCAGAGTAACTCTTTAACTCTTGCTTGGCAGTTTGTAGTTTAGTGTCATTTGTCAATTGTCTATAAAAACTGAGTGAAAGTAGGTTAGCTTGAGCTCTTGAATCCAATAGTGCTCTGGCTTTGATTTGGTTGGTTCCTACTTTGCATTCAATGATGGGTTCTTCTTTGTCATTATCCATTTCTATTATACTGACGGCGTTTATTCGTATTGCTCCTTCATTGCGCTGTTTCTGACGCAGTAGTCTTCTTTTCTCCATTCTTTCCTTCGCCTCGGCTTGCGCTTCCTCCTCAATCTTTTTCTTTTTCTGGACACGCAGCTTTTCTTGATGTATTTTGAGAAGCATGTCTTGTGTTAGCGGCAACAGATACTTTTTCACTCTGCATCCACTAATCCAATTGGGCATTTCTTCTCCGTCTAATGTAGCAAGCTTGACGGCTCCACTTGGTGATAGATCTTTAATCACCAGAGGTCCCATCCCTCGCTTTTTAAGCTTCTTAGCATGCTGTTTCAGAGTGTAAACTAGGACATAGTCCCCAACTTTAAACTCTTTAGTCCGCACATGCTTATCAAAAAATTCCTTTTGTCGCCTTTTTTGAGCGTAGATGGAAGCTACTGCTTTTAGGCGAAGCTCATCTAGCTTTTCCAGGTCATCTATTCTATCAGAGAGCTCGTGCCCTGTCCACTCTAGATCCTTAGCCACCCTTAAGGTTGAAATCAAGAATTCCATTGGCAAGATAGCATTTAGCCCAAAAACCATGTTATATGGGGTCGTTCCTATTGATGTTTTATATGCTACCCTATATGCCCATAATGTTGAATGCAACTTCTGGTCCCAGTCAGTTCTCGACTCAGATACAATCTTCGTAAGGACCGTGCATATGGTTTTGTTTGTTGCTTCAGCTTGTCCATTTGCTTGTGGATGATACGGGGCTGATTTCCTATGGATTACCATGAATTCATCAAGAAGGATCTCTATCACTTCATTTATGAAATGTGTGCCTCGATCACTCACAATTTCTGTCGTCCAAACTTCCTTCAGAGTTTTCTTGAGCTCTCTGTACTTGTTTCTACGTTCTAACTTGGACTCCGTGTATTCTCTGTTGCGCTTGTTCTTTTCTGATTTTTCTGTTTCAGTTTTCGTTCCATTCTTTTGAACTTGATTTCTTGAGCCTCTTTTGTCTTTTCGTAAGCTCTTTTGATCACTGCCTCTCATTCTTCTAGAAATCTTATCCTTAACACAATCTTCAGCCTTTACTAGCATTTGGAATTGATTTTTTCCTCTTATTCTAGGCATCGGATTGGTTCTAACCGCTTTTGTTTTTTTCTTTACTCTACAGTGTTTCTGGCGTTGTTTAGTTTGGTTCGGAAAATCATAAAATCGGACATCCGTTATAGTTTCTTCGTTTCCGCTTGAATTGTCCGTTGACTCATTGTCTGCTTCATTTCCCCACTCTGGATGATTGGGAATGTCGTGAAACACCTCTTCTTCATCTTCCTTTTCCAGTGTATCGTTCTTTTCAGTTTCTTTTTCGAGTACAGTTCTCAACATGAAATACGGAACCACGTCGTACCCGTTCTTGTCGCAAAATTTCGTTGTGGGACCATCCGGAATTGCACAAACATCTAGGGTTGCTAGAATGTGTGTCCATTCTAATGGTTCAAACGTGTCCTCTGGAAAGGGTTCTCCTACATAAGTTTCGTCTTCGATAGCCCTTTCTAAAACACATTCTTCTCGTTTCAGACTTCCACATTTCGAAGCTCCACACATCCATAACTCCTTGGGTTTACCTAACCAAGCTGGAAATTCGGATCCCGCCAAAGTAACTGAATCAAAATCCTCCACCGGTGTTTGGTTCACATCTTTGTAGCTATGGTCTTTCAGGTTCACACGTGTAGTGGTTTCCATATTTCTCAAGTATATGTGATCGTAGCCCCAATCTTGGACCATTTTCAATTGTCTCATGAATGGTCTTCCCAATATGATATCATAGTTATTCTCCTTGGCAAAATCGACAATAGCAAAAGTATGTTCGTATTCAATGCCGCAAGAAGTCACTACAACTTTCTCTAATAACCCCATAGGTCTCTCCATGTGTCCATCTGCTAATTGGAGTTTCAACCTAGTCTTCCTTATTGCTGGTTTCCCCCATTTTTTCCAGATTTCTTTTGTAGCAATGGCTACCCCTGCTCCGCTGTCTAGTATTGCCATCGTCTTCACTCCTTGGAATTCAACTGGTAAGGTTGTATTCCCCTCTTCACCTTCACAATACTCTCCGACCTTGTTTAAGGGTACAGGCTTAGCGTTCTTCTGTGGTTTACTCAGCTCTTGTATTCCCTCTTGCAGTCTCGATGTTGGGTCTTTTATCCCAAATTTCTCCAAGCATTTTCCTACAGTGGTCCACATATGTGGTCTTAGCCTCAAAAGCTCAGCTAGAGTGATAGTGCATGTCACTGGTGTTGACAAAATCTCTATCAATCCTTGCAAGTCCATGACTTTTTCTGATGAGATTTTTCGTGAGGGAAGTGCTCTAATCTCGGATTTTGCTTCATACTCTCCTAAGTATGAAGGTAAGGTTTTCAGTGAATGAGGTTTGCTCTCCATTGTTCTATCAGAGCCCCCATCTCCCCAGTAAGATTGCAGATCCAAGTCCACTTGAGATCCTGCCTCAAATTCCACTATGGGAGGATTCCTGATGTCCTTTTCCCAATTTGTCTGATTAGCTTGGGTACTTAGCTCGTTTGCAAAGTTTGCCTCTCTCACTTGTTTCCAAAATTCATTGTAATCCTCATCTTTTCCGTAAATCCTCTGTATGACTGGATGAAAACTCTCTATCTCCTGATCGGTTGTGTTCAATACTATGCGGTCATCCTTTTGTGTATTTTCAGGCTTTTGTGCACTGGGAGTCTTTTCAGCTACCCGTGAAACGATAGTCTCTTGCTGAATTGGGTTTTCCTTTCCACAATTCATTGTTTCTTTTGGTGGTTCTAATAAGGCTTGTGCAGTCTCGATCATTCTCTGGCACATTTCAAGTCTCTGCTTTTCCAATTCCGCGTTTGGGTATGTCATCCACCTCTGTTCTTGTGTTTGGTTGTTCTTTAACCTAGCTTCGTAAGCTCTCATCAGTGCGTCCAATGGTTCGTGTACTTTGTCGACTAGCATTGATCCCCCTGAGCTTAAGATCGTTGTTTCTTTGATACTCTTTTGTTTCGTTCTTTCCGGGCTCATCTCTCGTTTCCCGTTTTGACTCTCAAGTTTTTCTAATCTAGCTTTAGTTTGCTTTAGTTCCTCAGCTAGAATAGCGTCTTCACGTTCTTTTCTCAACTTCATGCGTGCTTTTCTAGCTTTCCATGTGTTTTTCTGACTCCGCGGTCCTTGACTAACCACTTCAGTCGCTAACTTTCCATTCTCAGGTTCTCTAGTGGTTTTCTTAGCTTGAGCTCTAGTAACAACTTGCGTTGGTATCAGAGTTTCATTTTCAGACCCACTGCTGGTAGGAATAGTTTCTAGCATATTCAATGTCGTCTTTTGCACTTTGTTTGGATTCTTTGAACAATCCTCAATGAAGTGAGTAACCCCACACTCAGTGCAATAAGCGTTAATTCTAATGATTTCCGTATGTGGGCAAACATTCATCAGATGGTCACCTCCACACTTGTAACAGGGTCCTAGTGCTGGTCTTGGTCCCATTTGATTCGTCCTTTGTGGATAGGATGGTCTTTGTCCTGTTAACCCTCCATGAGCTATGAACATCAATGTTCTTGCGTCCAAATTGTATCTCTCTTCATCAGAAGCACTTGTAATTGTTGGTATTCCAACATTCCCAATCATGCCCCATGGTTCTGGTTGTTTGGGTTCTTCTGGTGGGTAATACATAGTTGGAGACATGTGTGCACCAGATTCTTCATAATAGGCTTGAACAGGCACTAAGGCTTGTTCTTCCTGATTCTCTAAGGTTGGTGCATATCTAATGCCCACTTGTCTTGCTCCTGGTAAAGGTGGTTGTTGTCCCAATACCTGTTGCGGTCTTTCTATCCCCATAGGTCCCAGTACATTTTCCGTTGGGTATCGAGGTACTGGATGTATCTGAGGTGGTGCTAATTGAGCAGGAGGTTCATACTGGCGCTCCCTTACATACCCTTTGTTGTAATAGCACTCCTCTGTTGGATGATTTGTCCATTTTTGTTCAATAGCACACCATTTCAGTGTTTTTGGCAATGGTTTTTGGTATGGTGCCATCCTTTTTAGAGCATCTTCTATCATTTGCTCTACATTTGGCATGGTTGTTGTTTGAACATTCTTTTTAGTGGTAGTCTCGCTCTCTGCGGAGGAGGAGCTACTGGATGCAAAATCTGTATCCGCTGACACCTCTCCATAAACCGTACAGTTATCCACTAAGTACAATGCCTCTCTCGTTACTTGCTCGAAACTTGTACAAGCTTTCAAGTGCAAGTCCTTCTTGAGAGTGTCGTTCCTCAGTCCCTCAATAAAGAGAACAGATAGTCTGTCATCTTGTGGTCGTTCACGTACTGGACATCTCTCAATGTATTGTTTGAAGTGAAGTGAAGCTTCCTTCACTTTTTCGTGTTCTCTCTGTTTAAAAGCATATATTTGTGAGACCGTATTGTGCTTAATCCCTCGTTTTGAGAATTCCTCAGCAACCTCTCTTAGCAAATGGTCAATGTCATGGAATCCCCCTATGTTCATTGGTTGAAACCATGTCAATGCAGTACCTTCTAGAGTAAGACCAAATCCCTCGTATTGTGTATGGAAATCTGTTATCTGCTCAGCTCTTAAGACTTGCTTAAAGAGTGACACATGTGCATACGGATCTCCTGAACCACCATACTTCTTTGGCATACACTTGGCTACTTGAGATGGTCTCATACGTCTATGATCTGCTACCAATCTCATTGCTCCTGTGTCTCGGCTAAAGCTTTCTCTAGCATCATGGACTTCATGGGTTACCCTTGTCGGTTCCTCTGCCCTGAATCTACTACTGGGAGGTAAATGTGATGGTTCTGCTTCAAACCTTGGACCTGGAGTGGTATAGGTGGGGATTGGAACTGCACTACCTCGATTCGTCTCCATTGACTCTCTGGAATGTAATGATCCCATTGGTCCGAGCTTCGGGTCCCAAGGTTGACTGAAAGAGTCAGCAACCTGAGTTCTTTGTCCTCCTGTTGTCATTGAGTTTTGCACTCCAGTTGTTGGTGCTGGTCTATGTGAGCTAGAAGTAACATAATACTGATGTAGTGGTCCCCCAAAGTATGTATATCCTTCTAATTCTTTCTTGCCCATTGTTGAGTATTGCCTGCCATACTTATCGTAAGCGGCAATTTTCACTTCTGATCCCTCTGTGTAGGTAAAGACATAGAGTCTTTTTTTGTCTGTCAACTCTCCGGTGTAGGGTTCTTCACATCTATAATAGAGATCTTGCTCCCCATTATTATATTTGTATAGCCCCACATAGATGTTATCAGTGTTGATCCTTGTAGTTTCATTCTCTCTTCTTAACCTCGCATTAGGGAAGTTCATTATTGGTGCTTTCTCCTCGAGTTCTTCATCTATTTTGGCTTTGGTGCCCATCAGTCCCCACTTGTCCACAATGTTAGGGTTTAGGACTACCAAGTACATGGTACCCTCGTCATCTAGATATCTATCTCCGCTATAGCTCACAGGCACTAAGTCCTTGAACTCACTAGGTCTCTCTTCTATCTTTACACAATAGCGGTCCATTCCATCTTTGTAGATCTTTGCACCTTGCTCATTGTCGTACTGATATTTTATGAACAATAGCTTCATTGTGGCGGAAGGGTTTGATGATCCTGCTGCCATATTTTCTCTGTTGTTCCTGTTCGAGTGTTCGGTGAAAATCTCGTAAGACCTCTCTGAAGAAGTATCAGAAACACTTCCTTCAAAGATCGGCTCTAATGGTTGCACCCAACTTTGGTTTACACTTCCCTCGGTTGATATGACACTTGCTGGTTCCCCTTGTTTTGGTTGATTATTCCGGAGATTCCTGCCCGATCTGAAATTCATCAATTCCCCTAAAGGACTGTAACTTTTCCGTCTCGGCAATTTGTTTTCCCCAAGTTTTTGTGGTCAGAATTGATCCAAACTGACTGATACTTGGTCAATTGTTTAATCTTGTCAGTTGGACAACTTCTGTTTCATCAAGTGAGAATTTTGTCGCAGTTATGCTGAAAAAGACATTATACGCGTATGATGTCTTTTTTTCACAGATTTTGACTATTTTGGTTATGCTCACTCTCAGTGGCCCCTTTATGCTCTGTTCACTCACAAAATTCAGTTTGAACTCTGTTTGAGCAAGTTATGGCTAGTTCAGGCTTTTCTTGGTAATTTTCTGCTTTTGACTTGTTTTTGGCTCAATTGTTATCCAAATGGGATGAAACTTGAAATATAACCTCTAGACAGCTATTACAATGGATCTGTGTTAGCAAAGTATCAAAATATGTCCAAAATTAGGTCAAAGACATCATACGCGTATGATGTCTTTTTCATCAATTTGGGTCCAAACTTGATATTTATGCTTCCTACAGTGCCTGTAACAATCTTGTCAGGTCAGATATCAAAAATAAGCAGTGGATGTGCCAAAAGACATTATACGCGTATGATGTCTTTTGTCCCAGATTTTGACTATTTTTGGTTTTAAGCCTTCTCCAATGTTTATAATTGAGTTTCAAGTGTTTTTGTTAGGTTTGAATGTAAAAACAAGATTTGAATCCAAAATTTCCTATTCTTTGCGTTTCTTGGACTCCCACTTGTCTTTTTGGGTTTCTTTGAGTGTTAATGCTCTTGTTTTAAGTTGATCTTAGGGTAAAACCCCCCTTCTAAACACTCTGGCAATGTCAAATTTTCAATTTTAGTCTCTGTTTAGTTCCTAAGACATCATACGCGTATGATGTCTAAAGTTGCAGATTTCCAGTTTTTCAGCACAGAACTCTTCCAATAGCTCTTTTAAGTGCTCAGCAACAATCAGTTACACAGAAAATTTTTCTGAACTTTGTTTATTGCATATTTCACTACCAAAGCGACTTTTTCAGTGATCTAACATGCAATCAAACACATCCAGCAAATAGAACACCAATTGATAGCTCTAGATCAGGATCAAATCAGGCCCTACCTAAGCTACTTCTAATCATAAAATGGATTTTTTGCAATTGAAAATATAAAGAGATTTACTACCACACAAGGAGTAGCAAATGCTTTTTATGTCAACAACCACTTAAACACCATCAAAAACAATCTAATCTAAGCTAAACTAAAAATACTGTCAACACGGAAGACCCAGGAATACCCCACTTCCTAGTATCTCTCGAGACCTTCGGAGTCCACCACTCCTAGATCTTTTCTAACTAAAGTATACAAAGTAGTTTATACGACTCACCTCGTAGGATTAGTCTAAGGTCACCTACTTAGGGCTCTCGTCCCCGACAGCGGCGCCAAATGTTAAGGCGGTTACGCCGCTAGCGGAAGCTAAATAGCGAGAACTCAACCAACAACAGAATTTGTCAGACGAGGACGGAGCTTGACCCGCAGGCGCATGGAAACAACTAGGTGGGTGTCAAATCACCTACTCGACCTTCTAATGACAATCACTACTAAGGAAATCAAATCTAAGTTCTAAAATACGCAAGTGACTGAAATCCGTACTACAAACGAATGCTATACGAAACAGGATCTAGAATCATTGAATCGATCTCAAACTCAAGGGGAAGTCTATACACTAGGTAAGAACAACACCCTACAGACTTGAACTGAAAAATCAACCTATAACCACTCCGTGCGGCAAACGCGTATGAAGACAGGCCAAAAAATACAGGTGATCGAAACTTGACCCCGATGGTACTAATGCGTAGCGATGGCAAACAATAGCAAGGCTAGGTGTGTAGGCATTTGTAAAAATGTCTTTGTAGAGGCCTTTGGCATTAAGAAAGCGGTGGATTTTTATGTTATGTCGACCAAGGGAAGTGGTTATCCATTTATCCTAGGAAGACCATGGCTAATGAAAATGCGAGATTTGCAGGATTGGGAGAGTGGGATATTAATTTGCAGGAATGAAAATCATAAGAAGGTTGTCTTTGACATGAAGGAGCAACGCCAAGAGGAGCTCCATGAAGAATCATCTCAAAGTGAGACGGAAGAAGGTTGGACCGATAGCACTTCAGAAGAAGAAAATAGCGGTAGCATTACTGAAGAGGAGTCTTCCATCGAAGTCATGGGGGTAAGGTTTAAGCCAAGCAACCAAGAGACCTCTTGTCAAGGCTTGGAGGTGGTAGGTCCTCAAGAGAACGAAGGTGTTCAAGATGAAGGGATGCTGGAAGGTATGCTATCAACAACAGTTACAAAGGATGAAAGAGAGGAGTTCAAATGTGTGCTAAGGAAGTTTCCTAGGCTTTTTGCTAAAGACTACACCGACATGCGTGGGGTAGATGTTGTTCAACACAAGATTGAGTTAAAGCCTGAGGCCACACCTAAAGCTCAGAAGCTACGAAGGCTAGGAGTTATAAAGGAATAGGCTCTACTCAAGGAGGTAAGAAAGCTTCTAGCAGCAGGTTTCATTTATCCAGTGGAGAATTCAGAGTGGGTCTCTCCTGTTGTTGTCACTCCTAAGAAAAATGGCAAGTGGAGGGTGTGTGTGGATTACCGTCCCCTCAATGAGGCAACAAAAAGAGATCACTTTCCCCTCCCATTCCAGGATGAGATACTAAATGAGGTAGCTGGTCATGAGAAGTACACTGTGTGCGATGGTTACTCAGGTTACTTTCAAATAGGGATTGCATTGGAGGATCAATTGAAAACAACCTTTATCACTCCTTGGGGTTGTTATGCTTTTAGAGTCATGCCATTTGGTCTGACAAATGCTCCTGCAACATTCCAACGTTTCATGAATATGGTGTTTCAAGCATTCTTTGGAAAGTCAATTAGGGTGTTCATTGATGATTTCTGTATTTATAGCTCAAAATCATTGCATCTACAAAGGGTAGAAGAAGGTTTAAAGAAGCTCTACGACATGGAAGGTCAACTCAACCCCGACAAGTGCCATATAGGTGAGGATGAAGTATTCTTGCTTGGTCATAAAGTTTCTTACAAAGGCATTGAAGTGGATCCTTCAAAGACAAAGGCTCGTATTGAGCTACCATCACCCAAGAGTCTTAAGGAGGTCATCTCATTCATTCAAAAGGTGAAGTATATGTCACGCTTCATTCACTTAGCCTCGGAGTTACTTCACCCTTTGCAAAAGTTGACACAACAAGTAGAATTTGCATGGTCTGATGAGCTTGAAGAGTACTTTTGTAACATTAAAGCCATTTTGTCAGAGCTACCAACACTCATGACCCCTTGTTGGGAGTACACATTCTTTGTTAGCTCTAGTGCTGGGAAAGAAACAATTGGTGCATTTTTGCTACAACAAGATCCCTATAGTACCAGGATGCGGCCCATCTACTTTGCTAGTAGGGTCATGAATGCTTTAGAGAGAGGCTACACGGAGGCAGAACTCATGATGCTTTCTCTCATGTTTGCGATAAGGAAGTTTAGATCCTACTTGCTCCCAAAACCTTTTGTAATTCTCACAGCAAAAAATTTGTTCCCTTGGGTGTCATCTCAAATGAATCTTAGTACTAGGATCTCAAAGTGGATTATGGAGTTGCAAGAGTTCCAATACTCTTTCAAGGTAGAAGATAGTGTGCGTGCACAATTGGCAGGGATTCTCACTTATAGGGTACATGAGAAGGAAATTAAGGTGCCTCAAGTAAAGACCCTACCATTGCCACCACCAAAAAGTATTCCCAATGCTTTTACCTTGTTCTTTGATGGAGCTTTTCATCGAGCCACAGGAAAAGCAGGGGGAGGGCTAGTGTTGCTCAACCCAAGTGGAGAGGTGGTCATGAAAGAGAAGTTCAATCTACCAAGTTCAGCTAGCAACAATGAATCAGAATATGACACACTACTTCATGGTTTAAAAATATGCATTGGCCATGGTATACAACGTCTCATGGTAAAAGGGGATGCACTTCTCATTGTGAAGCAGATTTTAGGCATTTGGGCATGCAAAAATGAAAGACTAAGGGCCAAAGTTCATACCATCCGTAGGCTATTTAATCAATTTGAGGAGGTGCAATTATATCATATTCCTAGGAAACAAAATGAAGATGCTGATTTACTTGCACAACAAGCCGTTGCATGTGTAAAGAAAGAAGTGCAGGTCATCATGGTGGCGGCTGCTGTGAAGCAACCGAGGTACCAGGGATTGGAGTCATTGGCTCCCATCATTGGCTACATTTTGGAGGGTGAGTTTCCACCAGACTTCACAAAAGCTCAGAAGAGGAGACTCATGAAGAAGGCAAGCATGTATCTCTTCCTAGAAGGCTCCCTCTATCAAAGAGGGAAGGATAAATTGTACAGAAGAGTACCAAATATCGCGGAAATTTCAGCCATTCTAAAAGGTTTGCATGAAGAGGCATGTGGTGGTCATTTTTCCCAAGAATTAACTGTGAAGAAGATTTTGCTTGCGGGGTATGTTTGGCCAAGTCTGCATGTGGATGTCCAACATTGGTGTAAAAGTTGTCACAATTGTCAGGTAAATGGGAATAGAAGATTGATTTATGGTCCAAGGCAAATTGTGCTTGCAAATGGACCCTTTGAAAAGTGGGGCATTGATGCTATGGGTCCTCTGCCTAGGACAAAAAATGGTAAACTCTACATTCTAGTGGCTGTAGACTATATGACTAGGTGGGTGGAAGCACAAAGTGTGGCAAAGGTAAATGAGAGGACAGTGAGCAAATTCGTCTACACTCACATTTGTTGTAGATTTGGCACACCTTTGGATATTGTTTCTGATAATGGTCCAGGGTTTAGAAAGGGATTGCTCACAGAAGTCTGTGAAGAACTTCGCATTCTACATCGTCACAGTACACCCTACTATCCCCAATCAAATGGTTTGGTAGAAAAATCTAATGGTGTCATTGCAGGCATCATTAGAAAGATGGTGAAAAACAAGACAAAGTTGTGGGATGACTTCTTGGATGGTGCCTTGTGGGCGTATCGAACCACATATAGGGAAGCCACAGAGTTCACACCATTTCACTTGGTCTATGGTCAAGAGGCTTTACAGCCAATTGAACTAAACATTCCAACAATGCGACTTCATGGCAAATCAGCACAAGATGATCAAGAAGCATGGATGGATCGACTTCTTACCTTAGCTGAGCTTGAGTGGAAAAGAGAAGCAGCATACGAGTGCTATAAGAGGAAAGCCACACAGACAAAGGAGAAGCTTGACAAGAAACTGAAGGACAAAGGCATCAATGAAGGAGATCTTGTGTTAAGGTATGAATATCAACTCGATAATCGTTTTGATGCCAAATTTGAAACAAGATGGCAGGGGCCATACATAGTCAAGAAGGCTTTCAATTCAAGTTACTATCAACTTATGGACTTGAATGGGAAAGAGCACTCCAAGAAGGTAAACGGCTATCGCTTGAAGCCTTACTTGAGTCGCCTTCTACCAAAGGATCTACCAGAGCAAAAGGCAACTATCCCATGTAAGTATTGTTCCATGAAGCATGAGTGTAACACAAACCAAATTCCAAGGGGCCAAACAATGAAGATCTTGTCAAGGACTCTGAAGCACTCTCTTTGGAAAAGATTCTTTATGATGGTACATGAATATACCATCATCCTGGGGGAGGACTAATGATAGCCGTTTTTTCGGCTCTCTGTAATTGCCATAGTGAGTTATCTCACCCTATCAAATCACTCAAACACTGTGGTTACCCTCACCCTTTCACTATATATAGGTGCGTGTGAGTTAGGGGACTTTTCCCATATCTTCTTACTGAAATAAAAAACCCTCAATTAGCTAGTCATTGGGCTAGTTGAGCCAAAAATATATATATATATATAAAAAATATAAGTATATTATGGCCCATGCGTATGTAAATATTTCTTTGTATATAGGGCCTAAATAAAAGATTTTTTCATAATTATTTTGGTATTTATTTAAATATTTCTACCTAGGTGTGTGTTATTTATGCTCTGTACATTGCCTCACCATTACCACAATTTTTCTTACCATTTTTCATACTCTTTATTCCATATAGAAATATTTTCATGTAAGCTTCTCTTATATTTGGTGTAACTCCACCCCAACAAAAATCCAAAAAAACTAGTTTTATTTATGTGTATATTTTTTCACTATTGTGATTTTTCCCTTCCTACATCTATTTTGTTTTTTTTCTAAAAAATTATAACACCAAAAATATTCATGTTTTTATGGTAGCCTCATAATGAGAGAGATTTCTTTTGACCCCTTTATATTTTTTCCACTTATATTATTTATATTTGACATGTACATATTTTTTAGACCCCTCAATATTTGATTTTCTTAGTTGTACTATTCACTTATATCATGATCTCAATAATATCTTCAATTATAGACCTACCAAATAAGGTCAAGGATAGGTGGCATGCATACATGCACTATGGAGGGCTCACTCTTGGAGGTATTCAAAAGAATCATCCAAAGAAGGACCCCACAAGGACCTTGTGCAGTGGAAAAAAACGGTCGGTTTTGCTGAATTTTTAAAGTTCACTTGCTCTCCGAATTTGAAAAGGTGATACAAACAAAAGTTGTAGCTCGTGGGCTGAACTTTTGCCTCAAAGTTTTTCATATTTTTTTGAGCTACGAGCTATGAGCTATGATTTTATTAGTGGACCCCAGTTTTTCGATGCTATGCAGCCACACTCTCTCTTCCACTTTATCATTTTCCTCTTTCACACACACTTCTCCACTCATCATCCCCACCTCTCTCACCACTCTGATGCATGGTTTTTAGGACCCCTTCTGAAGATGCAATAAAGGCACAGTCAGTTGTTGGGGAGATGAGGATACTCTAGTCCAAGGGATCTCGAAAGAGAAGAAAAATCTACTTCACAAGCACCAAAGAGTAAAAAGTTCCATGGACAGAAGATACGTGGGAACGAGCTCTTATGCATGCCTACAACCTATATCTTACAGAATAGCCCATTCTAGGTGTGAATTTCTAGTGAAATTTACACGAGGATGTTCGTGTGGACTCACAGCACAGCATACTCCGTTTTCACTTTTTTACCGACAGTAAATATTTTTTACCACAGTAAATATTTTTCACCTACATGGTAAATACAAATCACTTTTTATCTACAGTAACTTTTTTTACCCATGGTAAATATTTTTTATTGCACCATAAGTATTTGGTAGGTAACAGTTCATTGTTACTAGAAGCAGTGATTGGGCATCAACAATGCAGTTACAGGAGGAGAAAAGGGGAAAATCTTATGGTAAAGGTGAGTCAACAGGGATAAAGACTTTTGAGTTGAAAAGAGACATGCTGATTTTTTCAAAGAACACATGTCAAAAGAAGCCATGGTTGAGGATTTTTTGAGAATTTGATATTCAGGAGGACCGAGCTGCCACCTCCCCCCCGCAGGTCCCCCCCTGACATGTGCAGAACCTCCAGTTTCAACAGCCACCTTACCTGCTCTTAAATGCTGGTCAAGGCCTTATCCCCATGTGTCACAATCGGAAAAATCAGCATTTACCCTCCCCTCTCACATCACTCTAGAGAATATCTTGATGGTGACATATCAGGTGACCTCAATCTGTTGACCACCCTAAGCAAAAAGTAACCCCAATCAGCGGATTTAAGCATGTTTATCCCTAATCCTAAACCCTCTCAGAAACCTATATAAGGAGGCCTTCTCTCACTCAAAACCAACACTTCACCCACTTCACCAAGGAACGAAGCTATGACGACATTGCTCACAACGAGGAGCTACGGATGGAGCTCTACTCTCTCCCTCTCTCTCTCTCCCTCTAGTATGCTACATTACTTTCCTGAGGAGCCGACTAAGAGGAGGAAGATCACCTCTACACCTAAGTGGCCCAAGGCCGCAGCGCGTGCTCAAGCGTAAGGTAACATTTGGCTTAATCTCATTAATAAGGGATTACATGACCACTGCAGGCAAGAAAAAGGCTAGTGAGCAACCAACTTCAACCTCCAACTTGCAACCACGACTCTCACCCCTAAATCCTCCTGAAGCAAAGAGGCGAAGGCTTGCCTACAAGATTGCCGCCCGTCTGCGAGTGCTCCCAGTGCACTTTGTGAATTCAGACACCACCAATCCCAAGCCATTCTCCTATCCGCGTGAAGATCACTTTGGATATTGTCCAAAGTGCTTTGGAGACCGGGTGAAAAGCCTCCCTGCCCTACCTTTGCTGCTAATTTTCAAGAAGTTATCTCAATCTAAAGAAACTATCTTAGTTGATGATGTGTTGCACATTAATGGTGTCACTTTCATTCGTCATGCTGATTATGGTAATAGCATCCAATTGTTGCTTGCTAAAAGGCTCAGCATTGTACAAAGTGTTGCCATCACGCCTTACGTCTTCACAGATGCATTAGGAAGAGTCGAAGTGATCCGAGGTGCTGACCTTCTGTGGCTGATAAGGCTCATTGGTCCCAAGGTGGTGCAACTAAGCTAGGCTCTTGTGTGTAAGTATGGATGCCAATAATGAGAATGATGATCCCCGCATGTTTCCTTTCCATTTTGTGCGTCATATCCGTGTGAATATTTGTATTGATAGAAAAATCTTTTATCAGCAAAGAATAGCCCTGTTGTTTGGAGCCGAGAGACTTGGGGAAATCTTGCGCTCTCCTCATCCTGTCATTCTACCCTTACTAGACTATTACCATTCCTTTGATGTGTCGATCTTCATCCTATTTTGAGCTAAGTTGTGCTAAAGCTCCAAATTGTAATTACCATACTCTATTTTAAAATAAATTGGAGCTGTTTGTGTAATTGTTTCCTCTCTCACTTATGGCCTTCCCTAATTTTTATGGTAAGCCTGGGGAGGTTGCTCCAGACTTTTTGGATAATTTGGAAATGGCCTTTCTGGTATCGGGAAGGGATGACGAAGCTACTTAGTTAAGGGCCTTTCCTTTGGTCTTGAGGGAAGGTGCAAAATTATGGTATCAAACTTTGGCACCTGAAGAAAGAAGAGACTGGGAGTCCTTAAAGATGGCCTTCATTGAAGAATTTCGCCGCCATGAGCCTCCAGAGGAGATATGGAGACAGCTCTTAGAGCTACGCCAAACATCACCCAATGACTATAGAAGCTATGAAGGAAAGTTTTCCAACCTGTGGGATAAATGGTGTGCATCACTAGGTGAAGGAGAAAGGGCGCCAGAATGCCTAAAGAAGGACTGTTTCCTGGCAGGGCTTTACCCCATCCTTCGAGAAAAGGTAAAAGGTAAATTCCCAGATACCTTTGATAAAGCTATGACTTATGCAAGGGAGAAGGATAGGAAGTTAAAATTCCAAGCTCAACTACAAGGGGGAATGGAGCCTCCACCGCTAGCTCAACCTACGGCAAGGGTAGTAGCAGGGACAGGAGCAACAGACCAAGAGTCCTCTCAACAAGAATTACTTCAACAAATCACCAATCAACTAGAGAGCCTGTCCATCAATCTGGTTCAAGGTGTAAGGGCTCCCCAGCCAGGAAATGAACGAAATAGACAAGAAGGACAAAGGCAAGCACGTGAGTACATTTGCTACAACTGTGGAGAGGTAGGTCACGGCATGTATTATTGCCCCCATCCACGACGCTATCAAGGATATGGTAATCAAAGACGGCCTCCTTGCTAGCAAGTCACTCCTCCTCGAGCTAGGCCACTAAATGGACAAAATGCACACGTGGCTCCACCAATCCAAATATTGAGACCCCCTCCTCCACCACCACAAGCACCAGCAGAGATCCCTCCACTACCATCGGGAGGGAAGGACAGGGCTGTCTCTGTCATAAGTCTTGACAATGGTAAGGATAAAGGGAAAGAAAAAATGAAGGAAGCTGTTGCCATGCCAATAAAGAGAGTTAGGAGACAAAGAACTGATGAAATGGAAGCTTCAGAGCCGGATAAAGGGAATGAGGGTTCCTCCCAAGTGATAGGAGACAAGAAAAGGAAGAGTAGGTCAAGGAGGCACATAGGAGTAGAAGACTTTCCACTTGGGGTAGGATCCATACCTTACGACCTGGTAGCAGATGTGAGTAAGCAAGGACCAAAGATTTCATGGCAGCAACTCCTCCACCTTTCCCCAAACATGCGTAGAGCGTGGTCTAAGATGGTCAGCACCAGGAGGGCTAAGGCAAAGTCAGTTGGGTCTATTAGTGCAAGAGGCATGAAGGATATCGTGCTAGTCATTGATGTAGAGATTAAGAGTCAGCGAGTCTCCAATGTGTACGTAGATGGTGGAGCCGAGATTTGTGTTATGACAGAGAAATTAATGCATAGGTTGGGTTTGGAAGTAAACGAGCAAACTTCCTTACAAGCTAAGATGGCAAATAATGTAAGGGTGGCTTGTGTGGGAAAGGTTAATGGAGTGAAGGTTTCAGCTTTTGGTGTTGCAATCTCAATTGATGCTTATGTGATCCCAACTAAGGGGGAGGGCTATCCGCTAATCCTTGGAAGACCTTGGCTTATGGCTATGAAAGCTAGGCAAGATTGGGAAACAGGTTCCCTTGAGTTGCGACCAAATCATAAGGTAGGTGGCAAGCAACAAAAAATTGTGTATGACATGAAGCAGGGTAGAAAACAAGACCTAGAGATGGAGACTTCTATGGATGAATGGAGCACAAGCAGCTGCTCTTCATCTGAGGATGAGTCATCTGAGGAGGATGCTAGCTCTTTGGAAGTCATGGGTATAATACTGCGAAACCTAGAAGGAGAAGGTGGTCAAGACTCTCTAAACAAGGAAGAAGCCACAGGCTTAGAGGAGATGCTAGCTAAGGACCTACTAGAAGAAGAGAGAGAACCCTATTTGCAGGTACTAAAGAAGCATGCTGGCCTCTTTATAACTGATTACGAGCACATTAAAGGAGTGATGGTAACCCAGCACCATATCCAATTAAAGGAAGGTGCCAAACCAGTGGTGCAAAGGCTAAGGAGATTAGGGCTAGTGCAACAAGATGCACTCTTAAAAGAAGTAAAAAGATTACTCAAGGCAGGATTTATCTACCCAGTGGAAGATTCTGAGTGGGTGTCTCCAGTTGTGGTAGCACCAAAGAAAAATGGGAAGTGGAGGGTATGTGTGGATTACAAGCCTCTAAACGCAGCCACAAAAAGGGACCATTTTCCTTTGCCTTTTCAAGATGAAATACTAAATGAAGTGGCTGGTCATGAAAGGTACACAGTGTGTGATGGGTACTCAGGCTACTTCCAAATCAGAATTGCAGATGAAGACCAAAGAAAGACTACCTTCATAACACCTTGGGGGTGTTTTGCTTATAGAGTTATGCCTTTTGGTTTAACTTATGCCCCAGCTACTTTCCAGAGGTTTATGAACTTGGTGTTTCAACCTTACTTTGGTAAGTCCATACGAGTCTTCATTGATGATTTTTGCATTTACAGCTCTAGGGAAGTACATCTGTCCAAGGTGGATGAAGGTTTCACCCGTCTGGCCCAATTGGGTGGGCAATTGAATAAAGACAAGTGCCACATAGGTGAGAGCAAGGTCACTCTACTAGGCCATGTTGTGTCTCAAGATGGTATTGAGGCTGACCCTGAAAAGGTAAAGACATTGTTATCTTTACCTACTCCTTCAAACGTGAAGCAACTAGTCTCCTTCATTCAAAAGGTTCGCTACATGGGACGATTCATACATCTCCTTTCTTAGGCAATCTATCCTTTGCAGCAGCTCACTAAACACACTACATTGACATGGAGTGAGGAGGGTGAAAGGTGATTTCAAGAAGTTAAAACCATTTTGAGCTCATTGCCTGTCGTCCTACAACCCACATGGGGTGAATTATTCTATGTAAATCCTAGTGTAGGTCCAGAAGCTCTAGGAGCTGTCTTGATGCAAAAAGACCCAAAGACATCTCTCATGAGACCAGTCTACTTCTCTAGTAGAGTGATGACAGCTGCTGAAAAGGGTTTCAGCGCAACTGAGCAATTGGTGCTAGCTCTTAAGTTTGCAGTGGAGAAGTTTCGGGCTTACTTACTTCCGAGACAATTTGTGGTGATCACAATTGAGGAGGTTTTTCCATATGCCCTACAACACATGGAATTGTCTCAAAGAATAGCAAAGTGGGTGGTGCAGCTTCAAGAGTTTGACTACACACTACAAGTAGAGGATTCCACCCGTGCTTGTTTGGCAGATGTCCTCACACAAAGGTGTTATGAGAAGGCCAAGAAAGAGGCACCTAGTAAGGTACCGCCTATCCCGGAGCCTGAAGTTCTACTGGGAGCACATAGTCTGTATTTTGATGGGGCTTACAAGAGGGCCAAAGACAAGGCATCAAAAGGCATAGTAATATTAGGTCCAGAGAAGGAGAAGATCTTTGCAAAAGGGTTTCATCTAAAAGAGGTTCATTCTAACAATGAAGCAGAGTACCATGCCCTTGTTTTAGGGTTGCAATGTTGTCTTTCTCAGGGAATCACAAAGCTAAATGTTTTTGGTGACTCCATGTTGATTGTTAAGCAAATAGTTGGTGTATGGGCCTGTAAAAATGACAAATTGTCTGTTAAGATGAGGGAAGCAAAGGCCTTGTTGAAGGGTTTTAAAGAAGTTCGAGTGCACTTTGTACCTAGAGATCAAAATCGAGAAGCAGATGTCTTAGCAGGTGAAGAACTACAAACTCTCATAGTAGGTGCTATCCTTGTGAAAAGTCCTTTATACCAGGGAAAGGAGGAGCTGCATGATTTACTTTACTTTCTTGAGCATTGTGAAGCACCCTCTGGTATGAGTAAAAGTGAACGTAGGTGGTTGGCAAAAAAGGCTACCAGCTATAGCTTAGTGAATGAGGACTTGTATTGTAGAGGGAAAGATGTTGTCTTAAGGAGAGTTCCTGCATCCCAAGAGATAAAGGATATTTTGTTTAGTTGTCATGAAGGTGTGTGTGGTGGCCACTTTGCACAAGATGTTGTCTTAAGGAGAGTTCCTGCATCCCAAGAGATAAAGGATATTTTGTTTAGTTGTCATGAAGGTGTGTGTGGTGGCCACTTTGCACAAGAGATTACTAGCAGAAAGATTTCACAAGCAGGGTTCACGTGGCCAAGCCTCCATCGAGATGTACAACATTGGTGCCGCACATGTGAGGTTTGCCAAAAAGCTGGACCAAGGCGTCTTACCCATGAAAATCAGCATCCAATCAAAACCTATGGGCCATTTGAAAAATGGGGGATAGATGCAATAGGGCCACTACCTTGCACTCAATCAGGGAAGGAATACATCATTATGGGGGTGGAGTACATGACTAGATGGGCAGAAGCTCGTCCCACAAAGCGCATCACAGCCAAGGACGTGAGTGATTTCATTTTTGAATGCCTTTGTTGCCGTTTTGGCACACCTTTGGAGATTCTCTCGGATAGGGGACCAGGATTTCGAGCTGATTTAGTCGAGCAATTGATGAGCAAGTTAAAAATCAAGCGTAGGCACTCTACACCATACTACCCTCAGTGCAATGGTCTTGTGGAAAAGGTAAATTGTCTTATATGTAAAATCATCACTAAGCAAGTGCATTTACATCCTAAGGCATGGGACAAACACCTAGATGCAGCACTTTGGGCCTATAGAACATCCTTTAAAACATCCTTGGGGTATACACCTTTTCACTTGGTTTACGGGCAAGAATCACTATTGCCTATAGAAGCGGAGCTAGCGAGCCTCCGAGTTCTAAAAGCACATCAAGAGGATAGTCAAGAGAAGCAGGTGGAAGGAAGAATCATCGATTTGGAGAGGTTAGGGCTAGATCGAGAGTCAGCAGTGAAGTACTATGCAGCCCAGGCAGAGAAGAAACGAAAGAAGTTCAATCACAACCTTGTCAAGAAAGGTATCAAGGAAGGTTCTTTAGTGCTCAGATACGACAATCGCTTTGATCGCAGGAAGGATGGTAAGTTCTTGCTTAAGTGGGAAGGCCCTTTTGTAGTGATACAGAGGTTCTCAAATGGTAGTTACCAACTAGGTGACCTAGATGGTAAGGTACATCAGACCCCGGTAAATGGTTGGCGATTGAAGGCCTACCAATGTCGTCTTTCACAGCCATATGCTTGTGAAATCAATGCTAAGGATGGTTCAGAGGAGAGCTCATCATATTCGAGCTCCAACTAAGGTAACAATCATATACATAGTCCTTTCAAAAAAAAAAAAAAAGAGAAGAAAAAAAGAAAAAAAGAGAATGCTACCAGTGAAAGCGGATATTGACAATGGATGGGGTATGGCTTTCAAGGGTCTAGGAGACCAATTGTTAGTCATGGATGGATACAATTATTCATCAGAAAGGACTAAACACGGTGCATCATCCAAGAAAGCAATAACATGGCAAATTCAATTGGTACCAGGTGGGTAAGTATTCAAGAGAACCCTATTGTAGCACAACCTACAGCTAGAGGCATCAAATACCTCCAGCTTAAGGGGGAGGGCTATATGATGCATGGTTTTTAGGACCCCTTCTGAAGATGCAATAAAGGCACAGTCAGTTGTTGGGGAGATGAGGATACTCTAGTCCAAGGGATCTCGAAAGAGAAGAAAAATCTACTTCACAAGCACCAAAGAGTAAAAAGTGCCATGGACAGAAGATACGTGGGAACGAGCTCTTATGCATGCCTACAACCTATATCTTACAGAATAGCCCATTCTAGGTGTGAATTTCTAGTGAAATTTACACGAGGATGTTCGTGTGGACTCACAGCACAGCATACTCTGTTTTCACTTTTTTACCGACAGTAAATATTTTTTACCACAATAAATATTTTTACCTACAGTAAATATTTTTCACCTACATGGTAAATACAAATCACTTTTTACCTACAGTAACTTTTTTTACCCATGGTAAATATTTTTTACTGCACCATAAGTATTTGGTAGGTAACAGTTCACTGTTACTAGAAGCAGTGATTGGGCATCAACAATGCAGTTACAGGATGAGAAAAGGGGAAAATCTTATGGTAAAGGTGAGTCAACAGGGATAAAGACTTTTGAGTTGAAAAGAGACATGCTGATTTTTTCAAAGAACACATGTCAAAAGAAGCCATGGTTGAGGATTTTTTGAGTATTTGATATTCAGGAGGACCCAGCTGCCACCTCCCCCCCGCAGGTCCCCCCCTGACATGTGCAGAACCTCCAGTTTCAACAGCCACCTTACCTGCTCTTAAATGCTGGTCAAGGCCTTATCCCCATGTGTCACAATCGGAAAAATCAGCATTTACCCTCCCCTCTCACATCACTCTAGAGAATATCTTGATGGTGACATATCAGGTGACCTCAATCTGTTGACCACCCTAAGCAAAAAGTAACCCCAATCAGCGGATTTAAGCATGTTTATCCCTAATCCTAAACCCTCTCAGAAACCTATATAAGGAGGCCTTCTCTCACTCAAAACCAACACTTCACCCACTTCACCAAGGAACGAAGCTATGACGACATTTCTCACAACAAGGAGCTATGGATGGAGCTCTACTCTCTCCCTCTCTCTCTCTCCCTCTAGTATGCTACATTACTAGCCCTAAAACCTAAATAAGGAGTCTTCTCTCATGCTCCATGGCCACCATCCTCGCCATCATTCTCTAAGGTATTGATGTGTTGCTAGTAGGATCATACCTACTTGCTGGGTTGATTGTTGTTGACAAGGGATTATGCCATCCTTGGCTTGCTTCTCTATATCCTTGTTATGTATGATCAGATGCCGTTGTATTGTTAAGCTGATGTCTCGTGTATATATATGCTACATAAGGTCCCTAAGCTTTGTTTCTATGTGTTTTGCCATATGTTTTGATGCCATCATAATGCCAGAAGTCTCACTTGCCTATGTGCACTATGTGTGAGGTCCCTAAACCTCTTAATTTAGGGTGGTGCCCCCTTTGTTTTGTTCTTTGCTTGTTTTCATGAGGCGTGGTTTGTGGAGTGTGCACGAGTACAGAGGCCACCCGATTGCACTGCTCTTTTTCCCGCTATCACACTCCTCTCTGCACCCTACTCACCTTCTCCTCAACCTTGAAGAATAAGAGAAACCATGGTGAACTCATACCTCCCACACACAATTCCATTCCAAAATTGACCACCTAGTCTCATTTTTCCTTCTCCAAATTACCCATATCTATCCAAAAAAACCACAAAATTCAACCTCTTCTCTTAAAAGACAGCATCATGGTGGTTGATTACTCAGCTTCAATTACCTTGTCTCTTAAGGAAGGTCAAGAGTGGAGAAAAAATGTACCATCAAAGCTAGTGGACCGTCAACAAGCGTCAAAATTGGCCCTACTCAAGACACTTGGAGCATCAACCTTGTAAGAAATCCACCTTTTCTTACCTCTTAAGAGTTTTTCTTCCTTATTTGTATCCTACATGGATACTCCCATTGTAAATATCCAATTCCATTTGTAAATTAATACTAACTCTACTAACACTAACCCACTATGAAAAGTCCTATCACCTCCATTTCTCTCCTCTCTCTTTCCCCACCAACTTCTTGATAATTCCAAGCAAAAGAAATTAGATAAATTGCTGAAAATCTAACCCAACCATGGTTAGAGGAGTAACCCTAGCCTTCAAAATTGCTATAAAAGGAGGGTGTAGCTAGCACAAAAAGGGAGGGAGAAGAAAGAGCACTATGCTATAGCTTGAGAAGCCAAGCTCAACCTCTTGAGAAGGAGCTCTTGAGTGGAATCTCATTGGCATTAGGCATATGTATGTGTTGTATTAGGGGTGATTAGCAAGGGAACTCTATGCCATTGTAAGAGAGAGTGATCATTAAATTGAGAGTAGGAAATCTATCATTTCTCCTACTAGAGTAAGCCCAACATTTGCTGAATCAAGGAGGGTGAATTTGGACTAAGCATGGATACCTTGTCTCCCTTCCAACGTGAAGTCATGGACAATAATGATGTGTAAGTGTCTTGGTGTTTTATGTAAGTTCTTGATAGCTTGTCTCCGGGTACTGTTATCAATTTAGCCATAAATCCCATATGCTGTAAGAGGGCGACAGGGTGGAGAGGACTCCCCTGGCCTTAAGACAGTGATTGGGGTGGCTTTTTTCTTGTGATGTGTTGTGGTGTAATTTACTCAGGCTATGTTGAACAAATACTAATCGCACTTTGATTGGTCATGACAGATTTGTAAGAAGGCATTAGTGCAACAAGCACCCCCTTCCCCCTTCTCTCTCTTTCTTACATATATATATTTATGTTTGCTTGATCATTAACGATACATTTCAAAGCAGCCCGGGCACCATCTCTCTCTCTCCCTCTCTCTCTCTCTCTCTCTCTCTCTCTCTCTCTCTCTCTCTCTCTCTCTCTCTCTCTCTCTCTCTCTTGTTTTAGTGTGTGAGAGTGTTCCATTGGTGTTAGGGTTAGTGTAAATTCCTTGCTTGTTTGTGGGTTGCTCTAACGATTCTCCTCTTTTGCGTCCTAGTTCGCTCTTAAACTAGGTGGTGCCCCTTGTGTAGTTGGGATTTGGCTGGGGGTTTGTGTTTTGGTTTGTGTTGTGTTGTGCCCCAGCCCCATTGAGCAGCACGGGAGCCTTGAAGGGTGTCTAGAGGTTGCTCTTCTTGTTGCCCGCCCCGGACCGCTTCAATATGTGATTTTCCCTTCTTTCTTTGTCCCTTTCAATGTGGACAAAACATATTGTGCATGGTCAATTGGTTGCCTGGTAGTTGATTTGAGGACTTGCGTAAAGGTTGTGGCAACTGCATGATTTGGTGTTGTATACCTTGGCGGTCTTTTGGCAAGGAAGTGAAAGTGCTAGTGGTATAACCTTGCAGGCTCTTCCACCTGTTTGTGGATGAGGTCGGCAAATGTGGCCGTGGCGATTTCCTTGGTGAAAGTTCCGGCCGTCTTTCTATCTCTTGTCCTCATTGTCATTCCTTCAGTTGGCAGTCTAAGTGCTTCTGCCACTATTTCTTTGGTAATCACTACTTGAACCTTATTCCCTTGTGGGTCAGAGATTTGAGTGGTTCCATCTTCTTTGATCGTGGACAAAAGCTCATAAGCTTTTGGGAAGTCCACTCTACACGGCCCTTGTTCATAGAAATCTCTGAGTCCTAGCCTGGTTGGCTTCTTTGGTCTCGAGCTTTGCAGCGACATCATACACTTCTTTTGGTAGAAGTTGCAGCTCTACCTAATGTCCTTCCTCGCTCTTGAATCTTTCGGTGAACATTGTGGTGTTGTGTTCTTCAAGCTATTCCTTTGAGAGATAGGTCGCTTTGGCATTCTTGACTCAATCGGGGTCTAGTTCATATGGCAGTAGCTCTTGCAGCTTCTCCTTTTGCAAGAGCTTCTTCTTGGCCCTCTCTGCGGCTTGCATGGCTCCTCTTGAGTAAATAGAGTGTCAATGTTAGCAAATTTTCCAGATTCTCTTTGAAATGTCCTTCAGGATGAAATGCTGACAATAAGTTTGGTCCAATTTGCTTCAAATCAATTTTTGAACATGCATAGATGCATAAAAACATGTAAAGATCAAATTCATAAAGTCGATACAAAAATTTGCAACAAAGTAAATAATCGCGAGTAATTATAGCTGACTAATTTCTTCAACTTTTTGCATATTTGGCATTACATGTCTGAAGTACATACCAAATAGATACTCTGAATGAAATATGGGCTCATTTGGATGCATAGGATGAAAATGGTGCTAGATTTAGTCTTTAGGTCTCTGAAATAGTAGATATAAAGAGATTTTGAGATTCTGAGCTCCAATTTTGTTCAAACTTGGCTAGTGGGCTTAGCACATCATGTACTTTGGATGTATGATGGCAAAATTGTAAATTTCTACCATTTTAACCAAAAAGTAAATAATCGTGATTATTAACTTTTCTACCAAAATAAACTTTTTTGGGTACAACTTGGTTCTAGGCATTGTATAGACCCTATGTTTGTGATATAAGGTGATTTAGATCAAGAAATGTGGCTCATAACTTAGAATTTGGCTTGCAAAGACTTCTTTGCATTTTTTGGCAATTTTCCAAGTTTTATGTGATCATTTTGGCTCATACTTGAATTTTGGCATGTGTTAGGTGTGTACAAGTGATAGGTGATGTGATGATGCAACTTTCAAGCAAAAATAGTGCAAAAGTAAATAATCGCGATTATTTACAGCAATCACATTTTTCTTGCAAAACTTAAAAATTCTGACTTAAACACATTCTATACACCTAAAACAAGTTCTAAATTGAAGTTGGTAAGGTTTGGTCTTGTCGGCATCACTTTGTGCTTTGTTGACTCTGAAATCTCTGATTTTTGTGACTACACTGCCTATTGAGTGTTAGTCACCTTTAAGGCTATGGACTTGTCCGCAACATAGTCATGAAGCAACTCATCCAATTTTGGCCCATTTGGAGTCAGTTTGACCCCGTATGTCGAATTTGACGCTTTGTATCCTTCGAGCCGTTTTCTGCTTTTCGAGGGCTTTGCTTGATTGATTTCACGAAACCAATACATTGTGTAGAGACCTCGTAGGTAAGCTGTCTGTGGAGTTAGAACCCAATTCTGGCATCTGCCAAGAACCTAGCTTTTCTACTTGGGACCCCCTCGAATGGTCAACTGTTGCTATAGAAGTGTTCTAATATGTTGGGGCATGCTACAGTTCAAATCTCATCCGATTTGGTTGAGCTGACGGGCCGCTATGGTCGATTTTTGGTCTTAGGTCTTCGTGCACTGCTCGGATTCTAGGGTTCTTTTTAGGGGTTTAGAATAGCTTCCGACCGTACAAAATGGATCATTGTTGAGTAAAGAACTTATTCCTCATGTCTCGTGTGAGAGGGCGCTGAAAACGGACAACTGTAGACTCCAAAAACTACGCGTGAAGAGGTCAAAAAGCTCTCTCTCCAAAGGTAACAAGTGGAAATGAGGTGGTTTTAGCCTACCTCGGATATCTATGTCCGGACTTTCCGAACCATTTTTCCCCAAATTCCCCTGTTAGTCCTACTAGGCCGTGAAAACTATGTTAGACTCAAAAAATTTCCCAATCAAATTCCTGTAGCTCATTTTGCAAGAATTCTGCAAAAGTAGGTCTGGACGCCTAATTTAGGCTTCCCACTTCCATCTTCCGATTTCATTGAAATTTTATGTGTTTGTTCACCTTGTCTTTTTTATCAGCACGTGTCTTCAATTTTTCCATCTGAGCTTCGTTGCTATTTATTATTAATTTTGACCTGTAAAATAACAAAATGCGCAAAAAAAAAGCAAAATAAAAATCCAATAATCAAGAAAATCCATTGAAAAACACAGCTTTATTGTTTTTTGTTGGATTTCTCCGTTTTTAAGTCTCAATATCAAGAAAAATGATGAAAAATCATCAAAAAGGTTTATTTTTTGATGATTTTCTGATAGTATATACATTATTTACATTCATTGGAGAGTTATTATCAGTTAAATTTTCCATGTTGATGAATTATAAGGGAATTATAAGGTAATTTTGCAAAAAAAATCACATGTTAACATCAAACTTTTTCCTCCCTCTTCAAACATTGCCCTTAATTACTTAGTACCCTTCCACCCCTCCTAGATGGCGTACTCCGGGGAGACTGTGTGCATGGGTTGGACAATCGTGTTTATGCATAGCCGTGGTTGGCTCTCCCATGCTTTGAAGATCAATGCAGTTCAAACCATTATGTTGTGCAAGAGTTGGGTCTTGACTAATTAACTCGAGGGTTTCTGATGTCGAGGCTTTCTGATTTTGTCTTCCAAAGAGCAAATCTTATAGCTTGTGTGATCTTTGCTTGATTGTGCCATCAGGCTGCTTTATCACGCTGATTTCTTGAGCTGTTGATAGAACTTTTGATTGTTGTCGAGCTGTAACTCACCATTGATACCTTGGTTTGCTTGGTGTAGAATGGTGTGGTTAAGGATTCTGAGGCTTAACTCTCCATTGCTTGATTGTTTTTCCCGTTTGCGGAGAAGATAAGTGCTCTTTTTTTTTTTCAAACCCATTTTGTGTTAGGTTCCTTTCTCGGCATATGCGTCTTTGTTTTTTAACCTTTTGAACCATCTTTGCTATTGTCAATGATGTTTTGGGCACCCAGATTTGAATTGGTTTGTCCTTAAGTTGTGATCTCGATACCCAAATTTGCCTTACTCCTTGCATGCTACTTGTAGCATTTGCTTGTCGAGAGGGTGGAGAAGATTGATTACTTCATGGTTTGCTTTGTTGATAACTGCCTTTCCATTCCTCCTTGCTTGGTGCAATTGGAACAATGAGTTGCCCACCTTTAGGTGATAGCTTGAGCTAATTTGTATTCGAATCTGGCACTACTTTGTATGTCCGCATCCAGGGAATTCCAAGGATCATCGTTTCATTCATGTGTTCATTTGGTAAGCATACAAACTGATGAGACATGAACATCCATGTACTATCACATTCAAGTTGACTACTCTCAATGTTGGTGTTGGGTTCTTGTTGCATCCTTTGATAGTCGCTATTCCTGCTGTCAATGATTGAGTTGTTGCTTTCTTATACGTGGAATAACTGACTGCATTTACTCTAGCTTTTGTATTGACCAAAGCATTTGTGCTATGATTGTTGAGATGTACTTTGATACGAAGGTCCATTCCATCTAGCCATTCATCATCTGTTGACACTGCATCTTTCTGCAACTCCCATTGTCGATCATCTATTTCCAGGGTGTTGATGGGAATAGGTATTTGTTGATTCTTGAGAGAAGCTTTCCTTTTGAGTACCCGAAGCCCAACTTCTTCTTGGGCTTCATCAATAACCTGCTGTCATTTTATCTTCCTTTGCTTGGTTGCATGCATCCTTTCCAGCAATTCATTGGTTAGCGAAAAATTGTACTTCTTTAAACGACATCCACTAATCCAATTAGCCATTGGTTCACCATCTAGGGTGGATAGCTTAACTACTCCACTTGGATATACATCTTCAATGATAAACGGTTCGTTTCCCTTTTTCTTAAACTTGGGAATGTGTTGCTTAAGGGAATAGATTAGAACTAAGTCCCTTTTTTTGAAAACTTTTATAATTAGATGGAAATCAAAAAACTGTTTTTGTTTCCACTTTTGTGCATAGATGTGAGTTACAACTGTTAGCCTTTGCTCATCTAGCTTCTCTAAATCTTCAAGTCTTTCTGACAACACATGTCCAGTCCACTCAAGATCCTTTGCTACCCTTAGTGTCGGCGATAGAAATTCTATTGGCAGTATGGCATCAAGACCATAAACAAGGTTAAAGGGTGTATCATTTAAAGTTGTTTTGGATGAAACTCAATAAGCCCATAGAGCTACATGGAGATTCATTTCCCAGTCTGTTCTTCCTGAACTAACCACTTTAGTCAATATCGAGCTAAGAATCTTATTCATATGCTCAGCTTGTCCGTTTGCTTGTGGGTGATAGGGAGATGACTTGTTATGGATGTCCATAAATTCATGACGCAGATACTCGATTACCTCATTGAGGAAATGAGTTCCCCTATCACTGACAATTTCTATTGGCAGCCCATATCATGTGAACACGTACTCATATAAGAATGCGGCAGTGGTTCTGGCATCATTCTTTTGAGCTTATTTAGCCTCGGCTCACTTAGTCAAATAGTCCGTAGCTACAATAATATATTGAGCTTGGGTTCTATAAGCAGGTGGTTGTATTGGCCCAACAAAATCTATACCCCATTTTGCGAAAGCTCTAGCCCCCATCATTGGTCTTAAGGGCATGCTATCTACACGTGTTTGCATTCTTGCTTGCTGACAAGCATCACATCTTCGAACATATTATTTGGCATCTACAAAAAGTGTTGGCCACCATATGCCTGTCATTAAGATTCCTCTTGTGGTGGTCTCACTAGAAAAGTGACCTCCAGGTAATTCAGCATGTTCTGGTTCTATAATCGGAACATATTCGTCTTCAATTGCACAAAACATAGATTTTGATCCTTACCTCTCCGATACAATTGGTTTCCAAGGCATAGTCTCTTGCTTCAGTTTCAATTGCTCTTTGATAGCGTTTACTCATATCCTCAGGAAATGTTTGGCTCGATAAGTAAGTGACTAAATAGTTACTCCACTTAGGAACAGGCGACATTTGAAACAATGTTACATGAGGTATGGGTGTTTGTTTTTTACATTACGGATAATCCTTTACAAAAGAGCGAACATCACTCCTCATAGTTGGCCAAAATACTCCAAGTTTCAAGATCCTTTGCATAGTTTGGTCTTCTGCAAAGTGAAGTCCCACTATGGTAATATGTGTTTGACTTAGGTATTGGTTTTTCTCTTCAGGATTAATGCATAATAGCAATATTCCATCTCGATTTCTTTTGTATAGCCTACCAGCTAGTAATTGATACATAGCTGATTGCTCAATTAATCCTATTGTAATAGGAAGTGGTATTTGTGAATCCACTTGAGCTATGGTCATCAATGACACCAGCCCAAAGTGTGGATGACATAGTGGTCAATCCAACAGACTCTTGAAAATCCTGAAGAGCTGAAAGAGTCTGTAGTAGATAAGGAGTGGCGATTACCATTCTCTGGCAAACAGCGGAAAATTTTGGCTAAGTATTTTCATGCAAGGTGGAAGAGCACTCATAGTCCACCATAGCGTGGCTTACATGCTCGATCCAAAGTATTGGAATTTAGATCTGATGTCTAATATAGAGGTGGTAGGTGATTTCTATCACGTGGTCAACACGTTCTACTCCAACGTTCAAGACCGAATTGATTGCATCAAAGAAATGAGTTCATTTAGATTAAAAGAAGGTCCTTTTGTGAATGATTTTGTACAGGTAATGGCAAAAGAGTAACCTGCATGGAAGTGGTGGATGATGAATGGTGGAGAGCATTACTCTACCTTACGTCCTCTTGCAATGAAAGTACTCGCACAATGTGCAGCAAATTCAAGATCAGAGAGAAACTAGAGTATGTACAAGTATGTTCACAGCACTATTCGCAACAGACTATTAGCAAACAGAGCAGAGAAATTAGTGTATATGTATTGCAACGAAAAGATACTGAATCACATCGAAAGTGCTGGCTACGAGGAGGAAATACCAACCTGGTTGTATGATTGTCAAAACAAAAATGAAGAAGATTTCAATGTTGGTGTATCTCAATGCACTGTAGACGAAATAGAAGAGAATTTGATAATAGATGTGGAGGTTGAATTACAAGGAGAACCACAACACTCAGACTTAGAACTAGATAACAACTCAATTGGTTCAATATAGCTTGAGAGTAGAATGAGTAAATGTCAAAAACCATTGTAAAAGACCTTGTATTCAAATGTGTTTTGAGTAATTACAATGCTTCATATTCTCGATAGTACATAGTTTGTCACGATATTACATAGTTTGTCGATCTCAATTGTGCTAGGGGTATCTGGGCGTGCTTGCTTGAATTTATATTTGTTTGCCATGCCAAACATAATATATATTCCTTCTGGAATATATTGTGAACATATTGCGCATCAACTATTGTTTTGCATCAAATGAATAAGACAAACTAAATGATAATAGTGACCACATGTCAATGTATACTACCCACTCCATCCATCAAAATTCAAGTAGCAACCTGGACATTGGGAAGATGAGGATGCATCTGAAGTAGACGGGGGGACCAACTCTCGATGCAAGACAAGAAGGCTGATGTGTGTCCCTTGTACAGGTGTTGGATTCACTGTTGTGTTAGGGTTTGAACGTCCTGACTTAAGGGGTGAATGATTTTCTCCATCCGGACTTGTGAGGGTTGCGGTGTCTGGGTGGCTATAGAAAGACGTGTTATTTTTGCATCTTTCTCTGCCAACTGTGTCGTGTAAATATCCTTCTCTCTCTTTAACTGTAGGTCGGCGCCTTCCACTATCAATGCCAGCTCATCTCGGGTGAAAGTGACACAACTCTCCCTTAAATCATGAGTGGCAATAGTTGTCTCCTTTGAGGAGAATTCTACTAGTCGCTGTTGCACAAAGTGAACATATAACATTTTGGCAAAATATAGCGCACAATCTGCATTGTGCAGGGGATGGCCATAAACCTCCAAAAAATAAATCCTCTAAGCATTATCTTTGATACCATCATGGGTGCACTTCGAAACCTTCCACCTTCCTTTCTTGATCTCTGCGTCCTCACATGGCCATATTGTCTTGATCATGTCCTTTGTCACTTCTTTATTGATCTCTTTCCACTGCATATGGTTTGGATTTGTCCACTTTGAGAGTCGACGAGCAGTACGCGTCGCTTGTTGTGCCAACATGCCGTGTGCCAGAGACCTCATGCGCTAAAATGCATTAACAGCCGCTTGTTGTTGATCATCAGGCAATGATTGGATGACAATATCTTGTTCTTGATTGGCCATTTTCTCTTAGAGCTGTAGTCATCAACAGAGTGGCAAATATTCAATATCATTGGCAAATATATATTCTCACTCATTGGGACACTGCGCAGAATCCACTAAAACCCACCACTTCAAATGCGACTAATTGAACCACAAGGCAAATTTGAAATATTGACAATTAAATGACAAATTTGAAATGATTAAAGATAATTGACTCAATTAGGTGAACCACTTCAAACCAGATAATACACTTCAATAATAAAAAAATACACTTGACAAGACATGTATATCATAGAAATGTTTAAATCGGATAAAATGATGGTGCAAGTTCAACAAGTGGATGTTGCACATGGTTAGGGTTTGTCTTTAAATGTTCTTTGAAAAATATCAACACGTCAGAAGCATTCCTTCTTTGGTCCCGCTCTTTTAACTTCATCCAACAATCTACTTTAATTCGAATAGCCCTCATAACATCTTCGTCCGGGTGGTGAAAAACTTCGTCTGGAAAATAAAATTTTTTGGCTGCACTTCAAAAATCTGCCAGCATGTCGAACAGGTAGCCCAATGCATAAATGTCGCTGCCTTTTGTGTATACGTCTGCGCACCATGGATCGTATAGTTCGGGAGCAATCCACGGTCGCTTAGCCATCTCGACATTCCCTGCTCTCTGTGCATTCAAAACTGCTTCATCCGACTGTGCGTTTGGAGACAAATAATTATTTGCTATGCGCTTAGCAGGTGTTCTCAACATCATACCCCAATCAATAATACCAACGCAGGGTTTATTGGCGCGAGTAAAGTCCAACATTACGTTGAACGGGTGCAGGTCACTATGCACTATACCGGTAGAGTGGGCAGCCGCAACGCCGTCGATTAAGGCATGATAAATTGTCGGCATCTACTCGACATTGCTTTGATCCGTACCGTGTCTATCTCGCTTACAGGGTTGTTTGCTATAGGCAATGACCTCCAGCCGTGTTATAGCATGTGCATGTATCGTCTGAACAATCTGTGAGTGAGCGGTAAGCGGCACATCATGTTGCCCACGGTACCCCCATTGTAGTATGGGAATATCGAGATCCAAGGAGCTTCTGTAGTAAACCCAATGCACCTTACAATGGAGGGGTCAAGCGTTTGCATTCCTTGCTCTGTCTGAAAGCTGTCAAATTTTGCCTCACTCCCTCCCTTGTAACATTTTTCCACATATGTAATGTGGTCTGGAAAAAATGAGATGCCTTTGATAGTGTACAATGTGCACACACCAAAGGAGCCTGCTCCAATCCTCATACCTTCTACCAAGGCTTCGTGAGGGATGCCGATAAGATGAGCGCACTTTGCATTCAAAGCAGTGCACATGATTGTGCCGGTGCCGCTGGCATCGGATCGACCTCCCAAAGCTGCTTGCGCATCTTGGGCCATCTTCAATCTCTTGGGTAAATCTGCTTGGTCCAACGCTTTCACACGCTTCATCTTTACCTTCTGTTCTTCCCACAATTTATCCCAGAGCTCTAATTTTGACATGTCGCAAGCAGGTGGGATATCTTCCTTTAAGTCTCTGCAACATACTGTCATATTGCGCAACACTAACCTGACCTTGTGGTGGGGGTCAAATTCTTGTATCCCAGCTGGACTCAACAACTCGTATTGGCCTTCAAGTTGCAACCTACGCTCTGTGTTCTCCCATATAGCGCTAGTGATGTCTTTGATGTAGACATTGCTTTCACTAATCTGTTTTATGCGATCAACTGCACATGATGAGATTGCACGCATAATACATTTCTTTTGATCTGACGTCATATTTGCACTGGACAATACAAAAACAGCATATCAAATACAAATTCATGGTTACGAATGACACTACCACTCTCACAGTATCTCAAGTAAACTCTTAACCACCACTTGAAGACTTTAACAAATGTTATGGAAATATTGATAAAAACTGAATATAATCTTCACTTAAAATTGCAATCTGTTACACGTGTAAAAAGCAGTTCAAACAAATGGTTTATAAGAACTTAATTCAGACCAAACAATACATGTTAACGGTCTTTAACATTTCAGCATATATTGAATTTTTAACTTATATTTTTCTCCATGAGCACATACTAATTAAAACAAAGCACACATCGACTTAAAATCTTCAAAAACATTTAAAACATTGGAAGTATACAAATTGGACTAGCAAATTGTGTTCACACACTTTTTTACATAGAATTTATGTAAATGTAGCAATCAAAAGCAATGATAATTGATGCTCTTTAAAAGATACAAAAGAATATTTAACATGCAAATTGTATGTATTTAGATTTTTTGCAGAGAATTTATGTAAATGAAGCATTAAAACTAGCGATAATGCTTGAGAGTCCTTTAAAAAGATTAAAAACAAATATTAAACATGCAATTTGTGTGCAAATATTTTTTACATGTAATTTATATAAATGGAACATTTAAAATAGCCATGATTGATAAATAAAGTATTCTATATAAATGAAACATTTAAAATAGCGATGATTGATGAATAAAGTATTCTATATAAATGGAACATTTAAAATAGTGATGATTGATGAATAAAGTATTCTATATAAATAGAACATTTAAAATAGCGATGATTGATGAATACAGTATTCTTTTGAATATGATTAGCTAGTATATGATTTCAAATGGACAGTTAAAAACAATAAATACAAACAATTCATACATTTTGTATATGAAATACTCTTCACAGCCGCGTTACCGACCAAGTATTTCATATACTTAATACTTAAAAAATTAACTGCACATGCACATACAAATTATATGACGTTCGTACGTCCGGGTTAACGACCTGAACGCCACATTTATGCAAAAACATATGCTTCTAACAAACGACACTCTATTAGCCGCGTTACCGATCGAGTGTCGCCTGAATCTAAGGAAAAACAATGGCCTACATACGAACATCATATATCCGTGTTAGCGACCGATGCCCATATGGAAAGGGAAAGGGAAGTTGACTTACCATAAAGATACTAGATTCGCCGTGTTACCGACGTAGTACCCAGACAGTAAGCCAATACATACCACAAGGACACCATCTTCCCCGCGTCACCGAGGTGATGTCCCCGTGATAAGCATTGTTCCGTAGAACAGCTTACACACACACTCCCATTGTGTGGTAAGGTACCTTATTACTGTCGTGCACTATGACAAAAGGCACCTTACCACACAACGTATACACACACACAACACATACCCGGATCGTGTGGTCAGGTACTCTACTGCTGCCGCACACTACGACGCAGAGCACGCTCCCACACGACCCCCTCTCTCCCTCTCTCCTCTCGACATACCGCAAAGGTGGCGCAAGCACTCTCTCTCTCTCTCTCTCTCTCTCTCTCTCTCTCTCTCTCTCTCTCTCTCTCTCTCTCTCTCTCTCTCTCTCAGCCGTTTTTTGACCTAGTAGACAGCAATTCACTCTTTTGACCATAACTTGCTCATCCGAACTCCGATTTAGGTGATCTATAGCCTCAATCGAAGAGCACGAAGCCCTCTACGCATTGATGTAAAGACAGAATTTTTTTGTGTAATGGAAGGCTTTGCTGTAACAGCATCTCATAACTGAAAAAACTGTCAAAACTTTGCGTTTTTGTTGCCGACTTGAAGGCAATGTCAGACAAAACTCGCAAGGGTGGAAAAGCCACACTCACCATGGAGAATGATGCAAAATCTCCAAGGAATTTGGATGCTAATCCAACCACATCATCTACAACAACGGAAGCAATGATCATGGCTTACTTGATCTCGTTCCAAGAAACCGTCAACAAACAAGGTGAAGAGTTGCGCGCACTTGAAATGGAGAATGGTACTTTAAGAGTTCTCATTGTGGAGAATGAGCACCTCAAGAAGGTTCTTGAAATGCAAACAACACGCTTGATGCATCTTGAGAATGAAGTTCAAGAATGTAAACGCTCTCTTGTGGACATGAATGTATTGAAAGAGCGCTTGAGCAAAGTTCAGAGTGATCATGTATTGAAAGAGGAAACAATAGATACAATACGACATGATGTATGTGAGATGAGAAATGCATCCAAATCATGGGCTGATATATGTAAGGATAATGTGGTTTCTACATCTCCTATCACGCAAGCCATTGTCCAAGCAAAGAATGTAGAGAATGTGGACACTCAAGAATTGCACGAACGACAAAAACGCTCAAAGAACATCGTCATTCGTGGAATCAAGGAGGAAAGCATGGAAACACCCCAATCTCTTGCAGTTGCTATTGAAGATTTTTTTGCTATACACTTTGGCATGTCAGGAATCATGGCTTATGGTGCACATCGAGTTGGAAAACAAGGAGTCCCTCGCTCGGGAGAAAGACCTATTGTATGTACCATGGCTGATGAGGTAAAGAGAAAGATCATCCTTAACAATGGTTGGATCTACCTCAAAGGAACAAGTTGTAATGTATATGAGGATCGCACTATTATGCAACAAAATGTACGTCGCAAAGCATATGAGGAAAGAAGCAAGAAGGTTAAGGTATCACCTCAAGAAGAAAAGCCACTTAAGGAGGATGCAAGTCCACCCAACAAATAGGGACATATGATCTATGAGACCAACTCACGCTTGCGAATAAGCTTTTGGAATTGTAACAGGTATCCATGGAATGCGGGAATTGGCATTGATGAGCTTACCAATGACTCCGATGTGATACTTCTTGTCGAAACATGGGAGCATGATGCGCAACGAATTCTTGGATTTGACAAATACGATGTGCATTCTTTGATGTGGGCCAAAAATGCAAAGCAACGAAGAGGCCAAGGAGGCGTCGCATGTATGATCAAAAAGGGTTTGAAATATGTTTCCATTGTCAAAGAAGATAAGTATAAACACTACTTATGGCTGAAAATCAGCCCACCAAATGGTCAAGTCATGTTTGTGGCCAGTTGCTACATTCCTCACTATGACTCCAACTTTTATGCTTGCTTGAATATGGATAGAGATCAGCCCTTTGTTGAACTAGAGGAAGACATTGCTCATTACAAGGATCAAGGTGAAGTCATTGTTTTTGGAGACATGAATGCTCGCACAAATATGCTACAACACGACACACAACAAGTAGACATGCCGCATGTCTCAAGAAGAATGGATGACTCATACATGTATAATCGAAGTTCTAATGATGCAAAAGAAGTGGATCACTATGGAAAGTCACTTCTACATATGTACAATAGTACCGGAATGCTCATTGCAAATGGTGTATCTCTATGGCAAGGCACCAATGACTTTATATGTAGAAAGCACAACGGTGCTAGCGTGATTGACTATATGTTGTTCTCGGAAGCCACTCTAGAATGCATACAAAGCTTTACACTTGGTGAATGGAATCCGGAATCGGATCATAGGATGTTATGTATTGACTTCAAGTGTGGTAAACAGCCCGAGCATGTAGCCTCCAATCATGATGTGAATCATTTGTACCTACGTCTAGACTTCAAACGAGCACTTATATATGCTAATATGGTGGACCAAATGTTAAGCATGATCGAGCATCAAGAGAGCCCAACATTAGAATGCAAGTGGAAATTTTTCAAAGAAGTAATTTTCTCTTGTGCGAAGGAATGCTTTTCGGTGAAACACATGTCTTGCAAAAGGTCTAAGAAGGGTAGCACCAAGAAGAAATGGTTTGACATGGAATGTAGTCAAGCCCGAAAACACTTGCTAAGTTTGGATGCAATCAAAAACAAGGAAGTTTACTTGGAATGTTCACACACATACAAAGCACTTGTTCAAAAGAAGAGGAGAAGGTGGGAAGTCGAAAAACAACTTCTTTTAGCACAAGAGAAAGCACATGCATGTGGCAAGTTTTGGAAAAATTTAAAAGGCAAGCGCGTTGAGAGCTTTGGTGACTTGACTCTTGAGGATATGTATATGCATTGTAAGAATCTCTATGAGCAACCCAATGTTGATAAGATGGAGTGTTGTAGCTCCCTTCCGTTTATGTCTCCCTTCTTTACCATTGAAGATGTATGCCGCGCGCTTGAGAAACTTGCTACTCGTAAGGCAGGTGACCTTCAAGGTGTCAAGGCTGAAATGATTAAGTGGACAAGCAAGAAAACACGATATTGGATATGCGATATGTTTAACCTTGCACTTCAGTATGGCATGCCTCATGATTGGAGTGCAAATTGGATCAAACCTTTGCACAAAGGAGGAGATGTAAACAATGTGAACAACTATCGCACTATAATGGTTGGTTCTTTAATGGCAAAGTTATTTGGATGTATCATGGAGATGAAGATAAGTGAATGGGCTGAAAAGAATGGCAAACGTGCACTTGGCCAAGAAGGTTTTCGAAAGCATCATAGCACTATTGATCACCTTGTCACTCTTCGAGTTCTTATGGAAGCGTCTCGATTGAAAGGAAAAAAGTTGTATTGTTGCTTTGTGGATTTCGAGAAAGCTTTTGACATGGTACCACGAGGAAATCTTTGGAGACGTATGCAAAGCCTTCAAGTACCGAGAGAATTTATGCATGCAGTCTTTCGCATCTACCAAAAAGTGATATGTCAATTACGTACGGGAGATGGAATTTCAGAATTTTTTGCAAGCACTATTGGTGTCAAACAAGGATGCCCACTTTCCCCAACCCTCTTTGGGCTACTCATTGATGAATTGGAATGCATGGTTCTTGACTTTATGCAGCAAGAAGGCATAGAAGAGGTTAAGATTGGAAATGCGGTGATCATGATTTTGCTTTATGCCGATGATGTAGTGCTCTTGGCACATACCTTAGAAGATGCACAAAAGCTTATGAGTGTCTTGGAACGCTTTTGCCTACATAGCGGGCTGATCGTGAATGGATCCAAAACCAAGGTTATGCTTGTAAAGACCCTCAATGATGAAAATCCATGCATTGTATATAACAATGAGAAACTTGAAGTGGTAGATCACTTCAAGTGCCTTGGCCTTGAGGTTCCATCCAATCATAAATGGAAGGATTGTGCAATGCGTCGCTTGGAAGCTGGAAAGAGGGCCTATTATGCATTTGAGAATATGTGCAATGCAGGAGAGATCAAGTGTTGGGCTCTCAAAAAGTACCTCTTTGACACATTGGTGACACCGGTGCTTCTTTATGGAGTGGAGGTGTGGGGTGGAAGCATCGGGAAGTCTACTTGGAAAGAGTTTGAGAATGTCCAAAAGCATTTTCTCACCAACTTTCTCCAAGTCAAGACACAAACACCCTACATGCTCTTACTTCTTGAGTCCGGATTGCTTCCCATTGAGGTCTTGGGCATGCAAAGGGTTGTGGAGTACATGCGTAAGACACAACGTAGCCCTTTGCATCGACTTCCTAGAATCGCATATGAAGCAAGTCAAATGGTTCAAAAGACATGCAAGAGCAAAATACTAAGTTCGGGGTGGATGCTTGATATCAAGAAATGGTTTGGAAGATGGGATGCATGTCACTTGGTCAAGGATGCGTCGATCGACTCCCAAGTTAATGAGGCCTTCTTACAACGCCAATGTATCACGGCTTGGGAGAAATCCGGAGGTTCTCGCTTCAGCCATTACACCACACACGTTGCCCCAAACTACAAATCTCTCTTCTTCTCGGAACGAGGTAACCGAACCCATTCCTACATCCTTGAGCCCATTCCGTTGAGTGTGATCCGCACCATTGCCTCCATTCGTCTTAGCTCCCATTCTCTACACTGCGAGACAGGACGTTGGGGCACCGGCGAGGAGTGTCATCGACTTTGCACCTTATGCCCTCGTCAAGTGCGAGAGAGTGAGTACCACACACTACTTGAGTGCTCAGCTTTTGACCACATAAGGTCCTCTTTTCCCCATATATTCAGCCATGATCTCTCCCTACATACCTTCCTCTCCCAACCACGATGTGGACTCTCTATTGCGACGCTCATTTTAGCCATTTTTGAGCATCGAGAGTCACTTATGAACTCCACTCACACCACGTGACATGTTCATTTGGTCTCATAGGTCATATTTGACCTCCCAGGACGATAATAGAACTATCTATCTATCCATCTATCTCTCTCTCTCTCTCTCTCTCTCTCTCTCTCTCTCTCTCTCTCTCTCTCTCTCTCTCTCTCTCTCTCTCTCTCTCTCTCTCTGTGAAGACGAAAGCGCTAATACACCCGATCGAGCCCGCGTATATATAACGCTAATAGCCCGCCGGGCTTTCCTGTTTCCCCGACGGGCCCACAGGAAAAATAATAAACCCCAGCGGGCCCGCCGAGGAAACAGAAAAGCCCGGCGGGAATTTTGTGGGTTTACAAGTCACCCTAAACCAGTTTTTGTGTGATCATGTAAATGTGTCAATAAGACCTTGTGATCACAAAAAATTTGACGTAATTACGTAAATATTAAATCCCTACCCATGAAGGCTTGAACCTCCTTGAGTGTTGTTGGTCTAGGCAAATTAGCAATGACATGAATTTTATCCGTATCAGTAGATATGTCATTTTTTGACACTATATGTCCAAGAATTTTTCCTTGTCTACCCATGAATGTGCACTTTTCAGGATTTAGGCAAATCCTATAAAGTCTACATTTTTCGAATACCCTTTTGAGATGTTCAAAAAATGATCAGCTCGGATTGATGAATGTACGCATAGATCATCCATATATACTTCCAAGAATTTCCTAAGATATTCTTTAAAAGCATGGCTCATCAATCTCTGAAATGTGACAGAAGCATTAGTTAACCCAAAAGGCATAACCCAATAGACAAAAATACCCCATTCCGTCGCAAAAGCAGTTTTATGTTGATCTTTTGGGTCAACCAAAAATTGATTGTATCCCGAAAAGCCATGTAAGAAGCTGTAAGCTTCTTTTCCTGCAACTCGTTCTAACACATGCTCAATTATTGGAACAGGAAAGTTGTCTCTAATGGTAGTTGCATTCACTTTCTTGAGGTTGACACACACTCGTAATTTTCCATTCTTCTGGGGTACGACCACAATTGGAGACACCCAATCTATGTGTTCAATTACATAAATGACTTTGGCTTCCTTTAGTTTCTCAATTTCTTCTTTGATCTTCCTGGAAAATGTTTCATTGTATGTGTATGGCCTTTATCTACTTGGTTTCGCATCATCTCTCATGGGTATGGTATGTTGACAGATTTCTAGATCAACACCCTTGAGATCCTTGTAAGACCAAGTGAAGATATCTTGGTATTATTTTAGCAATCTTAGTAAAATCTCTTCTTCTTCTTCTGTTAGGTCATTTGCAATGTAGCAGGCTTAGGTTCTTCTCCTGGTTTAGCCAAATCTATCTTTTTCGCATTTTCAGGTCCTTCATAGGACTCGCCTTGTTTTCATACTTCTCTAACAGGTTGTTCGACAATGATTTTTTTATCTTGGAGTGTATATTTTTTGTAATGAGATGGAACACTCATTACATCTCTACCATCCTCTTCTGTGGTTTCCATTTCGGTTGTATATATCTCCTTTTAGAGCTTTTTTCAACTCTTGATATTTCTTTTTTCGCTCAACTCGTGTCATGGTTGGCTCCTTGTCCTGTTTGTTTGGCTTTGCTTGAGTATCCTTCCTTGTTTCTCTCAATGTTTTTGACATTTTTGGATTTTTCTTTGAAGAATATCTGCCAATGATTTTGTCCTTGACACAATCATGTGCATCTATCTGCATCGAAACTGTGTTCTACTGGAGACTGATGGCATAGGTCTTGTTTTCACGTTTCTAGTGTCTCTCTTTTGTCTATACCATTTTTGTCTTCTCGATTCCTGGTTAGGAAAGTCAAAAAACTTTTCCTCCTCTCCTTTCAGGAGTAGCTTAGCTCTCACATGTTCTTTTTCTAACCCCGAATCCTTTGAGGTAGTTGAGTGTTCTTCTAACTCATCTGTTGCATTGTAGTAGAGGTCTAAAAAGACTTGTTGTGCTTTCATCAAGTCCTTAGGTTCCTCAATTTTATCTTCAATGTGGAGGGTTGAAATCATTTGGATGGGAATTATATCGTAGCCATTTTCATTGCAAAGTTGAGTAGGCATAGACATATTCACACATATATCCATTGTCGCTAAAATTTGAGTCCACTCAAATGGTTGAAACAAATGCTTTGGAAAGGGTTCAGGTACATAGGCTTCGTCTGTGCAATTCCTTTATAGAATAAATTCTTCTCGTTTTAAACTCCCATTTTTTGAAGCTTCGTACACCCAAATAGGAGTGTCTTTGTTCAACCACGATGGAAGCTTAGTTTCAGCCGAAGAGACTGAATCGAACTCTTGTATGGGCATTTTCATGACATCTCTATAAGTGTGATCTTTTTTATTTACTCTTATTATAGATCCCACTTGCTTCAAGTACAGATAATTGTTTCCCCAATCCTGGATAAGATGTACCTGTCTCATAAAAGGTCTTTCCAGTATGATTTCATAATTGAGTTTCTTTCCAAAGTCTACTATGGCAAAAGTTTGTTGATATTCAATCCCACAGGAATTTACTATCACTTTTGCTAGCAATCCTAAGGGTCTTTCAATATGTTCGTCAACTAATCTCAATTTCATTTGAGTTTGTCTAATGGTTGGTTGTCCCCAGAATTCCCATATTGTTTTTGTGGCTATGGCTATGGCTGCCCCACTATCCAGTATTGCCATGGTTTCAATGTCATTATATTTCACTGGAAGGGTGGTGTTTCCTTCTTCCCCTTCGTAATATTCTCCAACTTTGTTCATTGGAACAGATCGAATCTCTTTGTTATCCATTTCGTGTTTCAATATTTCCAATTTTTTTACAATGAGCCCCGTTATCCCCACCTTCTCTAGGGTTTTTTGTAGATCATTCCATAAAAATGGTTTGATTTTTAATAGTTCTCTCAAAGTAAGAGTGCATTGGATGGGTGTAGACATGATTGAATGAATATTGTCTACTTTCAGGGTCTATTCCACTCTTTTTACTTGCATGGTCTTATGCACTATGGATTCATCTTTGTTATCTCCCAAGTAAGAGGGTAAGGTTTTCAAGGTCGATGATTTAAACATTCCTGAAGCTTCAGATCCGCAATCCCCATACAAGGATTGTACATCCATAACCATATCAGGAGGTAGATTGTCTAACCAAACTTCCTCTATAGGCGCTGACTTTAGAGTTAGGCTCCCATCATTGATCTCTCCAACTTTTTTCCCTAAGTGTTTTGGCCAGTCTTCTTCTACAAATGGAATTCCGTCTAAGGCATCTTCAATGTCCGGCACTATAAGTTCTGGCTCTTTTGGTCTTAAGTGGGGTTCTACCACCACTTTGGATTTTTCTTGATTGTCTCTTACCACAAGCTCCTCGAGTTTTGCCATACTTTTGAGCTTGGGTTTCTGTTTTCCCAGCAACTCCTATGTGATTTCTTACCAAATTTTGATAAGCTTCAAGCTTAGCTGCTTCCATGTCTGGAGAAGGATAGTTTTTCCATTTGTTTTCCATGTTTTGGCCTGCTTTAAGTCCTACTTGGTAGGCTTCCAAGGCTGCATTAATAGGCTCAAAAAATTTATCAACCAAAATTGATCCTCCAGATTTCGTGGTTGTTTTTTTTAGTTCACTTCCAGGTTCTTTCACCTTTTCCTGGAATAGCTGTTTTGCTTTCTCCTCGATTTTAGCTCGTTGTTTCTGTTTTCTCATCGCATACCTTTTGCTTCTGCTTCTTTTGGTCTTTTGAGAGGCACCTTTTGTATTCTCTGAATCATCAGAGGAGTTATGTTTCTTATTCTTAGCCTGGGCTCTGGTGATTACCTTGATTGGAACAATCGGTTCACTCTCAGATGAGCTACTAGGTATCACTTGGACTACATTTACTACTGTTTTTCCCTTGTTTAAAATATTTTTAGGACAATCTTCTGGGAAGTGTCCTACCTTTTTGTAGTATTGTATGCAATAAGCTTCAATCAGCTTCAGGTTCTTGTCAGGCTCTCGGCATTCATTTTTCCAATGATCATTTGCACCACAGTTATGACAGTTTTCCGTTCTTGGCTTAATCATGGGTCTTACCATAGGAGGTCTAACACCTTGATTAGCCATATAATACATTGGTGCAAGCTCTGGTGGAGCATAAGTCACATGTTCTTCCATTGGTGGTGGATGTGAGTTATACCAATCTCCTTCTACCATTAGTGTAGATGGACTAGGCTCAGCGTAAGTGTGTAACAGGCACTAGTGCTTGTTCATCTATGACTCCTTCTAAATGCATGTACTTTACAGGCACTGCATTATGTCCTAGATACAGAGGTTGTTGACCCAACACGGGTTGAGGTCTTTCCATACCCATCGGTGGTGTTTAAGTTGGTGCCATGTTAGGCTGGTATCTGTACATGGATTGTCCTTGTGGCCTCATGGGCACGTACTGAACATTCCCATCATACTTTGATCGAAAATAGCACTCAGTGGTCTCATGGTTGGTTCATTTATCCTCGATTGCACACCATTTCTGCGGTTTGATTGGTTGTCCCTGTTGAGGTATCCCTTGTCTTGGTCCCCTCATAGGTGCTTTTGCATGTTATTCATCATGTCATTCATCCTTTTGAGCATGTCTTCTATGGCTAAAAGTGGTGTTGTAGCAGCTGTTCCCACTTGTGTTGGTTTAGTGGATGATGTTTTCTCACTTTGGTTATCCTTAGGGACATCTTCTTCGTTGAAAATATCACAATTGTCTCTTAAGTCAATAGCATCTGACACACACTCTTTTAGGGTTGTATGCTTCTTGCTATAAAGTATAGCATGAAGTTATTTGTTTAGCAGTCCCTCTAGAAACAATGATACTAATCGTTCTTTTGCAGGTATTTCTAGCCATCGGCATCTGGCAATGTATTGTTTCATTCAAATTGCACAATCCCTAACAAACTCACCATGTTTCTATTTAAAGTTGTAGATTTGAGCTATCGTATTGTGTTTGATCCCCATTTTGGAACAAGCAGCTACAAATCCTTGAGCTAATGTGTTTAAGTCCATGATTGACCTTGGTGGAAGGTTTTGGAACCATGTTAATGCTTTTCCTTCTAATGTCATTCCAAACCCCTCGAATTGAGTATGGAAATCGAATATGCTTTTTGCTCTTATAGCACTTGCTTAAAGCCTGCAAAGTGGTCGTATGGATCCCCAAATCCACTGTATTTTCTGATCCATTTTTTAAAATCAACTGGTCTGACGCGTCTATTTGGTTCAACTCCCAATCTCCTGGTAGTTGGTCCTACTCCGAGTCCTTCAAACCAATCAGTTGGAAATAGTGACTCATGTAGACCTAGACTGGCCTTAGTGTCACCCGGTTTTCTGCGTGATATGGTGGTTTCTAGTTTCTTAACATTACTCTCAAATGATCTCTCACGGTGTTCATCTCTTGGAATTATTTTTGGTCCTTGTCCCAATATCCAATCCCTTATGGAATACCCTTGGTATTTGATTTGTTCTACCTCCTCAGGAGTCATCATAACAAAGTTATTGTTATAACAATCCCTAAACAGGTAGGTTGGTAGTTCTGTTGATCCCTTATCCTTGATCTTGAAGATATAGATAATCTTCATGGCCATCAGTTGTCCTGATTTAGCATGCGAAGTGCACAGGAGATCTTTGACATTTCTATCCTCCCAACAGTAGACTCCGATCCTAGGATTATCAGTACTAAGCCGTTTCAAGGGCTTCAAATCAACTTGATCGTATCCCTTGAATTGTAAAGTTGGTGGTCCTTCTTTTGCAGCCATATCTGAAATTATGGTGTTTACTTCTAAACCCCATTTATGTATCACGTCAAGGTCTTCGACTTGTAAATACTGAGTTCCGTTTCTATCCATGTACATTTTTCCTTGTTTGTTTGGCCTGATCTCCTCTTCGAACTCAATACCATGGTCATCAATGCAAATACCATACTCTTCGCTAGGATCAAGGTAAACCTGAGCTCCATGGCAATTAGTTTTATAAAGGGAGAGTATATGCTTATAGCGCATTGTCGTTCAGGTTTCCGAGTGAGTCTTTTCTCCAAGTATGCCTGATTTCCTAGTACACGACCATATTTAAGGTTCATATAGACTTGTCAAGCCCTGGATAGAGTACTTACCTTTGGATTGACTTGTTGTCAATTTCTTTTACTTGATTGGATTGCACTTTTTGTCTGAGCTACCGATTCCTCGTCTGCAACCTGATTCCTGTACAAATTTGATCAAATTAGCTATTCTACCACAAAGACAGTATCGTTTTTGCTAGCTAATATAATTGGTCTATGTGTGCCACTACAAATCAAGCTAATTTAGTCAAACGTTGCAATTTTCAAACTCGACTTTGGCAAAAATCAAAGGACTAATCTGCAACTCGAAAACTGAGTGAACATGTACCAATTTGGATCCGATTGAACCCAAAATTGCCCGATGGCTTTGTATTATGTTGGTCTAACACTGTACAAGTTCAAAAGGTAAAATTGTTGTCTCTGTGTTACAGTAGTAAATAATCACAATTATTTACTTTTGTCAGCTTTTTGCACTTTTTGGCTTGATTTGCCAAGTGTACAACTTGTTAAGGTCCTTGGACAAGTTTCAACAAGTTTGGACAAAATCTATTCAACTTTATCAAATGTTTCGTGTCCGCAGACTCTGATTTCAAGAATCTGGATTAAGTCTCACTTTTGTGATCCAAATTTCACCAAAATTGATTTGTGGGGTCTAGTTGATATGCTTGACCTTGTGGTATGCTCAAATATGCAAGATTGTCAATTTTTAAAGCAGATGTAAATAATCACAATTATTTACTTTTGCTAATTTTTGCAAGTTTTTTGCCCCAATCTTGACACAGATCTGTTAAGCACTTCAACTTAACGTCTCTAGCCAAGTTTCATCAAGTTTGGACTAATTTTGGTCAAATGGTCATCAGTTTTCCGTCCGTAGACTGACTTTGCAAATTTGGTCACAATTTTCAATCCAATGATCCAAATCTTATCAAATTGGTTTGTGGGCTTATTACAACATGGTAAAACTAGTGTATGCCAACTTAGTCAAAAAAGTTGAAGAATGGGGCAAATGTAAGTAATCGCGATTATTTACTTGTGGTAACTTTTTGAATCTTTTTGGTCAAGTGAGCATGTACACATGTCTATCACATCAATATAAGCCTATGAATTAAATTTCATCAAGTTTGGACAATTTTTCCCCCAATTTACATTCAGGTTCTCAAAAGTCAGTACAAACTTTAGTTTTTACCCAGTTTTTTGCCACTTTTGTGATCCAAATCTTTTGTGCCTTTACAAAAGTTGTTTGTACGCATGCAATGAGTCATTGGTATCAACTTTGGTCAAATTTGAGCTGAAAGCAAATAATCGTGATTATTTACTTAATGCCCAAAATGAATAATTGTTTGTAATTTTCAATGGAGAGTCTTTCCATGAGCTATTTTAAGCTTATGAATCAAGTCAAAACTTAATTTGGCCTAAAATGTCAAGAAAAAGTAAATAATCTGAGTTTTTACAAACTCTTAAAATTTTTACCTCAATGTGTCCTCGAGCTTACCCACTAGTTCATACAACTTTTAAGCATACTCTCCAGTCGAATTGAGTGGTTTGGAGTCTTTTTGTGCTATTTCTAGCCCTAAACGTGAAATTTTGCAACTTCAAATAACACTCACAATGATTCTTTCGGAGAGAGCAATGTTCTGAAATCCACCTCGGATCCTACTTACCCTACTCCTAGGTTCTCATGCAATGGGGTCGTGGAAAGTGTCCACAAACACTCGTTTTCTTGTTTTTTATGGTTTTCTGAACATTGATCTTAAGACTTGTCCCGTCTATCAATCATTCTCAAAATCCTAATCTAATTCTACAATCCTACAATCCTAAAGGCACTCGACAAGTACGATTACTTCCAAGCTACCTCTACACAGCAAAAGACGACAATCTTAAGCTATGCGGTTTCTAAAAAGAAAGCTTTTACTCTACGAGATCCTAGAGGAAGTTAAAGGATAACTTCACAAGACGCTCGTGTTTTTCCCTAGTTTAGGTCTCTTCGATCCCCGGCAACGGCGCCAAATGTGGGACAGGTGTCTAACCTCACTCCTATCTTATTGCAGATTTAACGAGAACCATGATTAAATTGTCAATCCATGGAATGAAGCTAACTCGAATAGTGCATAGAGGCTACAAGAGGTTGTCAATCTCTCAAAAAACAACAAACAACCCGCATCTAACTCAAGCTACACTCAAGTGACTGAAATCACCAAAAGCCAATCGCTCCTCGGTAAACTTTTTAGTAAGCATGTACATTTTTCCTTGTTTGTTTTTGCTAATCTCCTCTTCAAACTCAATACCATGGTCATCAATGCGAATAGCATACTCTTCGTTAGGATCCAGGTAAACAATAGCTCATCGACAAACAATTCACATCCGTTACATCATCAAATGACATCCAAACGTAACGAAACTTCTAAAACAAGTTTATAAGACCTAAGCACACATGCTTATGGTCTCAAATGCCACTGTAGGTCAAGTGCCAAAATCGCGATTATCAACAGCAGTGGATTTTTGACCTAGTCATTTTTGACCTAGAATGCACCTAAATGCTTAGCAATGATGCCTCATACCCTGGCTATGCTTTTTTTTTATTTTGAAGTGTAAATCCCTACTTATGATGAAATTAGGCCGCGGGTCGACGACGCCAGAAGCTACGAAATATTATGAAATTTTTACGTCAATGCGTAGAGCTCTTACCTGCGGTTGCAATACAACAGCGCGACTGCAATGTGACAACCCGAGAGGGAGTAGGAAGCGCGAGAAGAGAGAAGTGAGCGCCCTTAGCTCACACTGTGTATTTCATTATCCAAAACTTAAAATTAACTTACAAAAATTGGCTTTTATACCTTAGCCAAGGTTTTTGGTGGTCAAAACTAATAATCTGCGAGCTCTAACTAAAGATGGGTACTGACAGGTTGATACAATCTGGATGCTTGTAGCCCCGGCTCATCTATTATAAAGTTTATTCAAAAAATAGGAGTTACAATATTCCCAATTTATCAAAAATAATAAGTGTTTTACAATCAGAGCTCCAAAAATGGTATTCGTGGTATCCATGTTAGGTTGCTGCTAACAAAAGCTAAAGACAAATCCAATCCAATAATAGAGCCGATGCCAAGAGTAGCCATCAAACTAGCCTAAAAACGAGGACATCATTGAATGAAACTAACGACAATTTCAGTCTAGTAGTAGAGCCGATGCCGATAGCAACATTGAACTAGCCTAAAAAGTAGGACATCGTTCAATGAAACTAACAACAAGTCTACCCAACAGTAGAGTTGATGCCAAGAGAAACACTAAACTAGCCTAAAATCATGAATACATACGTCACACACAAGACATAGAAAGCAGCCTATTAGCTTGTACAACGTTACACTCCCAGTTTAGCAATGGAATTGATGCCGACGACAAGACTAACAGAACTACCGATAAGCCAAATGTAGCCACCATGTTCAACAACAACACTTTCTGTCCAAAGTAGAACTGATGCTAAAGTGAAAATAGTGGCCACATTGTACAACAAAGTAGCTTCACCAATTTGCATGACGACAGTGCTGGTCCAAACTAGAACCGATGCCAAAGAGAAATTGATTGACTATTTGTAAATCAAGAGTGACTACTAGTCTAGCATTTCACAATGACACTTTTGGTCCAACAATACGAGCGACCCCGATGTGAAATGCAAGGTCGGTGCACTTTAAAAGAATTTTAAAAAGCTAAAATTTATACCAAATTAGTTACATCATAAAATACATGAATTTAGGGTAAGGATTATACCGTTCATTTTTATCTAGCTTGGGAGAGCTTGCAAGTAGAGAAGGCGTGGAAATTGTGAAAATGAGGGGGCTCCCAGAGTCCCCTTATATAGTACCCAGTGAGGCTACCGAGCATAGCATCGGGTCTGTCGGGTGCGCTACCAACGAACTCGACGGGGCTCGATGAGGTGAGAATCTATACGTGTGGGAAAATCTAACCGGCCCCCCTAGTACTCTTCATGCCAATTTTCATTTTTGAATAATGGCAAGAGTTGTGAATTAAGAATTTTGGTAATTAACAATGTATCACAAAAAAAAAAACAAATGTGATTACAAGAATATGAAATCCATGCCTACTATATGTATACCTCTATATTCCATATTTTTCAACCATAATTCATCCCCTCAATCAATATTATTGAGTATTTGCAATCCATCTCTTTATTTATCTCATGGAGCATGAATTACAATAAGATAAATATATGAAAGATAAGCGCGCATGAGCTACGCAATCAAGAGAGTGTATGCCACGATTAAGAGACAAAATTAGCATAAAAGAGGGTAAAAGCATATTTTGCTCTAATGGAGATTTTGATGACTTTGTTGGCTTCAAAAGGGGGGTAGAACACTAGACCACATTGTCGGAATACTTTCGAAGCACTCATCTTCCTCGTGGAGGATCAAGAAGATGATTCTTGTTGTAATGGAGATTCTGATGGCTTTGTTGCCGAGGGGGGTAAAACACTAGATCACCTGGTTAGGATACTTTCAAAGCACTCATCTTTCTCATGGAGACGTGATTTTTAGATTCTCTTTCTCTCTTCATGCATGCACCCAAAATAGAAGTGGTTACTTATTAGTTTAACGCTAAAAAAAGTAGGTAAAGAAAAGTTCTTTTACATTGCTTCTTTTAAATGGTTTTTGAGAATAAAACATAAGCAAAATTAATAAAATTTCCAAAAGTAGTGATAGTGATAACAGACTCAAAAATAGTAATAGTGATAATAGACACAAAACAAGAAAAATGCTCCAAAGTGGTCTGAGGGACAAAGGAAGATTTTGGGACGTAATGACCTCTAAAACATGATCTAGCATGTCCAAAGGAAGCTCCAGCCAAGGGCAAATTTTTAGGGAAAAATTGAGCATGACACTTCCAAAACGATCTAAGCCATTAGGGGGTCATAAGAATAAAATTTGACAAATTTGACTTCACTATCATGCTCAAGATGTGGGAATTACCATAAGAGGAGGTCGCCATTTGTCATTTAGGTTGTGTGCTACATAAGGAGCAAGATAGAGAGAGACATTGAGAGTTTCATCTTGTGCACATTGGCCCTCCTTGCATTTAAAGAAGTTACATCTTGATTTCGGTTCTTACGGTTGATTTGCATTGAGCATTGAAATGGTAGATGGCATTGCATTACAGAGATAAGCATAGAGTAGTGTGCCAAAGATAGTAGGCATAAGAGTGAGGGCGGTTGAGCTTGTAAGGCTAACTTGGTGGCACTGTTGAATCCTCCAATGTAGTGGATGGTTTAGATATAATTACACTCTAGTTTAGGGGCAACTTCCTTTTTTCCTCAAAATGAAAATCTAGTTGATTGTACCCAATTCTTTATTATGATGGTTGCACAACCTTCTTTTGGTGCTTGGAGCGTAGAACCTGTGTGAACATGAAGGACTCCATAGCTTCAATATCCACTCTTGAGCTCTACTTCCCTTGTAATTTTTGACTCACATGTACTCCCCCATGCAACAATATACTTGAGTTATTTGTATGCAGTCAATGTCTTTCTCTCTTTTGTTTGTTGCTAATTTGTCTTGTTAGTGCTAATCAATAAATCTTGCTTGGTTTTGTGCTTAATCAATGTTGTGGTGCCATTTGAAGTCTCTATTTGTCATTTAGGTTTTGTGTTACATTAGGAGTAGAGTAGAGAGCAGCATTTAGGATTTAACTTTGTATAGGCACATTTGCTCCCCTTGCATTCAAGGAGAAGCTACATCTCTCTTTTGGTGCTTAGGGTTGAGTTACATTGAGCATTGAAAGGGTAGGTTACATTGCATTCGAGAGATAAGGATAGCATAGTGTTTTGAGGATAGTAGGCGTAAGAGTGAGGGTTGTTGAGCTTGCAATCTCAAAGCCTCCAATGTAGTGATTGGTTTAAATAGTTTTGGGACTCTAGATTATGGTAAACCTCCCTGTTCCGATGGATTGACAATTTAGTTGGTTGTAAAAAAGTGAAAAGTGTCACAATGGCTTTCTAAAACAATCAGAAAATTATAAAATTTTCTAGCCCTAGACATGAAATTTTGCAACTTCAAATAACACTCACAATGATTCTTTCGGAGAGAGCAATGTTCTGAAATCCACCTCGGATCCTACTTACCCTACTCCTAGGTTCTCATGCAATGGGGTCGTGGAAAGTGTCCACAAACACTCGTTTTCTTGTTTTGTATGGTTTTCTGAGCATTGATCTTAAGACTTGTCCCATCTATCAATCATTCTCAAAATCCTAATCTAATTCTACAATCCTACAATCCTAAAGGCACTCGACAAGTACGATTACTTCCAAGCTACCTCTACACAGCAAAAGACGACAATCTTAAGCTATGCGGTTTCTAAAAAGAAAGCTTTTACTCTACGAGATCCTAAAGGAAGTTAAAGGATAACTTCACAAGACGCTCGTGTTTTTCCCTAGTTTAGGTCTCTTCGATCCCCGGCAACGGCGCCAAATGTGGGACAGGTGTCTAACCTCACTCCTATCTTATTGCAGATTTAGCGAGAACCATGATTAAATTATCAATCCATGGAATGAAGCTAACTCGAATAGTGCATAGAGGCTACAAGAGGTTGTCAATCTCTCAAAAAACAACAAACAACTCGCATCTAACTCAAGCTACACTCAAGTGACTGAAATCACCAAAAGCCAATCGCTCCTCGGCAAACTTTTTAGTAAGCATGTACATTTTTCCTTGTTTGTTTTTGCTAATCTCCTCTTCAAACTCAATACCATGATCATCAATGCGAATAGCATACTCTTCGTTAGGATCCAGGTAAACAATAGCTCATCGACAAACAATTCACATCCGTTACATCATCAAATGACATCCAAACGTAACGAAACTTCTAAAACAAGTTTATAAGACCTAAGCACACATGCTTATGGTCTCAAATGCCACTTTAGGTCAAGTGCCAAAATCGCGATTATCAACAGCAGTGGATTTTTGACCTAGTCATTTTTGACCCAGAATGCACCTAAATGCTTAGCAATGATGCCTCATACCCCGGCTATGCTTACTTTTTTATTTTGAAGTGTAAATCCCTACTTATGATGAAATTATTTATATCAAATTAATTACATCATAAAATACATGAAGTTAGGGTAAGGATTATACCGTTAATTTTTATCTAGCTTGGGAGAGCTTGCAAGTAGAGAAGGCGTGGAAATTGTGAAAATGAGGGGGCTCCCAGAGTCCCCTTATATAGTACCCAGTGAGGCTACTGAGCATAGCGTAGGGTCTGTCGGGTGCGCTACCGACGAACTCGACGGGGCTCGACGAGCTGAGCCTCTATATGTGTGGGAAAATCTAACCGGCCCCCCTAGTACTCTTCATGCCAATTTTCATTTTTGAATAATGGCAAGAGTTGTGAATTAAGAATTTTGGTAATTAACAATGTATCACAAAAAAAAAAACAAATGTGATTACAAGAATATGAAATCCCTGCCTACTATATGTATACCTCTATATTCCATATTTTTCAACCATAATTCATCCCCTCAATCAATATGATTGAGTATTTGCAATCCATCTCTTTATTTATCTCATGGAGCATGAATTACAATAAGATAAATATATGAAAGATAAGCGCGTATGAGCTACGCAATCAAGAGAGTGTATGCCACGATTAAGAGACAAAATTAGCATAAAAGAGGGTAAAAGCATATTTTGCTCTAATGGAGATTTTGATGACTTTGTTGGCTTCAAAAGGGGGGTAGAACACTAGACCACCTTGTCGGAATACTTTCGAAGCACTCATCTTCCTCATGGAGGATCAAGAAGATGATTCTTGCTGTAATGGAGATTCTGATGGCTTTGTTGCCAGGGGGGGTAAAACACTAGATCACCTGGTTAGGATACTTTCAAAGCACTCATCTTTCTCATGGAGACGTGATTTTTAGATTCTCTTTCTCTCTTCATGCATGCACCCAAAATAGAAGTGGTTACTTATCAGTTTAACGCTAAAAAAAGTAGGTAAAGAAAAGTTCTTTTACATTGCTTCTTTTAAATGGTTTTTGAGAATAAAACATAAGCAAAATTAATAAAATTTCCAAAAGTAGTGATAGTGATAACAGACTCAAAAATAGTAATAGTGATAATAGACACAAAACAAGAAAAATGCTCCAAAGTGGTCTGAGGGACAAAGGAAGATTTTGGGACGTAATGACCTCTAAAACATGATCTAGCATGTCCAAAGGAAGCTCCAGCCAAGGGCAACTTTTTAGGGAAAAATTGAGCATGACACTTCCAAAACGATCTAAGCCATTAGGGGGTCATAAGAATAAAATTTGACAAATTTGACTTCACTATCATGCTCAAGATGTGGGAATTACCATAAGAGGAGGTCGCCATTTGTCATTTAGGTTGTGTGCTACATAAGGAGCAAGATAGAGAGAGACATTGAGAGTTTCATCTTGTGCACATTGGCCCTCCTTGCATTTAAAGAAGTTACATCTTGATTTCGGTTCTTACGGTTGATTTGCATTGAGCATTGAAATGGTAGATGGCATTGCATTACAGAGATAAGCATAGAGTAGTGTGCCAAAGATAGTAGGCATAAGAGTGAGGGCGGTTGAGCTTGTAAGGCTAACTTGGTGGCACTGTTGAATCCTCCAATGTAGTGGATGGTTTATATATATCCACACTCTAGTTTAGGGGCACCTTCCTTTTTCCCTCAAAATGAAAATCTAGTTGATTGTACCCAATTCTTTATTATGATGGTTGCACAACCTTCTTTTGGTGCTTGGAGCGTAGAACCTGTGTGAACATGAAGGACTCCATAGCTTCAATATCCACTCTTGAGCTCTACTTCCCTTGTAATTTTTGACTCACATGTACTCCCCCATGCAACAATATACTTGAGTTATTTGTATGCAGTCAATGTCTTTCTCTCTTTTGTTTGTTGCTAATTTGTCTTGTTAGTGCTAATCAATAAATCTTGCTTGGTTTTGTGCTTAATCAATGTTGTGGTGCCATTTGAAGTCTCTATTTGTCATTTAGGTTTTGTGTTACATTAGGAGTAGAGTAGAGAGCAGCATTTAGGATTTAACTTTGTATAGGCACATTTGCTCCCCTTGCATTCAAGGAGAAGCTACATCTCTCTTTTGGTGCTTAGGGTTGAGTTACATTGAGCATTGAAAGGGTAGGTTACATTGCATTCGAGAGATAAGGATAGCATAGTGTTTCGAGGATAGTAGGCGTAAGAGTGAGGGTTGTTGAGCTTGCAATCTCAAAGCCTCCAATGTAGTGATTGGTTTAAATAGTTTTGGGACTCTAGATTATGGTAAACCTCCCTGTTCCAATGGATTGACAATTTAGTTGGTTGTAAACAAGTGAAAAGTGTCACAGTGGCTTTCTAAAACAATAAGAAAATTATAAAATCGTAGGTTAAGTTTAAGTAGAATTATATAAGGTAAAGCATTGTTCAAGAATGTCTCTTTTATTAAAGGATTGAGTTTCCTCCTTGCAAAGAAGCAAACTGAAAATAATAGTCAAAATTTTAAATTTGCAAGATATCTTCCCTTTACCATGGTTTGCTCATTTTGTGTGTGTGTGTGTGTGTGTGTTAAAAAAATAAATATATGTATGTGGGTATGTATGTATATGTATAGAATTTACTAGAATTATGCAAGGTGAAAGTTCACTTTAGCATTCTAAAAGAATAGAATGCAAGTGAAGTCAAGCCTTGTAAGAATGTGAAATGAAAGGTGAAATAGAAAGATTCATTTAATATTTTAAAATGGAAATAACATTAAAGGTAAGTCTCCAACATGGCACTGAAAACAATGAAAGTATGCTTAATCCAACTCAACACTAAAGCTTCTTTTAGAAAGCCAAAAATTGTATACTATGTTGGTCATGTATTTACTGATCCATTGGCTTTGTACTTTGGCCTTTGGGAATCGATGTAACAATATGTGGGTATATTATGTAAGCTCATCAAAAAGAGTATAGCAATATTGTAAGAGTTACAAGTTTTACCATTCATGAAAATAAATATGTAGTTTTTCGATAAAATGCATCACTCTATCATAAAAGTTATGTATAATGAAATCGATCTCTATTTGCATAGCCTAAACCCCCTTTGGCTGTACTTTTGTTTCTTCAAACCTACCAAGCTCCCATAGATGTCTTTATTCTTTTCCACAGATGAGATTCATTTGGTGCATCATTGACAGTTAGTATTGCTCTACAAATATACAACTTCAATTGTAATAAATTTCTTGTAGATAGGGGTGGGTTCTGCAATACTTCGCAATACCCAAAAAAGGTACAGCTTTGGCTCTTTGCATCCCGGTTCTAGAAGCAACTAGCACATAATCACTTCCATTAACAATTTGTAAATGAAAAATTCAAGTTTTGTTATACAAAAACTTTTGAAGAGGAGGCATCCCTTTCATTACTTTTGGTTGTAGCTACGGTTTAGGATGCAAACAATAGTCAGTTGAAGTTTGGCTTTTGCATTCTGTAGGTTCTTGATATCTCCTTCACTTGTCATCCCTTCTACTGAGCCTTTTCCCAAATCCCTAGAGTTAGGCCCCTTGAGTATGCTAGCAAACGATATACCTGGCCTGCAAGTAGCCGATGCACTTGACGCTTTATTTATATTCGCACAGATGGGTCCCTAAGGAACCCCGTCTTTGATGGTTTTTACCTCGAATTTAAACCCTTGTGATGAGTCCACTTACTCTCCTGTTTCCACAGAGGGAACTTTTTCAGTCGGGACATTTTTTACCTCTTTCATGGTTGCAACTTTTGGCGAGCTGGGGCCTGACATTTCCGTGTCATGCATCGGTCTCAAGACCGAACCACCGCCTACATCCATTGGCATAGCTAGCTCCGTTTCGAACATTTTCGTTTGGGAATTCAAGGTCATGAGCACCAAAAGGGCTTTATTTCCCAAGGTAAGGTATCTAAAGGGAGGGTAGCAAGCAAAAACAACGATTATTTTCAATGCTAAGGTATCCAAAGGGTAGCAGCAAGCAACTCTTCAAAAAGGCATCACGATTATTAACATAAGCATAACGATTATGAGGCTCCAACGATTATTTACAACCCTAATCCCGCAGGCGCTACCCAAGAGCTCCTCTCAGTCGTCAGAACACCTGCTTCACTCACAGAGCTCCCTCTCCTTGATGTAGGCCACGTCTCTGCCTTCAACAAGATTCGGCTATTACGCAATCCTTTTGCAAAGGTCTCTTTTCCCCACAAAGCTCACGCTTCCAAAAACTTTGCACCCTTGCCCTCTGTCTCTCGTGGGCCCCGCTCGTTGCTCGCCTTGCCCAACATGTCAACCCTAAGCCTCGCGTCGCTGCCTTTCAAACTCTATCTAATGGTACTGCAGCTCCGACAGCACAGGCCCCCAACGTAATGGAATCCTCGATGGGAGGGATTGAGAAGCAGGGAGACAATAACAAAGGGACAAACACAGGGAAGGATGAAGGAGGGATGGTATGTGAGAAAATGGATACGAAGATGCAGGAAATGATTGTGGAGGAATCGATTCCCATTCAACGAGCTTCTGAAGGTACAGGCAATAACAATAGGATCATTAATCTCGCTTCTACCCCCAAATTTATGACAGTGACAACGGCAACGACTGTCCAGATCCCTGGTCTGAAAAGAGCCAAAAGAGTGAAGGCAGTGGCAAGAGACTCCAAAGTGTTGCAAGTCGTCAGAACACTAGAGGTGAAAGGATCTAATTCATTTGCAGCACTGCAAGAAAAGAAATCCTCTGACATGGAACCCACGGATTCTCCTGAGACCAAGGAGAAGGGGGGGGAGGGGAATGATTCGGATGTTGAAGAATTCGTTCCTCTATCCCAATGAACCCTGTAGTAATGATAGAGTCTCTCACTATCCAATCTTGGAACGTAAAGGGGTTGAAACCCGTAAGAAGAGTACCCTATTCTGGGAGGAAATAAAAAAGGAGAAGATGGTCAACTTTTGGGCTATCCAGGAACACCACCTAGATGCCCATAGCAAGAGAAAGCAGGTGCTAGGAAAGAAACTGGTATTCTATGGAGAAGGAAATAACGGCTTCAGTGGCGTCCTCAGCATTGTGGACAGAGAATTGGAGCCGAAGGTGGTTCTTAACCACCCATCCGGCAGAATCTTGGGGATTAGAATCAGATGGGAAGGGCATCCCCTCACCATTGTGAATGTGTACGGCCCTTGCAATGCAAAAGATAGAGCTAAACTATGGATGCATCTCAGAGATACCCCTATTGAAGGGGAGTGGTTGTTGGTTGGCGACTTTAATATGGTAGAAAAGAGCAGGGATAGAACAGGATCCTTCAGTGTGTTGGCTGGCTCAGAAAGGTCTAAATGGCAAAGTTTGTGCGAAAAGAGGGCAATGATCCACTTATGGGAAGTTGGCCCATGGAACAGCACGCTTGGGTTCACCTACACAAGCCTTCAGTATGCCCACACTGCCTCCAGACTGGACAGATGCTATTGCTCGCACCAGGCTGACTGGATACCGACGTTGATGGAAATGAAGGTAGTCCCAACAACAATCCTCTCAGATCACATTCCTTTGCATATACATTTTAAGAAGAATAAAGAGGAGGAACAGGCCCCAAGAGGTTAAAAAAAATTGTTGCTAATAGGGGCAACCTATTCAAAGACTCTCTTTTCAGGAATCTAACCAAGAAAGCTTTGGGTAAGCTAAAAAAAGATGTCGACCTCAACAAACACAACACGTGGGACCTCTTTGCTCGGAGCATCCAGAAAGCAATCAGAACCTCGGGCCCCCAAATCAAAAAAGCTAGGGAGGATCACCTTTTGCATCTTAAAGCGGAGGTACAATTGCTTACCGCTATAAAAGCCAATGGGCATGCTACTGAGATCGAACACAAACGATGGCTTGAAGCCAAATCGAACCTTGCTAATGAGCAGTTGGAAGATATCAAAAAGGCTAGACTTCTCTCTAGGGAGACTTTTTAGCAACAAGAAGCCTCCAATCAAGCTCAGTTTTTTAGGGATTTAAAAATCAAGAAGAGCCAAGGCCACATCCGCTCGCTCGAAGATGAGAAAGGGACAGCAATTCATAACCAAGATGAAATGGCTAGTCTGATACTGAGCTTTCTCAATCAAATCATTGGACGGCCGGAGACCCAGTCCCAAGAAGTGGAAGAAGCCAGAGGGACCTTGCTTCAGAGTGTTAAGAAGGAAATTCACCACTCAGAAGCTAATAACTTGGAACGGGCATTTTCTGAAGACGAATGTGCACTCGATTTGCAAGCCCTTGGCAAGGAAAAGTCCCCTGGTTGGGATGGGATGACGGTGGAATTCTATAGAGAATTTTGGGATGATCTCAAGGCCCCAATCACAAGGTTGGCCAATAAAGCCATGGTCAAAGGGTCGTTGGAGACAAGTGTGAAAAGAGGGCTAATCAAGCCCATCCCAAAACAGATCTGCTGTTCTAAACTGAAACATTGGCGCCCTATAACAATGATGTCGGTGGCCTACAAAATTATAGTCAAAGCAGTGGCCCTCAGACTAGCCCCCTTACTAACCAAGATCATCTTCCCCCATCAACATGGTTTCATTAAAGGAAGATCCATTTACGATAACATCTTGGCAGCAATGGTGGGCATAGAATACGCAGTTGTCACAAAGCAAGAGTGCATTCTGTTGTAGTTGGACTTGGACAACGCCTATGACAGAATAACATGGACATATATAGAAGTCGTCATGGAAGCTCTAGGCTGTGGGCTGCGCCTCTATCGGCCAGTTCACGTAATGGGGGCTGGAAGCCAGTCAGAGCTCCTATTCAACGATAGAATTGTGGGCTCTTTTAAGGTCAAAAGGTCAATTAAACAAGGATGCCCTCTCGCCCCCCTACTTTTCGCCATAGGATCGCATCCTTTAATCACGACGCTCGAAGCTAGTGTTGAACAAGGGGAGGTACAAGGCCTTGTTTTACCAGGAAATAGACAACTCCTGGTAAACCTGTTTGCAGACGATTCTCTCCTCTTCTTGAAGGCGTGCCCCCAAGTCATTAGAAAAGCTCTGGAGATTGTACAAATGTTCTCAGTAGCTTCGGGGTCCCAGTGTAATATAGAGAAGTCAAGGATGATTTCCCTATCGAAAAATGACTCATGTGACCCTACTGTCTGGTCAGGGGAGATTGTCACAAAAGGGAATATCTTTAGAAATCAGGGAGCCCCCTTGGGGGTGGATGTAACTCACAAGCAAAGATTCGATTGGGTGCTTGAAAAAATCAAAACAAAAATGAGTAGGTGGGAGTATGCTCTTCTCCCATTCCCAAGTCCGATAAAAGTGATGAATGCCTTTATGATTCCTTATATTTCCTTCACTAGCCCGCTTCTCAAGATGGCTAAGTGTCACTGGAAAGAGTTCTTAAAACCAGTAAAAATATTTTTATGGAAAAATAACACGAAATCTTCTAGACCATGGCACTGGGCCCGTTGGGAATCAGTTGCTCGGCCGGGGAACCAAGGAGGCCTCGGGATTCTCAACCCTGTGGCCCATACAGAAGCTTGCTGCGCCAAATTTGTTGTTCCCTTGGCTAAACAGGATCAAGTTTGGGCTGTCATGATCAGAGATATGATAGAAGCAGCTAAACTTGTCACGAAGGGTGGAAAGTGGAGAGGGGTGGAGGTCCATGACAAACTCTTAGCCCCGGCATGGTCTACCTTAAGACTGGGGGGCAGCTCAGGAGAATTGGTAAGAAAATGCAATAGAGTAGCAGGAGTCTTAAAGTGGGGGCAAGAATCCAGATACTTCAAGAAATCCATCCTGCATTGGTCCCCCTGGCTCTCCAAAGTTGTAGATCCACCGCAAACTCCCTATTGGATTGAGACAGCCAGGAAGCTGAATAATAAGGGTCTGCACCGACTTGAGCACTTCTGGGACAGTGTCAACAAGAGTTGGAAAACCATTGACCTTATGGTTTCCCAGTACCAACTAAATAGCTTGGAGGTCTTGCTTGTCCACAAAGTGATGAAAGAGCTTGACAATCTAGTGATGCCAATCTGTGATTTGGAGTTGGACTGGAATGCCTGGAAATGGCTCGGAAGCAATCTCTTGTGGAAACCCCATATTTATCAAACAATGATGCAAATGAAGAATTGGTCTAGCCCCCTTAACAAGCTATGGAAAAAGCAATGGCCGGAGGAAAGGTGGGAGCATGTAATGGAGAACATATGGAAGCCAAAGGTTCCGCAGTACATGAAGGTTTTCTTATGGAAGGTTATTTGGGGTGCTCTACTGACGGGGGTGAAGATTTAGGAGAGAGGGATTGGGTCAGATCGATGCTTGGGGTGCAGGTTAGCTAGTGAAGATCTGGCCCACCTGTTCATGGATTGCCCAGCTATAAAAGGCCTAGCAGGGAAAGTATGCAAGTGGGTCTAGAGAACATGGAAAATTAGTTTTTTCAAGACTGACCTTTGTCTTGGAAGTAAAAATCCAGGTAGTCCTGCACTCCTCATCAGCACTCAGATCGTCAGATACTTCTTCTTTCATAATGTATGGCAGACAAGGAACCGCCGGGTTTTTGAAGGAGGATTTGAGGTGGCAAGCTTCGCAGAAATTATACAAGAAAGCAAAGTGCTCATATGGGCACTCGGGCGCAAGCATCACTCGGAGGATTGGTCTAGGACTACTTGTGCCTTGTTGTCAGCAGATGGAATGCCTAGGATGGGGGCAAATCTTGGCCATCGGTAAATCTCTAAATGACAAGAGTATGGGCTTTGTGTATCAAGGATGTGGGGGCGGGGTGGTAGGGGTGGCTTCCCTGATAGCCGTTGTAATTTTGATCCCTGGATGTTGTCATGGCTTAACATGAGCATGACAAAACCTTGTAATTTTTTGGGTTGCTCGATATAATCCACTCACAATTGTGAGTTTTGCTTTTTTTTTGTTTAAAAGATGCAAACAATAGTCCTTATATTTTCAAGACAAAAAGTGTTAGGTGGACCTTTTAATTTTTAGCCTACACGATACTTTCATCTCAATTATACCAATTTTTGTGGTGTATGGAAGGTGCTAAGTTCATTATTCCCATGGTTTCATTATTCCCATGGTCCTTGTAATATTATGTAATTTAGCTAGTGTAAACTCTCCCTCTCCACCATGATATGCCAATGAACTTCTTTGAACTTAAAAAAAAGGCTTCGTGTTTATGCTTGAAGAATACCCAAGGGCCTTTGGATAATTCCATCATGGACCACTCAAGAATGGTGTAGAAAGTAGACTTGGCACTCCGTTTTTGTTAAGGGGAATGTAAATAGATTCTCTTAAAAGCAAAAGGAACTAAAATGCAAGAGGTGTTCGATTTGAATGAAAAAGAGGCGTGATGCTGCCAATTGGAGGGACGCGAGGCAGCAAGGCATAACAGTTTTATTTTTTTAAAGCAATATTGCTCGCGCACAGGACAGCAAGCCTGTTGTTGCACTTTGGCTTAGCTTCGATGTTCGTTTGCAACGAGGAGAGCGCGAGGTCGAGGCCGACCAGGGTGGCTGGCAATTGTTTTGAGTTGGGAAATCTTTCAACTAATAAACTAAAGGGGATCTGTGAAGATTCGATCTAAAGAGAGTTGTGCGAGTCGGATTAGAGCCTATGATAAAAGGGCAAAACAATGCAACTCCGCTTTCATATTCCAAAAGTCCTACACCTTTCACTCCTTACCTCTTCTTACGTTTGATGGATTTTTCATTTAAAATGAATTGGGGGGCCCTGTTGTGGGTATGGATTTTTCATTTAAAATGAATTGGCGGCCCTGTTGTGGGTATGAGAGCTGGTGTTTATTGGCCTTCAGAACGCCATATGAGAGTGGGTGGAGAATTGGTGCATTTTTTGGACCGTTGATTAAGAATCACGGATTGGCGACACATGTCAGGTGAGTTTGCTATATAATATATATGGGTCTTTCCATCATTGTAACTTGGTTCCTTCTGTTAATGCTCAATTAACTTTTTTGTTTTATAAAAATTATATTTTCTTTTTATAATGTAAATAAGTTTTTCCATCACCGTAATTTGATCCCTTTATTCAATGCTCACTTGAATTTTTTTAATTTTTTAACTTCTTTGTTTAGTTTATAAGTTTTATAAAGGTTAAATTTTGTTTTTATAATGTGAGTGTCTCTTTTCGTCATTGTAATTTGGTCCCTTTATTTAATGCTCACTTGAATTTTTAAAAAAAATCTTTGTTTAGATTACAAATGGGTCTCTTCATTTAAGGATCTAATGACTTTCTTGCCAACTTTTTGATTTAAAGCATACTTTTTTCCTTGTAAATTTTCTTTTCATTTACAGGAAATCTTTAACTAAAAAAGTATAAATTGTCCTTAAATGAAAGATTTTTTTTACCACTAAGATTTTTTTTTCAAATTTTGGTTTTGATATGTAAATTTCACCTTATTACTTTAGACTTTAGTGCATGTATTATTATTAGGGATTAGCTTTAGAATTTTTTCACGACTAAGATTTTTTTCTTCGACTTTTTGTTTTGATATGTAAATGTCACCTTGTTACTTTAGTGCATGCATTATTATTAGGGATTAGGTTTAGATATTTTCAATATTCATTTCTATCATAAACATATTATGGATTCTTTTCATTTAATAGCATGCATCATTGTATTGTGTAATTTGTTTGATTGATATATTTATACAAGAACCATATCAATTCCTAAAGTGAGAACTCTCACTAATATATTATATGATTTATGTTTTCATGAGGTTAATTAATATAACACTCATACATAAGGTCATAAGGAAAAGCGAATATTTTTTGTGCAATTCATTTACCATTGAATTGAAATGTGGGATGTTCTCCATGTGGCATTTGAACGTTTTTGGATTTTAATGTGTGCATATGGGAGTGCCCCTCCCACTCTCTCTCTCTCTCTCTCTCTCTCTCTCTCTCTCATATCACATTATCAATTGCCCATAAACATCATTGATGGATTGTGAATGGAAAATTGAACAGTGATTACATAATTGACACTTTGACTTTGGATCCTTCTCCATCAAGGGCGAGGGTCGACGGACAGATGATCAGGGTCGTTAATGTATGACACCTTCCATTGCAGAATGCAGAGCTACAGTCGACATATCTTCGCCAACTCAGCTTGCGTACAGAATATTTTGCTATGCAGTGTACGTCGAGCACGTCAACAGCCAGTACGTCACGTGTTGCTGCCACATCGAATTTCAAAAAAAAAATTGCCTCGTTTTAATAAGCGGCTGCCACATCAATCGTCGACGAAATTTCTTGCATGCTGCACTGCTCGTCTGATTTTGTGTGCACTCTGACAACCCCTAACGGTGACCTGGCCCACCTCCCCCGACCTTGACGAAAGGGAAAGGTCATCAAGTGACCTTGTTGATGACCTTTCCCGTAATGATGCGCTCACGCATACAAGCGATTGGTTGTGCCAGTCGTGCATGCACTCGCACACATTACGGGGAAAGGTTAGCTGATGACCTTTCCCTACTCCGTCAAAGTTGTCTAAGCCGTACATCTACTGCATATTATTTTGCAGAATTTGACTTTTCAGCCCCTGGATGCTTGACACATCAGCATGGAGAATCATTTTTGCTTTGTCCAATGACAGTATGGCAGGTCAACAGCAAGAATTTCATCCATTGTGCTACACATAAGCGCACAAAAAATTTGCAGAGGTAGCATGCAATGAGTAAACGACAAATCAGCAACAGGAATGTGCTCAATCTGGTCACCCACAAAATCAGTCACCTGCAGTATCAGTCTCACCAGTGTCTGTACTGTCACCTACCATGTGTCGAATGTGTATTGGCCCCGCTCCCCTGGACTTTGACGGCCAGGAATGGTCGCCTACTGACCATTCCCGTAATCAAGGCTCTCGGCCTCCGCAGGTTGCCCATGATTAGTGGGAATGGTCAGTATGCGACCATTCCCTACACCTTGAACAATCACCTCAAAAACAGCAATAATGCATGTGAAAAACCTCTCATATGAGGAGACTTAAGCCATTAGGTATTCAAACGATCAATTTGAACCTTTTTTTTGCTCTTGTAAATCTCTTTAGGAAAAGGTCAAAGGTGGTGTCTAGACTCAAACAAAATCTTGAGTTGAAATATTATGGTAATTCACTCATCAACATATTGCTTAACCTTAGCATGATGATGTTTTGAATGATTTAGCAACAAAATATTGAATCTAAATCTTTGACATTCAAAGATTCACCATTTATGGCAAAGCAATCAATCGAATATACAAGCATTGATTGCAAATATGTACAAATATGACATTCCCATCTCTTATTTCTCACAGTATCAAGTCATAGCAATATATACAAGTATGACATGCCATCTCTTATTTCTCACAGTATCAAGTCATAACTTCAACATAGTTGATGGTGAGAGCAAACACTCATTTTCCACATTAATCTGTAAATTCAATTGAGTGCATCAGAGTAGCTCGGTGTTAAGACCATTAGTGTTTTGGCACGCATCTTGATTTGCAATAGATTCAGGATCCAACTTCTAGAGAATAGATGTGTGATTTGCAAATTGTACAGGAATACTTATTGGCTTCAAACGGAGACCTTTTAACAAGGAAAATATCATCAATCAAGTTTGTTTCCCTCGTTATTAATAGCTTCTTCAATTAACTTGACTATAATAACACTAAAAGGTGTCAATTTCTTGAAGAAAGTGATCGTTGTATCCTTGTTCCTTACAATTGGGGCAACTAAATTTCTCAATGGGAGGATGAATGTTTTGTTTTTCTTTCTTTTTTGCAAAACCCACAATAGGTGGATGGAAAGATTAGATTAATAAAACCAAAAAAAATACATCACCTGACCTGCTCAACTAAATTTCTCAATGGGAGGATGAATGTTAAGCGTTGTTGGAAGTTGAATGTGGAAATATACGCAATTTGGAATTTTGATTCATATAATTCACCTCAACATTGCACTTTAGAGTAGCTATCAAGAACAAAAGATGAGTGTGAAAGCATATCGATTTTTTGATTCCCTAGCATACAATTCGCATCAACACTAGATTTTAGAATAGCTCTCAAGGACAAACAATCTTTCCATAAGGAATCTGGCCATCTCAATCGTTTACTCATCAAATTTGGGACAATTTTCATGGCTAGAGAAGACCGGTCCGCTTTGCTAGTCTTTTGTCTACCTCCAATAACAAGACCCCTCTCATTTTTGTAAGGGCCTCTTTAGAACAATGCCCAAGCAATCTAAATCACAAAGAGAAATTTACCGACAACTAGCAAATGGTCCAAAATATTCCTTCTAGGGCAAGCTTAGTGTTGATGGAGACTTTCACCCACCTATATTGGAGTTTGAAATGTAAACCCAAAGAAAATAAGGTGAAGAGGCATGAAAGACTACTAAGTTAAGTGGAGATGAGGGAGTGTAAGTTTAAATATATACCTACAATCACATTAAAGTTTTATTATGTTTTAATAAAAAATTGTATTATCTATTATACAGATATGATCACAAATGGTTTGTATATTACGAAGGGCTCCACTTAACACTAGACTGGTAATAGGACACTTTTATGTCCTTGGACTCTATTGTTAAGTGACCATTTTGCTTGAATTATTTGAAGAGAATGAAAATGAATTTCTAGGTGCTATATATCCACAAAGTTGCCTTATGAGCTGAAAAAAACTTGACTTTTTTTTTTGGAATATCGATTTCACCATTAACCTTGCTCTTGCACAACATTTTTGAACCTAAATTGTGTGAAAAACGGCTTTTGGCTTTTTTTTCAATTTTTTGCAAATATACCACTCTAAACTTTATGTTTTTGAGGTTTAGATTGCTAGAGAATAATACTTCATAGTTCTCAACATGTTTTGATGCTTGTAGAGAGAGCTAAGTGTTAAAATTGAAAGTTATGACCAACTTACAAGAATTGCATAATCCTGTTTTTTTGGCCAAAATTAGCACTTTTATGATTTTTTTGGTGACTTTCTTGATATTCAAATTCAATTTTGATTGTGTAAGTGTAATGTATAACATAAAGCTAATCTTCCTTGAATTTTGGGGGACCTAATACGCTATATAGCATAGTATATGATGATGGTTGAGTTTTTTGATTGTTGAAGAATACAAGACATTTTAGAGTAGCAAATATAACTTTCTTAATATTGCTAGTATCTTAGGCCAATTGTGTGTAATTTGTAGGTAGTAACCATATCTAATCATAAACTACAAACTTGGCTAGATATTGAGTAGTTTCTATGGGTTTCTAGAGGTCATAATGCTAAACCCAGGTTTTTCATGTTTGCTGTATTTAGCACTTTATCATTGCCCCCAAGGCTCCACTTAGTAAGAGACCCATTATCCTTTTTACATGCTCCATGGCTCCTTTTGAATCCAAAGGCCCAAAGGGAACTAAGAAAACATGTATATAGTATCTGTATTGAGCGTGACTATAGAAACTTTGATGATAGGTCTGTAGAATGATAAAAATACAACTTTTTAATACTTATTTTTTTTGCCCAAAAAAAAAAATAGTGAAGTAAAAGCAACCATATATTTCGATCACCAACCCATTGAAGTTAACGGGGCATTTTGGTAAAAGCAACCATATGTTTCGATCACCAATCCATTGAAGTTAACGGGGCATTTTATCTCATGTCCTAAAAAAAATCCCCACTCTTATTTATATGCAATCAACCGTAAGAAATTGCTGTTTTGGGCAAAATGCAGTGGTCCATCAACTTTGGAGGCTTGTAGTGACCAAGGGATGAGAAATCTTACAAGTTTCTCATTTTTTCCATATGTAGTAGTCCTTGAACTATAAGCTCATAAAAGGATTTTTCAAAATGAGTGGATCTACCATGGTTTTGGAAATTTTTTCCAAAACCCTGAAAGGACACTTTTATGTCCTGTTAGGTTACCATTCTAGTGTTAAATAATGTGAAAGGTACACATTGCATATCTATATTTTGAAGAAAAATAAAATGAGAAGGAAGTAAAATAAAAACAATAAAACATAAAAAAATTAAAAAATTAGTAATATAAATATTTTTGAAGTCCTTAAATCAAAGGACCCTTTATCAACACTTTATATCATGGGATCAAACTCGTATTAATACACTTTTTAATCCAAAAAGTTGATTGCAACTTTAAAAATCAACATTTACAAGACCGTGATTTCTTTTCATTCACAAACTTTTAAAGCTCCTTGAGACACTTGTCAAGCAATGAAAATTGAACGACCTTCACCCTTAGTGCACTAAGGCCTTCAGCAGGCCAAAAAAGAGGAAAGATTTTTAAGCAAATCTTTCTAGAAAAAGTACTAGTGCAAGAGTTGAAATGGCACATTGTCAAATGCACTTTCTTAGGTGCCAACAAACAATTGCATTTACAATCAACCAAAATTAAACCATGTGCATATGTATCAAGTGCGTGTAACAAGTGCAAGGCATTGCAAAATCAATAATATTATAACATTCTTATGGAACCCATGCACGCTTTCTACTCCATCTTCCTTTTCAAGATCAATCACATTAAATTTTTATTATGTTTTAATATAAAATTGTATTATCTATTATACATATATGATCACAAATGGTTTGTATATTACGACGGGATCCACTTAAATACTGTAAAAGGTACACATTGCACATTGATATTTTCAAGCAAAATAAAATGAGAAGGAAGTAAAACAAAAACAATAAAACATACAAATATTTTAGTGCTTTTGTAACATTTAATGCACTAGTAACTTGTGTGTAGCGGAAATTGATAACATAGTGAGCATTTCATTAAGAACAAGTTCCTAATGAGCATAGAGAGTATACTTAATCAGTACGAGAAAGAAGAATTATCCTCACATAATCACTATAATAGCATAGCTTAGCTTAGTAATTAGCATGGTAGAGGAGATGAGCATGCCATTGAAGCTTGGCTCTTGATTGGATTTGCATTCCATAGCCAAGAGTTGTTGGTTTAGGCCTCTACTTCTCAATGCTTGGAGAAGGAGATGGAATTCTTCTTGCACACATGAGTTTTGTGTGTGTGTGTGTGTTTGTGTGTGTGTGTGTGTGTAGCAATGTGTTAGACTAAAATGCAGCGTTCTCTCTCATCTTGGTCGACCCCTCTTGCTATTTAATCATGTTGGCATCCCATTGGTCCCTGTAAAGCTTAGCCAATCACAAATTAGAAGCATAATTGATAGCCTTTTGACAAGTGTCCCCCTTTTCCCTTTTGTGAGAGCTTTAGGTAATTAAATAATTCAATTAAACTCTCATTGGACCTCTTAGTCTTCTGGCCAATAGGAATCAGGCAAGCCATTGGGTTACTAAATGCTCGTTGGACCCCTTGGTAGACTGTCCAATAGTCTTCTAGGAAGCTTAATTTCTATTGGTTCTTTTATCAAGCATTTTTAAATTGATTAGACTAATTTTACTCTAGCCTTATTCTCATTGGTCCACCTCTATGGCCTTCCAACAGGATTTAAGGGAAGCTTGGGAGCAACTGGCCTAGGAGCCTAACATGTGTCCAATATTTTCTTTGTATAAAGGGGAAGAATTTGGAGAGTGCGTGTGTTTCTCTCATCCCCTACTCTCATGGCTCGCCTCCTCCTTGATAGGGATGTGGGAAGACTTTTTAGTCTTCCCATGACCATCCAATCTTCCCTTACATTGGCCTTTGAACAATTGAATAAAAATATTAGGAACCTTAGCCTATGGAAGTCTTAATGGAGCTGAACCTTAGGTCTTTTAAGCTCCATTGAAGCACATTGCTGTTTTGTTGACTGTCCCTATTTGAATCCCTATTTTTTCTCCTTTGGATCCCTATAGAGACCGGTCTAGCAGCCTTCCAATATTCTAGCTTTTACTCCCCTGGTTTCCCATATTAAATGATCAGTTTAACATGAGAAAATCATTTGGGAGAATTAGATATTGGTTTTTGTGACAGTTTTTTTCTTTTCTTTTTGAAGGTAAACTTAATAAACATAGAAATTTAAAAAAATTAGTAATATAAATCTTTTGAAGTCCCTAAATCAAAGGACCCTTTATCAATACTTTACATCATGGGATCAAATTCGTATTAATACACTTTTTAATCCAAAAAGTTGATTGCAACTTTAAAAAATAACATTTACAAGACCATAATTTCTTTTGATTCACAAACTTTTAAGGCTTCTTGAGGACACTTGTCAAGCAATGAAAATTGAACGACCTTCACCCTTAGAGCAAAGATTTTTAAGCAAATCTTTCTAGAGAAAGTACTAGTGCAAAAGTTGAAATGGCACATTGTCAAATGCACTTTCTTAGGTGCCAACAAACAATTGCATTTACAATCAACCAAAATTAAACCATGTGCATATGTATCAAGTGTGTGTAACAAGTGCAAGACATTACGAAAACAATAATATTATAGGATTCTAATGGAACCCATGCATGCTTTCTACTCCATCTTCCTTTCCAATATCTCCACATTTCTATTCTTCGCACGACATTGTCATCATGTATTCCAATATCTCAACCTCTTGAGGCATAAGTCCAAATTTCATATTCTAGTTAGCACGTGAATGATATGGTTACGTCACTCAAAATTTGTCCACAATGAACAAATGTATATATTTGTGATGAGTGGCATGAACAAATATGGCTCTTGTATACTACTCTTAATGGCTTCAAAAAAAATTAATTCGTTCTTAGACACTAAAGGCTCTAAGGATAAGAAAGGCTAAGGAGAAGGTAAAGATAACGGAAAACTCTAAGAAGAAGAAAACACTAGGGAGAGTAGGGAAAGGAAACGGAAGAAAGAGTGAGGTCCCTTCTTTTTATATACTAGTGTGTGATCCGCACGCTCTTGCGACCAAGAAAAGCATGGCCATTGGGTTACACACATACACATATATGTAGGTGTATGTATGTAGACAAGCAATGAGGGTGAACTTTAGTTCTTGTAATCACTCGAGGAAGATGGATTCTTTCTCTTTCTTATTAGATCTTGAGGTCAAGATATCTATTTGGATTGTTCTTATGACAATAAAAATTATCTTCTTCTCCCTCCCTCCATGCCCCCCTCCCCCTTCTCCCCCTCTCTCTCTCTCTCTACATTTATAACATTCTACTAACCTATCATCAATGTTTATATGTGTACAACCAGCATTATCTTTATAAATGCTTCCACTTTACACAATTCGGTTCTTTACTTTCATATTCAATCATAAAAAGCGTCAAAAGCATTACAACATGTCTTCCTAAGACAATTTGAACACCTATGAAGTTCAAAAACTACTCGGATGAAAAGAACTGACATCCACAATGTGGTCTTCTATATGTCATATAAACCTATGAAGTTGGCGCCAAATTGAAATTGTACACTTATATTCGGACCTAAGCTTGAAATGTACCACATTTGTTGAGTAAAATTTAGCAATTTGAAGACAACATAGTATTAATTCGAAATGAGTGAGATTGTGGTAAGATGGAAAAGATTCCAAGTTTGCCTTTAAGAAGACCGACAAAATTTTGAAAGTTTGTGTAAATTCCATCTTTCTTCAAAGTTTGACCTAAAATCCAAAAGAGTTCTTGTGCAAAAGTTTGACCTAAAATCCAAAAGACCGTAAAACTTTTTAGCAAATCACTGGCGCATAAGCAATATTCCAAGAATACTCCAAATCTGTCTCTAAATTGGGGGTGGGCACATTTCCCTACTGGAGCATGTCTGATTTCCGAGGATATTCGAAATCTTTGTTTTTACATTGGGGGTAAGTAAGTTTCCCTACTGGAGCATGTCTCATAACCGCTCCTCTACCCTAGCATGTGCATATCCCCATGAGAATGGAGGAAGAGACAAGCAGGGCTCATACATCTCATGTCAAGAAACTTTTGAGTACAGATGTCTATACATTTGTCCCCCTCTTGCAATTGCATGGATCTCACGCTCTGATCGAATGCCCACAGGATTATCTAGCAGCCAGCCATCTAGGTCATATAATGAAGGATTAGCTTGAAGCTCATCCACCAACAATGCACCCACTTTGGCATTAAATTGTCGACGCATATCCTCAGCTACCTCTTTCACATCTGATTGCAGGAAAACCTTATTCCAACAACCAAACACTCCATCAAACCTACTGATTAGCTTTGCTAACATGCACTAGAGAGGGGTTCCGGTTTCTCACCTGCCCACCTGGTGCCAAGGCATTGATGATTGAGTCAACAAGCTGCATCTGGACAATACGCCTTTTGTGATGCCGTGCTTTGAAGTGCGGATCGGGACACTGAGATGTTCAAATCAGAAGTTGACCAATTAATTATAGAAAAAATGTGTATCAGATCCACGACAAGTTAGGAAAGACATTTACAGAGATGGTCACAAGCTTCAGTGGTCCTGGATATGTCGACAGGATCAATCCAAATGACACTGTTGCATTTGCAAAGACAAAATGCCTGCAAAATTATGTAGGCGAAAAAATAAAAGAAAGATAAGCCAAAATCATCCTCAAAAAATGTCTCATAACATATCTTCATGAGTTCAAAAAGTCTGAACTTACAAACTATAAGAGGTGGTCAACCACTTGCACAAGACACACAATCAAGTCACACAAAAACCTATCAAAACAATAAGCTAGTAAAGAAAACAGGTTCTGCAATCAACTAAACAACAGTTGATAAAAGATGACTCAGACAACGACAAGTAAACTGTAAACGGAACAATAGCTGATAAAAGGTAAGTCGGACAACAATGATGATAAAATAAATGAGACAAGCTTATTTGAATTAAGCTTGGTTTGACAGCTCAAATTTAACCTCATTCACATCAAGGATAAGAAAGTGCAGGCACACTACAAACTCACACAAAAGCACTGGCATAAGGCAATAAAGTCTGTAGTGTATATCAGGAAGGAACATTGAAGACTCCAAAATGAGATTCTACATCAGCCATGGAAAAAAGTGATACACAACCAAAGTAACACAATCTTGAAACCATGATAGCATGCAACGTTGACTTCACTGCTTTGTCCAAAACAAGAGAGAGATTATCATCTTCAGCTTGGACAACAACTACAACATCCCTACCGAAGTCACAAAGGCCCAAGAGAAGGTAAAGGTTTGTAGAGAAGTTCGTTCGTAGAACAAACGAAGGTCAAGATTTGTACAGAAGTTCCTAAGTAAAACCTACTTCACAAAATCATCGAGCTGCATTTCTATCACACTCGGCCAATTGTAAGCAAGCTCAGCAATGTTCATGTACCACATACTTCAGCCATTAGCACTCGATGCAGCTAGATAGATTGATGCATCTCATGTTTGTACCTCCCTAAGCATATAGATCCCTCACATTTTCTCTCTTTGAGATAGTGTCACGTGCGCATTGCACTCGAGCCACGTGGACAAGCTACTGCTACAAGTCACCATCAGTCTTAGTTAGCTTAGGATCTAGCCTGGCATTTTGCAAGCCTCTAGAAGGACGCGCATGATCAGGCAAGTGCAACCCCACTTGCATAATACAGTCACTTCAGACCCTCTTTTTGAAGTTGCAAATGGCCGGACATTGTATGGCCAGTGTGAAACGGCCGACTGCCGAGTGTAACAGACTTGGACTCTCCAAGTCAAGAATCAATCGCGACAGCACCAAATAACCACTTCAAGACAATTCACAGATCACAATAGATTTGCACTGGCCCGGCGGAGTTCCGTGCCTAGAGATATTGGCCCAAAAGACTCGCGCCCCTTTCGGTATTTCCTTATGTATTAAATCAATGTCAAAGTACAAAGAGCAGTTAGGGTTTCACTCTCAAACACTGCGTCTAGATGCTCTACAGAGTGAGCCCTAAACCACTAATTTAAAGGTTACAAGGGATGCCCAAAAGCAGAGCCCCAAAAGCTTCCAGTTCAAAAGCACAATACTCTCACAAGCCCTCTTGAGGCTTTACATTCAAAATAAAGCAAAAATCTCTCTCTCATGCTCCCTCTCACACACTTGGCGTGGAAAAAGCATCAAGGATTGTGTCGCCCAAAAAAGCAGCCCACAAATTCCAGAAATCCGTACACTGCTGCCACGTGGCATTTGCCCCCTGCTTTTAGGGTTTCAGCCAGCAGTTAGGGTTAGGGTTTCCAGAAATTAGGGTTTTTGCAAATTAGGGTTTGCAGGAATTTTAGGGTTTTTGGCAGAAATCGGGGTTTCTACTGTCGGTAGCCACGTCATCACTTTGTGACATACCCCCCTCTTGAAAGCATTGTAATCGACCGCGATTATGCTTGCAAAACCGACAGAAGCCATAAACCGTCTTAGCAGACACTGACTGTTAGTAGCTACGTACTAGGAACACACATCTAGCACACGTACCAATCAACAGTCACATCACACAACATCACAGAACATCACTAGACATCACATGACATTCAACATTCATTCGGATCTTAGACCATGATTTATCGGCAATGTAGCTAGCAATCGCATCTAGGTCCAATCGGGACCTCATCGATGTCCAATTGATTAACCCCTATTGCAACCATGTCTATTCGAGATCAATCAGACTAAAATGCTGCAGTCATGTCGTCTATCAGTTCCTGCACTTAAAAGAAGTCAAGAACAAATCAGTATCATAATCAAGAATTCCATTTCATAAAGTCATACAACAGAATACTGTCAGCTTTCAATATCCCTGAAGCTCAGAGAGACATCAGTGACTCTAGTATCTAACTCAAGGCATCTGTTGACAAAGGAGCGGAGTGACTCCCCTCTTGTGCATACCACTACACCAGATCTCCGGCCAAGCCGAATTTTGGGTTCTATTTGGAGTAGACTATGCTAAACCAAAAGCATCAAGATAAAGTTTCACAATTTGAGGAGTATCTGCTAGGTCCCCCTCTGTTGGGTTAAAGGCCTAAATAACCTCTTTTTTGTACATTTTTATACTTTGTCCAGGTTCAATATGAACCTGGACACATTTTTTAAAGGTCACTTATAATAAAAGTGGGAAAACCCAAAACTCACTTATTGAGTTTTCCCCATAATCGTGAGCCCTCTCTCTTCTGCTGGCGCTTCCTCTCCTGCTGGCCTTCGCCTCCCCTCTCTGCACACACTGCACTTCCTCGCGTGCTCTTTCACTTGCACACACCGCCGCGCGCTCATCATCCTCCTCCATCCACTTCGCATCCAATGGAGGATAGTTCTTGAACGTAACCAAGAACCACCTTCGGACTTTACCTTTATTCTTCGTATCCTTATGTGCCAAAATCTGTTCAAAAACAAGGATCTCCTCGTTTTCTTCCACTTCGGGTTGCTCATCAGGCTCCCCATCATCGGGCATATCACCCTTAAAAGGTTTCAAGAGACTCGCATGAAATGCATTGTGAATCCTCAAAGTATCTGGCAGTTTCAATCGGAAGGAGACATCATTTATCTTTCCAGTGATCTGGAAAGGTCCATAGTATCGCATACTAAGCTTTGGAAAAAGCCTCTCCTTTCCCTTTTTCTTTCTTAGGCATGCCTTCTCAAAACGTAAGAGCACCCAATCATCCTTCTTCAATTTCAAGTCGCGACGATGGCAATCTGCTGCCTTTTTCTGTCGTTCTTGAGACTTCTGCAAAGTCTCGCGAACCTTGGCAAAAGCCGTATCCAAATCTCGCGTATATTCATCCGCTTCAAAGATCTTATCTTTCGTGCTTAGGAAGGGTGGAACCTTCGCAGCACCTTCAACAATATCAAATGGCGCCTTCCCCGTCGAAGAGTGTATCGTGTTATTGTAGGAAAATTCCACCAAAGGTAGGTACTTTTCCCATTGAGTCTTCTAATCTGAGATATAAGACTTCAATAAATCTAGAACCACTGAATTTGCAATCTCAGATTGCCCATCAGTCTGCGGGTGGAACGATGACGAGAACTGCAACCGCGTGCCAATGTTCTCCCAAATTGCCTTCCAAAACAAACTCGTAAATCTGGGGTCTCTGTCGGAGACAATTGTCACAGACATGCCATGTAATCTGAAGATCTGGGCCACAAACAGTCTCGCTTCGTGATCCGGCTTGACTGTTTTCTTCACTGGAATGAAATGAGCCTGTTTGCTAAATCTGTCAATAACAATCCAGATACCATCGTGACCACTCTGTGTTCTCGGGAGATCAAAAATGAAATCCATTGCAATACTTTCCCAGGGGCGGGTGTGTATGGGTAAAGGCTGTAACAATCCCTGTGCCTTATGCCTGTCAAACTTGACCTTTTGGCATACTAAGCAACTGCGCACAAACTCTTTTACATCCTTTTTGAGTCTTTGCCAAAAGAAGTATCTCTCTACCCCCTTCATGGTGGTAGCAATGCCGCAGTGACCCGTAAAAGGTGGACAGTGGCATTCAGTCATAACCTTTTCCCTCAACGGCTGTGTAACGCACAACATGGTTTTTCTCATCAAGTAGCCTTCCCGAATGGAGTATCCTACTATTGTCTCCCCATCCCGTATCCGTGTGAAAATATCTGCAAAATCTGTATCTGTGGCATACTAATCGACCATATCCTCAAAGCTTCTATGATGTATCGCGGAAATAGCCAGAACCAACGGCTTTCGAGACAAAGCATTTGCCACCACATTCTTTTGTCCCTGCACATGGACAATCTGGAAGTGAAACTGTGACAAGATGTTCGCCCACCGCATCTGCCTTTCCGAAAGCTGCTTCTGTGACAAGAAGTAGCGCAAACTCTGATGGTCTGTAAAGACAATAAAATCCGCTCCGAGTAGGTAATGCCGCCACTGAGTAAGAGCATGGATAACCGCCAAAAGCTCTTTCTCATAAATCTGTGTTGTCATCTCCGGCCTAGAGAACAATCGACTCTCGTAAGCAATGACATGGCCTTCTTGCATCAAGACCGCACCCAGACTACGACCACAAGCATCACAGTATACTTCAAATGACTTTTGCAAGTCCGGCAAAGTCAAAATTGGTCCCGTAGTCACTTTCTCTTTCAATGTCTGAAAGGCAGTCACCTCTGTGGATCCCCACGAGAAAGGGACTCCTTTCTATGTCAAGATATGCAAAGGGAAAGCAACCTCTGCAAACTTTCGTATGAACCGCCTGTAGTACGAACACAGTCCCAAGAAGCTTCTAACTTCATGGACATTCTTCAAATTGGGCCAATCACGTATAGTCTCTATCTTGGCTGGATCCATTTGCACTCCAGCTGCTGAGACAATGTGTCCCAAAAAGTGTATCTTTGGTAGAAAAATTTCACTTTTCTTTGCATTAATCACTAACTTGTCATCTCGCAATGCCTGAAAGACCCGAAGCAGATGATCTCTGTGTTCTGCCTCATTCTTGGAGGAAACAATGATGTCGTCAAAGAAAGTGCCAACAAACAGCCTGTACTCTCGAAAAATCATGTCCATCATTCAGTTAAATGTCACAGGAGCATTGGTTAAGTCAAAAGGCATCACCAAAAACTCAAATAACCCAAAAGTAGTCCGAAAGGTTGTCTTGTAGACGTCTCCCGACGCGATTCTGATCTGATGATATCCACTCTTCAAGTCAATCCTGCTAAAGCACGAGAATCCCTATAACCTGTCGAGTATATCATCGATCAGGAATCAAAAATCTGTTCTTGATGGTGATTTTGTTGAGAGCTCTATAATCGATGCACATTCTCCAAGATCTGTCTTTCTTCAAAACCAACAACACTAGAGAGCAATACGGTGAAGTACTAGGCTGGACAAGACCCTTTTCCAAGAGGTCTCTCACTTGGTTCATAATCTCTTCATTCTGTGCTCGGCTCACACGGTAAGGAGACTGGTTCGGTGGTGTGCTTCCAGGTATCAGATCAATGGTATGATCTTCAGGACGAGCAGGTGGTAACTCTCCTAGTAGAGCCTCTGAGAAGCAATCGGCGTGAGAGTGGAGAAAATCTTGGCGTTCTTTATCAAGTTTAGACATATTTGTCCTATCCTTATCGCTCAATTCTTTCATAAAGATCGAGTAAACATACAGACTGGATTTCATTAATTTTAAAATGGCCGAAGCCGATACAATAGGGACAGACTCACCCTTCAGTTTAATATCAAGTACAATGGTTCTGCCCTTCTCTGTAGTCAAAGTCGCTTTTCTTGCCCGATAATCGACCACGGCGTTGTTCTTGTGGTATCAAGGAATCCCTAAGAGAACAACACAACCCTCCAAAGGCATTATGAAGAAGTCCTCATGCCCCAAATACCCCTGACGATGCAACCGAAGTTTTCCAATGACAGGTGTAATGGCTACGTCCCTGTCGGGTGCCGCTAGAACTGCCTCCACAAGAGGTCCCATTCGATCGGGAGTGATCTCGAGCCGCGCCGCCAATTCCGATGAAATGAAGTTGGCCTTGGCTCCTCCATCGAAGAAGATCAGGGCCTCTTGATCTTCCACTTTGCTCCAAGCTCGGCAAAGTTCTGTACTCTCGTCCATGGTGTCGACATCGATACCCACACAATCTGGAACCAGTCCTATTTTCATCTTGCCTTTTCATCCAAGTTCCTCAGCTGCTCTCGAACTCTCTGGCCTGTCGTCGTCCTTATCATTCTGTTCTTTCTGTGCCTTTTTAGGGCACTTTGCGGAGATATGTATCCAAAGCACTTCCCCTCCTTGATGAATCGAGCTCGCTCCTGAGGAGTAAGCTTGGGTCGTGCATCCTTTTTCTCTGGGTTGCTCTTTTTCTTTCTACTTTCATTCCCAAAAGTCTGTTCGGCTCGTTGTGTCATGGCCTCATCTGTGGGGTAGGTGAGACTGCCAGAGTGAATGGCAAAGCCCCGCTTCGCATGACTCGTCAACTCCTGAATAGAAGCTGACTTTTGTTCCAAGCAGTAGCACTCCAAATCTTGGAGTGCTCTGAGTAGCGTCCTCCCGCGAAAGCAATGTCAAACTGCTGTATAAAAGACAAAGCCTTCGAAGCATCTGAGTATCCTGAAAAAGTATCAAATATGATCGAGTGGCCACCTTCCTTAAACTCTCTGACTTTCTTGCTTTTATCTTCGAGAAAGTCATACTGGTTGGCTTTATAAAAATTATTCTTGTTCGCATAAAAGTTTTCGTCATCGGAATCGGAGCTGTCTGTAGACGAGTCCTCAGTAGAACTGTCAGTCTCTGGGCGAGATTTACCCATCTTTGCCCTTTTCTTGCCCTTTTCGAAGCGTTGTTTCTTGCTTCGCTTTTTGCCTTTTGTCTTCTTCGCTCGAATCTGAAGAGCCAGAAGGACTGTCAGAAGAAGAAGAAGAAGAAGAAGAAGAATTGGGTACTCCTTCAAAGTAAACACGCTTCTTCTGTTTCTTTGCTTTGTCAAATGTCGACTAACAACCCAAATAACCCGGGAAGTCAATGCCTTTCTTCTGCTTTTTGCCGTGCTTTTTGGTTTTCCTTTGCGCGTCAAAAAGCTGAGCAATCCGTGCATCAACCACCTCTTCTAATTCCTTCTCTCAATATTTCTTGTCAGCAGAAGATTTCTTGAGAGCGGGTTTCGGGGGTGGAGTAGTGGTTTCCTGCCACCACTACTCGTGCACTTCCTGAAAAGAAGTCTCGCTCATATATTTTGCAAATTTTGGGTCCTTCGCAAAATTGAGTATCATCTTTGTTGCATCGCCAATCAATTGACAACGCTCCATCTCTCGTCGCTCCGCCTGAGTCGGCCAAGGCGGGCCATACTCTCTGCCGGAATCTTCGTTGTGATCCCTGCCCGCATCTCCAGATGCAAAGGGAGTCTACTGATCCTTGCGTGAAGCCATAGGTGCCGCGGAAAAAAAATTGGGGATCAAATTTCCCATAGAAGAGAAATCAGCCCTGCACTGATACCACTGTAACAGACTTGGACTCTCCAAGTCAAGAATCAATCGCGACAGCACCAAATAACCACTTCAAAACAATTCACAGATCACAATAGATTTGCACTGGCCCAGCGGAGTTCCGTGCCTAGAGATATTGGCCCCAAAGACTGGCACCTCTTTCGGCATTTCTTTATGTATTAAATCAATGTCAAAGTACAAAGAGCGGTTAGGGTTTCACTCTCAGACTCTGCGTCCAGATGCTCTGCAGAGTGAGCCCTAAACCACTAATTCAAAGGTTACAAGGGATGCCCAAAAGCAGAGCCCCAAAAGCTTCCAGTTCAAAAGCACAATACTCTCACAAGCCCTCTTGAGGCTTTACATTCAAAATAAAGTAAAAATCTTTCTCTCATGCTCCCTCTCACACACTTGGCGTGGAAAAAGCATCAAGGATTGCGTCGCCCAGAAAAGCAGCCCGCAAATTCCGGAAATCCGTACACTGCTGCCACGTGGCATTTGCCGCCTGGTTTTAGGGTTTCAGCCAACAATTAGGGTTAGGGTTTCTGCGAATTAGGGCTTCTAGCAAAAATTAGGGTTTACAGGAATTTTAGGGTTTCTGGCAAAAAGTAGGCTTTCTGCTACCGGTAGCCACGTCATCACTTTGTGACACCGAGAGTTTCACCCGCAGTCGGGAAGGGCACCAAGTCAAGATTCTACTGCGACACAACAATGATTCACTTCAAAACAATTCATGAAGTTGACACGGCCCGGCGTAGTTCGGTGCCCAGAGATATTGGCCCCATAGACTGGCGCCCCTTTCAGTATTTCTTTTTATATTAATCTGTGCTCAAAATACAAGAGAGTAGGTAGGCGCTCACTCTCAAACTCTATGTCCAGATGCTTTGAGAAGTGAGGCCTAGCCCCACTTATTTATAAGTACAAGAGATGCCCAAAAGCAGAGCCCCAAAAATCTCTAAACTCAAAAGCTTTTAATCTCAAAAGCAACTGTCCCAAAAGCTTTTAAAAATTAAAGTGCCAACGTAAATTATACAGATCCGTAAAGCGTACGGACCGCCACCTCATCAACGTGAAATGCGCCGCAAATTCCGAGCTGCCACGTCAACCTGTCGGTGCGTTTTTCGAGACCTGCTGCCGTGGCAGCAATAATGTCTGTGTATGTGGGCACTGCCACGTCATCAATTTGTGACATAATTGTAATCGTCCTCAATTATGCCTGCAAAAACAGATAGAAGCCATAAACTGTCTTAGTAGACACTGACTATTAGTACCGACGCACTAGTCACAACACATCTAGCACATGTACTAATCGACAGTCACATCAGCGGACATCACAAGACATCACATGACAAAGCACATTCAGATTCATTCAAATCTCAGACCATGATTAATCGGCAACGTATTTAGTAATCGCATCTAGATCCAGTAGGAACCTCATAGATGTTCGATTAACTAATCCATATTGCAATCATGTCTATAGAGATTTATGATACCGAAATGCTGCAGTCATTCCGTCTTTCAGTTCCTGCACTCAACCAAGTCGATCAGTATCATTTTCATTTTCGGGAATTCCAGTTCATAAAGTCAAACAACAGAATATTGTCAGCCCAGCAGTATCCCTGAAACCCAAAGAGACATCATTGACTCTATATCAAAAATTGGGGTAATTTGTTGACAAAGCAACAGATAAACTTCCCTCTTGTGCAAGCGCACTGTACTAGATTCACCCATGCTGAAATCGGAGTCTCTATCGGAGTAGACTATGCTAAATCGAATACTTCAAGGTAAAGTTCCAAAATCTAAGGAGTATTTCCTATGTCCTCCTCCATCCACTTCGCATCCAATGCAGGATAGTTCTTGAATTTAACCAAGAAACGCCTAATCACTTTACCTTTAATCTTTCTATCTTTATCTTTATGTGCCAATATCTGTTTTGGAGCAAGTATCTCCTGCTTTCCTCCACTTTGGGTTGCTCATCTGGATCCCCATCATCGAGCACATCAACTTTAAAAGTCTTCAAGAGACTCGCATGAAAAGCATTGTGAATTCTCCAAGTATCGGGTAGCTTCAATCTAAAGGATGTAAGGATTCTAGGTACTAATCCTTAATTAAGTACTTAAACTCATGATTAAGACTTAAGAAACTTAAACTGAAGTCAGACACAAGACTCAAAAGACATTGTGTTTGATTGATTGAATGTGTGATACAAGGGCTCCTTATAAAGGAGACGAAGAGACACAAATGAAAAGAAATGTCTCATAGTGAAGAGACGCGACGTAAGACGTAAAGACACATCCTTTCGACGAAGAGCTGCAACCATTGGGCAAAGAGTCGCACCCGTAGAGCGAAGGGGTGTGACTAGTCGTCGAAGGAGTGTGGCTTTTGGCGAAGAGGGACGTCTCTTAAGCGAAGGGTCGTGACCATCCAAGCGTAGGGGTTCTCCTTGGCATGGCACTTTGCATATCTACAACTAGGAGTAGATGTAATACTGCAACATAGTCACAATCGTGACATTCCCTCCCGTTTAAAATGAGAGCTCGTGTCAAAGAAATGACTTCTGATGGTGATAGAACTCTAGAAAAGCATGGAATCTTCGAAAATCTTCAATCCTTGAGTTATCGAAAACATGACTTGAACCTTTGCTTCTTGCAAAACCTTTTTTCTTTGACTACTAAATCCCATGTCATTGCATTATTCAAAGACTTCTTAGAAGAATCTGGCTTAATCAGATTAATTGCAACAAGAGATTGATCTTCAAAATTCTTCATGCAATGTAAGATTTCTGGTTCAAAATCTTTAAGTAACTGCGAAATATTTGGGGAAGAGAAAATCTTCTCAAGGTACTCTTCAGATGGGGTAACTTCAACTTTATCAATCACTGGAGAGGATTTTGGCTTGGGACTGTAATCATCTTCCAATAATGAATCTCAAAATTCTTTAGAATCATCTTCAAAAACTGTCACTTCATGACTTTTAATTGGCATATCATTATCCAACAGAAAATCAAAGAAAGCGTCGTCGTCTTCAGACTCAAAATCTGCAACTATATCCTTATCTTTGTCTAGTAACGAAGTATCACTTGGAAAAACTTCTTCATCAATAATAATTTCTGCATTTGCATCGGAGATCATATTTGCTTCATAATCCACTGTATCATGCTGTTTGACTTGTACACGTGAGGCTTGAATCACTCGTGCCGCATGATAAAGCCCGTGTAAAATCAGTTCACGTCCATCTTTGAACAAGTATGTCCTTGAAAGCTAATTGCAGGATCATATTGAAATAACCAATGCTAACCAAGAATCATGTCGTAATAAGATAAAGGTATGACTTCAAAATCCAATTGATCTGCATAAGTTTGAATCTCGAACTGCAACTGTCGAACTATCTGATCACAAGTCAAAATTGATCCTTCCGCTAATTCCACATCATATAAGTGAGATGTCTTCTGAGTCGGCAAACCAAGTTGTTGAACTATCTGAGTACTGATGAAGTTATTCGAGCATCCCCTGTCCATCAAAATGTTGATGGAGCAACCATTGAGAGTTCCAAGAAGGCTCAGAATTTGCTTTGAAAGAGGCTCCAAAATTGAAGAACCACACTGAGCATGCTTCATAAGAATAGTCGTATCCTCTGAGACAAAAATCGTATTGACCACAAATTTCTCTTTATCCTTAGCAAAATCTAGTTGTTCAGCATTTGATGATGTTTCCGCGTTGGAATTTCTTTTCAGATTAGATGGATTTGGTCTCTTTGGACATTGATACCATCTATGGTCACCACTGCAAATTGTACATAATCCTTCCTTCTTTGAAGTCGAAGATACATTTGACGAAGAGCCTTGTTGACTATTGGAATGCCGATCTTGAGAAAAATCACGTCGTTTACCACGATCAAGTGGAGAAACATTTGATGAAGATTTGCTTTGAGATTGTCGATCTTGAGAATAGAACCTTGAAGTTGAATAAGGTGATGTTACTTGTTGTCTAAACTGAGACTGATATTGTTGACTTTGGCTATAGTTGTCTCTGCGATCGCGCTATGAAAAGCGAGAGCTATTTGTAGATCTATCACCAAGGAGAAAATTCCGTGTAGGGCACCGATTATCGCCAAGACGCTCCACATAGGCAATTACAGCATCCAAGGTGGTAGGGTTGTATTTGTGCACATCGTCTTTCAGGTTGGGTTCAAGTCCGTCGATAAAACTGTGAAGTTTATCAGAGGGACTAAGGGTCTCTATCTCCAAAGTTAGCCTTTGGAACTCTGTGATGTACGCGACCAAGGAACCTGTCTGGCTCAGGCGGCGAAGAGAGGACCGGGCATGAAAATCCGCATTGGCAGGCTCGTTAACGCCTTGCGAATAGCACGCCGGAATTTATCCCAAGAAGGTGTATGTTTACTATCAACAACCCGTCGTTGCCACCAAGAAATGATGTATCCTTGAGCAGAGAACTAGCAAGTGCAACTTTTTTACCCTCGACCAAATCTGTGTTCGATAAGTAAACCTCCATTTTGAACAGCCATTGGTCCACCACGCGCTTGTCGCGGCGACCATTATAGGGTTCCGACAGTTTAACATCAAGCTTCTTCTTCGGTGTGCAGCATTAAAAATTTTATAAAGTAATTGAAGTTCACGATTGTCTACCTCTTCAGTTGGATTTGGTTCGTTTGGTTCGTCCACTGAAGCTTCGGAAGGAGGTGTCAAAGTAGCATGTGTAGTCTGAGAAGCAATATAATCAGTTCGTGATGAGTTTTGGGTTTGCTTTTGATCCAAGCAAGTGTGAAGTGATGCGAGACTTGTGGAAATTGTGGCCATCTGCTCCTTGATAAGAGTAAGGACCAGATTGACCACCTCCGTCCTGAGAATTTGGCATGGTTACGCATCAAAGGGAATAACGAATAGGTGCAAATTCTGGAAACAAGTTCTGGGACACGTACTCCAGGAGTGGAAATTACGTTTAGAACGCGTTCCGGCTCTGAGGTCATGTAATATCTCGGAATCTGTTCCCAAAGAAATTTTGCCGGATTATGTAAGTTGTCTTCGGCTATGACGGCAAAAAGTCTCACGCGTGCAAAGCGCACACAAGGTCAACGCGGGAGAGTGGAAGAGAGGGTGATGCCGGCTATAAACGGATGCTGGAGTTCATTTTGATCGGGTGGGTTTTTGTTCAAGTTAGATTATTTGGGGGGTTTTAATTTGTCAAGTGAGTGAGTTCACATGGGCTTTAAAAAAAAAATTGGGTAAATTTTGGGATAAGCCAGCTCACTTTGGCCGTGCATCTAATTAGATCCACCTAATTAGATCTAGCGCTACGAGAGGATGTGCGCACAGAAATACCAACGCTTGAGGTTTTCTCTACAATGTACAAATGGTTGCGCTGATTGCATTCGTTGTGAATAAGCCATGCTAACGTTATTTTTTTAATGAGTACCGATTGGCCAGCCACCCAAAATTGGGGCAGGCGGGCGGTCACTTAACTTGGTAAATTTTAAAGGGTAATAATTAAGTGTAGCTAGCATAAGCAATCAGCATAGAAATCAGCCAGCATATAATTCAGCCAGCGCATAAAAGTCTTCGAACGCTGCTAAGGTTGCCGCTTGGGGAAATCTGATGACACTTGGTGAGTGTTGCTCTAACGCTTGGCAAGAGGCGTGGCGAAGGGGCACAACGCTCCAAGTACATATTGTGCCCAACTCTCCGGGTACACACAGTACGCGACTCGTAGGGTATGCCACGCACTCACATACACTGTTGTTTTCCGTTTTTATTATTCTCTGATGTTCATAGAATTAAATAGAACAACTAAGATTTACCTCATACACGTAGGCAATTGGGCACCCTCTTTCCTCCTGTGTGGCTTTTGGCCAAGAGGCATGTCTCTTGAGCGAAGGGTCGGGACCATCCAAGCGTAGGGGTTCTCCTTGGCATGGCACTTTGCGTATCTGCAACTAGGAGTAGATGTAATACTGCAAGTCTACAACATAGTCACAATCGTGACAAAGGAGACATCATTTATCTTTCCTTTTATCTGGAAAGGTTCATAGTATCTCATGCTAAGCTTTGGAAAAAGCCGCTCCTTTCCCTCTTTCTTTCGTAGGTGTGCCTTCTTAAAACGTAAGAGCACCCAATCGTCTTCCTTTAATTTCAAATAGCAACGGTGCTGATCTGCTGCCTTCTTATGTCTTTTCTGAGATTTCACTAAAGCCTCCCGGACCTCGGCAAAAGCAATGTCCAAGTCCCTCGTGTACTGGCCGGCTTCAAAAATCTTATCTTTCGTGCTAAGGAAGGGTGGAACTATCACGTGACACATCCAACCCTATGTGTCCGTGGACAAGCTACAGCATGTTCAGTGTTGGCACTTTTGTGAGTCTATTCGTAGACCGTGCATGCCCAGTCACTTAGCATAGATGCATATCCTCTGGTTGCACACAGCATGATCATCAGTATTCCCATCAGAATCCATTAGAATCAGTTAGAGGACTTTTCCAGTGCATTTAGCCTATTTTCCCTATTTTTGACATTTTTCACTTATTAATTTAAGTGACTTTCCAACAAAAGTAGGTAGGGCAATTTTGCTAAGTTAATATATAAGCAACCCTAGGCTAGCACTCTTGGGCAGATGAGCAAGGAGCACAACAAGCCCTAGGCAGCAGGTACTCCCCTCTCGCTTCCCTTGGCAAGCCCCTCTCCCATCAGCCTAGCGTTTTTGGTCATCTTCATCACCTCCCCCAAGCTGGCGTTTTTCAGCATGTCTTCATCTCCAACCTCCCCAGATCCCTAGCGCTTTCACTAATGCTACAAGGGCTGCCAGCGTTTTTTATTTTTCAGCCTTCAGTGAAGCAGACAAGGCAGCGTTTTCAGCATTCAAGACAGCAGCAGATTCACCCCTAGATACTTGCAGAAGATCGTCATTTTCAGCCTTTCAAAACGCAACCTAAGCCAGCGTTTTCAGCAGCCCAAACAGTCCCAGATTTTCAGCCATAGTGTTTTTATGGACAGCAGATAGAAGACCGCAGATTTCAGCCCTTAAGTCGTCGTCGTCATCCCCGTCCTCGTCACCGACATAGTCCCAAGTTGCATCAGTTTCCATGCATCATCATTGTACCACTTTGTGCAATCATAAGTAGACCACTCTCGCCGACGAGAGTGGGGCCTTCGGAGGAGGGTTTTACAACGTCTCTGGTGTCGTATCTCTCTTCTCTCTTTCTCTCAATCTCATACACTTGCACGCACAGTGTCCATTCACTTCGTTGTGATCATAGCACTCTCTCATTAAGAACGGAAGGCTCTCCCTTCCATAAGAACTAAAAGGAACCTTGAGCACAGTTCGGAGCACTCATCTTGAGCAAAGCGCAAACATTCATTCCGTTGCACCTAACATTGGTATCAGAGCTTTGGCAGTGTTCTGTATCACTCAAGGAAAGAACCACAAGAATCACAAGAATTTTTTTTTGCTTGTTGCGATCGCACGAACCAAAGTTCGCTTGGGCGTGTCGATTCCTAATCGTGTTTTTGAAGAGTGACAAGAATCCCAGGAAAGAAGGGCTTGTCCAGCCTCCCCTTGTGTCTCTTTTCACTCATTGAGAGCGGACCGTGCACTTAGCGGCCGGCCAATCGACGTGAGGTGGGAAAAAGCAACCTTGGTGTGAGCGCAAGGCCGCCAAGGGGTGCGCCCGCGGAAAGGAGTAGAACTCGGGTGAAGAGAAGATCCTTCTCAAACACGGTTTGCAAGCGAAAGAAAACCTCAAGAACCTCAAGATCCTCAAGAACCCAAGACCCTCAAGAACCCAAGTTCTTAGTGCACTTAAGAACCTAAGATCAAAGTGCATGGTCGTCACCCGAAGCGGAATGGATACTTCGCATACACGTGATAAGCATGAGAGAGGCGACGAAGAATTTTCTCCACCAGGAGATTTTTTGGACCCTCCCCCTTCGCTATCTACGCCACCAACCCTATGGAGGCAATGGTCAAGCAGATGATGGACATGATGGACAAACAGGAAGCAAATCGCCTTGCTTTAGAACGCGAGCGCGACGAACGCAAAGAAAGAAAACAACAAAGAAAGGTGGAAGAGGCAGCACGAAGCGCGGCCTTTGAGGCCGAGCGTGCAGATCAAAGAGTGGCTTTGGAGATCGAGCGTGAGGCTCAACGAGAACTACGCACTCAAGAATTGATTCGACGAGTACTTGCCTCGAAGTCCGAACCACCCAAAGATTGTGGGAGTTCATCAAGTGGCACAAGCCACGATGCGGATTCCAACCATCCAGTCACAGAGAAGTTGACTTTCAGTAAGTATGATGGTAAGATGGATGCTACGGTTATTCATTCTTGGTTGCATCAATTTAATGCTTATTTTGTGACAACTAAGAAGACGGGAAATAGCAAGGTTTTGACGGCAGCTATGTACCTTGCCGGTGATGCCATCAATTGGTACCACGCATGGCAAGAGGCACAGCTAGCCGCGCACCTAGAGGAAGCCGACGAACTCACGTCCCTTTCCTTCAATTGGGCTGATTTCCAAGACAAGCTCAAAGCGCGGTTTATGCCACCTCAGTACCTCGCACGATTGAAGGACGATTGGTGCGCTCTCAAGCAAAATGGTATCTTCTCAGAACCCTCAGAACGGTAAGAACGGTAAGAATGATAAGAATGGTAACTCTTCTAACCAATCTTCCAACAGTCTCTCAGAAAAGAATTCTTCCAATGAATCTAAGGGTAAGGCTAACACAATTGCTAAACCTAAGCTTACTCCAGATGAAAAGGTAGCACAAGGAATTGTAGGAGGATACATCACATCGGAAGAGCAAAGCACTTATTCTAAGGAAGGTCGTTGTATTCATTGTCACATTAAGGGTCACATAAAAAGAACATGTCCTAAGCTTGAATCGAATGAATCTAAAGAATCCACCGAACCCACTTCCTCTGTCAATGCAATTAATGATACCACGAGTGTGTCCCAAGTTTCTCATGACCCTCCCATTGATGATTCTCTCATTAAATGTTATGGTCGTACGTCGGGGCAGCGTTTTGTCATATTGTTTGACCCAGGTAGTATGCATGATGTGATCAGTCCCTCTCTTGTTGAGAGAGCCCGCCTAAAAGTTAATCAGAGATCTCCAATCGAGGTCTCTGGCTTTCTTCCCGGTATGGACGCTCTCATCACGGAGGAGTGCCTTGATGTGTTGTTTGCAATTCAAAAAGCTGCCTTCACTCGAAGATTTGTTGTCTCTCCTCTCTCAAGATGTGATATGATTTTGGGCATTCGATGGTTTCGTGATGCTAACCCTCTCATTGATTGGGAGGCTAACACTTTCACTCTTAATGCCAAAAGTGATTCTCCCATTGTCATTCATGGAGAGGACATTGTTCATTCTCCATCTCTCATCGCTAATGTGCAGGACAAGATTGAAAGGATTCAGGAGAAGGAGACTCTCTCAGTCTCTTTTTCTCCAAAGCATGACACACAGGATTTGCATGATTGTGAGCAGCATGATGATTTGAATGACAATGATTTGCATGATGATGATTTGATTGACAATGATCAGCATGACGATTTGGATGATAAAGACAAGCCTGATGATTTGCATGATCAAGATGTGATTTCTCACAATCATGATGATTTGCATGAAGATGACGTGATTGTTCACAAGGATGATGAGTTAGTTGATGCTTTTTCTAGCGAAGCTAACCTCGTTGTAGATTCGATCAATCACGAAGAACCGATCTTGGCTTCTGAGTCGAGGTCCCCCACAGGACGATTCGATCATTCAAGAAGATTCGACACTTCAAGAAGAACCGATCTTGGCTCTCGAGCCTAGGTCCAAAGAACCCTCATAGAAAGTATTATGTGTTCGCATGATTGATACGCACGCATTGTTCGAGTGTTTCATTCGTGATCGTTTCCTGTATTTTAATCATTGTCTCTATGTGATCCCTTTTCCTAGGCATGACATATTGTACGTTGAGCACGTTTCACTCATGAATGAGCACGAATGTATGCGGATTGTTCATGAAAAGTATGCATTCAAGGACGTCACTGTTAGGTGCAACGGAATGATTGTTTGCGCTTTGCTCAAGATGAGTGGTCCGAACTGTCCTTAAGGTTCCTTTTAGTTCTTATGGAAGGGAGAGCCTTCCGTTCTTAATGAAAAGTGCTATGATCACGAACAAAGTGAATGGACAATGTGCGTGCAAGTGTATGAGACTGAGAGATAGAGAGAGAAGAGAGATACGACACTAGAGACGACATAAAACCCTCCTCTGAAGGCCCCACTCTCGTCGACGAGAGTGGTCTACTTTTGATTGCACAAAGTGGTACAATGCGTATGTAATGGACTGATGCAACTTGGACTATGCCGATGACGACGAGGTGATGAGGACGACAACTTAGGGCTGAAATCTATGGTCTTCTAACTACTGAATTTCGGGGCTGTTTCGGTGGCTGAAAATGACTGTTTTGGCTGTGTTTTTATGGGCTGAAAATGGGGGAACTTCTGCAACCAATGGGGCTGAATCTGCTACCTCCTATGCATGCTGAAAACGCTGAGTCTTCAGCTGCAAAACCAGCTGAAAATGAAAATGCTGGGCTGGTCTGCTCTACTGGTTGGCTGCAAAACAAAAACGCTGATGCTCTTCTGATGCGGATTGGCTGAAAACCAAAAACGCTGATTCCTTCCTCTAACGTTAGTGAAAAACGCTAGGCTATCTGCACCTGCTTGCGACAGGGGGAGGTTGGCGATCATGGGAGGAAACGCCAAGGATCTGGATTTGCTGGCGGTGACTACAAACTGAAAACGCTGGCTGATGCGTGGCGAGGATGAGGATCCAAAAACGCTAGGGGTGCTGAGGGGTTCTTGCTGAGAAGGTGGAGGTTGAGCGGGAAGCTCCTGCTGCCTCTTCTGCCATTTAGTGCTAACTTGGGTTTGCTTATACACAAACTTAGCAAAATTGCCCTACCTACTTTTGTGGGAAAGTCACTTAAAAATAATAAGTGAAAATACCAAAAATAGGAAAAATAGGCTAAATGCACTGGAAAATTCTGCTGACTGAATCTGATGGATTCTGGAGAGAATATTGATGATCATGTTGTGTGCAACCAGAGGATATGCATCTATGCTAAGTGACTGGGCATGCACGGTCTACGAATAGACTCACAAAAGTGCCAGATCACTGCTAATCTAGACTGACTAGACTGACTGAACCCTGGTCATGCTGTAGCTTGTCCACGGACACATAGGGTTGGATGTGTCACGTGACAGTCACATTCCATGTCTCTTCCTTGGCATGACCCATTTGTAGAAAGAGCACATAAAAGTATGAGCATGAAGCATGGGCATTTCCGTTGTGAATTGCCACAGTTGATTCTCTAGATCATAAGAGAAAGATTCAATCTCATTGTTTGCATGTGTTTGATGAACGGGTTGTCACTCCGTTTCTATATTCATCTACATTGCATACACAGTCTTTAGCGAAGACAAGATTTTTTCCACTCACTTTACATGGAATGGGTATGTTCATGGTTTTGTGTTGGAAATGGTTTCAGGAATTTTCAGCCATGGAGATTCTTGAAGAAGAAAGAAGCAGGACTCTAGACGAAGTTAATGCATCGAAGGAGCCACAAACGACTTTGTGTCGCTTTAGGCGCGACCCAAAGAAGCAAGCATTGCAAACCTTTATGAAGTTCAAGTACCGCACGACCCACACATCAGAGTGGACCGGCGAAGAGTCGCTTCCAGGATTCCGGATGCTATTGGCGATCTCCCTCGACGCCATACAGTTCGGTACCAATACCTCACTTTGAAAAGGAGGGGATGTCATGTGACACATCCAACCCTATGTGTCCGTGGACAAGCTACAGCATGTTCAGGGTTCAGTCAGTCAAGTCAGTCTAGATTTAGAAGTGATATGGCACTTTTGTGAGTCTATTCGTAGACCGTGCATGCCCGGTTACTTAGCATAGATGCATATCCTCTGGTTGCACACAGCATGATCATCAGTATTCCCATCAAAATCCATTAGAATCAATTAAGGGTTTTTCCAGTGTATTTAGCCTATTTTTCCTATTTTTGACATTTTTCACTTATTAATTTAAGTGACTTTCCAACAAAAGTAGGTAGGGCAATTTTGCTAAGTTAATATATAAGCAACCCTAGGCTAGCACTCTTGGGCAGATGAGCAAGGAGTAGAACAAGCCCCAGGCAGCAGGTACTCCCCTCTCTCAACAAGACCTCTCCAAGCTTCCCTTGGCGAGCCCCTCTCCCATCAGCCTAGCGTTTTTGGTCATCTTCATCACCTCCCCCAAGCTGGCGTTTTTCAGCATGTCTTCATGGCCAACCTCCCCAGATCCCTAGGGGTTTTCACTAACGCTACAAGGGCTGCCAGCGTTTTTTATTTTCAACCTTCAGGGAAGCAGACAAGGCAGCGTTTTCAGCATTCAAGACAGCGGCAGATTCAGCCCTAGATACTTGCAGAAGATCGTCATTTTCAGCCTCTCAAAACGCAGCCAAAACCAGCGTTTTCAGCAGCCCAAATAGTCCCAGATTTTCAGCCATAGCGTTTTTATGGACACCAGATAGAAGACCGCAGATTTCAGCCCTTAAGTCGTTGTCGTCATCCCCGTCCTCGTCACCAACATAGTCCCAAGTTGCATCAGTTTCCATGCATCATCATTGTACCACTTTGTGCAATCATAAGTAGACCACTCTCGCCGACGAGTGGGGCCTTCGGAGGAGGGTTTTACAACGTCTTTGGTGTCGTATCTCTCTTCTCTCTTTCTATCAGTCTCATACACTTGCACACACAGTGTCCATTCACTTTGTTGTGATCATAGCACTCTCGTTAAGAACGGAAGGCTCTCCCTTCCATAAGAACTAAAAGGAACCTTGAGCACACTTCGGAGCACTCATCTTGAGCAAAGCGCAAACATTCATTCCGCTGCACCTAACAGGAACCTTCGTAGCACCTTCAATAATCACAAATGGCGCCTTCCCCGTCGAAAGTGGATCGTGTTATTGTAGGCAAATTCCACCAAGGGCAAAAAAAATTCCCATTGAGTCTTCTTATCAAAAATGTAAGACTTCAATAAATCCAGTACAATTGAATTTGCAATCTCAGATTGCCCATCTATCTACGGGTGGAAAGATGACAAGAACTGCAACTATGTGCCAATGTTCTCCCAAATAGCCTTCCAAAACAAACTCATGAATCGGGGATATCTGTCAGAGACTAATGTCTCAAGCATGCCATGTAATCTGAATATTTGGGCAATGAACAGTCACACTAAATGGTCCGGCTTGACTGTTTTCTTTACTGGAATGAAATGAGCTTGCTTGCTAAATCTGTCAATAGCAATCCAGATACCATCGTGCCCACTATGTCTTCGGGAGATCAAAAATGAAATCCATTGCAATACTTTCCCAGGGGCGGGTGGGAATGGGTAAAGGCTGTAACAATCCCTGTGCTTTATGCCTGTCAAACTTGATCTTCTGGCATACCCAAGCAACTGCGTACAAAGTCCTCCACATCCTTCTTGAGTCTCGGCCAAGAGAAGTAACGCTCCACATCTTTCACGGTGGTGTCAATGCGCGGTGACCCGTAAACGGTGGACAATGGCATTCAGTTAGAATCTTTTCTCTCAACGGCTGTGTAACACACAACATCGTTTTCTTCATCAAGTAGCCATCCCGTATGGAATATCCCGCTACTACCTCCCCATTTTGTATTCGAGTAAATACATCAGAAAAATCTGGATCTATGGCGTACTGATCGACCGTGTCCTCAAGCTTCTATGATGAATCGCGGAAATAGCCAAGACTAACGGCTTCCGGAACAAAGCATCTGCCACCAAGTTCTTCTGTCCGTGTACATGGATAATCTGGAAGTGAAAGTGTGACAAGATGTTAGCCCGCCGCATTTGCTTTTCCGTAAGGTGCTTCTGTGACAAGAAGTAGCGTAAACTCTGATGATCAATGAAGATCGTAAAATCGGCTCCAAGTAGGTAATGTCGCCGTTGAGTAAGAGCATGCATAACCGCCAAAAGCTCTTTCTCATAAATCTTGTTGTCAATTCCGGCCTTGAAAACGATCGACTCTCATAGGCAATGACATGGCCTTCTTGCATTAATACCGCACCGACACTACGACCACAAGCATCACAATATACTTTGAGTGACTTTTGCAAATCCGGCAAAGTCAAAATTGGTCCCGTAGTCAATTTCTCTTTCAAAGTCTGAAAGGACGTCACCTCTATGAATCCCCACAAGAAAGAGACTCCTTTCTGTGTCAGAATGTGCAAAGGGGTAGCGACCTCTGCAAATTTTCTAATGAACCGCCGGTAGTAAGAACATAAACCCAAGAAGCGTCTAACTTGGACATTCTTCAAATAGAGCCAATCACGTATAGTGTCAATCTTGGCCCGGTCCATCTGTACTCTTGCTGTTGAGACAATGTGTCCCAAAAAGTGTATCTCCGGTAAGAAAAATTCACTCTTCTTGGCATTGATTACTAACTTGTGATCTCGCAATGCCTGAAAGACCAGTAGCAGATGGTATCTATGTTCTGCCTCATCCTTGGAGAAGACTATAATGTCATCAAAGAAAGTGCCAACAAAAGATCTATGCTCTCTGAAAATCCTATCCATCATTCGGTTGAAAGTCGCTAGAGCATTGGTAAGGCCAAAAGGCATCACCAAAAATTCATATAAACCGAAGCTCGTCCGAAATGTAGTCTTGTAGACATCTTCCGACGTGATTCGCATATGATGATATCCACTTTTCAAATCGATCCTGCTGAAACAAGAGAATCCCTGTACTCGGTCATGAATACCATCGATCCTCGAAAACAGAAATCTGTTCTTGATGGTGATTTTATTGAGAGCTCTATAATCAATGCACATTCTCCAAGATCTGTCTTTCTTTAAAACCAACAACACCGGAGAGCAGTAGGGTGAAGTACTCGACTGGATAAGACCCTTTTACAAGAGGTCTTTCACTTGGTTCATAATCTCTTCATTCTAGGCTCGACTCACACGGTAAGGTGGCCAGTTTGGTGGTGTGCTTCCAAGAATCAGATTAATAGTATGATCCTCACGACGACATGGTGGCAACTCGCCTTGCATGCCCTCAAAAAAGCAATCCACATGAGTTAGGAGAAAATCTTGGCGTTCTTTCTCAAGTTCAGACATATTCGTCCTATGTTCATCATTTAACTCTTTCAAATAGATCGAGTAAACAAACAGACTGGATTTCATTAATTTGAAAACGGTCGAAGCCGATACAATAGGGACAGACCCACCTTTCAGTTTCACATCAAGTATACTTTTTCGGCCCTTTTCAATTGTCGATGTCGCTTTCTTCGCCCGATAATCCACCACTGCGTTGTTCTTATGGTACCAAGGGACTCCAAGGAGGACGTCACAACCTTCCAAGGGCATTATGTAAAAGTCCTCGTGCCCCAAATATCCCTGACAGTGCAGTCGAAGTTTGCCAATGACAGGTGTAATGGCTATGTCTCGTTTGGGTGCCGCTAGAACTGCCTCTGCTGGTGGTCCCATCCGATCGAATGTAATCTCGAGCCACGCCGCCAATTCAGGTGAAATGAAGTTGGCCTTGGCTCCTCCATCAAAGAAAATTAGGGCTTCTTGATCTTTCACTTTGCCCCAAGCTCGGCAAAGTTTTGTACTTTCATCAATCGTGCTTGGGTCAGTACCCATGCAATCTGGAACCAGTCCTGCTTTCATCTTGCCTTTTCTGCCACGTTCCTCTAGTGCTCTCGAACTTTTTGGCCTGTCTTCATTCTATTCTTGTTGTGCCTTTTTGGCACTTCGCGGAGACGTGCTCATGTTCCCCGCATCCAAAACACTTCCCTTTTTTGATGTAATTGGCCCTCTCTCAAAAAGTGAGTCGGGGTCGTGTGTAACAAACTTGAACACTCCAAGTCAAGATTCTACCGCGACACGACAAGAATTCACTTCAAAACAGTTCACAGTTCACAATTGATTCCACACGGCCCTGACGGAGTTTCGTGCCTAGAGATATTGGCCCCAAAGACTGGCGCCCCTTTCGATATTTCTTTTTGTATTAATCTGCAACTCAAAGTACAAGGAAGTGGGAGGCTCTCACTGTCAGACTTTGCGTCCAGATGCTCTGAGAAGTGGGAGCCCTGCCCACACTTATAAAGGTTTTACAAGGGATGCCAAAAGCAGAGCCCCAAAAGCTACCCATAAAAGCTGCCCCAAAATAAAGCAATTCATCTCACAAGCTAACTTGGGAAAATAAAGCATCTTCCAAAAAGCTATTGCTTAGGAAATTTTCCAGCCTGCTGCATTAAAAAAAACACTGCCATACATCTTGCTTTTCCGTACACTGCCTGCCACGTGGTTGTCCGTACAACCTTCCGAGATTTGCGTCGCAATCTACGGGGGTGATGTTGCCACGTCACTGCTACGGACGTGTGTGTGTGTGTACAGGGCAGCCACGTCACCAGTTTGTGACATACCCCCCTCTTGAAAGCATTGTAATCGCCCTCGATTACGCCTACAAATCAGACAGAGGCCATAAACTGTCTTAGCACACACTGACTGTTAGTACCGACGCACTAGGAAAAACACATCTAGCACATGTACCAATCGACAGTCATGTCATAGGACATCACTTGACATCAGAGGACATCACATGACAAATCACATTCAAAATTCATTCGGATCTCAAACCATGATTTATCGGCAACGTATTTAGCAATCGCATCTAGATCCACTCGGGACCTCATAGATGCCCGATTCACTAATCCTTATTGCAACCATGTCTATCGAGATCGTTTAGACCAAAATGTTGCAGTCATTTTGTCTATCAGTTCCTGCACTTAAACAAGTCAAGAACAAATCAGTATCATATTATTGGGAATTCCAGTTCATAAAGTCATACAACAGAATATTGTCAGCTCACAATATCCCTGAAACTCAAAGAGACGTCAGTGACTTTAGTATCAAAAATCGAGGCAATCTGTTGACAAAGGAGTGGAGCAACTCCCCTCTTGTGCATACCCGCTGCACCAGATTCCGCCCAAGCTGAGTTCGGGGTTCCATTTAGAATAGACTATGCTAGTCCGATGCTTCAAGGTAAAGATTCACAATCTGAGTATCTGCTAGGTCCTCCTCCTTTATCCATTTGGCATCCAATGTAGGATAGTTCTTGAATTTAAGCAAGAACCGCCTTATCACTTTACCCTTAATCTTTCTCTCTTTATGTGCCAATATCTGTTCTAGAACAAGGTCTCCTCATTTTCTTCCACTTCGGGTTGGTCATCGTTTAAAGGGGAGTCTGTCCCTATTGTATTTGCTTCGGCTATCACTTCTGTAATTAAGAATCATCTTTTTGTGTACTTGATTTTTGCACGTGATGAATTGTCAATCAAAATTTATATGTGTTAGATAAAGAAAGGTCAGCATTTTTGCAAGAGTTTAATGACTGTTTTTCTCACTCATTATCGTCACAATTGCCACCGGAGAGGCCTGAGGAACATACAATAGATTTGGCGTCAGGGTGTAGCCCACCAAATAGACCTCCCTGCAGGATTAGTGCGGCTCAACAGAAAGAGATTATCGGCCAGGTTGAAGAGCTTTTAGAGAAGGAGCTGATTCAACCTAGTTCTTCACCTTTTTGCTCCCCAGTACTCCTAGTGCAGAAGAAGGATGGCTCTTGGCGCACGTGTATTGACTATTGTGCATTGAATAAGAATACCATCAAGAACAGGTTTCCTATTCCAAAAATTGATGATATTCTTGACCGTTTAGAGGGTGCTGCAATTTTCAGCAGGATAGACCTTAAGAGCGGGTACCATTAGATTCGTATAAGGCCAAAGAATGTGCACAAGATTGCGTTTAGAACGAAGTTTGGTCTTTATGAGTTCCTAGTGATGCCATTTGGTCTTATAAATGCTCCTGCTACGTTCAATAGGATAATGGACCAGATTTTCCGCTTGCATCTGTTACCATATACATGTGGTAGTGATGTGTGTGAACACACTAGGACCACCGGGGCATTTTTTCCCTCTTTAGGAGGTTTTTTCCCCCGTGCATTGTATATACGCCCATCACTCTAGGGCTATCGATCTTTCCATTGCACACTAAGTAACATACTCTCTATTGTGTGCCTTGAGCTTCCTTCGTCATCTCCAAGCTGTGTGTGTTTCTTTGCAACACTAATTCCAACAATTGGTATCAGAGCAGGTCACGTCCTCCCGGGCTTAGTCGCCAGCTGCTCCAGCACACGCCTGCTCACTTTCTCCGACTTTAGTGAGCTTTGGCAAGCATTCGCAGGTCGACAAATATTTTGGGAGAACTCTAAGAACTCGGTCTGCTCGGAATTTTGATTTGGGCTCCTTTCGGCCTCCGTTTCCACTACAGGCAATACTGCACAGGCTATTTCGTCATTTTGTGCAGAATTTCTGGCAGTGCCGTTTTCTGCATAACAAGTGCCTTAAAGTCTTCTACGGTTTGTGCTATATAGCAAAGGTTGTTCCCACTCCATTTCTCCTATTTTCGAGCGGTTTTCACATCAGGTGCAGCATTTACCATGGCTGACAACAACAACACAGATGTGTTCAAGATGTTTGCTGCTGAGGACGGGTTGGATGGGGACAACTACCCTATGTGGGCTTATATGATGCAACATGTTCTTGTGTCAAAGGGTGTCTGGAACATTGTGCAGGGCATTGATGTACCTCCTGGTTCTGATGATGTAGGCGATGTTGAGGATGTTGCAGGTCTTGCTGCAAGGATTGCAGCTGTTAGAGTTGTTTTGCCTACGGCAGAACAAGCTCGTTGGGATGTTAAGGATGCGCAGGCTCATGCATTGATTGCGTTGTCTGTGAAGCGCACCATTGTTCCTCACATCCGTTCAGCAAAATCTGCAAAACAGGCTTGGGATATTTTAGCAAGTCTTTATGCAAGCCGCAATGAGGCTAAAATTGCTTTGCTGCGTAAAGAGCTGGAGTCGAAGATTATGCATGAGGAAGATAATATGGACACTTTCCTTGCTAGTGTCAAGGATATCAATGAGCAGCTTATTTCTGCAGGTGAAGTCATTTCAGACAGTTCCCTTGTGCAGACTATCCTTGATGCCTTACCAGATTCCTACCAGACTTTTGCTAGTACTTGGAGACTGATGACCCAAGGAAAACTTGAAGTTGTCAAGTTTGATGCATTATGCACATTGCTGTTGCAAGAGTCATTTTCTAGAAAAAACAGGACTAGGCAACGTGCAGTTGAACAGGCTTTTATTGCTTCTCAAAGAAAGGGTGGTAACAGTAATGCAGCCACTTCTTATGGTTCTGCTGCGAGTGGCAAAAATTCTGTTCCTAATGCTTCTGCTGGCAGTACTTCGTCCGGCAATTCTGGTGATAAAGGCAAAAAGAAGATGCGTTGCCATTATTGTAAAGCCAATGATCACTTGATCAAGTCGTGTCCTAAGTTCAAGGCCAAAGAGGCTAAGAAGAAAGAGAGTGGCTCCACTGCAAATGCTAGTTCCACTACAAATGCAGCCATTGTTGAGTCTTCCGTGAAAGGAGACTGTGTTGCTGATGTTGATACAGAATGGGCTTTTAGTGCAGAGTGCACTTACAATCCTGCTATCCATGATGCATGCTTGTCAGTTGCTGTAGATTCACATGTGTGGTATTTCGACAGTGGTGCTACAAAGCACATTACCTCACATCGTGAATTGTTTACCTCTCTCGAGTCTGTCCCTCATGGGAATTCAGTCACTTGTGCCAACAACGCCTCTTATCCAGTTCAGGGAGTTGGAAAGATTATGCTCACTATTGCTAATGGCCGTTCCTTCACACTTATTGATGCACTTTATGTACCTAGGATCAAGAAGAATCTCTTGTCTGTATCCGCACTTGCTAGACTTGGACTTGTAGTCAAATTTGTGGATTACAGATGTACAGTTCATGATCTCAGTTTTGGTGATGAAATTGTTGCATCTGGGCTTTTGTGCCGTGGGTTGTATAAGCTCACTTTGTATGACAAGAGTGGACAAAATTTTGCAAATGCTGTTGCAGATTCAAGGGCTATTTCAGATGCAAAACTTTGGCATGCACGTTTTGGTCATCTGAATTTTGCCAGTTTGCTGCGTTTGCAGAAATCTGATATGGTTGCTTCTTTGCCACCTCTTGAAGCACCTGTCAAGCATGTTTATGAAGGCTGTATTTTGGGTAAGATGCAGCGTTCTAAGTTTCCAAAGGATGGTTCAGTTCGGGCCACATGCAAGTTGCAGCTTGTGCATAGTGATGTTTGTGGGCCCATGCAAACTCCGTCCTTGGGCAATTACCTGTACTTCGTGACTTTCATTGATGATTACTCCAGGCATGCATGGGTATTTCCGCTTAAAGCGAAGTCCAAAGTTTTTATGTGCTTCAAACAATTTCTGGCTATGGCTGAAAATGTCTCGAAATGTACTATGGGCACCCTCCGTTCTGATCGAGGGGGGGAGTATATGTCTCATGAATTTAATGCATTTCTGGCTAGTCGTGGAATAAAACACCAATGTACAGTGCCTTATACACCTCAGCAAAATGGTGTTGCTCAGAGGAAAAACAGGTCACTGACGGAAATGGCACGATGTATGGTCAAAAGTCAAGCTTTTCCGCATTCTTTTTGGCTTGAGGCCATTATGTGTGCCACTTATGTACTTAACAGGTGTCCTACAAAAGCTTTGCAGTCTATTACTCCATATGAAGCATGGCATGATAGAAAGCCTTCTATTGAGCACATGCGTTTTTTTGGCTGTTTGGCATATCCTTTGGTGCCACAAGTGGAGCGCAGAAAATTGGATGATAAGGCTGTCAAATGTATTTTTGTTCGTTATAGTGCTGAAAGCAAAGGTTACAGGTTGTATCATCCGCAAACAAAACGTATTCTGGTTTCACGGGATGTAGTGTTTGTGGAAGATTCTGTTCAGCCCTTGCTGTCATGTACTAGAGACAGTAATGTAAGCTCACAGGACATTTATGACACTTTGTTGCCTCTTTTCAGTGGTGGAAATACGAATGTAAGTTCCAATGAGGCAAATGTACAGCCTATGGGGGTTTCTGAAAATGTTTTAGATCAGCCTATTACTGATGCAGATGTACATGATGTACTTGATGAGGAAAGGGCTGAAAACGAGCAGGCTAGAGGTATGCCAAAATGGCTGGTGCACACTTTGCGTGACAGTAAATCGGATGCACCTTTGTCTATTCGTACTCGTTCAGGCTCTCGCCATGCATCTTATGCATCAGATTGTTATGCTTTGGCTATGTCTAGCTTACATGATGTTGAGGAGCCTCTGTCTTTTGATAAAGCACAGAATTCAGAAAATTGGATGGCTGCCATGCAATCAGAATATGATGCACTTATAGAAAATGACACATTGACTTTATGTGATTTGCCTCCTGGCAAAAAGGCCATTGGTACGAAGTAGGTTTACAAGTTGAAACGCAAGCCGGATGGTGAGATCGATCGCCATAAGGCTCGACTTGTTGCAAAGGGTTATGCACAGCAAAAAGGCATAGATTATGAACAGACTTTTGCTCCCACTTGTCGTATGACTACTGTGCGTTTTCTATGTGCATTGGCAGCTCATTTTGGTTGGGATGTACATCAATCAGACATTGTTACTGCTTTCTTGAATGGTGACATATTTGAGGAAGTTTATGTAACGCAGCCTCGCGGTTTTGTCATAAAAGGACAAGAGGACAAATCGTGCAAATGTAACAAGGCTTTGTATGGGTTGAAGCAATCTCCTCGTGCTTGGTATGAGAAAGCTGACACTCATTTGGTCAAACAAGGCTTTCGTAACAGTCCAACAGAAAGCACATTGTATGTAAAGCGTGAGGGTGATGTATTTCTCATCGTGGTTCTTTATGTTGATGATTTGCTGATCACTGGACCAAATGAGAGACATATTGCTGAATTTAAGGCTGATTTGAATGCTACTTTCAAGATGAAAGATTTGGGGCTGTTGCATCATTACTTGGGTATACAGTTTAAGCAGTGTGATGGCGGTATTGCCTTGTGTCAGAAAAGTTACATAGAGACATTGCTATGTAAGTTTGGACTTGAGGATTGCAAACCTATCGCCACTCCCATGGAAACAGGTTTGAAGTTGAGTCTACATGATGGTGGCGATCCTGCTGATGTCACTCTTTACCAAACTGCTGTTGGCTGCCTCATTTATGTATGCAACACGAGGCCAGATATTCAGGTTGCAGTCTCACAGGTCAGCAGATTTATGCATAGCCCGGGGTCTAAGCATTGGCAGGCTATCAAGAGGATTTTCCACTACCTTAGTGGCACTTTACATCTTGGCTTGTTTTATCCCAAGGGGGGATCATTGCCGCCAGACTTACATGCTTTTTCGGACTCAGATTGGGCTGGTTGTTTTGACACGCGAGTGTCCACAAGTGGTTTTTGTTTCATGCTTGGCAGTTCATGTATATCATGGTTGAGCAAGAAGAAACCTATTGTGGCCACTTCGAGTTGTGAGGCTGAGTACAGGGCAGTCTTCACAGCTACGGTTGAGTGTGTATGGCTCAGACACCTTATGGCTGATTTGGGTGTTGGACAGGACACTGCCAACACTATCTACATTGACAGTCAGAGTAGCATTGGCAGTTGCGAGGAACCCAGTTTTTCATGCTCGCACAAAGCACATTGAGGTGCATTACCACTATGTCAGGGAGAGGCTCTCAGCAGGAGAGATCAGCTTGGCTTATGTGCCAACACAGGACAACCTTGCAGATCTTTTCACAAAGGCATTGTCTCGTGAGAAGCTTGAAGCTTTCCGCAAAGCTTTGGGCTTACTCCCCTTTATAGACTGATCCTGTCCTCAGGGCATGGCACTTCCCTTTACTCATGTGCCAGCTCTCGTTCACCGCATCACTCCAGGGGGGATTTGTTACCATATACATGTGGTAGTGATGTGTGTGAACACACTAGGACCGCCGGGGTATTTTTTCCCTCTTTAGGAGGTTTTTTCCCTCGTGCATTGTATATACGCCCATCACTCTAGGGCTATCGATCTTTCCATTGCACACTAAGTAACATACTCTCTATTGTGTGCCTTGAGCTTCTTTCGTCTTCTCCAAGCTGTGTGTGTTTCTCTACAACCCTAATTCCAACAGCATCAAAAGTTTATTGGCACATTCTTTGATGGCATGATATATACCTAGATGAATCCAGGATAAGCCCAGATTCACCCTTGAAGGAAAGTGCAAGGTATAGACCCATGGTAGTCACCCACAAGACAATGTAACCATCAGCTCCATCATGCATAGTATTGACTAAATACCACGACATCCCCACTAACGTCGTCAGTGCCCAATAATGGGTGTAGAACTAGGTACTAACATATGCTCCCCAACACAACACACACCACACGCACACACACACATGAGCATACATCAACACAAAGTTCACCGTGCTGAGTTTCTGTCATGACTCCGGAGATCAAGGGCAGACTCAACCATAATGAAGCCTAGCACTAAAAGAAGCATTAAATCGGAAAAATTAGCACAAAAATGAGGTAGTTGATAGGGCATACGCACCACAAAAGATAGAAAGAATTAGCACAATATCAACTGGTCGTAACTCGGACGAAAACTTCACAATGTGAAGTCTGCATGTCCGCAATACGACGAAAAAATATACCTAGATGAATCCAGGATAAGCCCAGATTCACCCTTGAAGAAAAGTGCAAGGTATAGACCCATGGTAGTCACCCACAAGACAATATAACCATCAGCTCCATCATGCATAGTATTGACTAAATACCACGACATCCCCACTAACGTCGTCAATGCCCAATAGTGGGTGTAGAACTAGGTACTAACATATGCTCCCCAACACAACACACACCACACGCACACACACACACATGAGCATACATCAACACAAAGTTCACCTTGTTGAGTTTCTGTCATGACTCCGGAGATCAAGGGTAGACTCAGCCATAATGAAGCCTAGCACTAAAAGAAGCATTAAATCGGAAAAATTAGCACAAAAATGAGGTAGTTGATAGGGCATACGCACCACAAAAGATAGAAAGAATTAGCACAATATCAACTGGTCGTAACTCGGACGAAAACTTCACAATGTGAAGTCTTCATGTCCGCAATACGACGAAAAAATATACCTAGATGAATCCAGGATAAGCCCAGATTCACCCTTGAAGAAAAGTGCAAGGTATAGACCCATGGTAGTCACCCACAAGACAATATAACCATCAGCTCCATCATGCATAGTATTGACCAAATACCACGACATCCCCACTAACGTCGTCAGTGCCCAATAGTGGGTGTAGAACTAGGTACTAACATATGCTCCCCAACACAACACACACCACACGCACACACACACATGAGCATACATCAACACAAAGTTCACCGTGCTGAGTTTCTGTCATGACTCCGGAGATCAAGGGCAGACTCAGCCATAATGAAGCCTAGCACTAAAAGAAGTATTAAATCGGAAAAATTAGCACAAAAATGAGGTAGTTGATAGGGCATACGCACCACAAAAGATAGAAAGAATTAGCACAATATCAACTGGTTGTAACTCGGACGAAAACTTCACAATGTGAAGTCTACATGTCCGCAATACGATGAAAAAATATATTCGAAGAATGAAGAGAAGCATAGGCGTCACTTGACCATTGTGTCCGAAGAGTTACGCAGTCACACATTACTTGTCAATCCTAAGAAAAGTGAATTCTTCTTGGAAGAGATCCACTTACTTTCTTGGCCACATAGTGTCAAAGGATGGTGTCCGAATGGATCTCGCAAAGGTTAAAGCTATTAAGACATGCCAGACTTGAAGAATGTACACGATGTCCGAAGCTTCTTGGGATTGTGCTCATACTATAGAAGGTTTATCAAGAATTTTGCAAAGATAGCTTCACCTCTTCACGCTTTGCAAAAGAAAGAGGTCACTTTCAGATGGACCCAAAAAGAGATTTCAGCTTTTAGTCTCTTAAAGGAAAAGTTGACTTCAAATCCCGTGATTGTTTTACCAGATCTCAAAAAGTCATTTGTGGTCCAGTGTGACGCGTGTGGTAATAGCATCAGAGCAATGCTAATGCAAGATGGTCGGGTAGTAGCTTACGAGAGCAAAATCTTGCAAGGGCCTGAAAAGACTATGCAAATCTACGAGAAAGAGCTTTTGGCCATGATTCATGTGCTTTCTAGTTGGAAGCACTATCTGTTAGGTGTTGATTTGGTTGTCCAGACAAATCATCAGACCTTGAGATACTTCTTGACACAATCAAAGCTATCCAAAAAGCATATGCGATGGGCAAACATTCTTTCTATGTTCCACTTCTAGATTATGCATGTGGAAGACAAGAAGAATGTTGTGGCTGATGCGTTATCAAGAAAACCACAAATTTCAGTTGTGTCAATTCCGTATCATCATGAGCTTGATGACATGAAGGAGCAGTATGCTATTGATGAAGATTTTGCAAGGATCTTGAACACTTGCCAGATGGGCAACGTCATGAGCACTACCTCCTCAAGGACGCTTTTATGATAATGCATGGTAGACTATGTGTCACTAGTTCATTGCGACATAAGGTTATGGTAGAAAGCCATGTCCCACCGTATGCAGGGCATCCTGGTATAGATGCAACAGTGAAAACGATGGAGACATTCTTTTATTGGCCTACTTTGAGGAGAGATGTGGATGCCTTTGTGCGAGCATGTGTGATTTGCCAAAAGGTCAAGTTTGACAGGCAAAAGGCACCAGGATTATTATAGTCACTCCCTATTCCAAATAAGCCATGGGAAAGCATTGCTATGGATTTTATCTTTGATCTTCTAAGAACGCCGACAGGGAATGATGGTATATGGACCATTATTTGCACGTTCAGCAAGAAGGCCCATTTTATTCCTGTCAGGAAGAAGATATAATCTGACTAGATGGCACGGTTGTTCATGTACAATGTGTTTAGGTACAAGTTATGCCACAATCGGATTGTCAGTGATCGTGATCCTCGCATGACGAGAATGTTTTGGAGAGAATTGTTTGAAAACATGGGCACCACGCTTCATCCTAATTTCATCCACAAACTGATGGACAATCATTAATTCTACTGTCTTGGATCTGCTGAAGTGTTGTGTGTCAGATAATAAGGGCAAGTGGGAACAGTATTTTCCTATGCTTGAGTATGCATACAATAATACGGTGCATTCGTCCACAAGCAAGGCACCTTTTGAGATTGTTGAAGGTGGCAAAAAGGTTCCTCCCATTTTGCATACAAAGGACAAGATCTTTGAGACAGATCAATATGTTGAGAACATGGATGAAATGTATAAGAAGATTAAGCTTGCCTTGGAGAAGACTCAGGCAAAGCTCATCGTCACCGACGTGAACTGTTGTTTTCACCTGGTGATTGGGTTCTATTGAGGTTTGAAAAGGCAAGGTTAAGAAGATGAAGGGCAAGGAACGGTTGTTTCCTAAGCTCAGTATGCGTTACTATGGGCCTTTTCAAGTACTTGATAAGATCAGCGATGTTGCTTGTCGGTTGAAATTGCCTGACACTTGGAAGATTCATAATGCGTTTCACATGAGTCGTCTAAGACCCTTTGTGGGTGATGTGCCAAAAGATACGACACAGGAAGATCAGCCAGAAGTCGATGAACTATATGAGATCTTGGTACCTGAGCAAATTTTGGCACATAAAGAAAGAAAAGTTAATGGAAAAGTTGCACGACGCTATTTGGTGAAGTTCAAGAACTATCCACCTATGGATGCAAAGTGGATAGAAGGGTGTGAACTTTTGGAATCACCAAATGTATTGCAACTCTACTTGAGGCCTTTGAATTACAGCCTACGTATGCCCCAACTCAACGTGTTCAAAGGAGGGGTAATGATAGAGCTAGCACATCAAATGTACATATGGATTCAGTGCAATAAACGTGGACATTGTTCTATAAATGCTAAAGGTATTATGCTCATTTCTATCGTAGATGAAATAACAAAAGTATGAAGGTCTCATTAAGTCATTTGTATCTATGTTTCATGACCTTTCTTGCGGATACATGCGACGATAAAAGGGTGCTAACAACACAAGATCATCGATGGCATATATATATGGCATACAATCGAGGACGTTTGCCATTTCAAGAGGCGGGTATGTCACGAGGACGTGGCAACCACAAACCTTAGTTGTTGGTTTCTTTCCCTTGATTTTTATTTAATTTTTGGGAGTCGGGACCCTCTTTTTGAAGTTGCAAATGGCCGCACATTTAATGGCTAGTGTGAAACAGCCGACGGCCGAGCGTTTCACCTGCAGTCAGGAAGGGCGGGTCACCACAAGATGGTCGGGCCAATCCGCACTGAAATCCGAGCAATAAAAGTGTCACGTGACACATCCAACCCTATGTGTCCGTGGACAAGCTACAGCACGACAAGGGTTCAGTCAGTCCAGTCAGTCTAGATTTAGAAGTGATCTGGCACTTTTGTGAGTCTGTTCGCAGACCGTGCATGTCCATACACTTAGTGTAGATGCATATCCTCTGGTTGCACACAGCATGATCATAAGCATCCCCATCAGAATCCTTCAGGGAGATTTTCGAGTGCATTTAGCCTATTTTTGACATTTTTCACTTATTATTTTTAAGTGACTTTTGTTGGAAAGTAGGTAGGGCAAATTGAGTAAGTTTGTATATAAGCAAACCTACACTAGCACTAATTGGCAGAAGAGGCAGCAGGAGCACCATCGCTCAATAGGCAACTTCTCAACAAGAACCTCACTTGGTGGCGTTTTTCCTCCAAGCAAGGACTCAGATCCCCTAGCGTTTTTCATCAAGCATCGCCAACAAAGACTCCCTCAGCCTTGGCGTTTTCATCAGCAAGAACCATCGCCATCAGTCCCAACATTTGGCGTTTTCAGCATCAGTACCCATCGACAGACAGTCCCAGCCCTAGCGTTTTTTATCCAAGCATTTGCCGCAACACACCTCAGCCCTTGGGCGCTTCCAGCAGGCCTTTGTCACCCCCTTCCATAGCGTTTTTCAGCATAAAAAGACCAGCAGGTTTTCAGCCTATGGAGCCATAAAGACCAGCAGTTTTCAGCCATCAAGAACCCGCCCACATCAGCGTTTTTGGTGTCAAATCATTGCAGCCATTAGCGTTTTTGAGGACAACAGCCATTCAGCCTCAGATTTCAGAAATAGCGTTTTTGGGCCAGCAGATAAAGAGTAGCAGATTTCAGCCATAGCGTCGGTCTCGCCATCCCCGTCGTCGACATCGACCTAGTCTAGAATTGCATCAGTCACATGCATTCACTTTGTACCAGTTTGTGCAATCAATAGTAGACCACTCTCGCCGACGAGAGTGGGGCCTTCGGAGGAGGGTTTTACAACGTCTTGGTGTCGTATTTCTCTTCTCTCTCTATCTCTCAGTCTCATACACTTGCACGCACAGTGTCCATTCACTCTGTTATGATCATTGCACTCTCTCATTAAGAACGGAAGGCTCTCCCTTCCATAAGAACAAAAGGAACCTTGAGCACATTATGGAGCACTCATCTTGAGCAAAGTTCAAACATTCATTCCGCGGCACCTTACATTGGTATCAGAGCTTTGGCAGTGTTCTGTATCACTCAAGGAAAGAACCACAAAAAAAAATTTTGCTTGTTGCGATCGCACGTAACCCAAGTCCTCTTGGGCGTGCAGATTCCTAATCGTGTTTTTGAAGAGTGACAGGAAACCCAAGAAAGAAGGGCTTGTCCAGCCTCCCCTTGTGCCTCTTTTCACTCATTGAGAGCGGACCGTGCACTTAGCGGCCGGCCAATCGACGTGAGGTGGGAAAAAGCAACCTTGGTGTGAGCGCAAGGCCGCCAAGGGGTGCGCCCGCAAAACACAAGAGCAAAACTCGGGTGAAGAGAGATCCTTCTCTAGCACAGATTGCAAGCGAAAGAACCTCAAGAACTTCAAGACCCGCAAGAACCTCAAGAACTCAAGAACCCCAAGAACCAAGACCCCCAAGAACCCAAGTTCCTAGTGAACTTAAGAACCCAAGACCACAAGAACCCACAAGAACCCACGACTTCAGAATGGTCATCACTCAAAGCAGAATGGATACTTCGCTTGGAGGTGATGAGCATCAGAGAGGCGAAGAAGAATTTTCCCCACCAGGAGGTTTTTCCGACCCTCCCCCTTTCCCATCTACGACAAGGAATGCACTAACTCCTATGGAGGCTTTCGACAAGATGGTGATGGACATGAAGTTAGACCGCGAAGCACGAAAAGCAGAAAGAGAAGCAAACAGAAGGGCCTACGAAGAAGAAATGGCAGGCCATAGAGCGTAAGTACGACTTGGAAGAAAAAGAAAGTCAAGCCAAATTTGATCGCGAGAACCAAGCAAGAAAAGAAAAGAGAGCCACCAACACATGAAAGAGTTCTTGCAACTCTTTTCTCGAGTGCAGGCACAGATGCAAGAGATTCGAGAGACGGAGACTCTCTCACTCCCTTCTTCTCCCAAGCATGACACACAAGATTTGCATGATTATGAGAAGCATGATGATTTGAATGACAATGATTTGCATGATGATTTCAATGATAATGATGAGCATGATGATTTGGATGACAATGACAAGCATGATGATTTGCATGATCAAGATATGATTTCTCACGAGCATGATGATTTGCATGATCAAGATGTGATTTCTCACAAGCATGATGATTTACATGAAGATGATGTGATTGTTCCCAAGGATGATGTGTTAGTGGATACTTTCTCTAGTGAAGCTAACCTAATTGCAGATTCGATTAATCACGAAGAACCGATCTTGGCTCTTGAGCCTAGGTCCCAAGAACCCCCTCAGGAAGAACTGATCTTGGCTCTCGAGCCTAGGTCCAAAGAACCCTCAGAGGAAGTATTATGTGTTCGCATGATTAGTCAGCGCGCATTGTACGAGCGTTTCATTCGTGAGCGATTCCTGTATTTTTGTCAGCATCTTTATCTGATCCCTTTTCCTAGGCATGACATATTATACGTTGAAGACGTTTCACTCATGAATGAGCACGAATGTATGCGGATTGTTCATGAAAAGCTGAAAAGTATGCATTCAAGGAAGTCACATTCCATGTCCCTTCCTTGGCATGACACAGTTGTAGAAAGAGCACAAGAAAGTATGAGCACCAAGCATGGGCATTTCCATTGTGTGTTTTGCCACAGTTGATTGATTTAGATCAACACGACAAGAGTCGATCTCATTGTTTGTGTGTGTGGTGAACGGTTTGGCACTCCGTCTCTTTGTTCATCTTCATTGCATGCTCAGTCTTTGAGAAAGACAAGATTTTTTCCAGTCACTTTACATGAAATAGGTATGTTCATGTTTTTGTGTTGGAAGTGGTTTCAGGAATTTTCAGCCATGGAGATTCTTGAAGAAGAAAGAAGCATGACTCTAGATGAAGTTGAAGCATCGAAGGATGCCTCAGAAGACTTTGTCGCTTTCGGCGCGGCCCAAAGAAGCAAGCGTTGCAGACCTTTATGAAGTTCAAGTACCGCACGACCCACACATCAGAGTGGGCCGGCGAAGAGTCCCTTCCAGGATTCCGGATGCTATTGGCGATCTCCCTCGACGCCATATAATTCGGTACCAGTACCTCACTTTGAAAAGGAGGGGATGTCACGTGACACATCCAACCCTGTGTGTCCATGGACAAGCTACAGCACGACAAGGGTTCAGTCAGTCCAGTCAGTCTAGACTTAGAAGTGATCTGGCACCTTTATGAGTCTGTTCGCAGACCGTGCATGTCCAGACACTTAAGGTAGATGCATATCCTCTAGTCGCACACAGCATGATCATAAGCATTCTCATCAGAATCCTTCAAGGGAATTTTCCAGTGCATTTAGCCTATTTTCCCTATTTTTGACATTTTTCGCTTATTATTTTTAAGTGACTTTTGTTGGAAAGTAGGTAGGGCAAATTGAGTAAGTTTCTATATAAGCAAACCTAGACTAGCACTAATTGGCAGAAGAGGGAGCAAGAGCACTATCGCTCAATAGGCAACTTCTCAGCAAGAACCTCACTTGGTGGCGTTTTTCCTCCAAGCAAGGACTCAGATCCCCTAGCGTTTTTCATCAGGCATCGCCAGCAAAGACTCCCTCAGCCTTGGCGTTTTCATCAGCAAGAACCATCGCCATCAGTCCCAGCATTTGGCGTTTTCAGCCTCAGTACCCATTGACAGACAGTCCCAGCCCTAGCGTTTTTTATCCAAGCATTTGCCACAACAAACCTCAGCCCTTGGGCGCTTCCAGCAGGCCTTTGTCGCCCCCTTCCATAGCGTTTTTCAGCAATAAAAAGACTAGCACGTTTTCAGCCTATGAAGCCCGAAAGACCAGCAGTTTTCAGCCATTAAGAACCTCTCCACATCAATCCTCCTGGTGTAGAAACTTCATCTTCTCCAACTCCACTCTCATCATGTCACGTGCACATCTAACCCTATGTGTACGTGGACAAGCTACTTCATGACAAGGGTTCAGTTAAGTTCACTTCAGTTAGCTTAGGAAGTGTTCTGGTACTTTTGTGAGTCTGTTCGCGGACCGTGCATGTCCAGACACTTAGAGTAGATGCATATCCTCTGGTTGCACACAGCATGATCATCAGATTACAGTCAGAACCCATCGGGAGCATTTTACAATGCAAAAAACCTATTTTCCCTATTTTAGCCATTTTTCACTTACTATTTTTTAATGACTTTGTTGGGAAATTGGGTAGGGCAATTTGGCCAAGTGACTTTATAAGAAACCTAGCGCTAGCACTTTCTCGAGAAGAGGCAGCAGAGTTCCAGCAACTAGTAGTGCACCTTCTCAGCAAGAACCGGCAGGATACTCAGCGTTTTCAGCCACAAGACAACCTCGCATTTTGGTTCTTCCCAGATCAGCCAACATTTTCCAGACTCCAGCCCTAGCGTTAGCAGATCCCAGAATTCACGCTTAGCGTTTTTGCAGTTTGCAGACAAGACCAACGTTTTGCCACATAGATCCCCTGGCGTTTTTGGTTGCAGATAAGCCTCGGCATTTTGCAGATTCCTGACGTTAGATCAGCCCATTGCATCAGTGTTTTCAGTTTTCGGCCCTTGGACTCCGCACCGTAGCCCCCAAACCTCGTAGTTCTCACCTTTCCGCAGAAGATCCTCGCCGCACGGTCAGATCAGCCAAAATTCAGCGGATACAAGATTTGCAGATTTCAGCCCTTAGCGTTTTCAGATTTAAGCCCATCTTGTCGCCGTCCTCATTGTCGTCGACATCATCGGCAACACCATTGCATTGTAGAGATTTGTGCAATCAATAGTAGATCGCTCTCGCCATAGAGAGTGGGACCTTCGGAGGAGAGTTTGACAACAATCTGGTGTCGTATTCTTCTCTCTCTATCGGTTAGTCTCAACACCTTCATTCACAGTGTTTATCCACTTTGTTTGTGATCATTTGCACTCTCTCACTAAAGGAACGGAAGGCTCTCCCTACCGCAAGTAAAAGGAACCTTGAGCACAGTTCGGAGCACTCATCTTGAGCAAAGTTCAACATTCACATCCGCTGCACCTTACATTGGTATAAAACATTTGGCAGTGTTCTGTATCACTCAAGGAAAGAACCACATATTTTTTTTTGCTTGTTGCGGTCACACGTAACCCAAGTCCACTTGGGCGAGTCGATTCCTAATCGTGTTTTTGAAGAGTGACAGGAAAACCAAACCCTATGTGTACGTGGACAAGCTACTTCATGACAAGGGTTCATTTCAGTTTAGTTAGCTTAAGAAGTGTTCAGGCACTTTTGTGAGTCAGTTTGCCGACCGTGCATGTCCAGACACTTAAGAGTAGATGCATATCCTCTAGTTGCACACAACATGATCATTAATTTACAGTCAGAACCCATCGGGAGCATTTTACAATGCAGAAAATCTATTTTCCCTATTTTAGCCATTTTTCACTTATTATTTTAAGTGACTTTGTTGGGAAATTGGGTAGGGCAATTTGGCCAAGTGACTATATAAGAAACCTAACGCTGGCACTTTTTGGAGAAGAGGCAGTAGAGTTCCAGCAACCAACTGGCAATGCACCTTCTCAGCAAGAACCGGCAAGATACTCAGCATTTTCAGCCACAAGACAACCTGGCGTTTTGGTTCTTCCCAGATCAGCCAACGTTTTGCAGACTCCAGCCCTGGCGTTAGCAGATCCCAGCATTTAGGCTTAGCGTTTTTGCAATTTGCAAACAGGACCAGCGTTTTGCCACACAGATCCCCTAGCGTTTTTGGTTGCAGATCAGCCTCGGCGTTTTACAGATTCCGGATGTCAAATCAGCCCATTGCATCAACGTTTTCAGTTTTCAGCCCTTAAACTCCGCACCGCAGCCCCCAAACCTCGCAGTTCTCACCTTCCCGCAGCAAATCCTCGTCGCACGGTCAGATCAGCCAAAGTTTGCAGTTTCAGCCCGGAAAACGCAGATTTCAGCATCTGCGTTTTCAACGCGTCGTCGTCGCATCGTCATCACCGACACAGAGTCAGAATTCAGCAGATACAAGATTTGCAGATTTCAGCCCTTAGCGTTTTTAGATTTCAGCCCGTCTCGTCGCCGTCCTCATCGTCGGCAAGACCATTGCATTGTAGAGATTTGTGCTCTCGCCATAGAGAGTGGGGCCTTCGGAGGAGGGTTTGACAACATTCTGGTGTCATATTTTTCTCTCTCTATCTCTCAGTCTCAGAACCTTCATTCCCAGTGTTTATCCACTTTGTTTGTGATCATTTGCACTCTCTCACTAAAGGAACGGAAGGCTCTCCCTTCCGTAAGTAAAAGGAATCTTGAGCACAATTCGGAGCACTCATCTTGAGCAAAGTTCAACATTCACATCCGCTGCACCTTACACATCACCTTCACACAAAGTATCCATTCCGCTTCGGGTGATGACCATGCACTGAGGTCTTGGGTACTTTGGGTTCTTGAGTACTTGGGTACCCGGGGTCCTTGGGGTTCTTGAGTACTCGAGGTTCTTGAGGTTCTTGAGTACTCAAGGTTCTTGGGGTCCTTGAGTACTCGGGGTTTCTTGGGGCTCTTGAGTACTCAGGGTTCTTGGCTTCCAATTTGCGTAAGAAGGCTTTACTCTTACCGAAGCTCAACTCCGTCCTGCAGGTGCACCCCTTAGCAGCCTTGCGCTCACACCAAGTTGCTTTTTCCCACCTCACGTCCATTGGCATGTCACAAAGTGCAAGGTCCGCTCTCAATGAGTGGAAAAGAGGAACGAGGGGAGGCTGGACAAGCCCTTCTTTCTAGGGCTACCTGGCACTCTTCAAAAACACAGATTAGGGATCAACACGCCTTAGTGGTCTTGGGTTACGTGCGACCACAAGAAGCAAAAAAAATCATGTGGTTCTTGTGATTCTTTCCTTGAGTGATAATACCGAACAGTGCCAAAGAGCTCTGATACCAATGTAATGTGCAACCGAAGTGAATGATGGTGTATGGCTCAGGATGAGTGATCAGTGAGTGCTCAAGGTTCCTTTTACTTAGCGGGAAGGGAGAGCATTCCTTGACTTGGTGAGAGAATGTGCAATGACCAAAACAAGAGAGAGAGAGAAGAGACGATACCAGATGGGGTCCCAAACCCCCCTCCAAGGGCCCCCCTCTCTATTGCTAGAGAGGTATTTGCTTTAGATTGCAAAAGGTCTGGTACAATGCTTCTAGATGTTGTGGTACTTGACGACAACGATGTAGACGACGACGACGATGCTACTAGGCTGAAACTATGAGAATGCTGAAACTACTACAAGTAGTCTGCTACGGCTACGAGGCAAAGGCTAGTCTGCTACTGCCAAGGCCTGCAAGGGTTGGGAACTAGAGATCACTGGCTGATCTCTAGCTGACTTGAAAACGCTAATTGATGGGGCTGAATCTAGAAAACTCTGGCTGATGTAGGCTGATCTGGAAACACTGGCTGATGTGAGGATCAATGCGGAGAGGATCTGCTACAGCCTACAGGTGCTGCAAGTTCGACGAGGCTAAGGACTGATCTTGAAAACGCTGATTCACATGGCAAAAACGTTGGTTTTGTTGCTGAGAATACGCCCGTGGCTGCAGGTCATGCGGGTTCTGCAGGTGCTACCTGCTACTGTTTGCAGCTCTGGGTGATTTGGCTTCTTCTACCGCCCCTTGGCCACATATATAGCCTCCAGAATGTTGGGTCGAGCAGGCCTTATTTCAGCCCCTACAATTTGGAAATAATAAGGCCACTTATTATTAAATGAATGCCAAGTAAGAGGTGGTTCACATGCAGTTGCAAAACTGGGTTCCTGTGATGGAAAATGCTCATGCTAGGTACTGATGGTTTGTGCAATCAAAGGGTATGCAGCTACTCTAAGTGCATGGACATGCACGGCTTGCGTACAAGCTCACAAAGGTGCTAGAACGCTTCCTAGGCTACCTAAAGTTTAAACCCTAGAGTAGGTACAGCTTGTCCACATGCACATAGGGTTGGATGTGCGCATGACAGAATGTGGGATAAAAACTGAAAACGCTGGTTCTGTCGCGATGGGGAAGCTAACCACGACGAGACGGGGCTTATCTGCTAAGGTACTATGGTGATACGCCAAGGATGAACAAAAACGCTACTGGCTGAAAATGCTGATGTCCAAAAGACTAGGGATCCTACTTAGAAAACGCTGGAGAATCTGGCACTGCGGGGCACTGCTTGCTCTGTGCTCCTCAGGTTCTCGTCTTCTGTCTTCTGCTTATAGTGGCACCCCATGGGTTCCTTATATAGATCCTTTAGCCATTTGTCCTACCTACATTCCAACAAGGGTAAATGAAAAGTCGCTTATTAATAAAATGCCTACAAAGAGTGGTTCACGCGCAGTTTGGAAAAATGAGTTCTTGCGTTAAAAATGCTTATGCTAGGTACTGATAATGATGCTAGTGGTCATGCGTTGTGCAATCAGAGGATATGCAGCTACTCTAAGTGCCTCAAAATGCACATCCTGCGTACAGGCTATCAAAGGTGCCAGAACACTTCCTGGGCTACGTAAACCCTAGAAGTAGGTTCAGTTTGTCCGCTTGGACATAGAGATAGGTTAGATGTGCCTGTGACATTGCTTTATTTTGCAAATGTAATCGAGGACGATTACTATTTCTCAACAAGGGGTATGTTACCCTAAAAGTGAGGCGCATAGCACAAATCGGCCCTTAAAGTGGGGCATTCTTCTTTTTATAAGCCAAGGGATTGGATAATTGAAAAGCCAAAGATCAAACAAATGAAAAGCTCAAGGTCAAATAAATGAAAAGCCAAGGTCAGACAAGTGGAGAGCCAAAGGTTGGACATATAAAAAGCCAAAGGTTAGACAAATGAAAAGATAAAGTTTGAAAAAATGAAAAGCCAGAGGTCGGACAATTGAAAAGTCAAGTCAAAGGCACTCAAAAGGCTAAGCCAGTATCTTTATAGAAATTCCTTCAAGGGCATGTGAAGAGAAAAAATTGATTAGCACTTTTTGGGCGACCTCTCTCTCAGAGCACTTGTGAAGACGACCAAGGGTCTAAACAGCACTTGTGAAGATCAAGAAGGCCTTGAGCACTTGTGACAGCAACTTGTATTGGCCATCTTTTGCAATATAAAAGAAATACCGGGGCGCTCATCTTGAGGGCCAACACTTCTAGGGAAGGAACTCTCTCTTCTTGAGTCTCGTGTTTGGTCTCTCTCTCTCTCTCTCTCTCTCTCTCTCTCTCTCTCTCTCTCTCTCTCTCTCTCTCTCTCTCTCTCTCTCTCTCTCTCTCTCTCTCTCTTCAAGTTGAAGTGTCTTCCATTGTGATTCACCATCTGTTCTTAACGTACAAAAAGATTTCAATGTGTGTGAGTGGTGAGTGTGTGCACACATGCACACACACGTGTTTTTCCTAAAACTACGAACAGAATGTGTACATGCACGTGTATGTATGAGAGTTAGACACGTGGAGAATCTCAAGAAAGGCAGCAATCTTACAGATTATTCAGCTCAAGTTCAGTCGCCCAGCGGTTTGCACGAGAGACCAACTGCATGGAGTCATGGAGAAATACAAGAATAAGGGGAAAAATAAGCTAGGCTAAACAACCACCACTTGAGCCCAGTTTTCTATCAAACAAGCCACCTTGCCTGATGGCGAATCTCTAATCCCAAATAATTGCAGGAGTTCAGGTTCTGCCTTGCCAACATCATGATGAATCTGCCACTCCCTGCAAGAGAAGAAAAATAAGGCATCCCAACAATGTAAACAGCAGAGAAAATAGCAAATCAGCTTTTCCTAGCTTTGAAGTTGAATCATACCACTGCCAATGTCTACTGTTAATGGCAGAGATGGATCTAAAAAGACATCGTCCCAATTTGGTGGTGATACAGGTACCTGAATCATGGAAAAAAGTCTAGAATAATATGTCTATTTCTCTGGTGTATAAGAACGGTACAGCCGCCGATGAGCTCAGTAGTTACAAAACAAATGATGCAATGGCATAAAAACCCATGATACAAAGTACTCTATTTTACAGAGCTGCTATGTGCACTGGGGTCAACAGTCCACTAAGAACATAATACTACAAACAGATTCTCCAAGCAGTCCTCACAACTGCGGTAGAAGACAAATCATCAGTAATATAATAGATTCCTTTAGAGTTTCAAGGAGACTGAACGAATGCTGCTCCTGATTAACCAGCCAAAATATATAGCTGCCTTGCATGCAGGGCACAAAAAGCCAGCATAATATAATATGTAAACTGCAGCATCACATTACCATATGTTCTGCCCTTAGTGGGTTGACATGCTGCCTTATTCGCATTTTCCCAGCCTACAACAGAGAACCACCCCATAAGGAAGATTGCGAGTATTTGAGCTAAACCAAAGGAAACAGCATCTTCTCAATACACTCCAACAAGTAAAACATTCAAAAGGAAGTGCTTTCATGCTCTCTTTCAAAAGATGCCGGCATCATACACTCTGTCACTTCGACATGTCCCAACATACCAAAGGGATTCCTTCTCATGCTCTTTCAAATACATATGGCTTACCTGTTCAGAGAGAGGCTTCAAGTTAAGCTCGGAAAACTCCTGCTCTACCAAATGATTGGTGGGCAGAGGCTGCCTGTGGGCGAGTAAAGCGCTGCTCGTACAATGTCTGGCGGGAAAACGGTGCACATACCAAAGTTTTCCGCATTGACTACTTTGCACTCGTTGCCCGGACACTGAAGTGTGCAGGAACACTGAGAGAGGAGTTGCGAGAAGAGATTTCATCCTCTCCACCCGGCCATGCACTTTGCCAGGGCTCTGTTTAGGCGCCCTACAGGGCCACATCCTTGAGTCGCTTGTTCGAATCCTGTAGTGACATTTAGTGTTTCTTTTGAACAGCAATATCGTGGGATCATTAAAGAGCTCATCATCAACTTGGGGGGGGGGGGGGGCTTCATAACTATTTGTGACACCCCCTTGTCTGGTGGGATCGACTGTCGATGATCTCTAAACGATGTGGGCCGTTCGTTTATTCCCAAGAATAAAAAGATACCAGTTCGGTCTGCCCCCGCGACTTGAACCCACCAACTCCCACACCAGAGACAACGTCTCTCCCATTAAGCTATTACACGCCACTTGAAATCGGGGTGAGAAATGTAAAAATAATAATATAGCAAAAGTGACGGGGTGAGGATCGTATGGTGTTCACTTGGAGATCACTTTGAAATGGTTGGGGTCACACACTGATCACTTTGGAATAGGTGGGTTCACAAGGTGATCACATCTCAATTGGGAATCACACGAGGATCACTTAATGTTCACATTGAGTTTCCTTGGGGTTCACTTTGATTGTGATCACTTGGGGATTAATCCGCCATCGGATGGTGCAAAACCAATCTCGTTGCCCCCAATTAATAGGGACCATTGATCCCACCTGACACAAGGCGTGTCAAATAATCACGCAAGAGAGAGAGAGAGAGAGAGAGAGAGAGAGAGAGAGAGAGAGAGAGAAACAAGAATAAGAAGTACAAGGACAAGGTTAGTCCTATAACGGATGGCACAAGGGAAGGGGGGGGGGGGGGGGCTTAAATAAGGGGTTGGATGGAAGGAGGGCCAATCCATCTAGGTGGGAAAAGATATGTTCGCTTTATACAAAGCCTCTTAAAATTGCCACGGGGCCAACTCAAAGTCAAGGGATATATATATATATATATAATGTATAATATTCACGATTGCCTTCGAAGTTCAAAAGGGAGAATTTGAATTTCGAACTCAAGACCCAATGAGGGGTGAATGTGTGATAGGTACGATATGCGTACTCTAAAGCTGCCTTTTCACTCGATTATCGAGCGCTTGTGGCCACGGTTCGGGAAAAGATATGTTCGCTTATCCAAAGCCTCCTCGAATTGCCACAGGGCTGACTCAAAGTCAAGGGAGGAGGTTCAGGGAATTTTCTCAAATTTTAGCCTAAAAGGCTCTAGGCCTCTTCATTTTAGTTCCAAAGGGAAAAAGTTAAACACACTCTCTCTCTCTCTCTCTCTCTCTCTCTCTCTATATATATATATATATATATATATATATATATATATATATATATATATATATATATATATATATAAAATGTATAATATTCACGATTGCCTTCGAAGTTCAAAAGCGAGAATTCGAATTTCGAACTCAAGACCCAATGATGAGCGAATTTGTGATAGGTACGATATGCGTACCCTAAAGCTGCATGTTCACTCGATTATCGAGCGCTTGCAGCCAGGGCTCGGGAAAAGATATGTTCTCCTATCCAAAGCCTCCTCAAATTGCCACGAGGCCGACTCAAAGTCAAGGGAGGAGGTTCGGGGAATTTTCTCAAATTTTAGCCTAAAAGGATCTAGGCCTCTTCATTTTAGTTCCAAAGGGAAAAAGTTAAGCTCTCTCTATGTTGAAGAGGCTTTCATTTTATATATATATATATATAATGTATAATATTCACGATTGCCTTCGAAGTTCAAAATGGAGAATTCGAATTTCGAACTCAAGACAAATAAGGGGTGAATTTGTGATAGGTACGATAGGTGTACCCTAAAGCTGCCTTTTCACTCGATTATCAAGCGCTTGCGGCTAGACTTTCTTGATGTCTCTCTCTCTCGCGCGCGCATAACAGTACCCTGCAGACTCTGCGACGACTGTCGCAGTCGAACTTCGAACCCTGGGGCCTAATTCTGATTCTGCCCTGAGCTCAACCGTCAGAGACTCAGAGCCTTGTGCTGGCACTTGCGCAAGCTGTCCAGTGTTTGTTGCATCCGCCTTGTGCTGCGTAGGCTGGCCGCTGCATCCGCCTTGTAAGTTGTGATGCGCACGCTGCAGTGACCACGGACCACTGAAACTTGAGCCTTCAAAAGTTTGAAGTTTGAACTTCCAAGGCTTGCAACTTTGCTGCTGCTTTGGAAAAGAAAAGACTCAGAGGCTTCAAATTTCAAAGTTCTATTTATTGTCATTGGACAAGGACATCCCATAGGGTACAATTACTGGTAGAAGGGTGTGTATGCGCCCGCGGTACGTCATACAGCCCTAGGGGCAGGCAGGGCTCAGGAGATCCAAGAGAGACATCGTGCGCATTACGGACTACCTTTCCAAGATTCAAAGAGAAGACAACAAGAGAGCAGTCCAACCTTGATTCTTGAGCTGGTAAATTTGCTAAACATGTCCCTGGTTTTGTTTCTTGCTTTCACATATTACTTTAATGCGGTTGAAAATCCTCATGCTCAAAGATCTAGCTAGGCGTTTGTCAACCTAAACTATTTTTTTGTGTTGATATGGTTATTATAGCCTATTTTAAATGGACTTAAATGATGTCGAAAAGGGTAATCAAGGGGGTGGAAAAGGTAATAAGAAACGACGAGGTACGCTTCTTCGATGGGTAGGGCTTGAACCTTCTAAGATAAACTCCAAGAAAATGAAAGGAGATCCATCTAGCTTATGAAAGACAGTTTCTACTCATGAAATTCTTCATTGTCATTAGCAGATAGGCTAGAATTGGAAAGAAGGATTGAGGTGAGTGCTGCTTTTCAAGATGATTGGCTACAAAAGTTTGATTGGCTGGTATACAATGAAGACGAAGCTAAATTGTATTGTAAGTTTTGTTTAAAATGCCCTCATCATCATAGTGCCTATTCAAGAGATGGTTTAGTTAATTTCAAAGTTAGTAACTTGAAAGCTTATTGCCGAACTGAATGTCATGTGAATGCAATGGATGATTTTCTCTTAGGAGGAGAGGAAATCATTCAAAATAGCATGAAGAGGGCAGAGAACTTCAAAGACAAGGCTCTCTTTACTCTCTTTAGGGTTGCCTATGATATGGCAAAGAAATATTATGCATTTTTTGGATTTACTAATATGATTTCTCTTTTGCAAGATTGTCGAGTGCCATATTCCACATCCTTGTACAATGCCGATAAAGCTTGTGTGGAGATGGTTTATAGTATTGATAAGTGTCTCATGAATTCCACTTTGAAAAAAGTGTCTCGAAGCCCTTTCTTCGATGTCTTGATTGGTTAGTCTAATGATATTAGTAAGCATGGACACTTAATTATCTATTTGTCCTACCTCATTGATGAATGCATTCCCACCTATAGCTTTTATGGCATAGTTCGTGTTACTGATGGAACTGCCAGGTCTATCTTTAATGTCGTTCTTGATGAGCTGAAAAAAAATGATTTTGATCTTTCAAAGCTAATTGCTTTTGGATCTGATGGGTGTTCAACCATGACAAGGTCAGAGAATGGTGTTTCAACGCTTTTTAAAAAACATGTGAATCCATTTCTAACATCTATTCATTGTGTTGCTCATAGGACAACTTTGGATGTGTCTTCTGTTACAAAGAATTTTGCGATTGCAATAACATTAGATAAGCTTGTTACATCGATTGCTACACATTTTAATCACTCTAACAAGAGGCTTGACGAGTTAAGGATTACTCAAAAGGACTTGGCGTGCCCCAACTTGAGATTAGAGCACACATTTGATATTAGGTGGCTAAGTCATGCATCCGCAATAGGCAAGGTATGTTCTTCCCTTGATGCCATTCTATTGGAGACAAAAGAAAAAGCTCCAACTCTTTATGCTGATCTTCCTAAGTTTGAAAACATTTATTGTCTTTTTTTCTTAGCAGACATTCTGAAAGGTATGTGTATAGTCAGAAAGCTATTTCAAAAACCATTTGTTGATGTTACTACTGTGTTTGCGATCATTCAAAAAGAGATCAATTTGATTTAGGAGTATTACATTGATCCTCCTAATGTTGATGAGAATGAACTTATTCTTGTGCAAGTGGTAATACGTTTTTGCGAGAGTACGGACCAGATAAAGGTTTTTTGTTTTACTTGCGAGGAGCTAGTCATGGCAAAAAGTTTTTTGACATTGAAATAGAGAGAGATATCTTTGGCATGGATCTAATGCATGCTTTAAAGTTTCAGGTTTCTTTTTCGAAGAAGGTTATCACCTCTCTTCAAGAACGGTTTGCTAACAATTTCATTTTGGGTAATTTGGTTCCAGCACAACATTCAGTATCAGAAAAAGCTCTACGAGATTATGGTAAGTCAGAGGTAAAAGAAATAGCTTTCTTTTATGGTAAAATGAAGTCTTTAGAGATTATAATTTATGTCGCTTTGATCAATGAGGATGATTTTATCAATGAGTTTGTAGTTTCCAGCAACAGGCTGCTATTAGTTGGGTACGTTTTAGTCTTCCCGATGTTGCAGCTGTAATCGTTTGCAATGCAACATGGAGAGACTCATATCCTAATATTTTGATTGTTTGTCAGATTGTTTTAGTGCAATGCTCATCTAATGCTATATGTGAGAGAGGATTTAGCGCACGGACAAGGATGAAGATGAAATTGTGAAATAGTATGGAGTTACAATCCTTGGATGCATTTTTGAAGATCAATATAGAAGGTCCTTCAAAGTTGACTGAAGCAGAGTTCGAGGAGAGCATTGTGTTATGGGGTGCTAAGACGCATCGACATCTCTTCACGTCACAAGGTATATGCAGCTTGATTCTACAATAAATGTTGAAGATGATGAAACAGAAAACAGAAGGAAGACAGCAACTCAGAGTAGGAAGAAGATGGAGAAGGAGAAGACACAGAGCTTGTGTACGAGATCTATGTAGTCTGTCTCTCTGTATTAGAATAATAATGTATACAAACTCAGAGCTACAAAGCTTATATGAAACCCTAAGAGATAAGGTGTCCTTTCACACCGGATGTCCGGGGGGAAAAACCCAGAGGGAGAAAAGTGCCCCTGGTGAAGCGTGTATACACACTAACACTACTACATGTCTACAAATCCCCCCTGTAGTGATAGTGTGAATCCGTACAAGGTAGCAGATCATCATGTGTATGAGAGTAAGCCCAAAGCTTTTCGGAAAGCTTCAAACTTTTCTCGTGATAACGCCTTCGTAAATAGATCTGCAATGTTATCCTGTGTAGGACAGTAAGTTAGTGTGATCTCCCTTGCATGTAGCCTTTCCCTGACATAGTGGTAGTGAACTTCTATGTGCTTTGTTCTTGCATGAAATACTGGATTCCTTGCAACTGCCATAGCACTCTGACTGTCATTGAAAATGGTAGTGGGTGCCTGTTGACACTCACAAAGATCTGCCAATAACCTGCGTATCCATACACAATCAACTGTTGCCGTGAAAGCTGCCCTGTACTCGGCTTCACAAGTTGATGTAGCCACTGTGGGTTGCTTCTTGCTTAGCCAAGATATACATGCATTTCCCAAGAAAAAACAATTGCCACTTGTGGAATGTCGTGTGTCAAAATCACCAGTCCAATCTGAATCGCTGTAACCAAGAAGCTGCATAGAACTGTGCTTTCCATACATATCCCCCCTTGGAAAGAACATGGCAAGATTAGGGGTACCTGAAAGGTAACGAAGTATGCGCTTCACAACCTGCCAATGATGCATACCTGGGCTGTGCATAAATCTGCTTGCTTGTGAAACCCCAAATTGAATGTCTGGACGAGTGTTGCCTGCCAAATATATCAAGCAACCAACGGCTGCTGCATAAGTATGTACATCAAAAGATTCTCCAGCATCGTGCATGCTCAACTTTGATCCAGTTTCTACTGGTGTAGAGATTGGCTTACAATTTTGCATACCAAACTTGTCCAAAATTGTATGCAAATATTTTTCCTGCAACATGTATATGCCATCCTCTGATTGCACAAACTGAATACCCAAGTAGTAATGTAGCAAACCAAGATCAGACATCTCAAAGGTTTTTCTCAAAGCATCTTTAAACGCTTCAATTCCATCTGCAGTATTGCCTGTAAGAAGCATATCATCCATATAAAGTGTTAGCATAATGAGAACTCCATCTCTCTTTTTGACATACAAAGTACTTTCTGTTGGACTATTCTGAAATCCCTGGCCAACCAAATAAGTATGTATCTTCTCATACCATGCTCTTGGAGCCTGTTTGAGACCATACAAAGCTTTACGCAATCTACATACCTTTTGCTCTTGACCTTTTACAACAAAACCACTTGGTTGAATTACATAAACTTCTTCCTGCAAATCACCATTCAAAAAAGCAGTTTTGATATCCAACTGATGCACTTTCCAACCATGATGAGCAGCAATTGCAACTAGTGATCTAACTGTGGACGCACGAGAAGTAGGAGCAAAGGTTTCATCATAATCTATGCCTTTCTGTTGCGCATAGCCTTTTGCCACAAGCCTTGCTTTGTACCTGTCAACAGTACCATCTTGTTTCCTTTTTACCTTAAAAACCCACTTTGTACCAATAGGCTTTTTACCTGTAGGCAAGTCCACTAGATCCCATGTATGATTCTTATGAATAGAATCAATTTCTTGTTGCATAGCATCTTTCCACTGAACACACTCTAAAGCTTGTTCAAATGAATCAGGCTCATCTGCATCACAAAGAGTGCTAAAGCAAGCCAAATCTACTTGCTCTCTGCCAAAAGTACTACCAGCACGTGTTTTTCGTGGCAACGGTGCATCCAACTTGCTATCCTGCAAAGTTTTCTGAACCCATTTAGGCAAGGTTCTTTCTTCCCTGAGAACTTCTTGCTCTTCACGCACAATTTCCTCTACATCATGAGGTGTCACATGCTGATCAAAAGATTGATCAAGATTATCAACCTGTTGTGATTCTTGATTCTCCACAAAAGAAGGAAGCAAACCTTCAAATACATCATGTGTCTGCATATGAGGTACATCAAAAGCAACCATAGGTTGAGCAGTAGTTTCTGCAAAAATTACATCACGACTTTCAAAAATCTTGTTTGTAGCAAGATTGTAAAGTCTATAACCTTTACTTCCACTACTATACCCCACAAATATACATTTGATTGCCTTATCATCAAGCTTCCCACGTAACTGCTGAGGGATGTGAGCATAAGCAAGACAACCAAAAACACGAAGATAACTGACTGAAGGTTTTCTGTCATACCAAGCTTCATATGGAGTAATGGTCTTCAAGGCACGAGTAGGACACCTGTTCAAAACATGTGCTGCACAAGCAACTGCCTCCATCCATAGCTTATGAGGCAAACTCTTAGCCTTGAGCATACATCTAGCCGTCTCCATTAAAGACCTATTCTTCCTTTCTGCAACACCAACCTGTTGTGGTGTGTATGGCATAGTGCATTGGTGTTTAATGCCTTTCTTTCCCAAAAAATCCTTAAATGCACCTAACATGTATTCACCTCCTCGATCGGTACGAAGAGTCTGTACTTTGCAACCTGTTTCATTTTCAACCATGGCGACGTAATGTTGAAAAACTGCAAACACGTCTGACTTTGCTTTGAGTGGATACACCCAACAAAACCTGGAAAAGTCATCAATGAATGTCACAAAATAAAGGCTGTTTCCTATAGATGGCGTCCTCATAGGACCACATACATCACTGTGTACAAGCTGCAACTTTTGTGTCGCTCTAACTGAACCATCCTGCGAAAATGCAAATTTGTGCATCTTTCCAAGAACACAACCTTCATATACATGTCTTGGTGGCATCTCCAATAAAGACAAATCATGCACCATATTATGACGTTGTAAAGTCATCAAACTGCCATAACCAACATGCCCAAATCTAGCATGCCACAACTCAGCATCCTGCATGGCCTGAGTCTTTGTTTCTGCAATACATACCTGAATCTGCTTTTCATAATGATCTAGCACAAATAGTCCATTGTCCAGCGTACCTGTAGTGATAAGAGAATAACCATTCTCTCGATCTCGTACAACACATCTGTCATCCTCAAAAATGACCCGAAGACCATTTTTTGCAAGAGAGGATACAGACAACAAATTCTTCTTGATCCGTGGAACATATAAGACATCTGGCAAGCATAAATCTGAACCATCTGAAATGGTAATCAAAATCTTACCAACGCCTTTGATTGGATAAGAAGCATTATTTGCACATGTCACCTTCTTTCCTGCTGGAGCTGCATCCAATGAACAAAACAAATCCTTCCTTGAAGTAATATGCCTGGATGCACCACTATCAAAGTACCAAATCATTTGTGTCTTGTCAACACTGTAAGCAGAAAAATCTGAACATACTACAAAAGCATAAGAATCCTGCACAAAGTTTGCAGACTCTTCTTTAGCTGTAGAAGAATCACCAGAAGCTGAAACAACCAAACTTGACTCTTTCTTCTTTTCTTTAGCAATTCGCTTTTTACACTCACTAATGTAGTGACCAGGTTTCTTGCAGTAGTGACATTTACCTTTCTTCTTGGACTTGTCGGAATCACCTTTAGACTTCTCTGAAGATTGTCCTACACTAGACTTGGAGTGATGAGCACTCTCTTTACCCTTGTTTTTGTTCTGTACAACAAGAGCATGATCCATACCATCCACCTATAAAGACTTGTTCTTACGTGATTGATCCTCCTGCAATAGCAAAGCCACTAACTCTTCAAAATGAAGAGGGTCGGGACTAGCTCGCAAAGACAGAGTCAAAGAAGTCTGAAAAGTCAAATAAGATGGTGGTAGTGAATTGAGTGTTTTGGAAACCAAGTCCTTCTCTGGAATCACTTCATCAATGCTAAGCAATTGCTCTTTAAGATCCCTGATTTTTGTAAGATGCTCGACAATATCGTCACCTTCGTCCATCTGTATTTTGTCAAGTTGTTTCTTCAAAAACTCTATTCTGGCAGCATTTCTTCCTCCAAACATAGATTGCAGAGTGTTCCAAGCATCCTCAGAAGTTCTGCAAGATCTGATATGTGGTGTGATTGTCCTCTTTATGGTTAAGGCAATCACAGCCATAGCCTGTGCATCTTTAGTATCCCATCTCTTTTGCTCTAGAGTGACTTGTGAGGGTCCTGCACCAACAGCTGCACCACGACCAGGCGTGGCAGGTGCAATGCTACCTGGACGAACTTCATCTCCAGATACATAATCCCACAATCCTTTACCAACCAAAACATTTTTGGCCATAAAAGACCAAAGAGAATAGTTGGTACCATCCAATTTGTCTTCGGATGTAAACGCACCAAAAATCTCTTTCTCCGTAGATTGAGCCATACTGTAGATGCACACAAGAGAGCAAAAGAACCTCCAAGAGATTCACAAATCTCCTCTCCAATGCAAGCAAAACTCTACACAAAATCTCAGCACAAAGCTAAGACAAGCTGCTTCCCAAAAGAACTGTTTACCTGAAGAAAATCTGTCAAAAAGCACACCCTCTTGATCTAAACGCCTCCGAAAAGTAACTTCTGCTACGCTGCTCAGAACAAAATTCTGAGGGCTCGAACGGCTTCGTAAGGGGGGTAAAACTCCAGGTCACCTTCTCAAAATACTCTTGGAACGTCGAGGATGCTCCCACGAGCAAATTTTCCGAAAACTGCCTGAAAACTACGATTGCGCGCGCGGACGCGAAAACGCAAGTAGAGGCTCTGGAAATCACCTCGCTCTGATACCAATTGTTGAAGATGATGAAACAGGAAACAGAAGGAAGACAGCAACTCAGAGTAGGAAGAAGATGGAGAAGGAGAAGACACAGAGCTTGTGTATGAGATCTCTGTAGTCTGTCTCTCTGTATTAGAATAATAATGTATACAAACTCAGAGCTACAAAGCTTATATGAAACCCTAAGAGATAAGGTGTCCTTTCACACCGGATGTCCAGGGGGAAAAACCCAGTGGGAGAAAAGTGCCCCTGGTGAAGCGCGTATACATACTAACACTACTACATGTCTACAATAAACAAGGTATGCTATCTACGTCTTTTATTTGTTAGTTTTGATTATTTATTTTTCATCACCTTACTAATTCTAAAAGGGGAGAAGAGGAGTAAATACGATTTGCCATTGGTCTTGGTTGAGAGTATTTACTCCTCTCCTCCCCCCAGAGAGCTTGACATGGCCATCATCATTGATGGTAATAGAGTTCGATCCCCCTACTCTCTCGTTTATGCCAATTACTTTAAGTTTTACTTTGTGCTCAAAAGTGCTTGATTTATTACAACAGTCTATCTTTGTTCTTTATTGTTACGCTGATTTTCACTCTTTGATAGTTTTATTAAGCTTTGTCAATCTTTTGGTTGGATATTTAATACTATAAAGGAGTCTTAAACATTGAGTTGCAGTAATGATTAAATGTAGTAGTGGATTGAAGATGTGAAGGAATACTTAGCTTTAAATTTTAATTTAGAAGTCGGCTTTTGTTCACAACAAAAATATGTGAAAATTTATTGGAAGGGAAAAAAATCCGGTTCATTTGGGTTCGAAAAAGATTCAGCTTCTTCAAATTCGGCGAAGCCGGTTTGAATTAGACTGAGGGGGATATTTTACTTGTTGAGATTTTTTATTTTCCCAAGCCCTGGAACTCTAGACCCTTGCCCTCTCTAAAGTATCTCCCTCTCTTCCTCTCGTTCCGAGGAGCCGTGGGAAACACCCCTTTGCATACACAAGGAGCAAAGGGGCGACTTGCATGAAATTGGGCATGTTTAGGCCGTATGAAAATTTCCAAGGGAGGGAAGCAACTGACGCACAGAAAATCTTCTCTCTCTCTCTCTCTCTCTCTCTCTCTCACACACACACACACACACACACACACACACACACACACACACACACACACACAACCATTTTTTGACCTAGTAGACAACAGTTCACTCTTTTGATCATAACTCGCTCATTTGAACTCTGATTTAGGTTATCTATAGCCTCAATCGAAGAGCACAAATCCCTCTATGCATTGATGTAAAGGTAGAATTTTTCTATGTAATGGAAGGCTTTGCTGTAACAGCATCTCAGAACTGAAAAAACTGTCAAAAATTTTCTTTTTTGTTGCCAACTTGAAGGCAATGTCAGACAAAACTCGCAAGGGTGGAAAACCCACACTCGCCATGGAGAATGATGCAAAGAATTTGGATGCTAATCCAGCCACATTGTCTACAACAACAGAAGCAATGATCATTGCTTACTTGATTTCATTACAAGAAACCGTCAACAAGCAAGGTGAAGAGTTGCGCGCACTTGCAATGGAGAATGGCACTTTAAGAGTTCTCGTTGTGGAGAATGAGCACCTCAATAAGGCTCTTGAAATGCAAACAACATGCTTGATGCATCTTGAGAATGAAGTTCAAGAATGTAAACGCTCTCTTGTTGACATGAATGTATTGAAAGAGCGCTTAAGCAAAGTTGAGAGTGATTATGTATTGAAAGAGGAAACGATAGATACAATACGACATGATGTATGTGAGATGAGAAATGCATCCAAATCATGGGTTGATATATGTAAGGATAATGTGGTTTCTACATCTCCTATCACGCAAGCCGTTGTCCAAGCAAAGAATGTAGAGAATGTGACACTCAAGAACTGCAAGAACGACAAAAACGCTCAAAGATCATCGTCATTCATGGAATCAAGGAGGAAAGCATGGAAACATCCCAATCTCTTGCGGTTGCTATTGAAGAGTTTTTTGCTACACACTTTGGCATGTCAGGAATCATGGCTTATGGTGCACATCGAGTTGGAAAACAAGGAGTCCCTCGCTCGGGAGAAAGACCTATTGTATGTACCATGGCTGATGAGGTAAAGAGAAAGATCATCCTTGACAATAGTTGGATCTACCTCAAAGGAACGGGTTGTAATGTATATGAGGATCGAACTCTTAGGCAACAAAATGTACGTCGCAAAGCATATGAGAAAAGAAGCAAGAAGGTTAAGGTGTCATCTCAAGAAGAAAAGCCACTTGAGGAGGATGCAAGTCCACCCAACAAATAGGGACAAATGATCTATGAGACCAACTCATGCTTTGCGATTAAGCTTTTGGAATTGTAAAACGGGTATCCATGGAATGTGGGAATTGGCATTGATGAGCTTACCAATGACTCCGATGTGATACTTCTTCTTGAAACATGGGAGCATGATGTGCAACGAACTCTTGGATTTGACAAATACGATGTGCATTCTTTGATGTGGGCCTGTTACCATATACATGTGGTAGTGATGTGCATTCTTTGATGTGGGCCTATTACCATATACATGTTACCATATACATGTTACCGTATACATGTGGTAGTGATGTGTGTGAACACACTAGGACCGCCGGGGCATTTTTTCCCTCTTTAGGAGGTTTTTTCCCCCGAGCATTGTATATACGCCCATCACTCTAGGGCTATCCATCTTTCCATTGCATACTAAGTAACACACTCTCTATTGTGTGCCTTGAGCTTCCTTCGTCTTCTCCAAGCTGTGTGCATTTCTCTGCAACGCTAATTCCAACAATTGGTATCAGAGCAGGTTGTGTTCTCCCGGGCTTAGTCATCAGCTACTCCAACACACGCCTGCTCACTTTCTTTGATTTCAGTGAGCTTTGGCAAGCGTTTGTAGCTCAGATTTTTGATTCGAGCTCATTTCGGCCTCCGTTTCCACTACAGGCAATACTGCACAGGCTATTTCGTCATTTTGTGCAAAATTTTTGTCGGTGCCGTTTTCTGCATAACAGGTGCCTCATAGTCTTCTACGGTTTGTGCTATATAGCACGTGTTGTTCCCGCTCCGTTTCTTCTATTTTCGGGCAGTTTTCACATCAGGTGCAGCATTTACCATGGCTGACAACAACGCAGATGTGTTCAAGATGTTTGCTGCTGAGGACAGGTTGGATGGGAACAACTACCCTATGTGGGCTTATATGATGCAACATATTCTTGTGTCAAAGGGCGTCTGAAACATTGTGCAGGGCATTGATGTACGTCCTGGTTCTGAGGATGTAGGCGATGTTGAGGATGTTGCAAGTCTTGCTGCAAGGATTGCTGCTATTAGAGTTGTTTTGCCTATGGCAGAACAAGCTCGTTGGGATGTAAAGGTTGCGCATGCTCATGCATTGATTGCGTTATGTGTGAAGCGCACCATTGTTCCTCACATTCGTTCAGCAAAACCGACAAAACATGCTTGGGATATTCTAGCAGGTCTTTGTGCAACAACAAGCCGCAATGAGGCTAAAATTTCTTTGCTGCGTAAAGAGCTGGAGTCGAAGATTATGCATGAGGAAGATGATATGGACACTTTCTGTGCTGGTGTCAAGGATATCAATGAGCAACTTATTTCTGCAGGTGAAGTCATTTCAGACAGTTCCCTTGTGCAGACTGTTCTTGATGCCTTACCAGATTCCTACCAGACTTTTGCTAGTACTTGGAGACTGATGACCCAAGGAAATCTTGAAGTTGTCAAGTTTGATGCATTATGCACATTGCCGTTGCAAGAGTCACTTTCCAGAAAAAACAGAACTAGGCAGCGTGTAGTTGAACAGGCTTTTATTGCTTCTCAAAGAAAGGGTCGTAACAGCAATGCGGCCACTTCTTATGGTTCTGCTACGAGTGGCAAAACTTATGTTCCTAATGCTTCTGCTGGCAGCAATTCGTCTGGAAATTCTGGTGATAAGGGCAAAAAGAAGATGCGTTGCCATTATTGTAAAGCTAATGATCACTTGATCAAGTCGTGTCCTAAGTTGAAGGCCAAAGAGGCTAAGAAGAAAGAGGGTGGTTCCACTACAAATGCTGGTTCCACTACAAATGCAGCCATTGATGAGTCTTCCGTGAAAGGAGACTGTGTTGCTGATGTTGATACAAAATGGGCTTTTAGTGCAAAGTGCACTTACAATCCTGCTATCCATGATGCATGCTTGTCAGTTGCTGTAGATTCACATGTGTGGTATTTCGACAGTGGTGCTACGACAGCATATTACCTCACATCGTGAATTGTTTACCTCTCTCGAGTTTGTCCCTCATGGGAATTCAGTCACTTGTGCCAACAATGCCTCTTATCCGGTTCAGGGAGTTGGAAAGATTGTGCTTACTACTGCAAATGGCAATTCCTTCACAGTTGTTGATGCACTTTATGTACCTGGATCAAGAAGAATATCTTGTCTGTATCCACACTTGCTAGACTTGGACTTGTAGTCAAAATTTGTGGATGACAGATGTATAGTTCATGATCTCAGTTTTAGTGATGAAATTGTTGCATCTTGCCTTTTGTGCCGTGGGCTGTATAAGCTCACTTTGTATGACAAGTTTGGACAAAATTTTGCAAATGCTGTAACAGATTCAAGGGCTATTTCAGATGCAAAACTTTGGCATGCACGTTTTGGTCATCTGAATTTTGCCAGTTTGCTGCATTTGCAGAAATCTGATATGGTTCCTTCTTTGCCGCCTCTTGAAGCACGTGTCAAACATGTTTATGAAGGCTGTATTTTGGGTAAGGTGCAGCGTTCTAAGTTTCCAAAGGATGGTTCAGTTCGGGCCACATGCAGGTTGCAGCTTGTGCATAGTGATGTTTGTGGGCCCATGCAAACTCCATCCTTGGGCAATTACCTTTACTTCACGACTTTCATTGATGATTACTCCAGGCATGCATGGGTATTTCCGCTTAAAGCGAAGTCTGAAGTTTTTATGTGCTTCAAACAATTTCTGGCTATGGCTGAAAATGTCTCGAAATGTACTATGGGCACCCTCCGTTCCGATCGAGGGGGGGAGTATATGTCTGTGCGCGCATGTCGCGCGTGTCAATGCAAGGAACTTGCCGATACACCGTGTGCAAGCCACAAATGGCTCCAAGCACACAACAAGCTTAAACTATCTATAACACCTAGCTTGGTCAAACTAGCTTAGTTGGATTGCTTGATTTTTAAACCTAGACAAGTGATTATGACAAAAAATTACATTGAATTTAATGTTTGATACTAAACAAAGGCACTGAATATTATGCTACCAATCACAATTAAAGCAGACAAACATAGATGCAAAAAAGATAAGGGGCAATGCTAATGGACAAGAAACACTTGTTTGTATCGATGGTCGCGCTTGATTTGAAGTGTGAACGAGAGAAAGATTCCATCAAATCCTAATAACAGCAACACGTTCCTGTACACACTAGGAAACACAAAGAATACCTCTAGGAGGCATATCAGTGCGAAAAAGGAACTTTGCTAATCACCCAACTCTAAAATAGAAACACTCCTATCATACTAATTCTCCCTACCCTCCATCACTCGAGTGATGAGGATCAAAGGTGTTTTATGACATAGGTCTTTGTTTCAGTGTACCGAATGTGAATGTGTAGATCTAGGTCAATGTTTTGACTTTTATTGTGCATACTCGTTTGCTAATTGCTCTTGCTCTTTATTATTTTTGTTTTTCGTGAGTATAAGGCTTTATATATACATTCCCTAAGATTAGAAGATTGAGAGGTCAGGGAGGAAGGTTGAGAGGAAAGCAAGTGAATGATGACTGTCAGCAAACACTCCCCCCTTCCTTGGGTAGATCATACCGTTTGAAATGAGCTTGTCACCCTTTGAAACCAATTGTTCCAGTTGGTAATAGGTGGGGATTTTTTCCAGTAGTTTTCTATTACCTTAGGTGCCTCGTTGAGTTGCAAGGGTGGTAAAGTACTCTCCCAGGATCGAGATAAAGATTCCATGAAGTGAGTCGAGATAAATATTCCATGAAGGTCCAAATCCTAACAACAGCAACACGCTCCTGTACACACTAGGAAACACAAGGAATACCTCCAGGAGGCAGATCAGTGGGAAAAGGTACCAACACTTATTGAACACAACAAAAAAACATAAGGAAACCTAACCTAATTATTTGCACTATCCCTAGAGAGTCAAGGGAATAGGATATTGTAGAGATTGGGGGGAAACCCCTATCCTCATCGTCGAGATAAACAAAGTCATCATCCATGAGACCATATGTGCCATCTGTGTAGTCATGTAAATCTTCTTCTTCATCATAGGTACCCATGTTTACTAAGAAGGTCACTACACGCCTATAGTCATCTTGGTCAAAAGGGTAGGCTTGTGCAATGGGAGATACACTCTCTACTAAGTATGGATCAATCGTGGTCAAGAGACGTATCAACCATTCTAACTCCTCGAAATTCCTCTCACATGCTAGCGTACCTACCAAATCCCATTTCACAGGCAAGCATCGGAAAGACCATGTGAAACATTTGTGAAAAGTAACGAGGGTACCTCTCACCCAAGGCAGGAGTGGATGACTCTAGTATACTAGCCATATCTATACACGCAAATAGATGATGGTTAGAGTGCAAATATTACAAGGGTCGTGTTCTTGTGCATAATGTGTTTTTATGATTTTGTGCTATGTCTCTTGCTCTTTTACTTTTTTATCTTGTTTTTTGTGAGTATAAGGCTTTATATGTACATTCCCTAAGATTGGTGATTGAGAGGTCAGAGAAACAAGGTTGAGAGGGGAGTGAGTAAATGATGACTGTCAGCAAACACTCCCTCCTTCCTTGGGTAGATCATATCATTTGAAATGTGCTCGTCACCCTTTGAAACCAATTGCTCCAGTCAGTAACAGGTGAGGATTTTTGCCAGTAGTTTTCTATTACCTTAGGTGCCTCATTGAGTTGCAAGGGTGGTAAGGTATTCTCCCAGGATCGAACTTGAAGTGGTTCATCAGGTGATTCTTAAACACTGGGAGGTGTGGATTCCTTTGTAACTTTATGAAGGTCCACTATTGTAGGTGGAGGCTGTGGAGAAGCTTTTACCTCTATGGATGCATTACATGAGGAGCTAGAAGCTTCATGGGACTCCCCCCTTCCTGAGCTAGGTGGAACAAATTGTTTTTGCTTTGGTACCCAAACTAGCTCAGGAGCAGGTGTGTAGCATTCTGTGATTTTTTTCTTTCCGCGATCGTTGATTTGTTTTGGAGCTACGGGATTGGGCTCACATGGGTCAAGTGACAGGTAAGAACACAATCTACGTTTTGGCACCCAGATTTGATCATTTCCTTGATAGTAGCCTTGGGCTTCCAATAGTTTTTTAGGAATCCATAGCCATGTTTCCTTACATTTCTTGGAGCGAGTGGTACGTTTCTTACAAGGCTTCTATTTTTTAGCACTAGCTATGGTCGCTAAAGAAGCTTTAGGGACCCACTTGTATGTTTTCTTTGTTATATTAGGATGAGTCTTGTCAGAAGCTATATGCATTGCTTGTAGCATATTTAAGGGTACGGGCATTTCATCCCCCTCAGGTGTTACCCACGTCGTCCCCCTGTTTCCCCAAGTGTCTATAGTTGCTGCAAGGTGGACCCAATCTACATTGTCCGACTCAGTCATCTCAGGTAGTACATCCATATAAGGAGAATCTTCCCCCACATCAGTGTCCGCTTTACACGTGTAACAATACTGCAATGGGGCCGAGTGAACTGTTGTGTCAGATCTATAATCAATTATAAACCTGTTTCCTAGAGGATGTGCTTGACCAGTAACAAGATCCACTCGAATGACAGAATCTTGGAACTGCAAGTAGACATGGTTTTTAGACCAATCATGTACCATTTTTGCTTCCCTCATGAAAGGACGTCCTAAGATCATCTTCGATGCCATAGTGTAATTGGAGAAATCCATAACAATGAAGGTAATCCTTATTTTATGTCCAAAGACCTTGATCTTGAGATCTTCTAGCATCCTAATAGGTTTAACAATAGACCCATTGGCCATCTTCACTACTATGATTGTGGTCGCAAGGTGAGGTCTTCCCATAGTTTCCCAGCAATTTTTAGTCACAATGCTAACCCCAGCGCCACCATCAAGGATTCCCTTCACAGTTAATCCCTCAGTAGTCGCATTGGATTCATCACCCTCAAAGTATTGTCCCAACTTGTTAACAGGTATTTCTATAACAAGGTTCTCATCTAGGTTGGGTTGTGGATCTAAGTGTTCCTCCTCTATTGGCATCTCCCCAGCTCCATCCATCTGTGCAAATTGTGGTAGCCCAAACTTTAGTTCTCCATTGAGGAAGGCTCGAAGAGCTGAGACTAGCTCAGGGTCTTTATATAGTTTGGACATGATAGTGGTTCTAACTTCTGAAGACATGAAATCCATCAATTTGGAAATGTTTAACGACACCTTTTGGACTTCAGTCCCTTGACGTGGGGAAGATGGGATCTCCATTTCTTCGATAGGATCAAGTAGTCCCTCTATAAACATTCTTTCCATCAAGAAGTGAGTACGCCCACTTTCCCATGACATTAAGTCACTTTCTTCTTGGATGACACTAGGTATGGCTAAGGGTCTATGGTCTTGGTGAGGTTGTTGTTGCGTAGGGAACACGGTGTCTGTAATCTGGATCTTCCTAGGTTCTTGTTCTAGATCCCTTTGGGTATCTTCTACCAAACTCCTTAATTGCTTGACTTGCTCAATCTCCTCTGTAAGGTTTGGATAAGTTCCTATCTTCTTCTTGGATCCTGGCCATTGTGGCTCATGAAGATCTTCCTTGTTGGTTTCTATCTTAGTGGTCGTTTTGGTCTCCATGGTTTCACCTGAATCAGAATCCTCTTCAGCGTCGTTCATATATACGGGGTCGCCACCAGTCCCTATGTTGGTCTTTGAATTGGGGTCTAACTTCACTGCTTTTTGCGATCTCTTCCTTTGTGTTTTCTTCTTTTTCTGAGATTGGGCAATTGATGCCGTATCTCTTTCCTCAAGAATATAATTTTGTTTTTGGAGCATCGATCGTGTGAGTACGTTTACTGGTACCACATGTGTACTTTGTGATGGCTCCTTGATAACTTCAATCAAGTTTAATGGTGTGATCTTCGGTGCATTTGGATTATTTGGACATTGGGCAATCAAATGATCTATGCCACATCGATTACACATGAGTATCGGCATTGTAGACGTGCTGGCTTGATTGGTTTGCATTAGTGTGGTGTTCTTTTGTAGCCTAATAGGACACTCAGCTACACGATGTGGACCTCCACATTCATAGCATTGAAGAGGTGGTCTCTTAGCGGTGTGATTGATATTTTGGCCGCTTTCCGCAAGAGCAGCTACTTAATATATAGGTTTGACTTGTTCCCAATAGTCCTCCATGTAGTATTGTGGACTTTCTTCAAGCACATCCATCCCATAGGCAATATTAGGATCTATATCTTCCTCACAGCCTTCCAAACAAGAAATAGATGACTCACAACCCACTTGATTCACAGAAGTGATTCTCGGATGTGGTGATTGCGGTCCTAGCACTGGAGGTGGTAAAGGTGTTGTTTGAACAACATTTTGGGCCCTAGGGACCATGTGTTGTGATGTTTGTTCAAGAGGTGGGGCCGGCATCAATGCAGGCACTCGAGGTGTGTCTGTCCATGCTAAGGTTGGTCTATAGGCCATCGCGCGCTTAAATACTATGCAATCCTTAGCTTGATGACCATACCTTCCACATGCATTGCAATTCCCATTGAATTTTACTCTAAAAGTAGGGCATTCACTAGTACTATGAGTTCCATAGCATACTTAGCACCATTGTTGCTCCCTTCTTGGATACATATGATTGTTCTGCGGAGCACGACTGTCTCTAAGACTCTCTTGAATAGCCTTGGTGAGATCTGCTAAGGTCATCTCAGATATCCTTCGCTCCTGAGCAATAGGCTTTAGGGTCATTGGCTGATGCCCTGATGCTTGCGAGATAATAGATTTAGACTCAGCAGACACTCTTTCTCCTTGAATCATTAAATTATCCTCCAATTGGATCGCATTGGTGGTGACTGCTTCCCAAGTGGTGATACCTCTAATGACTAAGCCATTGTAGATATCCTCATGTCGTAACCCCCTAATGAATCTATCAAGAAATTGGTTATTGTTGAAGCGCTCATTTGGATTACATTGAGAATTCAAACGCTTCAAGCGACTAATAAAGTCTCCCACCAACTCTCCTTCCTCTCGTTGGGCTTTCTGAAGCTGAGAGGCTACACCCCAAAGTACTTCCTCTCGTATGTATTCTTTTAAGAACACTCTCCTAAGAGTAGGGTAAATCGTTTTTTCTTCCACCCTTAGGGTTCTATACAAAACCCTAGCCTTTCCACTTAAGGTTAGGCTTAAAGCATTGCTCTTATGTAGGTCATTGTGTTCTCCTAGAGAATCGCATATTTGTTCAAACACTTCGATATGCTTTCTCACATCCCCGTCTCCACTAAATTTTTTGTGTGAGCTTGGCTATTTGTACTGCCTTACTTCTAGGCTCTCTATCAGGCGCGTTACGCATATTCTCAGCAATAGATCGACCGATAGCTTGAGCAAATGTTGCCAAGTCACCTAAGTGAGCAGGCACCGTGGGTGGAGGTGCTCCAAAGACTACATGTGGAGTAGGTATTGGCATCGGGCTTGGCGCATAGGAAGCCCTTGGGTTCCACGTTGGGTACGATGTTTTGCCATGTGGTGGTCCAAAGTTCATATGTGTGGCCCTAGGCATAGCAGACGTCGGATGTGACATGCTAATGCTAGCCGGTATAGTCCCATGGAAATAAGAACTTGGGTGTTGTGGTTGTGGAGCATAGGTAGTTGAAACAATGGGAGGGGTAGGAACTACATGAGTGCGATGACCCATAGGTGCATACGATTGGTATACACTTGTAGGTACTGTTGCAGGCATTGAGCTACCATGTAGTGGTGCTTTACTAACAAATGAGGTCCATGGCGTATTTCTCGGCATGCCCATCATTGGGGTATGCATGATAGCCGTGGTGTCATCAAGGGAAAGATGAGCTAGACTTGGAAAGGTGAAGCTATCACTTGTGGGCTCAGATTGCATTGAGACCCCTGGAGAAACAACATATGGAGGATACATCGGACTTACCGAGGGAGTCTCCATTTGCGATAAGGTTGGTTGTTTAGCCTTCCCTGTATCCAAGAATCTCATGAGACCCGTTGAAGGCATGTTGATCCCCTTGTTCTGTCTCTCTAACTCAATGACCCTATGGATGACCTCACAAACTCTTTGTTGTTGATCCTCCACACTAGTAGCGCCCATTGTGGATTGTAGGACCTCTAACCAACCCACGTGATAGGTGTGATGTGTGTATAGGTCGGTCAGAGTTTCCATTTGTAGTTCGTATTCCCAGTTCTCATTTAAGAACACTCCATCTAGGATTGAGGTGCTAGGGGTGTCCTTTGAGCTAGATGCAATGTTGCTTTCTAGGGGTTGGCCCTTAGCGGTTGCTAAGTCAGGAGCACTCGATTGCTCTCTTAGCAAGGATATTGACATAGGGGCTTTCGCTTTTAACTCTTTTCGTTGCTCCGCCTTACGTAAGCTCTCGATTTCCTTTTCCCTCGCTGTAAGGATATATCGCTCAACCTCTTGCACTTCGGCAAGGCTTCTACCATCGGGTAATATGACCTCGGATGGAAATAACTCTGAAGAGTCAGGAGGTGTAGTGAATGAAGTATTCACGTGCACATTCTCTAACGGTATAGGGTCTACGTTGGTCACGAATGGAGAATTTACTTCTCCATCCCCCTCATTTATATCATTAGCTCCATGTTCGGAGCGAGTGGCTCTACTAAAGTTTCCTTCAGGCGGCTAAGCACGCTCGGCCCGGACCGCGGGCCCATGGCATGCATGTATTGGCTTGAGCTATCGGGATTAGGCATTGGGAAACCGTCCATGATGTCGTAGTCAGAGGAAGAGTCACTAGCCGCTATGTTCAGGTCTTGGTTTGTACTACCTTGGGGCCCCGCTGAGGGCCCGGAACCTAAAGTAGGTATATATTGAAAACTCGAAACGAGCGTATCACTTAGAGGGTCGCTGTGTGCTTTACAACACAATTTTCAGGCATCTAAAGTTCCGTTGGTCCTCAAAAAATTGATTTTTAGCTATGTGTGAAGCTAAAATTCGTAATTTTAAAAGGCGAATGAGGCCTAGGCCTGAGCATGAGCTTGGGCTTGGGTCTGGGAGATATTCCCGAACCCGGTCCTACCTTTAATTTTTTTTTAATTTTATTTTTTTTAAAGGATAAGGTCGCCGCGGCCTGCGTGAGAGCAGACACACACTCTATCTACCTACTTCTAACTAATACCCCTACTGTTACACACTAACACACTCTATTAGCTCTCACAGATCTACCTCCTACTTACTGTACATTATATTACACAGAAAACTAACAACCTTTATGCACAGAGAATAAACACAGTACCTTTGAAAACTCCATTAACAAAGAAAACTAACAACCTTAATACACAAAGAATAAACACAGTACCTTTGAAAACTCCACTAACAAAAAAAAAACACAATATAACACAAAATCCTTCTTCTTAACACACACACCCTCCTTCCTTACCTTTCCCACAATAGATATTGCACCACAAAAGAATCATAGAGTGCCATTCAAGCTTGACTCACTCTATGGATGCATTACATGAGGAGCTAGAAGCTTCATGGGACTCCCCTCTTCCTGAGCTAGGTGGAACAAATCGGTCTTTCTTCGGTACCCAAACTAGCTCTGGAGCGGGTGTGTAGCATTCTGTGATTTTTTTCTTTCCACGATCGTTAATTTGTTTTGGAGCTACAGGATTGAGCTTACATGGGCCCGATGACAAGTAAGAACACAATCTACGTTTTGGCACCCAGATTTGATCATTCCCTTGATAGTAGCCTAGGGCTTCCAATAGTCGTTTAGGAATCCAACGCCACGTTTTCTTACATTTCTTGGAGCGAGTGGGACGTTACTTACAAGGCTCCAAAAATGTGCGCTTCTGTTTTTTAGCATCAACCCTGGTCGCTAAAGAAGATTCAGGGACCCACTTGTATGTTTTCTTCGTTATATTAGGATGAGTCTTGGCAGAAGCTATATGCATTGCTTGTAGCATATTTAAGGGTACGGGAATTTCATCCCCCTCCGGTGTTACCCAGGTCGTCCCCCTATTTCCCCAAGTGTCTATGGTTGCTGCTAGGTGGACCCAATCCACATTGTCCGACTCAGTCATCCCAGGTAGTACATCCATATAAGGAGAATCTTCCCCAACATCAGTGTCCGCCTTACACATGTAACAATACTGCAATGGGGCCGAGTGAACTGTGCTGTCAGATCTATGATCAATTATAAACCTGTTTCCTAGAGGATGTGCTCGACCAGTTGCAAGATCCACTCGAATGACAGAATCTTGAAACTGCAAGTAGACATGGTTTTTTAGACCAGTCATGTACCATTTTTGCTTCCCTCATGAAAGGACGTCCTAAGATCATCTCCGATGCCATATGTGTTTGGAGAAATCCATAACAATGAAGGTAATCCTTATTTTATGTCCAAAGACCTTGATCTTGAGATCTTCTAGCATCCCAATAGGTTTAACAATAGACCCATTGGCCATCTTCACTACTATGGTTGTGGTCGCAAGGTGAGGTCTTCCCATAGTTTCCCAGCAATTTTTAGTCACAATGCTAACCCCAACACCACCATGAAGGACTCCCTTCAATGTTAATCCCTTAGTAGTGATTGGTATGGGCGCATTGGATTCATCACCCTCAAAGTATTGTCCCAATTTGTTAACATGTATTTCTATAACAAGGTTCTCATCTAGGTTGGGTTGTGGATCTAAGTGTTCCTCCTCTATTGGAATCTCCCCAACTCCATCCATCTGTGCAAATTGTGGTAGCCCAAACTTTAGTTCTCCATTGAGGAAGGCTCGAAGAGCTGAGACTAGCTCAGGATCTTTATATAGTTTGGACATGATGGCGGTTCTAACTTCTAAAGACATGAAATCCATCAATTTGGCAATGTTTAACGGCACCTTTTGGCCTTGAGTCCCTTGACGTGGGGAAGATGGGATCTCCATTTCTTCGATAGGATCAAGTAGTCCCTCTATAAACATTCTTTCCATCAAGAAGTGAGTACGTCCACTTTCCCATGACTTTAAGTCACTTTCTTCTTGGATGACACTAGGTATGGCTAAGGGTCTATGGTCTTGGTGAGGTTGTTGTTGCGTAGGGAACACGGTGTGTGTAATCTAGATCTTCCTAGGTGCTGGTTCTAGATCCCTTTGGGTATCTTCTACCAAACTCCTTAATTGCTTGACTCGCTCAATCTCCTCTGTAGGGTTTGGATAAGTTCTTATCTTCTTCTTGGATCCTGGCCATTGTGGCTCATGAAGATCTTCCTTGTTGGTTTCTATCTTAGTGGACGTTTTGGTCTCCATGGTTTCACCTGAATCAGAATCCTCTTCAGCGTCGTTCATATATACGGGGTCATCACCAGTCCCTATGTTGGTCTTTGAACTGGGGTCTGACTTCGCTGCTTTTTGCGATCTCTTCCTTCTTGTTTTCTTCTTTTTCTGAGATTGGGCAATTGATGCCGTGTCTCTTTCCTCAAGAATATAATTTTGTTTTTGGAGCATCGATCGTGTGAGTACGTTTACTGGTACCACATGTGTACTTTGTGATGGCTCCTATATAACTTCAATCAAGTTGAATCGTGTGATCTTCGGTGCATTTGGATTATTTGGACATTGAGCGATCAAGTGATCTATGCCACATCGATTACACATGAGTATCGGCATTGTAGACGTGCTGGCTTGATTGGTTTGCATTAGTGTGGCGTTCTCTTGTAGCCTAATAGGACACTCGGCTACACGATGTGGACCTCCACACTCAAAGCATTGAAGAGGTGGTCTCTTAGCAGTGTAATTGATATTTTTGCCTCTTGTCGCAAGAGCAGCTACTTGATATACAGGTTTGACTTGTCCCCAATAGTCCTCCATGTAGTATTGTGGACTTTCTTCAAGCACATCCATCCCATAGGCAATATTAGGATCTATGTCTTCCTCACAACCTTCCAAACAAGAAATAGATGACTCACAACCCACTTGATTCAACGAAGTGATTCTCGGATGTGGTGGTTGCGGTCCTAGCACTGGAGGTGGTAAGGGTGTTGTTTGAACAACATTTTGGGCCCTAGGGACCATGTGTTGTGATATTTGTTCAAGAGGTGGGGCTGGCATCAATGCAGGCACTCGATGTGTGTCTGTCCATGCTAAGGTTGGTCTATTGGCCATCGCGCGCTTAAATACTATGCAATCCTTAGCTTGATGACCATACCCCCCACAGGCATTGCAGTTCCCATTGAATTTTACTCTAAAAGTAGGGCATTCACTGATACTATGCGGTCCATAGCATACTGAGCACCATTGTTGCTCCCTTCTTGGATACATATGATTGTTCTGCGGAGCACGATTGTCTCTAAGATTCTCTTGAATAGCCTTGGTGAGATCTGCTAAAGTCATCTCAGATATCTTTGGCTCCTTAGCAATAGGCTTTAGGGTCATTGGCTGATGCCCCGATGCTTGGGAGCTAATAGATTTAGACTCAACAGATACTTTTTCTCCTTGAATCATTAAATTATCCTTCAATTGGATCGCATTGGTGGTCACTACTTCCCAAGTGGTGATGCCTCTAATGACTAAGCCATTGTAGATATCCTCATGTCGTAATCCCCTAATGAATCTATCAAGAAATTGGTTATTGTTGAAGCGCTCATTTGGATTACATCGAGAATTCAAATGCTTCAAGCGACTAATAAAGTCTCCCACTGACTCTCCTTCCTCTCGTTGGGATTTCTGGAGCTGAGAGGCTACACCCCAAAGTACTTCCTCTCGTATGTATTCTTTTAAGAACACTCTCCTAAGAGTAGGGTAAATCGTTTTTTCTTCCACCCTTAGGGTTCTATACAAAACCCTAGCCTTTCCACTTAAGGTTAGGCTTAAAGCATTGCTCTTATGTAGGTCATTGTGTTCTCCTAGAGAATCGCATATTTGTTCAAACACTTCGATATGCTTTCTCACATCCCCGTCTCCACTAAATTTTTTGTGTGAGCTTGGCTATTTGTACTGCCTTACTTCTAGGCTCTCTATCAGGCGCGTTACGCATATTCTCAGCAATAGATCGACCGATAGCTTGAGCAAATGTTGCCAAGTCACCTAAGTGAGCAGGCACCGTGGGTGGAGGTGCTCCAAAGACTACATGTGGAGTAGGTATTGGCATCGGGCTTGGCGCATAGGAAGCCCTTGGGTTCCACGTTGGGTACGATGTTTTGCCATGTGGTGGTCCAAAGTTCATATGTGTGGCCCTAGGCATAGCAGACGTCGGATGTGACATGCTAATGCTAGCCGGTATAGTCCCATGGAAATAAGAACTTGGGTGTTGTGGTTGTGGAGCATAGGTAGTTGAAACAATGGGAGGGGTAGGAACTACATGAGTGCGATGACCCATAGGTGCATACGATTGGTATACACTTGTAGGTACTGTTGCAGGCATTGAGCTACCATGTAGTGGTGCTTTACTAACAAATGAGGTCCATGGCGTATTTCTCGGCATGCCCATCATTGGGGTATGCATGATAGCCGTGGTGTCATCAAGGGAAAGATGAGCTAGACTTGGAAAGGTGAAGCTATCACTTGTGGGCTCAGATTGCATTGAGACCCATGGAGAAACAACATATGGAGGATACATCGGACTTACCGAGGGAGTCTCCATTTGCGATAAGGTTGGTTGTTTAGCCTTCTCTGTATCCAAGAATCTCATGAGACTCGTTGAAGGCATGTTGATCCCCTTGTTCTGTCTCTCTAACTCAATGACCCTATGGATGACCTCACAAACTCTTTGTTGTTGATCCTCCACACTAGTAGCGCCCATTGTGGATTGTAGGACCTCTAACCAACCCACGTGATAGGTGTGACATGTGTATAGGTCGGTCAGAGTTTCCATTTGTAGTTTGGACTCCCAGTTCTCATTTAAGAACACTCCATCTAGGATTGAGGTGCTAGGGGTGTCGTTTGAGCTAGATGCAATGTTGCTTTCTAGGGGTTGGCCCTTAGCGGTTGCTAAGTCAGGAGCACTCGATTGCTCTCTTAGCAAGGATATTGACATAGGGGCTTTCGCTTTTAACTCTTTTCGTTGCTCCGCCTTACGTAAGCTCTCGATTTCCTTTTCCCTCGCTGCAAGGATATATCGCTCAACCTCTTGCACTTCGGCAAGGCTTCTACCATCGAGTAATATGACCTCGGATGGAAATAACTCTGAAGAGTCAGGAGGTGCAGTGAATGAAGTATTCACGTGCACATTCTCTAACGGTATAGGGTCTACGTTGGTCAGGAATGGAGAATTTACTTCCCCATCCCCCTCATTTATATCATTAGCTCCATGTTCGGAGCGAGTGGCACTACTAAAGGTTTCCTTCAGGCGGCTAAGCACGCTCGGCCCGGACCGCGGGCCCATGGCATGCATGTCTTGGCTTGAGCTATCGGGATTAGGCATTGGGAAACCCTCCATGACGTCATAGTCAGAGGAAGAGTCACTAGCTGCTATGTTCGGGTCTTGGTTTGTACTACCTTGGGTCCCCGCCGAGGGTCCGGAACCTAAAGTAGGTATATATTGAGAACTCGCGTAAGTCGAAATTCTCTCTAGTTGCTCCATCTCTAGGACACGACCAGAGCGTAGATGCATGTTTCTTTGGCACCCTACAAGTGTCGGTGAATAACCTCGAATGTTAACCGCTTACCTTTTTTAAGCGTCCGTTTTCACTCGTGTTTTTTACGTTTTTAATGTTTTTTAATGATCGATTTTTTTTACTACAGTGTGTGACAGCTCGAAACGAGCATATCACTTAGAGGGTCGCTGTGAGATTTACAACACAATTTTCGAGCATCTGAAGTTCCGTTGGTCCTTAAAAAATCGATTTTTAGCTACGTATAAAGCTAAAATTTGTAATTTTAAAATGCGACTGAGTCCTATGCCTGAGCGTGAGCTTGGGCTTGGGTCTAGGAGATATTCCCGATCTCGGTCCTATCTTTAAATTTACTCATTTTTTTAATTTTTAATTTTTAATTTAAAAAAGAAAAAAGAAAAAAAAGGATAAGGTCGCCGTGGCCTGTACGAGAGCACACACACACACACACTCTATCTACCTACTTCTAACTAATACACCTACTGTAACACACTAACACACTCTATTAGCTCTCACAAATCTACTTCCTACTTACTGTACATTACATTACACACAAAACTAACAACCTTAATACACAGAGAATAAACAAAGTACCTTTGAAAACTCCATTAACAAAGAAAACTAACAACCTTAATACACAGAGAATAAACACAGTACCTTTGAAAACTCAATTAACAAAAAAAATACACACTATAACACAAAATCCTTCTTCTCAAGACACACACCCTCCTTCCTTACCTTTCGTACAATTGAAATTGCACCACAAAAGAAGCACAGAGTGCCATTCAAGCTTAGTGTATGGCATTCCCCACCAACGGCGCCAAAAATGTGTGCGTATGTCGTACGTGTCAATGCAAGGAACTTGCCGATACACCGCGTGCGAGCCACAAATGGCTCCAAGCACACAACAAGCCTAAACTAGTAAGCGCAAAGATGACGATGGTGTGTCACTCACCGCTCTACGCTTGCTTCCTGGAGGATTCCTCGTCACGAAGAAGAGGGAGACTCCGCTACGCCGCGCTCAACCGCCTCGTTGTTGTCGTGCTGCCACAATGCTCGATCACACACACTCTCTCTCTCTCTCTCTCTCACGCATACACACACACACACACACACACACACACACACACACACAAGGAGATGAAGAAGAAGAAGATGGAGATAGAGCAAGAGCACTCTTCAATTGCACAAATGAGAGAATGAGTGATTTTTAGGTTTAGTTGACTTTTATATGAGCTCGCCCCATTCACACTTGGGCGCCCATGCTTAGCCAACTAATCCCTATGTTCCAGTTAGAGTGCGCCTCTCATCGGTGATCACTCTTACCCTTTTCTTATTCGACCGACAAGCCCTGTACCTGACTCTATAAGTAAATAATAGAACGTCCGTCATAGGTGATAGGGTGTCCGTGAGCCGTGAGGGTTAACAATTTCTCATCAATTTAATGCATTTCTGGCTATTCGTGGGATAAAACACCAATGTACAGTGCCTTATACACCTCAACAAAATGGTGTTTCTGAGAGGAAAAATAGGTCACTGACAGAAATGGCACGATGTATGGTCAAAAGTCAAGCTTTTCTGTATCCTTTTTGGCTTGAGGCCATCATGTGTGCCACTTATGTACTTAACAGGTGTCCTACAAAAGCTTTGCAGTCTATTACTCCATATGAATCATGGCATGATAGAAAGCCTTCTATTGAGCACATGCGTGTTTTTGGCTGTTTGGCATATGCTTTGGTGCCACAAACACAGCGCAGAAATTGGATGATAAGCTGTCAAATGTATTTTTGTTGGTTATAGTGCTGAAAGCAAAGGTTACAGGTCATATCATCCGCAAACAAAGTGTATTCTGGTTTCACGGGATGTAGTGTTTGTGGAAGATTCTGTTCAGCCCTTGCTGTCATGTACTAGAGACAATAATGTAAGCTCACAAGATATTTATGACACTTTGTTGCCTCTTTTCACTGGTGGAAATACGAATGTAATTTTCAATGAGGCAAATGTACAGCCTATGGGGGTTTCTGAAAACGTTACAGATCAGCCTATTACTGATGCAGATGTACATGATGTACTTGATGAGGAAAGGGCTGAAAATGAGCAGGCTAGAGGTATGCCAAAATGGCTGGTGCACGCTTTACGTGACAGTAAATTGGATGCACCTTTGTCTAGTCATACTCGTTCAGGCTCTCGCCATGCATCTTATGCATCAGATTGTTATTCTTTGGCTGTGTCTAGCTTACATGATGTTGCGGAGCCTCTGTCTTTTGATGAAGCACAGAATTCAGAAAATTGGATGGCTACCATGCAATCAGAATATGATGCACTTATAGAAAATGACACATGGGCTTTATGTGATTTGCCTCCTGGAAAAAAGGCCAGTGCTATGAAGTGGGTTTACAAGTTGAAATGCAAGCCGGATGGTGAAATCGATCGCCTTAAGGCTCGACTTGTTGCAAAGGGTTATGCATAGCAAAAAGGCATAGATTATGAAGAGACTTTTTCTCCCACTTGTCGTATGACTACTGTGCATTTTCTATGTGCATTGGCAGCTCATTTTGGTTGGGATGTACATCAATCAGACATTGTTACTGCTTTCTTGAATGGTGACATATTTGAGGAAGTTTATGTAATGCAGCCTCGCGGTTTTGTAATTAAAGGACAAGAGGACTTTGTATGGGTTGAAGCAATCTCCTCGTGCTTGGTATGAGAAAGCTGACACTCATTTGGTTAAACGAGGCTTTCGTAACAGTTCAACAGAAAGCACATTGTATAATAAAGCGTGAGGGTGATGTACTTCTCATTGTGGTTCTTTATGTCAATGATTTGCTGATCACTAGAGCAAATGAAACACATATTGCTAAATTCAAGGCTGACTTGAATGCTACTTTCAAGATGAAAGATTTGGGGCTGTTGCATCATTACTTGGGTATATAGTTTAAGCAGTGTGATGGTGGTATTCCCTTGTGTCAGAAAAGTTACATAGAGACATTGCTATGTAAGTTTGGACTTGAGGATTGCAAACCTATTGCCACTCCCATGGAAACAGGTTTGAAGTTGAGTCTACATGATGTTGGCGATCTTGCTGATGTCACTCTTTACCAAACTGTTGTTGGCTGCCTCATTTATGTATGCAACACGAGGCCAGATATTCAGTTTGCAGTCTCACAGGTCAGCAGATTTATGCATAGCCCAGGGTCTAAGCATTGGTAGGCTATCAAGAGGATTTTTCACTACCTTAGTGGCACTTTACATCTTGGCTCGTTTTATCCCAAGGGGGGATTATTGCCGCCAGACTTACATGCTTTTTCGGACTCAGATTGGGCTGGTTGTTTTGACACGCGAGTGTCCACAAGTGGTTTTTGTTTCATGCTTGGCAGTTCACGTATATCATGGTTGAGCAAGAAGCAACCTACTGTGGCCACTTCGAGTTGTGAGGCTGAGTACAGGGCAGTCTTCACAGCTACAATTGCGTGTGTATGGCTCAGACGCCTTATGGATGATTTGGGTGTTGGACAGGAAACTGCCAACACTATCTGCACTGATAGTCAGAGCACATTGGCAGTTGCGAGGAACCCAGTTTTTCATGCTTGCACAAAGCACATTGAAGTGCATTACCACTATGTCAGGGAGAGGCTCTCAACATGAGAGATCAGCTTGGCTTATGTGCCAATACAGGACAACCTTGTAGATCTTTTCACAAAGGCATTGTCTCGTGAAAAGTTGAAGCTTTACGCAAAGCTTTGGGCTTACTCCCCTTTGTGGACTGTTCATGTCCTTAGGGCATGGCACTTCCCTTTACTCATGTGCCAGCTCTCGTTCACCGCATCACTCTAGGGGGGATTTGTTACCATATACATGTGGTAGTGATGTGTGTGAACACACTAGGACGGCCGGGGCATTTTTTCCCTCTTTAGGAGGTTTTTCCCCCCGAGCATTGTATATACGCCCATCACTCTAGGGCTATCCATCTTTCCATTGCATACTAAGTAACACACTCTCTATTGTGTGCCTTGAGCTTCTTTCGTCTTCTCCAGGCTGTGTGCGTTTCTCTGCAACCCTAATTCCAATAGGGCCAAAAATGCAAAGCAACAAAGAGGCAAAGGAGGCATAGCATGTATGACCAAAAAGGGTTTGAAAGATGTTTTCATTGTCAAAGAAGATAAGTATAAACGCTACTTATGGCTGAAAATCAGCCCACAAAATGGTCAAGTCATGTTTGCGGCTGGTTGCTACATTCCTTACTATGACTCCAACTTTTATGCTCGATTGGATATGGATAGAGATCAACCCTTTGTTGAACTAGAGGAAGAGATTGCTCATCACAAGGATCAAGGTGAAGTCATTGTTTTTGGAGACATGAATGCTGGCAAAAATACGTTACGATAGGACACACAACAAGTCGACATGCCGCATGTCTCAAGAAGAATGGATGACTCATTCATGTATAATCAAAGTTCTAATGATGCAAAAGAACTGGATCACTATGTGCAATAGTACCGGAATGCTCATTGCAAATGGTGTATCTCTATGGCAAGGCACCAATGACTTTACATGTAGAAAACACAATGGTGATAACGTGATTGACTATATGTTATTCTCGGAAGCCACTCTAGAATGCATACAAAGCTTTACACTTGGTGAATGGAATCCAGAATCGGATCATAGGATGTTATGTATTGACCTCAAGTGTGGTAAACGGCCCGATCATGTAGCCTCCAATCATGATGTGAATCATTTGTACCTACGTCTAGACTTCAAACGAGCACTTATATATGCTAATATGGTGGACCAAATGTTAAGCATGATAGAGCATCAAGAGAGCCCAACATTAGAATCCAAGTGGAAAGTTTTCAGAGAAGTAATTTACTCTTGTGCGAAGGAATGCTCTTTGGTGAAACACATGTCTTGCAAAAGGTCTAACAAGGGTAGCACCAAGAAGGAATGGTTTCACATGGAATGTAGTCAAGCCCGAAAACACTTGCTAAGATTGGATGCAATCAAAGACAAAGAAGTTTACTTGGAATGTTCACACACATACAAAGCACTTGTTCAAAAGAAGAGGAGAAGGTGGGAAGTCAAAAAGCAACTTCTTTTAGGGTAAGAAAAAGCACATGCATGTGGCAAGTTTTGGCAAAATTTAAAAGGCAAGCGGGTTGAGAGCTTTGGTGACTTGACTCTTGAGGATATGTATATGCATTGCAAGAACTTCTATGAGCATCCCAATGTTGATAAGATGGAGTGTTGTAGCTCCCTTCCAGTTATGTCTCCCTTCTTTACCATTGAAGATGTATGTCGCGCGCTTGAGCAATTTGCTACTCGCAAGGCAGGGGACCTTCAAGGTGTCAAGGCTGAAATGATTAAATGGACAAGCAAGAAAACATGATATTGGATATACGATATGTTTAACCTTGCACTTCAGCATGGCATGCCTCATGATTGGAGTGAAAATTGTATCAAACCTTTGCACAAAAGAGGAGATGTAAACAATGTGAACAACTATCGCACTATAATGGTTGGTTCTTTGATGGCAAAGTTATTTGGATGTATCATGGAGACGAAGATAAGTGAATGGGCTGAAAAGAATGGCAAACGTGCGCTTGGCCAGGCAGGTTTTTGAAAGCATCATAGCACTATTGATCACCTTGTCACTCTTTGAGTTCTTATGGAAGTGTCTCGATTGAAAGGAAAACAGTTGTATTGTTGCTTTGTGGATTTCAAGAAAGCTTTTGACATGGTACCGCGAGAAAATCTTTGGAGACGTATGCAAAGCCTTCAAGTGCCGAGAGAATTTATGCATGCAGTCTTTCACATCTACCAAAAAGTGATATGTCGATTACGTATGGGAGATGGAATTTCAGAATTATTTGCAAGCACCATTGGTGTCAAACAAGGATGCCCACTTTCCCCAACTCTCTTTGGGCTACTCATTGATGAATTGGAATGCATGGTTCTTGATTTTATGCAACAAGAAGGCATAGAAGAGGTTAAGATTGGAACTGCGGTGATCATGCTTTTGCTTTATGCCGATGATGTAGTGCTCTTGGCACATACCTTAGAAGATGCACAAAAGCTTATGAGTGTCTTGGAACGCTTTTGCCTACATAGCGGGCTGATTGTGAATGGATCCAAAACCAAGGTTATGCTTGTAAAAATCCTCAATGACAAAAATCCATGCATTGTATACAACAATGAGCAACTTGAAGTGGTAGATCACTTCAAGTACCTTGGCCTTGGGGTTCCATCCAATCATAAATGGAAGGATTGTGCAATGCGTCGCTTGGAAGCTGGAAAGAAGGCTTATTATGCATTTGAGAACATGTGTAATGCTGGAGAGATCAAGTGTCAGGCTCTCAAAAAGTACCTCTTTGACACATTGGTGACACCGGTGCTTCTTTATGGAGTGGAGGTGTGGGGTGGAAGCATCGGGAAGTCTACTTGGAAAGAATTTGAGAATGTCCAAAAGGGTTTTCTCACCAACTTTCTCCAAGTCAAGACATAAACACCCTACATGCTCTTACTTCTTGAGTCCGGATCGCTTCCCATTGAGGTCTTGGGCATGCAAAGGGTTGTGGAGTACATGCTTAAGACACAACGTAGCCCTTTGCATTGACTTCCTAGAATCGCATATGAAGCAAGTCAAAACGTCCAAAAGACATGCAAGAGCAAAATACTAAGTTCGGGGTGGATGCTTGACATCAAGAAATGGTTTGGAAGATGGGATGCATGTCACTTGGTCAAGGATGCGTCGATCGACTCCCAAGTTAATGAGGCCTTCTTACAATGCCAATGTATCACGGCTTGGGAGAAATTCGGAGGTTCTCGCTTCAGCCATTACACCACACACGTTGCCCCAAACTACAAATCTCTCTTCTTCTACGAGCGAGGTAACTGAACCCCATACCTACATCCTTGAGCCCATCCCGTTGAGTGCCATCTGCACCATTGCCTCCATTCGTCTTAGCTCCCATTCTCTACGCTGCAAAACGGGACGTTGGGGCACTGGCGAGGAGTCTCATTGACTTTGCACCTTATGCCCTCGTCAAGTGCGAGAGAGTGAGTACCACACACTACTTGAGTGCTCAGCTTTTGACCACATTAGGTCCTCTTTTCCCCATATATTCAGCTATGAGCTCTCCCTATATACCTTCCTCTCCCAACCACGATGTGGACTCTCTATTGTGACGCTCATTTCAGGAATTTTTGAGCATCGAGAGTCACTTATGACCTCCACTCACACCACGTGACATGTTCATTTGGTCCCATAGGTCATATTTGACCTCCGAGGACGATAATAGAACTATCTATCTCTCTCTCTCTCTCTCTCTCTCATCATCATCAAACTGCTCCCCGCCATTGTCACACAAAATGGAGTTAAAATTTTTTATAGCATGAGGGCCCAAAAGGTGCCATAAGTTCTATTAAACTTAGGATTGCGGGGATGTACACACAACTTGGAGAAGATAAAGAAGCTCAAGGCACACAACAAAGAGTGTATTGCTTAGTGCACAAATAGAAAGATAAGTTAGCCGTAGAGTGATGGGCGTATATACAATGCACTAGGGGGAAACCTCCTACTGAGGGAAAAAGTGTCTGGACAGTCCAGAGTGTGTTTTTACAAAAAAACTACCACATATAAGGTAACAAATCCCCAATGATGTGGTGAAACAAGAGGTGGAACATAGTGTATAGGGAAGTGTCATGCCCTAAGGACATGATCAATCCACAAAGGGAAGCAAGCCCAAAGCTTTGCAGAAAGCTTCAAACTTGTCTCAAGGCAATGCCTTTGTGAACAAATCTACAAGGTTGTCCTATGTCGGCACATAAGCCAAGTTGATCTCTCTTGTTGAGAGTCTCTCCTTGACATAGTGATAATGCACCTCAATGTGCTTTGTGCGAGCATGAAAAACTCGTTTCCTCACAACTGCCAATGCGCTTTGAATCTGAATGTAGATGATGTTGGTAGTGTTTTGTCCAACACCCAAATGTTTGAGCCAAACACACTCAATCGTAGCTGTGAAGATTGTTGTATACTCAGCTTCACAACTAGAAGTGGCCACACTAGGTTGCTTCTTGCTCAACCATGATATGCATGAGCTACCGAGCGTGAAACAAAAACCACTTGTGGATACTCATGTGTCATAACAACCAACCCAATCTGAATCCAAAAAAGCATGCAAACCTAGCAGTAATGATCCCCCCTTGGGCAGTCTGCCAATGCTTCAACTCTAGGCTATGCATAAATCTACTGACATGTGAGACTGCAATTGAATATTCAGCCTCGTATTACATACATAAATAAGGCATCCAACAACAACCTAATAAAGAGTGATATTAGCAAGATCTACAGTATCATGAAGACTCAATTTCAAACCTATCTCCATTGGAGTAGCAATAGGTTTGCAGTCCTCAAGTCCAAACTTACATAGTAATGTTTCTAAGAATCTTGTTTGACACAAAGCAATACCTCCATCACACTAAGTAAACTGTAATGATGCAAAAGCCCCAAGTCTTTCATCTTGAAAGTTACATTCAATTCAACCTTGAATTCAGCAGTGTGTCTCATTCGGACCAGTATAATCGACAAATTGTCTACAATTAAAACATCAATGAGAAATATATCACCCTCACATTTGACATACAAAGTGCTTTCGGTTGGACTATTACAAAAGCCTTGTTTAACCAAACGAGTGTCAGGTTTCTCATACCAAACACGAGGAGACTGATTCAATCCCACATAAGCTTTCTTACATTTGCACACTTTCTTTTCTTGTCCTTCTTGACAAAATCGTGAGGCTGTGTTACATATACTTCCTCAAATATATCATCATTCAAGAAAATAGAAACAATATTTTATCAATATACATTCCATCCAAAGTAAGCTACCAATGCACATAGAAAACAAACAATGGTCATACGACAAGTGGGAGCAAAAGTCTCTTCATAGTCAATGCCTTCCTGTTGTGCATAACCTTTTGCAACAAGTCTAGCCTTGTAGTAATCAATCAATCTCACCATTCTGCTTATGTTTCAACTTGTGAACCCACTTTGTACAAATGACATTTTTGCTAAGAGGCAAATCACATAAAGTCCATGTTTCATTCTCTATAAGTGCATCGTATTCTGATTGCATTGTAGCCATACAAAAGAAAGAGGTTCCTCTTCATCATTAAACTAGAAATAGCAAAAGCATAACAACCTGCCACATATAATGCATGGCAAGAACATGTACGAGCATGATTAAACATAGGTGCGTCCAATCTTTTGTCACGCAAAGTATACACCAACCATTTGGTATACACCTAGCCTCTTCATTTTGGACCCTTTCTGCATCAAGTACATCATGTCCATAAGCATCAGTAATAAGTTGATCTGTAACATTTTTTAAAACCCGTGTAGGTTGTACATTTGCCTCATTGGAGCTTACATTCAAGTTTCCACCTTAAAAAATAGGCAACAAAGTGTCATAAATGTCCTCTGAGATTACATTACTATCTCTAATACATGTTCACAAAGGATGAATAGAATCTTCCAGAGATACAATATCTCGTGAAACCAAGATACATTTGGTTTGTAGATGGTATAACATGTCACCTTTGCTTTTAGAAATGTAACCAACAAAAGTGCATTTGATAGCCTTATCATCTAAATTTTTGTGCTGTATTTGTGGCACAAAACATAAACAACCAAAAATGCACAAGCGATCAATAGATGGCTTCTTATCATGCCATGCTTCATAAGGAGTCATAAATTGCAAAGCTTTGGTAGGACACCTATTAAGTACACACATGATAGCCTCAAGCCAAAATGAATTTGGCAAACCTCGACTCTTGGCCATACATCGTACCATCTCCATAAGCGACCTTGTTTTTTCCAGCAAGACCGTTTTTTTGAGGTGTATACGGCATTGGACATTGGTGTTTTATCCCACAATTAACCAAGAATGCATTAAATTTACAAGACATATATTCCCTCCCTCGATTTGAATGGAGGGTGCCCATTGTACGTTTAGATATATTTTTCATCATACGAGAAAGAAGTAGTGTCCTCTCATACCATTACTCATAGAGCTTAGCATAACATAGTAGCATAGTAATGGAGATGAAGAAGATGGAAAGCATAGCACTGAAGCATGGCTCTTGGTTGGATTTGCCTTCCATAGCCAAGAGTGTTGGTGTAGGCTCTCAACTTCTCAAGCTTGGAGAAGGAGATAAAGTGCTTTCACTTTCACAAAGTGAGAATGAGAGTAGGTGAGTGTGTGTAAGAGAGAGTATACCCCCAAGCAAACCCCGAACTTGCCTTGGTCGACCCCTCCTTGTAGCTCATGATTGAATTTGATTGGACCCCTGTGAGCCTAGCCAATCACATGCTTAGTGCATATCAAGAAACAAGGGTAGCATTTGGACAAGTGTCCTCCTTACCCCTTTGAGAGAGAGGACTTGACAATGCCTATATAATTATTTAATTAAACTAAATGCTCATTGGACCCCTTTAAAGCCTAGCCAATATGATTCAAGCACACCATGAGGGAAACATGAGGAGGAGCTTCATGTTGCCTCTTGTGGAAGGGGTGACCCTTGAGAGGGTGCAAGTGGTAGTCTCTCACCTCCCCTACTTGTAGAGCTCGCCCCCCTCATTGTAGGCCTTGGTTTGACTTCAAGCTTCTCAAGCACCTTGTCCCATAAGCATGACAAGCACTTCAAGCACCTTAGTCAGTAAGCACGTCAAGCACCTCAAGTTCAGCCCTAGCTTGCCTAAGGTCCTAGGTCTAAGTACTTTTAACACTAGCCTTTGGAGGTCTTTAATGAAGCTAACCCTAAGGTATTTTAAGCTCCATTAACTGGCATTGCTCTTTGCTAGACCATCTCCCATTTGGACCCATTGCCATTGGTCCCGTACTGAGATAAATCTAAAAGCACATGTCTCTATTCTAACTCTTGTTCCCGTTTATTCTCCCACATTAAATGATCAGTTTAATATGAAAAAATCATTTGGGTTAGTTAGATATTAGATTTTATGACAATTCATCAGTTCATTAGTTTTTGTGAGACCGAGGGAAGATAGACATGCTCATAACCACCCAACCTGTCTATATATAGGCCCCTGGCCCTCTGGCTCGTAGCTACATATAGCCCCTGTACCGCATGTGTATCTGGAGTTGACCCTTGGTCTTGGCCCATCCTACCTTAGGCCTGACATTACTCCCCCCTTGGAGAAGCGTTTTTGTCCTCGAAAACAAGAGTGGTAATACACTAATGTTTTCCACAGTGGCATCCCTCATGGATCCAGTTGGTTGCTTGACTGGAACATGGTGCAATAGGAGGTTCAATGAAACCAAAAGTAACATCTTGATTTTCCACATTGTTGTCCATTTGCAACCATTTTGTTACCCAACATAGTGTGTAGACTCCATTTAGAACGCACATGAGCATGCTAAACGAGTTATTGCAACAAAGATGTACCCAAAAGGGTACCTCTTTTCACTTTCCATGAAAGTAACTGGCTGACGTAACTTATCAGCAAACTATAAGTCATTGACTTGTTCTCAATTTTCAGTAGTAAACAACCCCACCATAACTAGTGTTCAAGGTTAAGAACATAAATTATACATGAAGAGACTTAACCTAGTCGGAAACATGCTTTTAACTTATGGTAAGCAAACTCCAGCTAGAGCAATACATGCTTACTAATTGGATTACTTGGTGCTAACATATGCACTTTGCATATCCTTTAGCACAATATTACACTTAGTAATATGCATATCCCCTTGGATAACTGACAGTATTGAGGTGTTTTTCCCCATGGTTTACAGACAGCCTTCCCAGATGACTGGTAAACGGGAATCACAATATTGTACAACATTGTTGAGGAATCAACAATGTCCTGAATAACCATCTTGGTTAACTTGAAAGATCCTCAAGCACCCAAACCAAGCCATGACCTCTATTGGTGATTGGTAAACCCAAAAGTAATCTCAGAGAAATACTTCACATAGAGACCAAAATGCTTCATAAGCAACTAATGTGATGAATATGCATGCCGCTGCAAATCAGCCTTTGCTAAACACTAGGCCCATAGCACCTAGTGTGCATGCATTTAGCAAAAAACAGATCCGACCTGTATATCCATGATCATCCTTGCCAATACTTATGGCGAATGTGATGCTCCTAGTAGACATTAAAGAGGTGTGTAAATAGTTTTGAAAAGAAACTAAATACTTTCTACTCAATCATTTGCAAGCCTTCCTAAAACGTTTGAACCATAATAGAAGGTGAAATATTACTCACTTCTAGGTACAAATAATGAAACTTTTTCATTAACAACTCATAGCCTTGCTATATGCATAAACAATCATTCGTTAATGTTGTTTAGCAGCACTTGTATGTTTAACAAGTCATTCTGAGTATCCGATAATTTTTGGCCACTAAAATTGTTCATGATACAACGTGCTGAAAACCATCTAGAAGACATATTTGACCAGCACCTAAGGATTGTGTCGTGACACATAATTGAAACAGTGGGCGCCAATGTCAGTCCCAGAGACTCATATTCTTCACATGTGGAATATGTCTAATGTAAGGGTGTCTAAAAAAAGAACATCCTTCAAGTACGAGATGTACTTGTGCGTGGAGGTAGCTGCAAACATTTTGCGACGAGAGTGAGAGGGACCCTCATTAGCCTTGCTCCACACTAGCTAAACCGAACTCCTTGAGTTCGTAGATCATGTTGCATCCCATGTGATAACATGTGCCAAATAAACCCGACAAGTGGGTCTATAACTACATAATGCATAAACCTATGTTGGACACTACAACCCAAATTTCTTGGCTCTTATCTGAGCTTGTCATCTTGCCGAAGAGCAAAAATGGATGAAAATATAGAAGTTTATGCATCCTACTTGGAAAAAGAAACAAAAACATATAAATAAAACCAAATCAGATGTGTACCTGGAGGTTGAACATAGTGTTCACTTATTTGTAGTAAAAGGAATCTGCCCAAATTTCCCACCTGCAAAGGTCTAGGAACACTAATTGAAATGCAAGTAGTATTGCATATGTAACCTTGGGTGTTGCCTTTGCAAGCATGACCCCTTGGTTAAAATCAACATTGTCAAACCCCTTGGTTAAATTTTGCAGGAAAACTGCTCAACGAGCAGCCGACCCTTGGCCTAGGTCCGTGACCCCCCTTGGGTTTGCTCGTGGAATTACATTGCTTGCCTAGGAGTCCGATCCTAGCATTGCTGTGACCAACGTCTTGAAATAGTAATTAATGGTCGGCCTTACCGAGTACCTCGACTTTACAAATCATAGGCCTTTCCTGACTTGAGCTCATATTTGCTTTTCATTATCTAGGTTGCTGGCAATCCAACAAATGAGACATGCTTTTGAGTGGTCTTGCATCCCTAGAGCTTTAGTCCTAAAAAGCCTTGCTGTTGCATAGAGTTGTAGACAGAAACTACAAATATTATGAAAGCAATAACACAACATTGGTCATAACAAGCCTTTCTCATTAGCACCTTTGTATGGAGCCGTGCTCCTTGCAATACTAGTCATAGCCTGACTGACCATTACTGCTAGGCAACTTTGCCGCTCTACATAAACTATGAGGGTAATCACCTGAGAAAAAACCAAATTTAAAGAGGTTACCTTGTTTCCGTTTTTGTAGAAAACTTTCAAGCTCAGTTAGAATATGGTGTACTTGAAGCCGTGCTTCTCCAATCATGTGTTGAACTTGGGATTATTGAAGTTGATCGAGCCTTGAGTTACAAAAGCTTTCCGCATTGAAGCTTGAAGCTAATCTTTGTACCCCACTACCTGCATGTCATGCGGTGCATAGCCTCCTTTGATGCACTGTGCAGCCATGCATGCCTTGCCCTCACCTTCAAAATAATTGACTTCGCTTATGGGTCTATGGTTGCAAGCCCTTGCTGCCTGCGAACTCCAAAGGAATACGTGTTTGGTTGCATGTCGTGCATGAGAGTTGCATGTGGCCTGTGCTTGAAGCGTTACAGGGTCGAAATGTGCCCGTCAACCGCACACCGTGGGCCAAAGCCCTTAGTTGGGTAGGGCTATTTTTTTAATAAAAAAATACACCCTCGTTTTTGGTTGCAACAGCAATGACCGACTGCGCCAGTGATGAAGGGAGATCCCCACATGGTTGTGCTGCTCCAAACTGAGCGCGTCTTCAACGGAATTTCCTCCTTAGGCCATTGCGCTCCCAATGAGCCCAGCTATGGCAATTTTCCTGCAGGTTGACCTCGCCTCGCTTCCCCCTCCTAGGGTGCTTGCACACGGTCCTCAACCCTCGACCTTTGACCTCGTCTGCTAAGCGGCCATGCTCGCGCAGTCGAGCTACGGCTTCCTCTTCTCCCCCATGCAAGGCATGCAAAAGCCCCCCAATCTTGAGGACCACGCCCTCCATGACAAGAGAGATGGAGAGAGAGAGAGAGTGAGCGAGAGAGTAAGAGATGCAACAAGCCATGCAAGGCCCCCTTTCTCCATAGCTCTCCCCCCTGAGCTTTGATACTAGTGTGAGACCGAGGGAAGATAGACATGCTCATAACCACCCAAACTGCCTATATATAGGCCCCTAGCCCAATCGATCTTAGCTACATATAGCACTTGTACCACATGTGTATCCGAAGTTGACCCTTGGCCTTGGCCCATCCTACCTTAGGCCTGACAATTCTGGTGATGTAACTGTAGCATCTAGCATTTTGTGCCACGGACTGTATACGCTCACTTTGTATAATAAGTGTGGGTAGAATTTTGCAAATGCAATTGTGGATTCAAAGGCTGTTTCAGATGCCAAACTTTGGCATGCATGTTTTGGGTGTCTAAATTTTGTTAGTTTGCTGCATTTGCAGAAATTTGATATGGTTGCTTCTTTTCTGCCTCTTGAAGTACCTTCTAAGCATGTTTGTGAAGGTTGTATTCTGGGTAAGATGCTGCATTTAAAGTTTCCAAAGGATCGTTCTCTAGGGCTACATGCAGTTTACAGATTTTGCATAGTGATGTTTGTGGGCCTATGCAAATTTCACTCTTGGATAATTACCTGTACTTTGTGACTTTCATTGATGACTACTCCATGTATGCATGGGTGTATCCACTTGAAGCCAAGTCCAAAGCGCTCATGCGTTTCAAGGAATTTCTTGTTTTCTTCTTCCTCTTCCCTACCCTCATTCCCTGCTAGCTCTCTCCACCTTCGAAGGTGTTTGGGGTCTTGGGAATGAGGCCGGGGACAAGTTAATCCTTTCATTAGATTAAGTTACAGGCATAGTTGTGGAGCATGAAGCTCTCTATCTTGATTGCACCCTCAAGGTCTCAAGGAACACAAAGCTTGTATTGTACCAAGTCTCTCTTTATGGGAGAATCTATAATACAAAAGTCTTTTGGAGGGGGGACCGGCTCCACATAAATCCAGTCCTCAACTGTTGTCAAGTTCTATAATTCTCTCTCTTGCAAAGTATTGTTCATGCCAAGCTAATTAAGTATAATGGTTATGTTGCTACCTCTAATCAAGTTCTCTCTCTATTTTCTCAAAGTATTCTCATAAAAATGCTCACTACAGTTCTCTAAATTCCGCTATTTTCAATGTTCATAGTCCAATTCCTTTACATGAATTGTACATCTATCCTTCACATACTTGGTCTTGTTGTCAAATTGCTTATACAACCTATGACAACAATTACATCACCAAAACTGAGATCATGAATTGTACATCTATCCTCCACAAATTTGACAACAAGACCAAGTCTTGCAAGTGCAAATACAGACAAAAGGTTCAATTTTATTATTGGTACATCAAGTGCATCAATATGTGTGAAAGAGCTACCATTTTCTGAACTTAACACAATTTGACCAACTTCCTTGACCGGATAAGAGGCGTTGTTGGCACAAGTGACTATATTCCCATGAGAGACAGCCTTGAGAGAGTGCAAACAAATCACGATGCAAAGTAACGTGCTTTGTAGCACTGCTATCAACGTACCAAACATGTGACTTTGTAGCAACTGACATACATGGACTGAAGGGTCATGATTACACTCTACACTAATTGCCCATTCTCTACATCAATATCACAATCTCCATTTCTAGAAGATTCTACAATAGCTGCACTAGTGGAAGATATAGCCTCTTTCTTCTTGGATTCTTTTGCATTTAACTTAGGATATTGTTTTATCAAGTGATCATTTTTTTTTCCGAGATTTATCAAGTGATCATAAGCCTTATGAAAGTGGAAATACATCTTCTTCTTGACTTTTTCTCTAATAGAAGTAGTAGACATAGGTGATATATTACTCACAAAAGGGCCACAAGAAGTGGTTGCATTGCTATCACCACCTTCTCTTTGAGGAGAGACAAATGTATAGCGTGAGTTTGATAGGAGGGGTTTTAAAATGCAAAAAATTTAGGCAATTTAACAGAGATACATTGAAATAAGGGGTTTTTATATTCAATTTTGGAAAAATAAATTCTAAAATAAGGGGTCATTTTATTCATTTAGACATTTTAAAAGAGTTTTCCTTTTAATACCCTACGAGCGCACGTTATATAGGGTGGTACTGAATGGTGAACCCCTGGGGACTCATGTAATATCAATGTGCATAATACATAAAACTACATAGCTTGAGGGTCTCCTTGGGTCATAAGTCTCCAAGTGCTAGCAAAAGTCTAGCAATGCATCGAGAATAATCTGCACAAGTGAACTATAAAAAATAACTTCACCTGCAGAAATGAGTTGCTCATTGATGGTAAGAGTCTAGCGATGCATTGAGAACAATCTGCACAAGTGGAATATAAAAAATAAATTCACTTGCTCATTGACGTCCTTGATACCGGCAAGAAAAGTTTCCATGTCATCTTTCTCTTGCATAATCTTTGACTCAAGCTCTTTATGTAGCAATGCAATTTTTGCCTTATTGTGACTTGCATAAAGACCAGCCAAAGTATTCCAAGCCTGCTTTGCTAAATTTTTTGAGAAAATGTGAGGAATAATAGTGCTCTTCACAGATAATGCAATCAATGCATGAGCCTATGCATCTCTGCATCCCAATGAGGTCGCTCAATCGTAGGGAAAACAACTCTAGTAGTATTAGATCTGCTCCTACAACATCCTCAACAAAGCATGTATCCACAGAAGGTAGACATACATCAATGCCATGCACAACATTCCAGATGCCCTTAACACAAGAACAAGCATCATCATGACCACATTGGGTAGTTATCCCCATCCAATTTGTCCTCAATAGCAAACATCTTGAAAACATTTGTGTCATTGTCAGTTGTGGCGAGTGACTACACTTGATGTGAAAACTACTCCAAAAGAGGAAAAATGAAGTAGTACTAACATGTGTGATGTAGCAAAACCCAAAGGGGATTGTAAGGGACATGTTATGCATAAAATTACACTAACAAAAATTGTGTATAAAAGGAAAAATTGCCTACATAGTATTGCTTGTAGTGGAAACGGAGGCCGAAACGAGTTCAAATAAATTTTTTTGAGTACACCAAGCTCTACAAGCTTACCCCAACTATAGCTCAACTTGTTGATACTCACCAAAGCTCACCCAATTTGGAGAAAGTGAGTTTTGGGTGTTGGCAACACTAGTGACTATGCTCGGGAGAACACAACTTGCTTTGATACCAATTGTTGGAATTAGGGTTGCATCGATGCACACACAACTTGGAGAAGATGAATAAGCTCAAGGCACACAATAGAGAGTGTGTTGCTTAGTGCGCAAATATAGAGATAATTTATCCCTAGAGTGATGAGAGTATATACATCCACCAGGGAGAAAACCTCCTAGTGAGGAAAAAGTGCCCCAATGGTCCTAACTGTGTTTACATGCATCACTGCCATATATATGGTAACAAGGCCACCCCAAGGGCAAGGAGACTTTCCTAGTACAAGAAGTTGAAGTGGGCATCAAATTGGCACGACCACCATACAATTGTTGAGGCCTCATTTGGCATAAGATTTTCAAAGGGCAATGATTTGCATGAATAAATTGCAACAAAATATGAGTAGAGAAACTTTTGGTGATCAACGCAACGCGATCACTCTCTGATCAAGTTTTTTTCTCAATTTATTGAAGGTTTTGTTTTAAGTCTCTTCAATAGTTACTTGCATGAACAAATTGTGTTCTATCTAGTTTTCATAATCGCCAAAGTGAGTGTCAAAGTGTTACATTGATTTGACATGCCTGAAGAAGCCAAGTTCATCCCTTGCAAGTGCATCACAAACATCTATAATGATTCTTTGTAGTAGCAAGCATTGCACTATGGATTTAGATGTTCCAAACACCCATCACTTTGACTTTAAGTATGGCTCTCCTTCTACCAACTGTGTGAATCCTACATTGATGTCCACATGGTGGACGCCAAAAAAATTACGATTAATTCGATAGATTATGAGTTGGTCAAATTTAAATAATTTAAGGTTGTAGAAGGAAGAATGCACAAATGCATTAAAGCACTAATTAGCTACACTAAATGAGAAGGTTACTGAATCAATTGTTCACATCTATAGCCAATGACATGACAATTGCCAATAGTAGAAGAATATGTCTAAGGGCCCTGTAATTTTGTCGAGATTGTTTTGTTATTTCCTTTGGACCAGAAAGAAGTGGAAGAATTGTTTTAAGAGCATGAGGCCCTATTAGTTTTTACCTTGTTTCTATAGCAGCATCTTTGCTTGCTAGTCTTAGAGAAGATGTTGGAGAAGTTATTTGTCATGCATGGAACTTTGTGCATAAAATTCTTATAAAGAGAAGCATGCACATGGTTTTCAAGAGTTTTGTGTGTTTTTGTGATGCTTTTGCATGAGAAAGAAGAGATTTCAAAGAAGAAAAAAGATGACACTTCTTCAAAGAGAGGATTCGCATGATGAAAAGGCCGTTTTATCACAGCAAGTTGATGTTCATGATTGTATCTAACTTCATTGAAAGCGTTTATAAATCCCTATGGAGGGGACTTGAGGCCATTTCACCCCTCAATATTGTGTTGTCTCTCTTTCTCTCTCTCTCTTTGACTTTCTCCTTTAGGTTATATGATTATGCTATGGATCTCTTATTTTGATCATTTTGTGAGTGATGATTGCAGTTTATTTCATTCAAACTGCATTGTAGTCTCTCACTTGAAAGCAAGACCTACAAGTGGTGGATGATGTACAAATCCCATGATCATCCTAAAATATAATTGTACGCATGCACCAACTCTTGTCGATGACAAGAGAAAGTCTCAATCTGCCAACACCATTGAGCAGTCCAACATATCCAAGGGACCTCATAGATTTCTCTCTCTTAATAAGACTTTGAGAGATCCATGAAGAGAATCTTTGTTTCAATTGTCTATGAAGGAATCATGCAAAAAAGGACTTTCTAGAGGTGAGAGCACAAGGTGTGGGAAAGGAGCAAGCAGTGCACATGATGTAGCTTTTGTCTCTAGACTCTTTCTTTAAGTATGCCAATATGGAGGTTTCCCATACAAAGAGGGTCACAAATGTTGTTTAACTACAACCAACATCCTTTGGACCACATGATCTAGTGTGTATTTGGGTAAATGATGGTGCATCCCACAATTTTATCAACTACAAGTGAATTAAAAAATTAAGCTTCCATAGAGTCCCTAGCTCCCATCGTACAAGGTAGTGTTGATAAATGGTGATGACACCAAGGTGTGGGCTACTTAAGTCAAAGAAGTCATCCTTGAAGTGCAAGGCCACAATATGACATTAGATTTCCAAGTTATGAACATGGATAGAACATATGTGGTTCTAAGCCAAGTGTGGCTGCATGGATTGGGTCCTTCATTACACCTTAACTTATGAGTACAAGATTATCTGATGTTTGAAGCTAGTGGTTTGCACATGCTATTATTGGGAGAATAGAACATCCCTTCCTTAACGCTTATTTGTACATCTGAGCTTTCCTAGCTTGATTCTTTCTTGTTCCTTGATGTGCCATGTTTTATATACTTAAAATTTGGTAATAAAATGTCTCATGTAATTGAAGTTTTCTCAATGCCACATGCTTCTCTTTTATCTTCCTCTTCAGTCACTAAAACTCATATTTACAAAAGGATCCCTAATAAACATTTGAGTTACAAGCTTAACAGATTGTGTTAAAGGTATTCCTAATGGCTTCAAAACAAACATATTCAGTTTTTACATATAGTGCAAGGACACTTTAAAGAGAAGAAAACGCTAAAGGAAAAATAAAGGAGAAGAAAAACACAAATGCACCAACGTGAAGTCGGCCACCTCTTTATATGGACATGAAAAGTCTTTTGGCTCTCTATCTTCATAGGTCTTTTCATTTCCTAAACTCACCCTTCACTTACATACTTAAGATGTTTTGAAAGGCGAATTATGTTTTCCTATATTGGGGAGACATAATTGCCAAACTATACATCTATTGAAGATTTGGCACAAGTCACACAACAACTCCATGAGTTTCTTAGGGAATACAAAAATGTGTTCCCTAATGATTTACCTTTTGGTTTATCACTTGCAAGAGATGTGCAACATGGTATAGATGACGTGTCAAATAGTAAACCCATAAGCAAGCCAACTTATTGGCTTAGCTATAAAGAAGCAATGAAAGTAGAACAACAACTAGTTGACTATCTTATTACGGATTTTATTCAACGTAGCTCTTTACCATGGCTTCTTCTATTCTATTGATGAAGAAAAATGATGGTACTATGCACATTTGTGTAGATTACTATGGGTCATACTCAATTAGTAGTGCAAATAAAAATCCGCTACCAATGGTGGTGGATGAATGGTTCAACCAATTACATGAAGCACGCTATTTTACAAAAATAGATCTACGTTCAAGGTATCATTAAGTATGCATTATGGATAGTGTTTCAAAATCATGATCGGTCAAGTTCCTTATCATCTTCCTTGGTGGCATCCTTGTTCATAGTGCTATCGAAGATGAGTATTTAGAACATCTTTGAAAAGTGTTTGACTACTACATCAACACAAGCATTATGCCAAGGAAAGTATGTGATTTTTTAAAGATATAAGTGCACTACCTTGGTCATATCATTTCCACAAATGGTATAGCAATGGATACTTCCAAAGTGGATGCTATTCTAAATTGACCTCATCCTACTAATTTGGAAGAACGTCAAAATTTATTAGGATTGGGTGGTTTGCTGGGATAACTGTTGCTCAAGAGAGGATTAGGTAGGCACTGGCCTTGGATTGCGAGAGGAGTTAAGCCAAATAATTTAAAAGCACAAAATAGTGATTAGATTTGTAAGTAATTGTAGATAATCAAAGAGATATAGAGAGAAGATTAGGATAGAATTAAGAACCACAAACCATAGATTAATCCAACTCGAAGATACAATAAACCAATAAACCAATTGCTTAAAATTTTGTTGGCCTACACCTTGATAAGATCATTCAAGATGGATATAAAATTTCCAAACAAAAACCCTAATAGAAGATGGATTTTCCTTCTTTCTCTTTCAATTTCATGCCAAGGGTTTAGGAGATACCTGTTGGGGTATAAAGCCCAATGTGGTCGCCCAGGTAAGTGGGCGGGCCGCCAGGTATGTACACATATTCTTTTGTAAAAACATAATAAGAACTCACTATGCTCTACACATTACAGTAGAGCGAGTTCATCATATCGTCGTGCTCTTCTTCTTGCACTCTCTCTCGCGTCGCACTTCCGCTCGTACTCCTTCAACTGGTATCAGAGCTCAGATCGAGGCTCGGGGCAGCATTTGCAGGTAAGAGTCACCTGCTCAGATTGGAGTGAGATTTGACAGGCGAAGACATGGCCCCGAATCCTGTGGCCAAGCCCGAAGGGCTTGGTGTTCTCAGAATTTCATTCTGAGGTCATCTCGGCCACCGTTCTGCTTCGACAAAGCTCTGCGCATGCCATTTTCGACTATGTGGTCTTGGCGGGTGCAGATCCGACTCTGCAAATTTGGGGTTTCGGCCTACGATTGCAGGTGCTGAGGATATTGGCACTCCCAGAGTGCTGATTTGTGGCTGTCTACACATCGAAGGACGGCTCACAGTTCTTGGAGGCGTGTCACATACGACACGGGTGCATCTACACACAGACTATAGGCGACATCCACTAGTTCATCAGGTAGCTTGTGTTTGCTGCTCGATATTCCAGATTTCATCCTGACATTGCAGGTACTTCCACATGGGATGTATTGTCAGAGATGATGTATGTCTGTTGAGGGTTTGCAGGCTGTGAGTCACGTAGCAAACAACCGCCGCAGCGGTTACAACATATAGTGGGAAATTTGTGGATGTATGACTTTGTGGGAAGTCTATGTATTGTCAGATTTACTGCAGCCTTTGTTGAGGGTCGAGTGAGGTTTTATTGAGCTGGGGGATTCTCGAATGTTGAGATCCTTTCGGTGATACAGGTCTTGGAGCGATCCCTCGAGCACCCTTAGATAGGCAGCAAGGATGTATTGACTGTGAGTTAGACAATTGGGATTGCATCTTTGCTTTATTGCTATTGAGGCATTGTCGCAGTTTATGCTTACAGGACAGTGAGAGATAGTACAGGTGCAAGACAGGTTTACCCGCAGCTTACAATGTTAGAGAGACTGTGTTTTTTGAGCTGTTCTTGGTCTGTTTTTTGAGTACACCAGAGCCATTTTACAAAGGAGACTCTGCCAAAATTTCTGCAGAATCTGAAGCTTTCTTGGTTCATTTGACAGGTTGATATTGGTTCAAAGGTCAGTTTACAGGGGAAACTCTGCCGAATTTTTCCCAGAAAAGTAAACCACTGTAAAGCGTAGCTATGGCTGGATCTCAGGACACTGCTCTTTACAATATCAAGAAGCTGGATGGAACGAAGTTCCCATTGTGGAAGAAGCAGATTTGGCTCGTGTTGGTACAAAAGAAGCAGATAAAACCTATAAAGCTCAAAGGGATAAAACCAGAAGATATGGACGAAGATGAATCGAGCGAAATGGATGAATTGGCACTTTCCACCATTATGCTGACTTTGGCAGAAAGCGTTTACTTCAATGTAGCAGACGAGATGTCGGCTTATCAAGCATGGCTAAAGCTGAGTGATCTTTATGAGAAGCAGAGTGTAGCTTCACAGGTATACTGGCTTAAGAAGCTTGTTGACTTGAAGATGAAAGAAGGGACACCTATGTCCAATCATCTGAATGAATTCAACACAATCTATAGTCAGTTGTGAGCTCAAGGTGTCAAGTTTGATGAACCTGTTAGAGCTATGTTCCTGTTGATCACATTGCCGGAAAGTTGGGACACTTTTCGCACAGCTTTGAGTAATTCTGCACCTCCAGATGGTTTGAACATAGCAGGTGTAAAAGGAAGTCTGCTTACTGAAGAAACCAATAGAAAGACAATGGACAAAGGCAAAGGAACAACCTTAGTTGTCAGGGGAAGGACCAAAGAAAAGTACAAAGGTGGAAAGAGGAATCAGTCTCGTAGCAAGTCCCGCAGTGCTAAAGGCAAGAGTGACATAGAATGCTACCATTGTGGCAAGAAGGGTCGCATGAAAAGAGACTGCAGAGAATGGAAAGCAGAAAAAGGCAAAGAGAAAGCTGAAGACCATGGTGAGAAGAACAAGTCCTCAGTGAAGATTCAAGAAATAAATGTGACAAACACTATTGTAGAGGATGACAGTCTAGTGTCAGGAGACATCTACTTCTTGAAGAATACAATGGACTCAACTCTTCTTACAACATCTGATGGAAATGCACTGAGTGACTGGATTATAGACTCAGGGGCATCACTTCATGTGTCTCCAAACAAGGAATGGTTTACCTCTTATGTGACCACTAAAGATCATGTTCGGCTAGGCAATGGGCAAACATGTGAGATCTTAGGTGTTGGAGATGTTCAATTGAAGTTTCAGAATGGCTCTTCTTTCACGCTGAAAAATGTGAGACATGTCTCGCAATTACAAAGAGCTTGATCAACATAGGTTTACTTGATGATGCTGGCTACGTCACCACTTTTGGACAGAACATGTGGAAGATATCCAAGGGTTTTATGATAGTAGCACATGGAGTAAAGTCTGGAGGACTTTACATGATTTATGTATCAAATGTCTCTAAAAATGTAATCAATGTAACCGAGCAGTCGAACGTTTCTTTGTGGCATAGCCGGTTAGGACATATGTCCAAGAAGGGAATGGAAATCTTGTCTATTTGCCTGGATTTTCATTTAATGATGTTGAATTCTATGAACATTGTCTGTATGGTAAGCAAACACAACAGTCACATAAGCATAGAAGCAGTAGAAGAGATACACAACTGACACTTGTTCATAGTGATTTGTGTGGACCTATGCAACCTATCTCTAGGGGGAGCTTCTTACTTTATGACATTTATAGATGATTACTCGAGGAAAGTATGGGTTTACTTTCTCAAGCACAAAGATGAAGCGTTTACTATTTTCAAAACGTTTGTGACACTTGTGGAGAATCAGAGTGGCAAGAAGCTTAAATGCTTACGCACTGACAATGGTGGAGAGTATGTTTCAAAGGCCTTTCAGGACTTTTGTGAGTCAAAAGGTATAAAACGTGAACTTACTGCTCCTTACAATCCTCCTCAAAATGGTGTTGTTGAGAGGATGAATAGGACCATACAAGAGAAAGTCAGAAGTATGTTGTCTAATGCACAACTGCCAAATGGGTTTTGGGCTGAAGCTGTATCAACAACTGTTCATCTTATAAATAGATCTCCTAGCAAGGTTTTGCAGAAGGATTCAGTGCCAGAGATGGTATGGTCAGGCAAAATGCCCTCATACAAGCATCTCAGAGTCTTTGGCTGTGAGGCATATACTCACGTTCCAAAGGAATATAGGAACAAACTTGAGCCAAAGAGTAGAAAGTGCATCTTTCTAGGCTATGGTAATTCTAGTGACATGGGGTACAGACTTTGGGATCCCGAATCCAGAAAGGTTGTCCGCAGCAATGATGTTCACTTTAATGAATCCAAATATCACTCTAAACCAGAGAGGGTTGAGGAGATTAGAAGAGTTGTCTTCCAAGAAGATGGACCTGCACGTGCAAGACAAAATTTCAGGGCTCAAGAGGAGCAAGGGCAGGATAGAGTGGAACCACAGGTTGTGACTGAGCCTGAGCCACCTATTGTGCATAGATCTTGACGTGTCATGCGACCTCCTGATAGGTTTGTTCCATCTATGAACTATGTCATGTTGACTGATTGCAATGAGCCTTCATGTTACAAGGAAGAAGTGCAAATGAAGGACTCCGGGAATTGGCAATTGGCCATGCAATCAGAGATGACAGCTCTGCATAAAAACAAGACATGGAAGCTAGTTAAATTACCACAGGGAAAAAAGGCTCTACCTTGTAAATGGGTTTACAGGTATAAGATCACCGCTCATGATAGTCAGCCAAAGTACAAAGCAAGGCTTGTTGCCAAGGGCTTTAAGCAAGAACAAGGCATTGACTTTGATGAAGTCTTCTCTCCGGTGGTCAAGATGACTACATTGAGATGCTTTCTTGCATTGGTTGCCATATTAGATTTGGTATTGCACCAAATGGATGTCGAGACAGCGTTCTTGCATGGTGATTTAGATGTGGAAATTTACATGCAGCAACCAGAAGGGTTTGTTGAGAAAGGCAAGGAAGATTTGGTATGCCAGTTGTTAACGAGTCTTTATGGCTTAAAACAATCACCGAGGGCATGGTACCATAAGTTCCACAAGTTTATGCTTTCTCAAGGCTACAAACGTAGTGAGTTCGATCAATGTATATATACAAAGAAGGCTAAGGATGGCAGTTGGCTGATCCTTATTTTGTATGTGGATGACATGTTAATTGCTGGCAAGAACTTGGAAGAAATTTCAGCTTTGAAGTCAAAGATGGCAAAATCGTTTGACATGAAAGACATGGGTGAGGCAAGTCATATACTTGGTATGCGCATTGAGAGAGACAGATCAAAGAAGTTAATTTGGTTATCTCAAACAGAGTATATTGACAAGGTTTTGCAACGTTTCAATATGGAGAAGGGAAAGGCATTGAGTGTTCCATTGCCACCAAATGTGAAACTTAGCAAACAAGATTGTCCTGTGTCTGAGGAAGAACAGGCTGAAATGGATAAGATTCCATATGTGTCTGCAGTGGGTAGTTTGATGTATGCAATGATTGCTACTCGCCCAGACATTGCATTTGCAGTGGGAGTAGTAAGTCGATACATGTCAAACCCAGGCAAGAAACATTGGGAGGCAGTGAAAGGATTATTGAGATACCTGAAAGCTACAAAGAGTATGCGTATATGCTATGGGAGTCAGGAGCTAAGTGTAAAGGGTTTTACAGAATCAGATTATGCAGGTGACTTAGACAACCTAAGGTCTACGTCAGGGTATGTCTTTACATTGGCTGGTGGAGCAGTATCATGGCGTTCTAGATTACAAGATTGTGTTACTCAGTCTACTACAGAGGCTGAATATGTTGCAGCATCAGAGGCATGCAAAGAATCAATTTGGCTTAATCGACTAGTAACAGATTTGGGAATCAAAGAAGAGATGTCTGTGTTATCTTGTGATAGTCAGAGTGCTATACAATTGGCTCGCAACTTAGTTTATCACTCAAAGACAAAGCATGTGGATGTGAAGTATCATTTCATCAGGGAAATGCTCGAGGATAAGCAAATTCAGCTTGTCAAAGTTCACACCACAGAAAATCCTGCTGATCTACTTACAAAAGGACTTCCCTCATAGAGCTTTGCGCATTTTCGCAAGCAATTAGGTGTAGGGTAGTACATCACTTCTCTACATCTCTTGTATGTTAGCTTGTATAGTAGCTTCTCTCACACTTAAAGTACCACATTGGACTTTAAGTGGGAGGTTGTTGGGGTATAAAGCCCAATGTGGTCGCCCAGGTAAGTGGGCGGGCCGCCAGGTATGTACACATATTATGTTGTAAAAACCTAATAAGAACTCACTATGCTCTACACATTACAGTAGAGCGAGTTCACCATATCGTCGTGCTCTTCTTCTCGCACTCTCTCTCGCATCGCACTTTCGCTCGTACTCCTTCAATACCTGCATTGATGGAGTCTAACTTTTGAAGCCTCTGCACACTTGCTAATGGCAAGAGAGGTCCCTCTCTCCCACAAAAGCTTCTCCTTCTCCCCTTCTTCTCCAAGTCCGCACACACTTTAACAATGCCCAAATAACACTCATTTTCCCCTTTCTCCTCATTCCTTTTGCCAAAAATAGAAAAAAAGGTTCAAAAAGTGGGTTTATGTTTAGCTCACATGCAACTCCTCTAACACGGGCTAACCTCATGCTTCCATTGTTTTGCTCTCGAACACTTAGGGGGATATGAGCATTATTTGGGAAATAAAACCCCCATGGGAGAATAGCCATTGCAAAAGGGCCGTTGTTGGGCACTTGGTGGTATGAACCCAACGAAGACCAATACCAATAGGGCGCTGTAGATGGAGTTGGGGCACAATTTCCCACATGCCTACAATAGCACCCTCATGCAACATGAAGCACCACACACACAATTCACCATAACGGCCATGGGGGGAGCTTCATGGCGGCTATGGTGGACTATGGGGGGAGCTCCCTGAAGGGAGCTCTTCCCTTTGTGATGACAATAACTAGGGTTTGAAACTATATATATATATGTATATATATATGTATATATATATATATATATATATATATATATATATATATATATATATATATATATATATATATATATATACATACATACATACATACATACATATATATATATATGTGTGTGTCATATGAACCTAAGCAAATCATCGATTTATACAACATCATCTTTTCCATCAAGTACTCAAATGGAAAGATAGACTTGAAGAAGGTGCCACTAGGGAAAACATTCGTGTTCTATAGAGATTGGGATAGGGAGTTTCGTGCCATAAATGATCTCAAAAGGAGCTAAAATTGTGGTGTATCACCATTAGGTGCATGATGCTTTTTGGCCATCGAGGAGTGTTGATATGAGCATTGATACATATCGATTGTGAAGCCTGGGGCAATTTCTTTCTGGAAACATTCTATGAGCTTGTGGCGGCAAGAAGGAGTTGCAATTTTGTAGATTTGGAGGTAACCCTATCTCTCTTCTCTCCCCCCACACATACATGCACAAGTATATACACATTGTTGTATATTTCCTCAGATAATCACACATACTATCATACACACATGCGTGCGTGCATGCACACGCACACGCACACGCACACACACACAAATATGCATAAATATTAGGAAAAATGTTTTTTGTCTTATTTGGGAAAGGACTTCTAAAATCAATAGTTATGTATGTTAATTAGAATCTTTTATATTTAGCTTAATATTTGATTAATTGTTGTTGTTTAGTTTTGGCTCACTATTTTCAAATTGTAATTTAGTTTAATATTTGATTAATTGTTGCTCTTTATTTAGTTTTGGTTCACTATTTTCAAAATGTAAATTTTTTGTCGATTTCTTTAAATCAATTTATGTTTTATGCCAATTGAGTTTAAGTTTTTTGTTGATTTTGTTTGAATCAATGTAAAGTTAGGTTTAGGGTTTTGCATTTTAGAGCTAGCTTAAGGTTTACATTTTATGATTAGTTTTAGGGTTGGTTTAGAACCAATTTTATGGTTTGTTTAGGGTTAGTTTTAGAGTTACAAAAGGGCTCCTTAAGAATTAGTTTAAAGTTATTTATAGAGTTGCTTAGGGTTAATTTTGGGATAGTTTAAGATTTTGGTTTAATGTTTAGTTAGTTTAAGACTAATTTCAGTTAGGAGATTCAATTGAGCTCCTATGGACCACAAATGCTAAACCTTCAACACTCCAAAATAGCAAGATCATGCATGTTGAGCTCATATGGACCATAGATACCAAACGTTGATTTTGGTTGAATGTTTAGTTAGTTTAAGACTAATTTTAGTTAGGGGATTCAATTGAGCTCCTATGGACCACAAATGCTAAACCTTCAACACTCCAAAATAGCAAGATCATGCATGTTGAGCTCATATGGACCATAGATACCAAACGTTCAACACTTCAGGATAACAAGATCATGTATGTCTTCAAATGAGATGAGACAAGATTTGCTACCTCAATATAGGTTCAGAGACAAATACAACAATGGGATCTCGATGATGTTTGAAATAGACATAGAAAAAAAAACCTAGAGGAGCTATTCTATCAGACATTAGATGCTGAATAAACTGAAAGTGGACCCTCAACAACTCAACAATCTTCAAAAAGCATGAACAATGAGCAAGGATCTACTCAAAATAACATAGAACTAGATGAGACTGGGGATTTTATCCCTAAAGATTGGATCAATGGGGAAAATAACACTTCCTATTGGAACAAAATAAGTGGCAATAGGCTAGTAAAGGGCTAAGAGAGTCACAAGTAAACAACATTTCTTTCAAGACTTGGGACCATCAGGGCCACGACTTGCAATTCTTTGTCAACAAGAGTGAAAGTACATGGTAAAGCATGCTCTTCTATGTTAGACTTACACCACTATGTTGCTTCACAGGTCTAAGGCATACTTGTACGACTAGTATGTCTCCGAGCTGCCCACCCATAGTCTAGGTTGCTCCTGGTCCGCGGCCGCCTGAGTTTGGGGCCGGCCGCCCACCTTGTGCGGGCATCCACATATATATTTACATTTATCATTTATGTCGGGTCGTGGGGATTATTATCAAGACTTGCCCTACCTCCCTTGGGCACCTATTTATACGGCCAGGGGGGTACCCACTTCCACATCATTTGATGTACTGATAGGTCTTGTGGTTGATTGTAGTCATGGGGGGGGGGGGGCTGATCATCCCCTCCTCTTCACCATATCTTGTGTTTGTGTCTACTCTCTCTCTCTCTCTCTCTCTCTCTCTCTCTCTCTCTCTCTCTCTCTCTCTCTCTCTCTCTCTCTTTCCCTTCTCCTCTCTCACACTTATGCACATGTGCACTCTCACATGGTATAAATCGCAAATGTTGAGGGTGCTACATCTCTGCATCCGGTTCTCCTCCCAAGAAGAAGAAGATTAGATCAGCTAGCGTTTTTACACCAAGAGGGGGGCGACATTAGTACGAGGCCATTTTTCACGAGACACGACACGCAAAGACGTTGGATGGGGGAAAGAGGATCACACTTGGAACTCAAAATTTTTTCCTCTCTATAGCCTAGGATAATCACTGCACCCCAATCCACTAGAGTTCACCTTCGAAACTCGACAATTCTTCTACAAATATTGCACATAACCGTGCACACACAACATTTGCACGAACCTAGCCTGCTACCAACTGCCACACAACACAAACCACTCTCTCTTTCTCTATCACTCACACCACAGGTTTGGGGAGGCACACACTTCTCAAACCGGCACCACACAGTAAGGATAGAGCAAAGACGAGAAGGGGGAATAGGGGACAAAGATGACACCAAATTCGGCTATGGCTTCCTTCAATTAATGACAGAAAAAACTATTGCAACTCCCATAATTCCTTGCTATCACACGGCTTGGTTGCCACCCATACAACAAGCAACCAAGGACAAAATTGCAACTATGGCTTCACCCTTCATATGACTCCCCTTGCTGAGAGCACAACCAAAAATCCTTATGGCAGCACCCTCACTCTTTCCCTTGTTCCACCTTGAGAGCTGGGGAGCTTGCCTCCTTCAAGCCGAGATCTACCTTTGAGAAAAAAAATTGTTCTTCTCCTTCTTCCACTCCCCAAGCACCCTCCAAAGTTTCCAGAAACGTGCTCTTCTTCCTTCTCTACCGCTCTCCAAGAGCTCCCCCCAAAAAACTGTCCTAAACCCTCCAAAAAATCCCAAAAAAAGGGTCCCCTGGGCGTGTGTGTCCTCTCCCAATTTAGCACCACACCTTCTATTCTCAAACTCCTCTCCTCCCTTGCATGTCCGTGAGGCCAGTCCCCTATTTTTTGGCCCTCCTACTTGCTCTCCAAGCCATGGTAGGCATTCTCCCTAATGTGGGGAACAGACAGCGTCGTCGCTGCTCCCACAAAAGCTCTCCCTTCAAAAAAGGCTGGCACGTGGACAACCCCAAAACGATGCCCATGTCATCTGTTAGAGTTGCCAGCGGGCGTCACCCCCAACCACCTACGGCCACCCATTGTGCCAAAACTGCCGATGTCATCGCCCCTTGTGCTAATGCGTGGGCAGGTTCACCACCCACTACGCCCACTGGCGCATCTACCATAGCCACAAGCCAAGGGGAGCTCTCACTTGCCTTCACTCTATCTCAATGGGCTCCCGCCCTTGGCTCTTATACCGCACCGACTCGCCCTGCCTCTGTGCATGGAGGATATCCCCGGCCACGTGGCGGCCGCTAGTCAGCCTCCCTCCAAATGCTTCAAAAAAGTCAAGCCTCCTTTTAAAAAAATCCCCTCATATTCATCCCCCCCCCCCCCCCCCGCTTGTCCTGCCTGCCAATTGTCACCTCATGATCCGATTACCGAGCAGAAAAACCTGACCGCAAGCTCACTATGCAGACTCAAAAGTTCTCAGCTCCTATCGCATTTAAAGATTCCCCAAGACCCCAAACTGAGGCCACAAAATTGCTAGATTTCATCTGCAATCAACTCCAAGCAACTGCACCCAACCTTTCGACTTCCATAACTTTCCGCTCTGAGCCCCATTTGACAACAAATCCATTCCTCTTGAGTTTGTATGATGCAAATCTTGCTCTAGAACTCTGTCAAAGTCCAAAAGATACCAGATGGTATGGCTCCCCATGCGGTCAGGTGGGCACCAACCCGACCCGCCACAAAACTTCAAATGACCATATCCAGCAATCCATAGCTCCGATCTGCAATATGAAAAGACAGGCATGCTCCATACGTCGAGCCCTATATGTCTATACTCTGACATCCCCTTGGGACCACCTATCGCCAGTTGCCCTGTTTGGCAACGATCTGCAACAATAGACCGCACCTTCAAACTCCAATATCTTGGGCTCTGTAGCTTTGTTTGATGAGCCGTCTGGACCTGTTCATTTAGTATTTCAAGCTCTACATATCTGGGACAAAAAATAGCACTTTGATCACCCTTCATCTACCACCTTGTCAGGCCCTATCTGGAGCCTTTTTGGCCTAAAGAGCCACATAAAGCATACATCCCTGCTGCTACTTGCATGCATAAGATCTTCCCATCTGTTCTAGCTCTCTGCCATGCATCCATAAGCCTACACATCATTGCCTGCAACCTATGCTAGGATCGACATACTTTGGCTACACCATCATTGCCCAACCTCCTTGTTGAACATTTATGCTCAACCAAAAAGTATCTTTATTCTCCTACCAACTGCAAAAAAACTGGCAAACACTATCCAAAACTGTGAGCAAATAAAAAAACCTACTGTATCTACGGAGTCTTATTCGCGGCTATTGTAAACCCTGTTAAGGCTGGTTGCCCAATCCCTTCTATCAAAACCTGATGCACTGCTTGCACCAATTTCCTCTCAAAATATGGCTTGAGACGCACACCATTCACCTTGTTCTTGAGAAGACGACCATTCATCCGCATCAAGAAATAGGTACCATTGGGAAAGGCCTGATGAACTTTGTAAGGCCCTATCCACTTCTTCTTAAACTTATCTAGGTTAGCTTCCCACTCTTCTACCTATTTATATATATACTTTGTGAGCATTTTGACTATCTGTCCATTTTGCACTCTCAACCAAACCATTGCAATGAGGATGGTATGGAGATGAAAATCTATGTCGATTCCTAACTTTTCCACTAGTGCACACACCAGCTTGCTTCTAAAACCTTGACGTTGATTATAAATGAGTACCCAAGGCACTTCAAAGTGGCAACATATGCAATAAAAAACAAACTGAGCAACTATAAGGGCATTTACCTCCTTTACCGCTCTTGCTTCAACCCACCTAGTAAGATAATCAATGGCCACCACAATGTACTTCTTACCACTTGCAGACTTGGGCAATTGGCCGATGGCATCCAATCGCCACTTCTTAAATGCATCCTGGGCTATGATAACCCCTTGCGGTTCAGCTACTAGTATCCTTTCACCAGTCGTATTGGCATGGATGGCATGTTTTGCACCAGTAGTGCACATCTTGGACAATTGCAGGCCACCAAAAACTACCCCTTAAAATGCGAAACAAAACTTGATCTTTACCCTGAACCACTTTCCTCATGACACTGCTCCAATACCATGCCGATCTCCTCTTTGTAAAGAACTCTTCTCAACACTCCGACTCTTCTGTAGGTCATCAAACTTCTCCCACTAGAGTGAATCTCCACCATGCCTTTTGAACAACTCTTCTCTTTTGCAGCTTTGAAAATCCCTCCAAACATTGACCTGTACTCAAAAAATCATCAACCTCCTTGAGAGTTTCCCTACTTGCATAAGTAGCCGGTACCACATATAGACTTGATACTTGAGTCTGCACTCGACTGTTAGCTAATCAATGTGCTTATTGATTCTTCTCTCTTCTGACATGCTTGAACTGCACTTCTTCATAGAATTTTAACACCTTTTTTTAAAAGAAAAAACCAATTTTTTAGAGAATCTCTTTTTACTTGCCACTACTCCCCCACAACTGCCCCAAAAGCTGCTTTTTATAACTAAGAGGACATCACCTTTAACTACCAATCTGGAGATGCCAAACTTGACACACTGCTTGATCCCCAAGTGAAGTGTCAAGTATTCTGCTTCATTATTTGTGTGAACACCCTCCAAATCATAGGCCTTGGAAAACATTACCTCACCACGGGGATCCTGGACCATGAACTCTTGCTGCCATCCTTCCTTGATAAAAAACTTCTTTGACCAAATCCAAAGAGCAATCAGATGCTCCTTCGTGGGAGCAACAGAAGATGGATGGGGGAAAGGGGAGCACACCCGGAACTTAAAAAATTTGCCTTTCTATAGCCAAGGATAATCACTGCACCCCAATCCACTAGAGTTCACCTTTGAAACTCGACAATTTGTCTACAAATCTTGCACACAACCGTGCACACACAACACTTGCACGAACCTAGCCTGCTGCCAAGTGCCACACAACACAAACCACTCTCTCTTTCTTTATCACTCACACCACAGGTCCGGGGAGGCACACACTTATCAAACCGGCACCACATAGTAAGGATATAGCAAAGACGAGAAGGGGGGAATAGGGGATAGATATGACACCAAATCCGGCTATGGCTTCCTTCAGACGGAAGAAACTACTACAACTCCCAGAATTCCTTGTTATCACACGGCTTGGTCGCCACCCATACAACAAGCAACCAAGGACAAAACTACAACTATGGATTCACCCTTCGTATGCTCCTCTTGCTGAGAGCACGGCAACCAAAAATCCTTATGGCAGTACCCTCACTCTTGCCCTTGTTCCCCCTTGAGAGCTGGGGAGCCTGCCTCCTTCAAGCCGAGAGCTGCCCTTGAGAAAAAAAATTGTTCTTCTCCTTCTTCCACTCCTTAAGCGCTCTCCAAAGCTGCCAAAAACCTGCTCTTCTTCCTTCTCTACCGCTCTCCAAGAGCTCCCCCCAAAAAACTGTCCCGAACCCTCCGAAAAATCCCCCAAAAAGGGCCCCCCTAGGCGTCTGTGTTGTCTCCCAATTTAGCACCACACCCTCTACTCTCGAACTCCTCTTCTCCCTTGCATGTTCGTGAGGTTGGCTCCCTTTTTTTGGCCCTCTTACTTTCTCTCCAAGCCGTGGTATGCATTCTCCCTAATGTGGGGCACCGACGGCGCCGTCCGTGCTCCCACAAAAGCTCTCCCCTAAAAAATGGATGGCGCGTGAAAAACCCCAAACCGGGCACCACATCATCTGTTAGACCTGGCAGCGAGTGTCACCCCCAGCCACCTACGACCGCCCATTGCACCAAAATTGTCGGTGTCACTGCCCCTCGTGCTACTACGTGGGCAGGTTCGCCACCCACTACGCCCACTGGTGCATCCTCCATAGCCACAAGCCAAGGGGAGGTCCCACTTGCCTTCACTCTATCTCAATGGGCTCCCGCCCCTGGCTCTTATACCCCGCTGACTCGCCCTGCCTCTGCGCATGTGGGATATCCCCGGCCACATGGCGGTCAATGGTCAGCCTCCCTCCAAATGCTTCAAAAAAAGTCAAGCCTCCTTTTCAAAAAATCCCCTCATATTCATTCCCCCCCCCTCGCTTGTCGAGCTGCCAATTTTCACATGACGATCCGTTTACCGAGCCGAAAAACCTGATCGCAAGCTCAATGTGCCGATTCGGAAGTGCATGGATCCTACTGCATTTTGAGATTTCCCAAGACCCCAAACTGAGGCTGAAAAAATTCTAGATTTCATCTGCAATCAACTCGGAGCAACTGCACCCAACCTTCCGACTTCCATCACTTTTCGCTTCGGGCTCAGTTTGACAAGCATTCAGTTCCTACTGAGTTTGTATGATGCATACCTTGCTCTAAAACTCAATGAAGGTCCAAAAGATACCAACTGGCACGACTCCCCATGCGATCAGGTGGGCACCAACTCGACCCCCGACAAAACTTCAAATGGCCATATCCAACAATTTATAGCTCCGATCTGCAATCTGAAAAGACATGCATGCTCCATAAGTTGAGCCATACACGTCTATACACTGACATCCCATCGGGCCTACCTGTCCCCAGTTGCCTTGTTTGGCAAGGATCTGCAACACACCAAACCTTCAAACTTCAATTTCTTGGGCTCCTTAGCTCTATTTGATGAGCTGTTTGGACCTGTTCTTTCAGTACTTCAAGCTCTACATATCTAGGCCAAAAAATAGCACTTTGATTACCCTTCATTTGCCACCCTGTCAGGCCCTATTTGGAGCCTTTTTGGCCTAAAGAACCACACAAAGCATACATCCCTGCTGCTACTTGCCTTCATAATCTCTTTCCATATGTTCTAGATCTTTGCCATGCATCCATAAGCCTACACATCATTGCCTCTACCCTCTGCTAGGATTGACATACTTTGGCTACACCAACGTGGTGAAGGACAGGGAGGAATGTGACAAGAAACATGACATATACCTCCCTCAACAACCTCGGAGTTTATTCTGGCTCAACTAACCCTTGTGATGTCTACAGCTACTGGGTCCATTGTGCAAGTGTCATAAAGAGAGGAAATAACTGCTACATCTCAAGTGTGTGATTGATTACTACCATAAAAAAACTTGATTTCCAATTTGATAGTGAATATTTGGCCTAGTGATGCAACAACTTTGGCTATGTAGCTAGAGAAAACTGGAGGGAGGCACACAAGTGCATGCTCACACAAAGAAAAATAGTTGGTTATGCTGCCTGATTTGTTTTGTGAATGTTCGTAAGGAAATGAGATGGGACATCTCAAGATGTATCATTGCTTTTTTTTTACTTTTATATTAGGGAAAATTTCCGATAGACTACCAAGGACATGATTGACTTCACAACAAGTCTTGAAATTAAAATTATGGATGTTATTGACCTGCCAATAGTGATGCACTCATCATTTGGTGAGTCTTCCTAAACTCAAAGTTGTAGACATTTGAATGAGACAAAGTGGAGCTTGAATTGCATGGTTGATTTTGATATTTGAGTTTTTGTGAAGCACTAAAAGGCTAACAAAGTGTAATCTTTGATTTTTTTCCGATAGTTATGGAGGCCATATTCAAATTGCACATTTCAGTCTAAATGAGACAGACAAAGACAGAAAGAATGCCTATAGTCAAGAAACACCACTATTCGTATCATGAAGAGATGCTAGTTGGCTCTTTGCTGCATGCCTCAAATCTATTTTTGCCTACCAATACTAGTATTCGTGGACTTTTAGAAACTGAGGTCCCATAATTGAACAATACGGATGTATGCCAGTTCGGATGACTAGCTCGGCTCGTGCACACAACGACCAATGACAAAGGAGTACTGGTGGTTGTGTGTCAAGATGATGTTCATGCCATGGTTTGAGACATCTTTGGTGATGCTAGATACCACGCAAACATGGTGGTGTGTAAGACACAATTTGCAAAAAGCATAACAGAATTGTGTGTTCATTGCTTGCCTCTGTAATGAAGAAAGGGAAACCATTGTTAACAAAAGCCATTGAGTTGCCATGAGAGGACACTTTGTGTGATCTGCTAGAAGAGGGTGACTAGACAAAACAATGTGACATTTTGGCTATGTAAGAGGTATAATTTCATAATTTTATATGAGCATATTTGATTTGCATGAGGTATGGAACATGGACATGGACGTGTTGGCAATTGCTTACTCTATACACAAATGAACATGATGTCGTTGTGCAATATGGAGGAGACTCTGAGGCATTGGCATTACTATAGAGCCAAATGGATTGAATGGTTATCATTATTGAAGACAACAAAGAGTATGCCAACAAACTTTGTCCCATCTTAGATCAGCAAGACATACATCTCAGAGAGATGCAAAAAGAGCGTGGAAAGAGGCAAGTGATTGAGTTGGATCATGTGATAGGGGGAGGATCGTTTGTCGGCCCGAAGCCAAGGATCACAGAGTCAGAATTGCCAACCCAAGGCTTAGAGTAGGAATGCCTACTTGATCTCACCTGGATTAAATCTATGAACGTTTCGTAAGACAATGTAGGTAGTTGCATCTTTGTTGTGATTCAATCGAAATAAAACTCTGCAAGATTCTCAATGATTAAAAGTTTTTGGATTTCTTAACTTCAAATGAACTATCGTAAAATGTGTGTGTGTGTGTGTGTGTGTGTGTGTGTGAGAGAGAGAGAGAGAGAGAGAGAGAGAGAGAGAGAGAGAGGGGGGGGGGGGGGGGGGGGGTGCAAGAAAGAGATGTATGGGCTCAATCAATTTCATGAGAAAGTGTGTGTGTGTGTGTGTGTGTGTGTGTGTGTGTGTGTGTGTGTGAGAGAGAGAGAGAGAGAGAGAGAGAGAGAGAGAGAGAGAGAGAGAGAGAGAGAGAGAGAGAGAGAGAGAGAGAGAGAGAGAGAGAGAGAGAGAGAGAGAGAGGTTGAATTCCAATAAAGAATAAATTTTTTATGAAGTTGGTATAGACTTCTAGATACACAGAGACAAACGTAAGAGGAAGAGAGATATAGATAGATAAAGAAAAGAAGTAAGAAAAAGAGAGAAGTTTAAAAGAGAGAGATAGAAAAAAATAGTCAAAGGGAGGGAGACAAGACTATAGAGTGAGTGAGAATCTATTGAAGAGAGCTTTTTAAAGTGAGTTTTTTGGAGTGAGATTTTTAACTAGATTTAGTAACTCTAGCAATACCCAAACAAAGCTCCCTCTAAAGCTTGCTCCAAACCTCAACTCTTTTTGAAGCACATATGAGCTCTCCTACACAAAGGAAATTTGAAATTAATAGTATATGTGCCAAACCATATTGAGTCCTATAACAAGAGAGAGGTGTGGGACCGGTGTCTAACCTTACTCCTATCTTATTGCAGATGTAGCGAGAACCACGAATAAATTGTCAATCCATGGGACGAAGCTGACTCGACTAGTGCATAGAGACTACAAGAGGTTGTCAATCTCTTGGAAAACAACAAACAACTCGCATCTAGCTCAAGCTACACTCAAGTGACTGAAATCACCAAAAGACAATCGCTCATCGGCAAACAAACCACATCTGTCTACAGCATCAAATGACATCCAAACATAACGAAACTTCTAGGACATGTTTATAAGACCTAAGCACACATGCTTATGGTCTCAATTCCCACTTTAGGTCAAGGGCAAAAATTGAAATTATTAATAGCAGTGGATTTTTGACCTAGTCATTTTCGACCAAGAAGGCATCTAAATGCTTAGCAATGATGCCCCAATACCCCGCCTATGCTTAGTTTTTGTTTTTGAAGTGTAAATTCCTACTTATGATGAAACTAGGCTACGGGTCGGCGACGCCAAAAGCTATGAAATACTTTGAAATGCTTACGTCAATGCGTAGAGCTCTTACCTACGGTTGCAATGCAACAGACACGACTGCAATGTGACAACCGTGGAGGGAGTAGGAAGCGCAAGAAGGAGAGAAGTGAGAGCCGTTAGCTCACGCTGTGTATTTCATTATCCAAAACTTAAAAATAACTTACAAAAATTGGCTTTTATACCTTAGCCAAGGTTTTTGGTGGTCAAAACTAATAATTTGGGAGCTCTAACTAAAGATAGGTAAAGACAGGTTGATACAATCTGGAAGCTTGTAGCCCCGACTCATCAATTACAAGGTTTATCCAAAAATTAGGGGTTACAATATTCCCGATTCATCAAAATAATAAATGCTTTTACAATGAGAGCTCTGAAAACTGGTATCCGAGTTAGGTTGCTGCTAACATTCCCCCCTCCTCGCTTGTGTTGTCCCTTGACACAGCTTTATGGGCTAAAATAATCTTTGGGTTGATGGCTGGTGAGGAGGTTCTTAAGTGCATTAAAGCTTTTTCATATCTGATCTTTCTTTCTTTGTCTGGAACCTGTAAAAAATTGCGTAGTGACTCTGTTCTTTAGCTCGACGACGGAGTAGCCTACGAATCTCGAAGTCAGGTTGCTAATTACTGGCCCAAAAATCTTCGTTTGCCAAGTGAAAAATCTTGTGTAGAATGCTTCCTCAAATGCCAACATATTATGAGATGGCAAGAACATGCAACGGGTGTAGAAGCCATAGAGGACTTCTTTGGAAGGTTGGCCACTAAGGTCATAGCATCGGCCCTTATTGCCTTCAAGGAAGGACATCCATGGTGCTCCTGCTTGCTCTGGCTCATGAAAGACTTCAATGCATGTGAGCATCATTCGGCAATTTTTGTAGAGCATAGCACATGAGAGATCGGGGAAACTTTTGAAGAATGACATGGTGCTCATTAGGGTTTTCACCATGTATTCCTCTGTCGGCGTTCCCTTCTCTAGAGCTGGCAATCTTGAATCATTCAACCATGTAGGCCGCTTCTTTGTCATTGCCTCGTGTGCTTGCCATGTCCTTACTCTTGGTACAGGACAAAAAGTTGGGCCTTTTTGAAGTGTCGTAGGTGTTGTTGTAAACATAATCAAGTATCTAGGATTCTTGTTTAGCCAGCTCTTTCTCCACTTGGGGTGGGCTTCATTTGCGCCTTTTGCTTGCATGTCTTTATATAATCGTTCCTTGACCTGTAGAGCTCGATCTTGATCAAGGGATATGGCAGTTATTGCTGATGCCATTGTGCATTGATTTGGTTGGGAGTGAGTTGAGTAACATTTACAGAATGAAGAAATCTCAACTCCCAATCCATCGCTGCTTTCCACTGCTCATCCGTCTCCTGAGCAACCTTCTCTTTAAGTGCATCTTCTTCAGCTTTTGATAGCTGGACCATCGGCACCTGATCGGCATCTGTTAATGGTGCTTGAAATTCTTCTTCTCCCTCAAGCCCTTCTACCGGCTGTGTTTCCATCTCAGTGAAAGAGACTAAGGGAATATCAACATGGGGTTGTTCTGATGTACCTGCTTCTTCCTGCATGTGTTGGTGTCCATCTCGCAGTAGCTGGTTAACTCTCTTCAACTCTGCTATCTCCTCGAGCAATTATTCTTCTCTTTGTACCCGCATTAATGCAAGGTCCTCTAGCTCTCCTTAAAGAGCATCTATCACCATTTCCAATTCTTTAGCCTTCGCACTACGGCTAAGTGCTGCTGATCGCATTTTTTCTATCATCTCTTGCATCTGCTTTGCATATTCATTAATTGGAGAATTACCTCATCATTGGTCTGCCAGTCTTCAGTTCTTGTGAGCTGTCTAGACGTTTCGGAAATCTCTTGTGATTCTTTTGGTGGGGTTGTGGCGACTGTTTGTGGTAGCGACCGGGTTTGTTCTTCCCCTTGAGGTTGTGCTTTTGTCTCTACTGCTTTGTCTTCTTAAGGCTTCGTAGATGCCTCGACCGTTTCCTGCTGGGTGGTGGTAGACGATGTGTTTTTTGATTCTTGTGTCTTTGTTTGTTCAAACCTTGCTGCCTCCTTTGGATCAGGACTTGCTAACCTTCCCGGTTCTGGCTCCTTTGCTTTGGTTTGTTCGGTTGTTGCTTGTTTTTCAGATCCTGCTGCTTCTTGTGGTCCAGGCTCTTTTTCTTTAGTTGGCTCACCCTTTGTGGATCTATCTGTTGGGTGATGGTGGAGGGCTTGGCATGGGGTGGTCGTGTTGCTCTGTAGCAGGTGACGATGGTCTGGGAGACATATCACTTTGTTCGTGCGGGGTCTCTCCTTGTGCTGTTGCTTCTTTTGCTTGTTTTTCTTGCTCGGACACATCTTCTCTAGCTTTTCTCTCAGCTTCTTGCACTTCTTTTAGCTTTAATGCTTCTGCTTCCTGGTACTTTGGGTCTTCTGCTTCTTTCCGTGCAGGGTTCTTTGTTCTCGATCCCTTTAGCTCTTTTGGTACCCACTTTCTAGGGTCCTTGCCTACAGCTTGGCGGCTTCTTTCGTAAGTTTCTTTTTGTCTTTCAGACCTCGCCTTTTTCAGTTGGGGCTCTTCTTGATGTGCGGCCACTGCCTTCTTCTTCATCTCCTCTCGTCTAGCTCTTTTCTCTTCATTGTCTGAGCTTTTGCTGCTATGTGCTTCATGAGAGCTTTCTTCAGATTCCTCATCGTATTTGTAAACTCTTTTTGTTGACCTTGTGGTTCTGGGAGATGGCTGTGTTGACACTATCCATGTGTTTTGATCTGGGGCAGGTGGCAAATTTTCTGCCATGCCGATAGCATGGTATGCTATTCTTGTAAGTACCTCACGAGCTCCCAGATAGGTTAACTTTCCCTCTTTCTTTGTACCCTTTAGTGTAGATAACACATACTGTGCGTGGTCAATGGGTTGCCTGGTTGTCGACTTTAATACTTGTGTAAATATAGTCGAAACTGCATGATTGGGTGTTGTATACCTTGGCCGTCTGTTCGTGAGAAAGTGGAAGTGTTGATGATATAATCTTGCTGGTTCTTCCACTTGTTTTTGGATGAGATCAGCAAATGTTGCTGCATCGGTTTCTTGGTGAAGGTACCTGCTGACTTTCTGTCTCTAGGTCTCATGGTCATCTCTTCTATCACAATTTGAGAGCTTCGACCACTATTTATTTCGTAATTACAACTTCTACCTTGTGCCCTTGTTGGTCATTAATTTGGGTTGTTCCATCTTCCTTGATTGTGGACACGAGCTCATAAGCTTTCTAAAAATCTACACCACATGGCTCTTGGTAGTAGAATTCTTTGAGTCCAAGCCTTCTATTAGCTTCTTTTGTTTCAGGCTTTGCTGCGACATCGTAGACCTATTTTGGCAAAAGCTATAGTTCTACCTGATGTCCTTCTTCACTTTTAAATGTACTAGTGAAAACCGTTGTGTTGTTCTTGTTGGAATTAGGGTTGCAGAGAAACACACACAGCTTGGAGAAGACGAAGGAAGCTCAAGGCACACAATAGAGAGTGTGTTACTTAGTGTGCTATGGAAAGATAGATAGCCCTAGAGTGATGGGCGTATATACAATGCACGGGGGAAAAAACCTCCTAAAGAGGGAAAAAATGCCCCGGCGGTCCTAGTGTGTTCACACACATCACTACCACATGTATATGGTAACAAATCCCCCCTGGAGTGATGCGGTGAACGAGAGCTGGCACATGAGTAAAGGGAAGTGCCATGCCCTGAGGACAGGATCAGTCCACAAAGGGGAGTAAGCCCAAAGCTTTGCGGAAAGCTTCAAGCTTCTCACGAGACAATGCCTTTGTGAAAAGATCTGCAAGGTTGTCCTGTGTTGGCACATAAGCCAAGCTGATCTCTCCTGCTGAGAGCCTCTCCCTGACATAGTGGTAATGCACCTCAATGTGCTTTGTGCGAGCATGAAAAACTGGGTTCCTCGCAACTGCCAATGCGCTCTGACTGTCAGTGTAGATAGTGTTGGCAGTGTCCTGTCCAACACCCAAGTCAGCCATAAGGCGTCTGAGCCATACACACTCAACCGTAGCTGTGAAGACTGCCCTGTACTCAGCCTCACAACTCGAAGTGGCCACAGTAGGTTGCTTCTTGCTCAACCATGATATACATGAACTGCCAAGCATGAAACAAAAACCACTTGTGGACACTCGCGTGTCAAAACAACCAGCCCAATCTGAGTCCGAAAAAGCATGTAAGTCTGGCGGCAATGATCCCCCCTTGGGATAAAACAAGCCAAGATGTAAAGTGCCACTAAGGTAGCGGAAAATCCTCTTGACAGCCTGCCAATGCTTAGACCCTGGGCTATGCATAAATCTGCTGACCTGCGAGACTGCAAACTGAATATCTGGCCTCGTGTTGCATACATAAATGAGGCAGCCAACAGCAGTTTGGTAAAGAGTGACATCAGCAGGATCGCCACCATCATGTAGACTCAACTTCAAACCTGTTTCCATGGGAGTGGCAATAGGTTTGCAATCCTCAAGTCCAAACTTACATAGCAATGTCTCTATGTAACTTTTCTGACACAAGGCAATACCACCATCACACTGCTTAAACTGTATACCCAAGTAATGATGCAACAGCCCCAAATCTTTCATCTTGAAAGTAGCATTCAAATCAGCCTTAAATTCAGCAATATGTCTCTCATTTGGTCCAGTGATCAGCAAATCATCAACATAAAGAACCACAATGAGAAATACATCATCCTCACGCTTTACATACAATGTGCTTTCTGTTGGACTGTTACGAAAGCCTCGTTTAACCAAATGAGTGTCAGCTTTCTCATACCAAGCACGAGGAGATTGCTTCAACCCATACAAAGCCTTCTTACATTTGCACACTTTGTCCTCTTGTCCTTTTATGACAAAACCGCGAGGCTGCGTTACATAAACTTCCTCAAATATGTCACCATTCAAGAAAGCAGTAACAATGTCTGATTGATGTACATCCCAACCAAAATGAGCTGCCAATGCACATAGAAAACGCACAGTAGTCATACGACAAGTGGGAGCAAAAGTCTCTTCATAATCTATGCCTTTTTGTTGTGCATAACCCTTTGCAACAAGTCGAGCCTTATGGCGATCGATCTCACCATCCGGCTTGCGTTTCAACTTGTAAACCCACTTCGTACCAATGGCCTTTTTGCCAGGAGGCAAATCACATAAAGTCCATGTGTCATTCTCTATAAGTGCATCATATTCTGATTTCATGGCAGCAATCCAATTTTCTGAATTCTGTGCTTCATCAAAAGACAGAGGCTCCTCAACATCATGTAAACTAGACACAGCCAAAGCATAACAATCTGATGCATAAGATGCATGGCGAGAGCCTGAACGAGTACGACTAGATAAAGATGCATCCAATTTACTGTCACGCAAAGTGTGCACCAGCCATTTTGGCATACCTCTAGCCTGCTCATTTTCAGCCCTTTCCTCATCAAGTACATCATGTACATCTGCATCAGTAATAGGCTGTTCTAAAACATTTTCAGAAACCCCCATAGGCTGTACATTTGCCTCATTGGAACTTACATTCGTATTTCCACCACTGAAAAGAGGCAACAAAGTGTCATAAATGTCCTGTGAGCTTACATTACTGTCTCTAGTACATGACAGCAAGGGTTGAACAGAATCTTCCACAAACACTACATCCCGTGAAACCAAAATACGTTTTGTTTGCGGATGATACAACCTGTAACCTTTGCTTTCAGCACTATAACCAACAAAAATACATTTGACAGCCTTATCATCCAATTTTCTGCTCTGCACTTGTGGCACCAAAGCATATGCCAAACAGCCAAAAACACGCATGTGCTCAATAGAAGGTTTTCTATCATGCCATGCTGCATATGGAGTAATAGACTGCAAAGCTTTCGTAGGACACCTGTTAAGTACATAAGTGGCACACATGATGGCCTCAAGCCAAAAAGAATGCGGCAAAGCTTGACTTTTGACCATACATCGTGCCATTTCCGTTAGTGACCTGTTTTTCCTCTCAGCAACACCATTTTGCTGAGGTGTATAAGGCACTGTACATTGGTGTTTTATCCCACGACTAGCCAGAAATGCATTAAACTCATGAGACATATACTCCCCCCCTCGATCGGAACGGAGGGTGCCCATAGTACATTTTGAGACATTTTCAGCCATAGCCAGAAATTGCTTGAAGCACATAAAAACTTCGGACTTCGCTTTAAGCGGAAATACCCACGCATGCCTGGAGTAATCATCAATGAAAGTCACGAAGTACAGGTAATTGCCCAAGGACGGAGTTTGCATGGGCCCACAAACGTCACTATGCACAAGCTGCAACCTGCATGTAGCCCTAACTGAACCATCCTTTGGAAACTTAGAACGCTGCATTTTACCCAGAATACAGCCTTCACAAACATGTTTGATAGGTGCTTCAAGAGGCGGCAAAGAAGCAACCATATCAGATTTCTGCAAACGCAGCAAACTGGCAAAATTCAGATGACCAAAACGTGCATGCCAAAGTTTTGCATCTGAAATAGCCCTTGAATCTGCAACAGCATTTGCAAAATTTTGTCCACACTTGTCATACAAAGTGAGCTTATACAGCCCACGGCACAAAAGCCCAGATGCAACAATTTCATCACCAAAACTGAGATCATGAACTGTACATCTGTCATCCACAAATTTGACTACAAGTCCAAGTCTAGCAAGTGCGGATACAGACAAGAGATTCTTCTTGATCCCAGGTACATAAAGTGCATCAACAAGTGTGAAGGAACTGCCATTAGCAGCAGTGAGCACAATCTTTCCAACTCCCTGAACTGGATAAGAGGCGTTGTTGGCACAAGTGACTGAATTCCCATGAGGGACAGACTCGAGAGAGGTAAACAATTCACGATGTGAGGTAATGTGCTTTGTAGCACCACTGTCGAAATACCACACATGTGAATCTGCAGCAACTGACAAGCATGCATCATGGACAGCAGGATTGTAAGTGCACTCTGCGCTAAAAGCCCATTCTGCATCAACATCAGCATCACAATCTCCTTTCACAGAAGACTCAACAATGGCTACATTTGTAGTGGAACCAGCATTTGCAGTGGAACCACCCTCTTTCTTCTTAGCCTCTTTGGCCTTCAACTTAGGACACGACTTGATCAAGTGATCATTGGCTTTACAATAATGGCAACGCATCTTCTTTTTGCCCTTATCACCAGAATTGCCAGACGAAGTGCTGCCAGCAGAAGCATTAGGAACAGAATTTTTGCCACTCGCAGCAGAACCATAAGAAGTGGCTGCATTACTGTTACCACCCTTTCTTTGAGAAGCAATAAAAGCCTGTTCAACTGCACGCTGCCTAGTCCTGTTTTTTCTAGAAAGTGACTCTTGCAACAGCAATGTGCATAATGCATCAAACTTGACAACTTCAGGATTTCCTTGGGTCATCAGTCTCCAAGTACTAGCAAAAGTCTGGTAGGAATCTGGTAAGGCATCAAGAACAGTCTGCACAAGGGAACTGTCAGAAATGACTTCACCTGCAGAAATGAGTTGCTCATTGATATCCTTGACACTAGCAAGGAAAGTGTCCATATCATCTTCCTCATGCATAATCTTCGACTCTAGCTCTTTACGCAGCAAAGCAATTTTAGCCTCATTGCGGCTTGCATAAAGACCTGCTAGAATATCCCAAGCCTGTTTTGCAGATTTTGCTGAACGGATGTGAGGAATAATGGTGCGCTTCACAGACAACGCAATCAATGCATGAGCCTGCGCATCCTTAACATCCCAACGAGCTTGTTCTGCTGTAGGCAAAACAACTCTAACAGCTGCAATCCTTGCAGCAAGACCTGCAACATCCTCAATATCGCCTACATCTTCAGAACCAGGACGTACATCAATGCCCTGCACAATGTTCCAGACACCTTTTGACACAAGAACGTGTTGCATCATATAAGCCCACATAGGGTAGTTGTCCCCATCCAACCTGTCCTCAGCAGCAAACATCTTGAACACATCTGTGTTGTTGTTGTCAGCCATGGTAAATGCTGCACCTGATGTGAAAACTGCCCGAAAATAGGAGAAATGGAGCGGGAACAACTTGTGCTATATAGCACAAACCGTAGAAGACTATAAGGCACCTGTTATGCAGAAAACGGCACTGACAGAAAATCTGCACAAAATGACGAAATAACCTGTGCAGTACTGCCCGTAGTGAGAACGGAGGCCGAAATGAGCCCAAATCAAAATTCTGAGCAGACCGAGCTCTTCGAGCCCCCCCAAAATATTTGTCGACCTGCGAACGCTTGCCAAAGCTCACTGAAATCGGAGAAAGTGAGCAGGCGTGTGCTGGAGCAGCTGGCGACTAAGCCCGGGAGGACGTGACCTGCTCTGATACCAATTGTTGGAATTAGGGTTGCAGAGAAACACACACAGCTTGGAGAAGACGAAGGAAGCTCAAGGCACACAATAGAGAGTGTGTTACTTAGTGTGCTATGGAATAGATAGCCCTAGAGTGATGGGCGTATATACAATGCACGGGGGAAAAAACCTCCTAAAGAGGGAAAAAATGCCCTGGCGGTCCTAGTGTGTTCACACACATCACTACCACATGTATATGGTAACAGTTCTTCTCAAGTTGTTCTTTCGACAGATAGGTTGCTTTGGCTGTCTTTACTGAACTAGGGTCCAATTGGTATGGTGGCAGCTCTTGCAGCTTCTCCTTTTGAGAGACCCTCTTCTTGGCCTTTTCTGCAGATTGCATGGCTCCTGTTAAGTGAATAGAGTGTCAAAGCTAGAAAATTTGGCAGATTCCGCTGTGAATTGTCCTTCAGTTTGAATTACTAACAATTTGAGTTCAATTTGCTTCAAATCAATTTTTCAACATGCATAAATGCATAAAAAGATGTAAAGATCAAATTCTTAAAGTTCACGCAAAAATTTGTACAAAAGTAAATACTCGCGATTAATTACGGCTGAGGAAATTTTTCAACTTTTTTTTGCAATTTTGGCATTATGGACTTGAAGAATAAATCAAATAGATACTCTAAGTGAAGTGTGGGCTCATTTGAGTACACAGGGTGAGAATGGTGCTAGATTTAGGCTTTTTGTCTCTGAAACAGTAGATATAAAAGAATCTTGAGATTTTGAGCTCCAAATTTGTTCAAACTTGAATGGTGGGCTTAGGACATCATGTGCTTTGATCCCATGAAGCCAAAGTTGCAAATCCCCCCTATCTTGGCCAAAAAGTAAATAATCACGATTATTAACTTTTTCACCAAAATGGACATTTTTTGAAGCAACTTGGTTCTACGCATGATGTAGATTGTATCTATGAGATTGAGGTGATTTGGATCAAAAAATGTGATAGATAACTCAGAAATTGGTTCGAAAGGACTTCTTTGCGTTTTTTGACAATTTTCCAAGGTATCATTGATCAATTTGGCTCATACTTGAGAAATGTGGCATGTAATAGGTGTACACAAGTGATAGGTGAGGTGATGATACCATTTTTTAGCCAAAATATTGCAAAAGTAAATAATCGTGATTATTTACAACAGTCAATATTTTTTTGCAAAACTTGAAAATTTTGATCTAAACATATTCTATACACCTAAAACAAGTCCTAAATTGAATTTGGTAAAGTGTTGTGTTCCTCGCATCACTTCGTGCTTTGTCGACTTTGAAATCACCGATTTTTGTGACTACATGGCAAGTAGAGTTGGTTAGTCACTTTTGAGGCTATGGACTTGTCCGCTACATATAGTCCTGAAGCAACTTATCCAATTTGGGCCAGTTGGAGTTAGTTTGACCTCGTATGTCAAATTTGATGCTTTGTAGTCTTTGAGCTGTTTTTTGCTTTCCGAGGGCTTGGCTTGATTGATTTTATGAAACCAACCATATACATTGTATATATACCCCGTATATAAGTTGTCTGTGGAGTCATAATCCAATTCTGGCATCCGCCAAAAACCTAACTTTTCTACTTGGGACCCCCTTGACCCTTGCCGAATGGTCAACTATTGATATAGAAGTGTTATATCACCTAGGGGCATGCTACAGTTCAAGTCTCGTCTGATTTGGTTGAGCTGGAAGGCCGCTAAGGTCAGTTTTTGGTCGTAGGTCTTTGTGCACTGCTCGGATTCTAGGGTTTTTTCCAGGGGTTTAGACTAGCTACCGGCCGTACAAAATGGATCATTGATAAGTATAGAACTTACCCCTCATGTCTCGTGTGAGACGGTGTTGTAAACAGGCGACTGTGGACTCCAGAAAATGCGCGCGAAGAAGATCGAAAAGCTCTCTCTCCAAAGGCAACAAGTGGAAATGAGGCGATTTTAGCCTACCTTCTTGGGTATCTATACTTGGACTTCCCGAACCACTTTTCTCCAAAATCCCTTGTTAGTCCTACTAGGCCATGAAATCTATGTTAGAGTCAAGAATTTCCCCAATCGGATTCCTGTAGCTCATTTTGCAAGAATTCTGCAAAAGTAGGTTTGGCCGCCTAATTTATGCTTCCCGCTTTCGTATGCCGATTTGATTGAATTTTTTTGTGTCTATCCGCCTTGTTCTTTTGATCATCAATGTATCTTCATTGTTTCCATCTGAGCTCATGTTGGACGGATACGCCGCGACGGACGTCAGCACAGCGAGAACTCAACTAACATGTAATGTCAGCTAAGGACGAAGCTCGACCCGCAGGCGCGTGGAAGCAAGCATAAGGTGTCAACCTACACTCGACCGACTCCTAACTAATTTCCTTTAGAGGTCTCTACCAATTGTCTAAGTCACAGTCTTCAAGAGTGCATAAGAGGAAACTTCCTACAACGCTTTCTAGAGCCGAACACCCATCAAACAATCTCGAAACACCATAGAACTTGAAGGAGACCCTACTAATACCACTAGGTCGCTCTCCCTAAGGTCTATGAACCAAAATCCCGACCCAAAACACTTGGTGCAAAAACACGTAGGATGTATGGCCGAAATCTGCAGGTCTTCGTTTTCGAAATCTAAAGTGCCTATTGTGTAGTTCTACTCAATGTGAATGCGTGGATATGCTGCAATGCAAAATCGGACAACGTATGCTCACCCAAACACCCGATGAAGCTCGTAGAAGGAGCTCGCAAAACCGGACCGTACACACACAATGTAGGTATCGGTGCGTAGCTCTTGTCGGGGGCAATACGCTGCACTTCTCCGCACTGGATTCCGACCACCGAATCACACGTAGCTTCAAGATGAAGCTCACACTCTCTCTCGTACACAATACGCTCACTCACAGACTTCAAAAACTTAAAAAAAATAAAAATGACAAAAGGTTTTTCATTAAGGTCAAAAAGTGGTATATATACCTTACAATTTCTCAAACCCTAAAGTTCCAAAATCAACCATCTACTCAATCTAACTATCAAAACTGGGATACAATCTGGAAACTTCTGTAAGTCCCAATAATTACAAGGTGAAAAATCAGGTTTTCCTCAATGAATGAATAATTACAAAAAGAATAATCTTTCGAATAGTTAGATGCCGTGGGGTGTGTCCAGCTTCTAACACTCCCCCCCTCCTTGCTCATGTCGTCTCCGACATGGCCTTGATCTGCTGCTTCATCGTATCGTTTCCCGCATCTTTAGCAGTGATTCGTACCTAGCATGCAGGTTCAACATTGTTGGGCCAAAAATGTCAGTATTTATGGTGAAGAAACCTGCATAGAATGCTTCTTCAAAAGCCTGAAGGTGATAGGATGGTAGAAACATTATTCTTTGATACAGCGCATGTATCACCTCCTTGGAAGGTTGACCTGACAGATCATAAGCGCATATGTATGTATCTTGGAAGAAAAAGATGCTGTCAGTCACCTGGCCTGGCTTGAAGGTCTCGAACACTGCTAAGATGGTTTTGGAGATTTTCCTCATCATAATGCATGTAAGGTTAGGTGAGCCAGTGAACAACTTTATGGCGCCCGTTAGGGTTTTCACCATGTATTGGACACTTATTCTCTCACCTGCCTTCAAGCCCGGCAGCTTGGGGTAGTTCAGCCAAGTGGGTTGGCTTCTTTGCAAAATTTCCTTCGCTTTCCACGTCCTAATCCTTGGTAGAGGACAGAAGATGAGGTTGTCTCTGATATTTTTAGGTGCCTCTACCAAGTGGATTAGGTATTGTGGGTACTTTGTAAGCCAGGCCTTTCTCCACTTTGGCTAAGAATCCACAATAAGCTTGACCCCTTCTGGTTTTGAGGTATCTGCATTGTAGAGAGGTACAACTGGCTCTTCTTTGATCCGCTTGTTTATGGTAGCTGCCTCATATTTCAGCAATGGATATGGGAGAGAGGGTTGAAGCCACTCGCGCCTAAGGTTGCTGGTGTCGATCTTCTGAATGGTCATAGATTTGAAGACCCTTTGCTCCCACTCCAAGGCTTCCTTTGTGGTTTCCCTGAGCTCCACCTCTATTGCTTTACGCAATTTTTCTTCCTCTTCTTGTGTTAGATCCTGTGGCTCGTGAGAAGATCCTGCTATGATTTCCTCTTGCATAGGCGTGTCCACAGGATCTGCCACATTTTCTAGGTCAATGCCCTCATTGGCGGCTGGCCCTGAGCTCTCTGCCTCTCCTCCTTGCTGGCCTTTTAACTCCTCAATTTGCATGAGGAGTTTTTGCTTTTCCACTTCAGCTTCTTCGTTGATATTCACAAGGAGGTCATTAAGTTTGGCGTTTATTCTTTCCGCCTCCTCGAGCTTTCTCTTCATGCTTTCTACTTCTTCTTGCAGGGATTTTTGGCCCTCTTCCATTCTCGCTTGCATGACTATAGAACCTTCTGCCATCATCAATCTCTGCTTTTTCTCGAGAGTCAGCTCTTTCTGAAGTTCTTGCATTTGCTCTTCATAGAGTTGACTCTCAGTCATGATTTGAGTTGAGCTCATAGCTTTGACTCTAGCAGGTGATGCTTGCAGCCTCTAGATGGTCTGAATATGACATTGGGTTGGTCTTTGAGCTCTAAGACCTCATCCTGGCTTGCTTCTTGGTCTATCTCTGCTCTTTCCTTGACGTTCCTCATGGCTTCTACTTCTTTCTATTCTTCTGTCAGCTGTAGTGTCAAATTATCTCTTTCTTTCTTAGCATCTCGTAATGACTTGCTGAGCTGCTGACACTCTTCTTCAACTGCTTGTATTCTTTTTGCTGTCTCTTGATTTGCTTCTTCCATTGCTTGGAAGTTTTGTAGTGCCGTTGCCAAGCTGACCTGTAGGTCAGCTTCTCTCTTCTTCTTCCTTTGGCTTTGTGCCTGCAGATAATCGACTTCCATTTTGATCTTTTCTTCAGTGGATTTGAGAGTTGTCATCTCTTTCTCTGAAGCCATGGATTGTGCCCTCAATCCGGCTAGCTTTGTCATCACCACGTCCCAGTCATTGGAGGGCGGGTGCAGGTCCACTGTGTCTGTAGCAATTTCTTTTAACTCCACTAGCCTGATGCTTTGCATCTGTTCTTTAGGCCTAGTCCTCGCCAAGTCGAATGCGACTGTGGCGGCTTCTTCCTTCGTATAGCCTGCAACTAGCAGGTCCAAAAATGCATAGTAAGAATCATCTAATTCTTTTTGCTCAGTTTCAGGCTTGGCCTCTTCTTTTGGCTGAGGTTCTTGTCTTTGCTCTTGATCTTCTGCTTGCCTTTCTTTTTGTTTGTCCTCAACCTCCTTATCTTCTTGTGGAGGGCTGCTAGGAGGTGGTGAGGGCGGTGGTGATGGCTGTGGGCTTGGTTTAGGGCTATCTAGTAAAGATGCAGGTTTTCCCTTTAAGTCCCTGTCTGTTTTTGATTTTCTCTCTCTCTTTCCTGGCTCTCTTGTTCATTTAGCAGTTTCTGCCTTATTTGCTGTACTTCCTCCTCTGTGAAAGGGACATGAGGAATGTTCTCTGCTCTGTAGCATCAAGAATCTCAAAATTCTTGATATAATCTTCAAATCGGTCCCTTTGCACTCTTCTGGACGATCTGGACATAGACTCTAGAGATGGCTTCCAGAGTTCGCTTAAATCACCCTTGAGGGCTCTCTCCGCTCGAAAACTCTCCATCAGCCTCTCTAGTCTTGCCGCTTTTTGTGACCTTGTTTCTTTGGCTGGCACTTGAGAAAACTCCTTCTTCCCTTTCTTCTGCTTGGGCTGCTCCTCTTGAACTGGCTCTAGCCGTCTTTTGAATCTTGTTGCCACCTTTGGTGCCCTTTGCGGTTCATCTTCCTTGTCTTCTTTTACTCTCAGCTAATCATTCTGAGATGGGGGGTCAGGCCACCTTCCTTTTGAGTGTAGTGCCCCATAAATCACCTTGGTGATCAGTTCACCTGGCACTATATAGGTCGGCTTCTTGTTGCCCATGTTTACTAGGTTGTCATGTATATATGCCGCATAGTTGATTATCTTTGGGGTGCCTTTTGTCATTGCCCAAGTGAACGTTGTGGCAATTGCATCTGGCGGCATCCTGTACTTCTGTGGCCTCTTCGTGCACATGTGGAAGTACTGGTCGTATAACTGGCTCATGATTGCTACTTTTGGGTTGGCAATGTCTTCAAAGGTGTAATTCGCCTTTTTCTCTTTGTACACCTTGACCTCATCCCTTCTTTTTGTTACACTGTCCCCCTCATTGGAGAGGTCCAGTGCATCGGCTACAACCCGCTCAGTGATTATTATCTCTATTTTTGGTCTGCCTTGTAAATCTGTTACCTTGGCCACTCCATCCTCTTTGATGCTTGTTACAAACTCCCAGACTCTTTTGATGTCCACCCTTGCCAGTATTGCTTCGAAGTAGTTGTGGAGATCAATTATCTCCAAGTAGCCGGCCATCTTGCTTCTTACAAACTAATTGAGTTCTCTCGGCAGCATTGGTAGCTCTATAACATTGCCTTCAGTATCTTTGAACACTCCTTGGTAGATCTTTAGGTCGTTGGACTCTAACAAATCCTCTTGTATCCATGTGCTGGTGGGCTTTAGTGTTCCTTCTGGAATGACGAAGGGTTCCACTTCTTTCAGATAATCCTTGATGGTCATTCTTTTCCTCTTTGCTGGTGACTTCGAGGCTGCCATAGATCCTGTTGCACTCAGTAGTCCGAAGTTAGCGTTTTTTTCCATATTAGCTACGAAACTGAGTTTTACTTATCCAAATGACTTGAAAATTGAAAATAAAGCTTAAAAGGAACTTGTGAAGCTGTGCATATGCTCACAGTGCAAATCTGGCCAAAAATTTTCATCTAGACATCCTACACGTAGGATGTCTTTTTCATCAGAATTGGTTCATACTTGACATGCAGGTAGTGTAAGGCTCATGGAACATGGCTATATGCTTGGATTTGAATTTGGATATCAAAAAGTGGATTTTTTGGGCTGATTCAGGCTTTAGGTCACAATTTGGGTAGAATGTCCATCATAGGTAGCAATTTATGTCCAAATGGGTTGAAAATTGGTATATGGGCTTATTACACCATGGTATTGGCTCCCATGATGTCATTCTTTGCACAAAAGGCTAAATTTATGCTGGAGACATCCTACGTGTAGGATGTATTTTTCATCAAAATGACATGAAACTTGTTCTGTGTGTTGTCCTTGGCCTATGGAACATGGCCATGTTCTTGGATTTGAATTTGGACAAGATTTGATGCTTGTAAGGCTCTGTGTGGTGTTTTTGGGCTCAAAAAGTGTATCTTGAAGGTGTTGGGGGTTAAAAGTGATTAGAATGGCTTCAAACTTGATGTATGGGCTCCTGATGATGAGGTGATTGGATCTGGAATGATAAAACATCCCTTGCATGTCAAAAAAGTCAAATAGACATCCTACGCGTAGGATGTCTATTTCATCATTTTTCCCTTCTGACCACACAGATTGGTTGTTGATGTGTTGGTGAATGTGTTGTGCAAGTTTCATTGGATTTGGACAAGATTTGGTAGGTCTATGGCCCATTATTGCCTCTATGCCATAACTTTGCGTTTTTCCATGCATATGAGGTCAAACTTGGTCCAAATGTCATGAAACTTGGTGGATAGCTTGTTAATGTCATTCAAAACATGTGCATGATGAAAAATGTTGGAGCTTGTGCCCAAAAGTGCCCTTGAGACATCCTACGCGTAGGATGTCTCCTGGTGATTTTTTTCATTGCTGGTGCTCCCAGTGCTTGCCCTTGGCCCCCCTTAGTCTCTTTTGAGCCTAATTTCAACAAAAAAGTCAAATGGATAGAGAATAACTCCCTGTGTGGACTTCAGAGCTTCCGAGCCGTTTTCTGACTTTTGGAGTGCTTTTTGGCGATGAAATTTCTTGATGTTGGTCTCCATAGCTTCCCGATCCCTTGGGGATCCTTGCCGTATGGTTTTTGTCGACTATGGCTTCACCAGAGCTCCATTTGGCAATTTGTCGCTCTAGAAGCACCCGTGGTTGCGTTTTACATACCTTTGATGATTTATGGTGGTCTACCACCGTAGGACTTGGTTGTTGATGGTCTAGGAAAGCCGCTCGTGAAGTTTGGTGGCAAATGGGCTTGCGGTTTGGCCGCAAGAGCAATTTGACGCTTTGTGTGTATGATGCCGTTTTTGAAGTTTAGTGCGGCTTCGGGTCACTTTTTGGTCACGCGGGTCATATAGGCTTGTCGAGCATGTCGAGATGCTCCTACCCATGAATTTTGGTAGCATTTGGTCGCCGTTTCGCCGATTTCCCATTTGGTGGCCTCTTGCGGGTTTCTGGGAATTAGGGTTTTTCCCGATGGTTTCCTACTGCCTTTGGACATCCAGAACTGGTCCCCTAAACTAGGGTAAGCTGTTGATAAAGTCTTGTTGCTTTTGGGTTAGCCGTTAGGCCGCCGTCTCTACCTGTAGGTCTCTACCGCTCGCTTTGTGTGTGACCCCTACGCTAGTTTTCGCGACATAATGACAAACATGCGCAAAAAGCTCAAGGTGGTGAGCCTACCTCTCATGTTTGGAGCTCGGCAGGTAGTCGTGCGCATCGTAGAAGCTGCTGGAAGGTTGATCCGCTCTAGGTGGCAGAAGCTCTCTCCACAAAGTCAATAGTGAGAATGAGCTAAAAATGGGGTGAAAATTTCTTATAATGGAGGTCCCCGAACCACTTTTCATGAAATTTGATATGTGCTCCTATCTTCTTGTGAGATGCTGTTTAGGCTCAAAAATTTCTTGATTTGGACTCCATTTTCTCTGTTTACCAGAAATTTGGCATTTCGGTCAAAATCTGGCCAAAACACGCTTTCCGCTCCAGTCTCATAATTGCAACCCCACTCACCATAGGTTGTCCTATAGTCACAAATCATCCCCATATTTTTTTGTTTTTTATTACGACTGTTTTTCACCTGCTTTTTGTATTTTTGAAGTTTTTTTGCCGAAAATTAGCAAAATTAAAAGGAAAATAGCAAATCAAACCCAAAAAATTCCCAAAAATCATAATAAATCACAAACATCACCGCCAATCATTATATACACTCGCATGCAATTTTTATGGCCGGATTTCTCCGTTTTACCAATATTTTGCCTAAAAAATTGGCTATTTCTACTTATATACACACCTAGGGGCTTGATTTGGCATTTGGCCCCATATACCTGTAGCTTAATGCTGTATAAGGGCATATGTACTTGGGTTACTCCAAAAAATTTCGCAATCAAACAACAACCCTTAAAATAGTCGAAAATCATGCCCTTTTTTGCTGTTTCTGTTATTGGTTCCGCATTTGAGAGTGCCTCTAGAATGCCTCCCCCCCTCCTAGCCGGAGTCCTCCCGGACGACAAGGTATAGTCTCGGAGTATGTGCCGTGCATAGGTTGAAAAAGTTGTGCTAATGCCTGGCCGATTAATGTGGCCCTACTTTATGCATACTCGGTCAATGCATGGAAAAATTAATGCTGTGCAAGAGAAGGGAATAAGCAAGATGCTTATTGGCATTCGTCGTCCAGGTTTCCTGCTTTCTTTGCAAGTAACCGCTGTAACTCTATTGCTCTCTGTTTAATTGTTTTTTTTGCAAACGACAATTGCTTTGCCGAAACTGTTGATAGAGCCGTAGCTGTGTCGAAGGAGAGAATTGGCTGGGCCTGAATGGCTATGGGCCGTATTGCCTTTGCTTTCCATGAGCATTTTGTTGCTGCCGGTTTTTGTAGATGGTTTGGCACTTTCTTATTTGCCACTGGTTTGTTGTTGATTGGCATCCACATAAGTCTGTTTTCCTTTTTGAAATGCAGCTGTCGGCCTTCCTTTGTTGCTTGTACTGAAGGGAGTTCCTTTTGCTTTTGCTTTGGTATCCAAATGTGAGTGACATGTGGGTTATGGCTAAGCATTTCTTTTGGGATCCATATTTGTTTTATGCCCTTGGTTTGTGGTTGAACCATCTGCTTTGTTGGAATTTTGTTGTTGCATTGTTATTTGTCCGCCATGGCATTTCTATCCTTCCGCATCCATACTTGTTTTCCTTGTGTTGGTAACCTAGATCTTTGCATTGCGGCCGGTGACTTCATATGTTTGTAATTAGCATGGTTGGCTTTTACCTGATTGTTGGTCTCGGGTATCATGTTGTTCTTTAATGGCATTTGTGCTTTTGGCTTTGTTTCCAGTGATTGCATGGCTTGCAGTTGATCATGCTGGTATTGCTGAGCAAAAGCTATCACCTGTTGTTCATGTTCATGCTGAATTTTGACTGCCTTTGCTTTCCAATCTATCTGCACATTGTACGCTTTTTGCCAAGGTTGCCCGAGCATCATTGGGTGTTGTGTGCTTTCATTTGTCACCGCATAGAATTTGTGTGAGTAAAGATATTGATGTATCTGTACATGCAATATAGTCCATCCCAATGTTTTTAACGGGTGTGATGTGCTACTTTCCAGCACTTGAGGAGTAGGATGAAGTTGATCTGTGACTTTGAGCTGTTGGTATAATCCGTAAGAGATCAAATTTGCTTGAGCTCTCGAATCAAGCAAGGCTGTCGTTTCAACTTGATTGCTGCCCACTTTGACCTCAATTATTGGCTCCACTGTTTCTTCATCCAGCTTCGTCAGTCGAATGGCATTGATTAGCAATGGTGGTCCACTTTGTTGTTGTTGTCGCAGAAGCCGTCTTTTTGCAATGCGTTCTTGTGCTTCGGCTTGAGCTTCCTCCCGTACTCTCTGTTTTTCCTTCATTCTTTGTTTTCCTTGATGAATTTGTTGGAGCATCTCTTGTGTGAGTGGTAGATGATACCTCTTCAGTCGACATCCACTAATCCAGTTTGGCATTTCTTCACCTGCTAAGGTAGCAAGCTTGACAGCTCCACTTTGTGATAGATCTCTAATCACAAATGGTCCCATCCCTCGCTTTTTAAGTTTCTTGGCATGTTGCTTCAAGGTATAAAGAGGTACGTAATCACCTGTTTTGAACTCTTTGGTACGCACATGTTTGTCAAAAAATTATTTTTGTCTTCTCTTTTTAGCATAGATTGAAGCAACAGCTTGTAAGCGGAGTTCATCTAGCTTTTCAAGATCATCAATTCTTGAAGAGAGCTCATGCCATGTCCATTCTAAGCTTTTTGCTACTCGTAGAGTTGGAATTAAAAACTCCATGGGTAGTATAGCATTTAGGTCAAACACCATGTTGTATGGTGTTGTTCCTATTGATGTTTTGTAAGCTACCCTGTATGCCCATAGTGTTGAGTGTAGCTGCTGATCCCAATCTGTTCTTGATTCTGACACTATTTTAGTGAGAACCGTGCATAGTGTTTTATTTGTGGCCTCAGCTTGACCATTGGCCTGTGGATGGTATGGTGCAGATTTTCTATGTATGACCATGAATTCCTCTAGCAGATATTCAATGACTTCATTGAGAAAATGTGTTCCACGGTCACTGACAATTTCTATGGGTAACCCATAACGTACAAAAAAATTCTCATACAAAAATTGTGCAGTGGTGCGTGCATCAGCTTTTTGTGTTGCCTTGGCTTCGACCCATTTTGTGAGATAGTTCATAGCCACTATGATATATTGGGTATGTGTGCAAAATGCAGGCGGTGATATAGGTCCCACAAAATCAATGCCCCATTTTGCAAATGCTCTTGCTCCCATCATTGGCCGTAATGGCATCTCATCTCTTTTTATTGGCATTTTGGTGCGTTGACATGCGTCACAATGCTTTACAAACTCTTCAGCATCCATGTGCAATGTAGGCCGCCAAATTCCTCCCGTTAAGACAATTTTTTCCGTCTTATCGCAAAAAATGGCCTCCACTTATTCCGCTATGTGCATGTTCTAGAATGAGAAGGTATTCGGTTTCACTTGCACAGATTTTAAGTTGATTGTCCTTTCCTCGCTTATAGAGTTGGTTCCCAATTAACTGAAAGTCACGAGCTTCCAGCTCTATAGCTCTTTTTTTTGCTCTTGTGATGTTCTCAGGGAACGTCCTAGTGGTTAAGAAGTCAATGATATATTGACTCCATGCAGGTGCTATGTTTACCTGAAACAAAGTTGCATGATCCATTGGTCATTTGACACTACAAATAGTACAATTGGTAACATAAGAATGTGTGTCCGCATACATAGTTGGCCAATAAACCCCTAACTGTTTTAGTCTCTGGTGTGTCTTCACTGTTGAACAATGAAATGCACAACCTTGGACATGTGCCTCTTCAAGGTAGCACTCGAATTCTTCCGGATTTATACATAATCGTAGGATTAGGTCTGATCCAATATGATACAGCCGTCCTGCTATCAACTGGAAGTTTTTTGTTTTGTCGAATTGTTTGATGTTTGGATCTGCATTCCGTATTATCAAACCCACTTCCAAAGGAAAGAATGCTAACAATGTCCTGAGACCATTTGGGTACCATTTCAATATTAAAAAGATAAGCATTTGGAATGTCATCATCTACTCCTTCAGGAGCTTCCCCGTTGTGTATCCTTGAAAGATGATCCGCTCGTAGATGGGTTTTACCCTTTTTGACTACCACTGTGAAGTCAAATTCTAGCAATATAATAAACCAGCGTACGATTCTCCCTGTATTGCAAGGTTTATTTACCAGATACAAAAGAGCTTGATGATCTGTGAAGAACACAAATTTGTTTTCAAGCAAATAATGCCGAAATTTCTTTACAGCATAAATCATTCCTAACCCTTCCCGCTCGGTTGTTGTGTAGTTCTTTTCCGCACTGTTTAACTGTCGGCTCGCATAGCAAACCGGAAAATCCATTGTTCCGTCTCCAAGTTGAGCTAGAATACTTCCAATGGCATATGCTGAAGCATCAATGTGCACATGGAATATCTTTTCCCAATCTGGTGCCTTTAGTACACGTACTGATATAAGGTTTTCCTTCAGCTTTTGGAATGAAGTTTCACACTCCTCGGTCCACTCAAAATTGACTAGCAAACGATACAGAGGTTGTGCGATAACCGCATACATGTATATGAATGTTCGATAATATCCGCAGTGGCCCATGAAGGATTGCACTTGTTTTGCATTAGTAGGCCTGGGTAGGTCTACAATGACTTTGACTTTGTCTAGGTCTGTGGTTATGCCATTTCGTGAGACAATGTGTCCTAAGATGCGGCCTTGCTTAACCATGAATACACACTTTTCCAGGTTAAGACATATTCGATATGTCCTGCACTTTTCAAAGACCTTTTGCAAATGGTCAATATGTTCCTCTCGTAGAAGAGAGTGTACACACAGGTCATCCATGTAAATTTCTAAGAATATTCTTAGGTATTTCTTGAATGCGTGAGTCATTAACCTTTGGAAAGTGGCTGGTGCATTAGTTAAGCCAAATGGCATAACTCGATACGCATAAATCTCCCATTCTATGGCAAATGCTGTTTTGTGTTGATCCTCCCTTGCTATTGCCAGTTGGTTGTATCCTGAAAACCCATCCAGAAAGGAATAAGCCCGTTTCCCAGCCACTCGCTCAAGTACATGTTCGATAATTGGCAAGGGATAATTATCCCTTATGGTTGCTGCATTTACCTTCTTGAGGTTTACACACACTCGCAGTTTTCCATTCTTTTTGGAAACTACCACAATGGGTGACACCCAATCTATATGTTCAATCTCATAGATGAATTCAGCTTCCATCAGTTTATCAATCTCTTCTTTCATTCGTTTAGCAAATGTGTCATTATATGTATAAGGACGTTGTTTGCTAGGTTTTGCATCCAATTTCAAAGGAATCGTATGTTGGCATATCAATGGATCAACTCCTTTGAGGTCTTTATAGGACCAAGCGAACACATCTTTATACTTCTTGAGAAGTTGTGTTCGCTGTTCTTCCTCTTCAGGCTCTAAATCGTTAGCTATATAGACCGCCTGAGGCTTTTCACCTGGTTCTGCGAGGTCTATCTTTTTTGCATTTTCAGGTCCCTCGTAAGATTCTTGGTTGTTTCTTTCCCTGACTGGTGGTGTCATGATGATTTTTATGTCCTGGATAGTAAATTTTTGATAGTGTGATGGTACATTCATGTTCCCCTTTTCTGACTCCCCTTTACCATCACTATCTTCTTCAATAGACCATATCTCTCTCAAAGACCGTTTCAGTTCTTGGTATTTCTGTTTACGCTCCAGTTTGGTCCACTCTTGGTCTTTTGTTGTTCCTTTTTTTGAATTTTGAAATTTTTGTGATTTTGTTTCGTTTTTAGCTTTTCGTACCTGTTTTATTTCCTCTCGCGTTATTTCTTTTCGATTTTTTGAGAATCTTCCTGATATTTGATCTTTTACACAATCCTCTACTTTTACAAGCATCAAATAGTGAGTTTTACCTTTTATCATGGGCATCAGGTTCTCTCTCGCTTTGTTTCCTGCTCGTTTCCTCCTATAGCGTTCTTGGCATCTAGGGTGTTGATTAGCAAAATCATAAAACTTGATATTCTCGGTTTCATTTCCACGCCCACTTGAGGTGTCTGAACACTCATTATGTGCATCATCATTTACTTCCAAATGTTCAGAGGAGTTGTAAAACTCTTCTTGTTCTGGTGATTCTACCGTCTCTTTTTCTGGTATAACGCTTACCATGTAATAGGGTAATACATCATAGCCATCCTTATTGCAAAATTTTGTTGTTGGACTGTTGGTAATGGTACAGACATCCAATGTTGCTAGTATGTGTTCCCATTCTAGAGGTTCCAAGGCATCTTCAAGGAAAGGTTCCGGAATATACTCCTTGTCCTCAACTGCTCTTTCTAAGACGCATTCCACTCTTCTTAAGCTTCCACAATGTGAAGCTCCGCACATCCATAGCTCTTTTGGTGGCCCTAACCATGCTGGTAGTTCCGATCCTGCTACTGTAGCCGAATCAAACTCTTCCACCGGTGTTTGGTTCACATCTTTGTAACTATGGTCTTTCAGGTGTATTTTAGTTGTTGTCTCGCCATGTCTGAGGTATATGTGGTCATAACCCCAATCTTGGACCATCTTCAATTGTCGCATGAATGGTCGTCCCAAGATGATCTCATAATTGTTCTTTTTGTCGAAATCGACTATTGCAAATGTATGCTCATACTCGATTCCGCACGAAGTGACAATCACTTTTTCTAAGAGTCCTAGTGGCTTCTCCATGAACCCATCTGCCAATTGCAGTTTCATTCTGGTAGCCCTCAAAGCTGGTTTTTCCCATTTTTTCCAAATTTCCTTGGTGGCGATAGCAACTCCCGCTCCAATGTCAAGAATAGATTTGGAAACTACTCCTTGGAATTCTACCGGCAGCGTGGTGTTTCCATCTTCTCCCTCGCAATATTCTCCAACCTTATTCAATGGTACTGGCCTAGTGTTTAGTTGAGGTTTGTCCAACTCTCTGATCCCTTCTTGTAGCTTCAAGGTGGGGTCTTTCACTCCAAATTTTTCTAGGAATTTTCCTACTGTGGTCCACATGTTTGGCCTTAACCTTAGGAGTTCTGCTAACGTGATTGCGCATGCCACCGGGGTGGATAACAACTCAATTAATCCTTGCGAATCCATCACCTTGTTAGAAGAAAGTCTTTGAGATGGGATTGCTCTCACCTCCGACTTGGCTTCGTACTCTCCTAGGTAAGAGGGTAAAGTTCTCAGCAAGTCTGGTTGGATGTGGCCCAAACTAATTGATCCTTGGTCTCCCCCTTGTGAATGTATCTCAAAGTTCATTTGCGACCTTGCCTCAAATTCTTCTATAGGAGGTAAGGTTACATTCTTTTCTTTTCTCGTGCTATTCAAGTGGTTACTCATCTTATTAGCCTCGTTGGCCTCACGGATTTTCTTCCACAGATCGTCTAGACCGTTACAATCCTTACCCATTTCTGCCAATATTTTAGGTTGGAACTTGTCACTTATCCCATCAGTGGTATTTGGCACTATGATAGGCTCTCCTCTGAACTCATAGGCATTAGTGAGTCTTTCCTTTGTTTCCACATGTTTCTCTAAAGTCGGTTGGATAGGGGTTGGGACTGGTGTCTCATGCCAATTCGCAGGTTTACCCAGCGGGCCTTCCATCAATGATTGAGCCGTCTCGATCATCTTTTTACACATATCCAACCTCTGTTTTTCTATTTCTGCATATGGATAAGTCATCCACCTTTGCTCCTGGGTTTGGTTCTTTTTAAGTCTAGCTTCATAAGCTTTTAGCAGTGCATCCAGCTGCTCATTTACCTTGTCTGCCAGTACAGATCCTCCTGATCCTGCACTCTTGGGCTCTGCTATTTCCTTGGGTGCTACGGTTGCCGTGGTGTGGGAGCTTAAGCTAGCTAGATCCTCTAACCGCTCCAATCTGTCCTTTGTATGTTTCAACTCCTCGGATAGGGCTGTTTGCTCTCGTTCCGTTCTGGCTTTCCTACGCGCCTTTCTAGCTTTCCAAGTGCTTCTCTGATTTTTCGTTTTTGAACTTTGGGCATCGGTTTTTGGTTCTTTAACTATGGGTTCATTCGTCCTTCTCTGAGCTTGGGCTCGTGTTACCGCCTGAATAGGTATGATTGTTTCATTTTCCGATCCTCCACTGGACGGTACTGTCTCTAACATGTTCAAGGTGGTTTTTGCTCCTTTGCTCAGGTTTTTAGGGCAATCGGGAATCAAATGAGTAATTCCAAATTCTGGGCAATACGCATTGACTCGAATGATTTCATCATGAGGATAGTCTCTCAGCCAATGGTCTCCACCACACTTGTAACAGGGTCCCTTGGGTTGTTGAGGTGCTCCTTGAGCTCCTCTTTGCTGGTAAGCATGTCTTTGTCGGCCCATGCCTCCATTGGCTATGAACAACAATGTTCGTTCATCTAAGCTATATCTTCCTTCTCCTGCTGCCTGTATAGCAGTTGGTGGTCCTGTATTTCCTATCATGCTCCATGGTTCTAGTGTCGAGGGTTCTTCCGATGGATAATAGACAGGGTTTGCCGCATATCCATTGGGATCTTCATAATATGCATGCATAGGCACCAAAGCCTTATCCTCTGATTCAGTTACTGTTGGTGTATATCTTATACCAACTGGTCGTAATCCTGGTAGGGGTGGTTGTTGCCCCAACACCGGTTGTGGTCTTTCTACACCTCAGGTCCTGGTAAGTTGCCTGCTTGATATCTAGGCATCGGTGGAACTTGAGGGGAAGCTACTGGAGCTTGGGGAGCGTAAGGTCTCTCTCTCACATATCCCTTGTTATAATAACATTCCTTGGTCCCATGGTTCGTCCATTTTTGTTCAATAGCACACCACTTGGGCTGTTTAGCCTGGGGTTTGGCGTACAAGTTGATCTTTTTTAGCACTTCATCTACAAGCTGCTCCTGGTTTACCGCTACTTCTTCTTTCGGTGCTGTCTCAGAAGACTTGCTTCCACTTTGTTGTGAAGACGAATTGTCATCAAGGTCCTTGAACTCCCCTTCTTTGTAGACCGCACAATTGTCCACAAGGTAAAGAGCCTCCTTGGTCAACTCATTCAACATCGTGCTCCTCTTCATATGTAAGTCTTTCTGGAGATCTGCATTCCTTAGTCCTTGGATGAATATCAACATAAGTCTGGACTGAGTTGGCAGTTCTTCACCATGATAGAACTTAACATATCTTTTTAGTCTTAGGGCTACCTTTCGTACAGATTCTCCATCTTTCTGTTTGAATTTATGGATATGTGAGACGGTATTATGAGCTATTCCCCTTTGTGAGAATTCCTCGATAAACTCGTCAAACACTTCCTCCATAGACTCAAAGTCTCTACGCTCTACAGAGTCAAACCAAGTGGCATCATCATCCTCTAGGTTTAGTCCAAACCCCACAAATTGGGTAGGAAAATCTAACACCTCTTCGGCTCTAATTACACGCACAAAGGCTGCTACATGATCTCTTGGGTCTTTGCTTCCTGTGTATTTCTTGTTTACCCATTTTTGCACTTGAGAAGGTCTAATTCTTCGATGGTCTACAAACCTCATCATTGGATCCCCCCATCCTAGTCGATATATCTCCTCAGGCCTTCTGTAATAGGTTGGTTCCTCTCCTAGTGGTGCTCCGAAGCCATAATTTCTAACGGTTCTCGCTGGAGGTGGTTCTTCTCTTCGAACTCCTTCTATGGGTGGTCATCCAGGCTCTGTCGACCCTTGAGTCTTTGGCTTACTCTCTGCCTGATACCTTAAATAGGGTGGTGGTTCTCGCAAATCCCTGAGCCCTTGTGCGGTTTGATAACCATCTCGATTTCGGTCTGATTCCATTATTGCACTCTGTCGAAGCCATGCCTGCAATGATGGCTGGTTTGCTGGTTGGTCTTGGTTGTTGAATGCTTGCGGTCAGGTGGAATGTGAGGTAGCGTCATACTCATCTGAAAAAGGATTCGTTGACTTGCTTGGGGTGTAGGTGGCTCTTGGCACTTCCTCAGGGACATATGCTGATGCTCGTGGACCTGTTGCTCTCTCTACCTCCTCTGGGAGAATACGTTGGTATTCTCGCCCGTATCTATCAACAAAAACTATACCCTTCCCCGTAACAGTTTCATAAGAGAATAAGTAAAGAACCTTGTCTTTGCTTAATTCATTTACGTATGGTTCTTTGCTGCGAAAGTAAGAGACTATACCCTCACTCTCATGTTTTTAGATTCCCACGTTCTTGTTATAAGTTGGAACCATGGTTGTTTTCTTATCATACATAAAAATAGCTCCAGGCCAATCAATGTTTGGTGGCGGTTCTTGAGTTTCTGAAACCATTTTTCCTTTCGCCACATTATCTCCATATCTGTTGTAATCTTCAGAGTTACTAACTATTAAATAGTGGTTCCCCTTTTCGTCTCGGAATCTATCTCCATCATCATAGACTCGGATTATCTCCAATCTTTGAGCTGGCCTCTCTTCGATACAAATGCACTTGCGGCCTCGATAGTCAGAATAGACTAGGGCTCCTCTCAAGTTTGTTCCCTCTAAGAAGATCATCGTGAGCTTGGAATCATTCAAAGAATTTTGGGAGGTGCTTCCTCCTCGCATAGGTCCATCATAGGTAAAACCTCCTGGCTGTTGACTACCCATCATGAAGAAAGATTTTTCTGGCGAAGTGTCAGTATCACTACCTTCCTCAATAATCGGTGCTAGCGGATCTAGCCTTGCCTGAGTTACACTCTCTTCGGTGGACACTAAGCTACTTTGATCACCTGCCACCTTCTGGTCTCTAACAATGTATCTTCCTGATATTAAATTCATCAAACTTATCAATGCAATTTATCACAATTCCAACCACTCACCTGGCAACGGGTCAGTTTCTGCACAACTTCTTGCTTTGTTGCTGAATATACCTGTACACAAGCGTTTTAATTTTGGCAATCGAATCAAAGCATTTATCTGCTAGAGGTTATCTTAGTAATGATTGGTATAACTGGAGAGTTAATCCCAACCACTACTGTATTTTATACACTGATGATGTTCTGGATTAGGTTTGCTAATCTGAAATAGTACTACCCTCAGATGTTGGTCAATTTACGCGAAAAAGTATGAATTCAGTCTTTGCTTCGTCAAATGGGCAAACAAGGTCCAAATTCACTTCTGAAAGAATTTTTGGAACCCCTAAGCCAAATAGAATCTCACTGTCTATGCCAGGTCAAATTTTCTTTGCAGTATGCCTCAATAGACATCCTACGCGTAGGATGTCTCCTGCTGTGTTTTGCCTGGATTTTTGCACTGTGGTTTTCCCTTGTTGTGCTGAGCTTACAACTGCTTTTACTTTTTGATTTGGACACCTATTAGCTGGTCAATGAGTTAGAAATCTGTTCCGACAGCCTGTTGCTGATATTGATCAGTCTAATCAACTCCAAATTGGACCAAAATTGACTATGAGGCTTGCCTTAGGCTATACAACACCTGGCTATGCTCACTGTCAAAGTCTGGCTTCAATTTCTTGCTTTAGACATCCTACACGTAGGATGTCTTTTTCATCAGAATGGCTTCAAACTCAAAGCCCAGGCTCCCCTTGAGTTGTTGATCACTTTGGTATACTCAAAATTTAGTTTGGAGTCCAAAATCACTCAGAAGACATCCTACGCATAGGATGTCTTTTTGGCCTGTTTGACCCCAGACTTGTCCCACAGCTTCCCCTTGATGTCAGTAACCCAGTGGTATGCTTAGATTTTGGTTGGATGTCAAAAGTCCCAAATTTCAGCTGTTCTTGCCTTTTTCAGTCAAAAGTGCTAAAGTCTGCTTTGAATCCAATTTTCTCACCCAAATGAGGTGAAACTGTTAAGTATGGAGCCTGATTTACCCTTGTAATTTTCTGTGGTAAAAGCGCACATTTGTAAGGCCCCCATTATGAGGAGAAGCCATCGTGCGTGAAGGAAAATCACTCACCGGAAATCGAAATTTTCACGGACAAGAATCAGGGGCAAGCCCCCGAGACTTTTTTTTTCGCCGGAATATTCCTTTTCGCCGAAATATTATGGCCGGACGGCGGCCGGAAAGTGGTCAGAAAACAACCGGTCGGTTGGCCGGTGGCCGGTAGTCAATGGCCGATGGCTGGTGGTCGGAAGTCAATTGCCGGTAGCCGGTGGCCGAATTCAATGGCCGGTGGCCAAATTCAAAAGCGGACTTGTCTTCTCAAGGACGGCCACACATGGGCGGATTGGAGGATCCGATTTGGACTTATTCTCACAAGGGCGGCTACACATGGCTGTCTCTCATAAGAGAGGGCAGCCCTTTTGGCCTATAAAAGGAGGCCATTTCTACACACATTTCGTAGTGTGAAGTTGATGCAACAAGGTGAGTGTGAGGTGGTGAGAGTGAAGCAAGGCGGAATCTCTATCAAGGGTTTAATCCCTTTGTAAACTACTTCTTCTTTTGAAGTGCTAAAGCCATTGAGTGGCTGCTTTCCCGTGGACGTAGCCCACATTGGGTGAACCACGTATATCGTGTGTACTCTCTCTCTCTCTCTCTCTCTACTCTATAATCTCTTGTGTGTGAAATCTATCTCTCTCCATTAAGTAATCTACTCAAAAATCTATTTAGCTACGTATTATTTCCTAACAGAAACCCCTTTCAGTCACTTAATATATCATGCAAGACATGCTCATGCAGCCATCTTATGGTTTTGGTCTCAAAATAATGTCTTGGCACTATTTGGGTAGGTTGTCTGGCAATTTCAGTCTATCTGACCTTATCGTGTCAAGATATGGCCAAATTTCCACTTTCTAGTTGAAATTAGGGTAAATCCTACCTTCTGAACACACTGGTCAACTCAAAATCCCAAAATTCCTCCCAGATTAGCCTGTAGACATCCTACGTGTAGGATGTCTCCTGGCTTAAAATTAAATTTTTTTCTGATAGGAATGCTCCTAATGCTCTGTAGATCTATCAGAAACAGTCACAGTAACTTTTGGACTTCAATTAGGCTTTCAAACAAACTTTTGCGTCTTTTTGCGTCTTTTACAAACTTATAATGACTTTACCAAGCAACTGTTCATGCATGAAATGCTCTAGATCCTGAATCATGGTGTCCTACTTACTCTTCTCCTACCTATCATGTGAAATGGTGATAATGGTGTTTTTGGTTGCTTTTTGGCCTCTCCGGACTCTTAAGCTCTCCTCTCAACGCTTCTACCACTCCAACTCCTACTCTAGAACTCGACTACCACTTAAAACTACCTAAGTCTACCTCATCTACCTAAGTCGAAGTAGGCTAGGCACACGCTTCCTAGACTCCCTCTAAGACCTAAAGAGTCCTCCACCCTCTGATCCTATCTAAATGTAAAGCGAGACTCTTGGCAAGCCAAAAATCCCAATCCTCAAGGATTAGTCTCGGTCACCTACCTAAGGTTTTCGTCCCTGGAAACGGTGCCAATGTTGGACAGATATGCAGTGACGGACGTCAGCATAGCGAGAAATCACCGAACATGTAATGTCAGCTAAGGACGAAGCTCGACCCGTAGGTGCGTGGAAGCAAGCATAAGGTGTCAACCTACACTCGACCGACTCCTAACTAATTTCCTTTAGAGGTCTCTACCAATTGTCTAAGTCACAGCCTTCAAGAGTGCATAAGAGGAAACTTCCTACAACGCTTTCTAGAGCCGAACACCCATCAAACAATCTCGAAACACCATAGAGCTTGAAGGAGACCCTACTAATACCACTAGGTCCCTCTCCCTAAGGTCTATGAACCAAAATCCCGACCCAAAACACCTGGTGCAGAAACACGTAGGATGTCTGGCCGAAATCTACAGGTCTTCGTTTCCGAAATCTAAAGTGCCTATTGTGTAGTTCTACTCAATGTGAACGCGTGGATATGCTGCAATGCAAAATCGGACAACGTATGCTCACCCAAACACCCGATGAAGCTCGTAGCAGGAGCTCGCAAAACCGGACCGTACACGCGCAATGTAGGTATCAGCGCGTAGCTCTCGTCGAGGGAAACACGCTGCACTTCTCCGCACTCGATTCCGACCATCGGAGCACACGTAGCGTCAAGATGAAGCTCACACTCTCTCTCGTACACAGTACGCTCACTCACAGACTTCAAAAACTTCTTTTTAAAAAAAAATGACAAAAGGTTTTTCATTAAGGTAAAAAAGTGGTATGTATACCTTACAATTTCTCAAACCCTAAAGTTCCAAAATCAACCATCTACTCAATCTAACTATCAAAACTGGGATACAATCTGGAAACTTCTGTAAGTCCCAATAATTACAAGGTGAAAAATCAGGTTTTCCTCAATGAATGAATAATTACAAAAAGAATAATCTTTCGAATAGTTAGATGCCGTGGGGTGTGTCCAGCTTCTAACAGCTCATTTGCTATTTATTATTAATTTTTGACTTGTTTATTAATTAAATCAAAGAAAATAACAAAATACGCTAAAAGAGCAAAGTGAAGATCCAGTAATTAGGAAAATCCATTGAAAAACACAGCTTTATTGTCTTTTGTTAAATTTCTCCATTTTTAAGTCTCAATATCAAGAAAAATGATTAAAAATAACAAAAAAGGACTATTTTTTGATGATTTTTCGAAAGTATTTACACTATCTACACTCATCTTGAGGAAATGAGTTCCCCTATCACTCACAGACTATTTCTATTGGCAATCCATATCTTGTAAACACATACTCATATAAGAATGTGGTGGTGGTTCTGGCATCATTCTTTTGAGTTGCTTTAGCCTCGGCCCACTTGGTCAAATAGTCCGTAGCTACAATGATATATTGAGCTTGGGTTCTGTAAGCAGGTGGTTGTATTGGTCCAACAAAATCTATACCCCATTTTGCGAAACCTCTAGCCCCATCATTGGTCTTAAGGATATGCTGTCTACACGGGTTGGCATTTTTTCTCATTGACAAGCATCACACCTTCAAACATATTCTTTGGCATCTGCAAAAAGTGTTGGCCACCATATGCCTGCCATTAAGATTGCTCTTCCGATGGTCTCACTAGAGAAGTGATCTCCATCTAATCCAGCATGTGCTTGTTCTATAATGGGAATATATTCGTCTTCATTTGCACAGAGATGCAAGTTTTGATCCTTACCTCTCCGATACAATTGGTTTCCAATAAGAGCATAGTCTCTTGCTTTAGTTTCAATTGCTCTTTGACGATGTTTATTCATATCCTCAGGAAATGTTTGGCTCTATAAGTAAGTAACTAGATAGTTACTCCACTTAGAATAGGTGACATTTGGAACAATGTTACATAAGGAATGGGTGTTTGTTTTTGACATTGAGGAAAATCTTTCACAAAAGAATGAATATCACTCCTCATAGTTGGCCAATATACTCCAAGTCTCAAGATCCTTTGCATAGTTTGGTCTTCCGCAAAGTAAAATCCTACTACGATCATATGTGCTTGACTTAGGTATTGGGTTTTTTCCTCAGGATTAATTCACAATAGAAATATTCCATCTTAATTTCTTCTGTATAACCTTCCAGGTAGTAACTGATACATAGCCAATTGCTCAATTAGTCCAACTGTTATAAGAAGTGGTATATGCAAATCCACTTGAGCTACGGTCATCAATGATACCATATTTTTCGACCATTGACGCATCATTTCAACGGAGATTAGATATGCATCTGGTAAATCATTGTCCATTCTTTTGGGTGATTCTCCTAAAACAATCCTTGACAAATGATCTTCTCTGTGATGAGTGCTACCCTTTTTCACAACAACTATAGTGAAATCAAATTCTAGAAGAATGATGAACCATCTCACTATTCTTCCTTGGCTTGTTGACCAAGTACAATAAGGCTTGGTGGTCCACAAAGAATACAAATTCGTTTGCTAATAGGTAATGTCTATACTTTTTTACGGCATAGATCATTCCTAGTCCTTCCCTTTTGGTGGTGGTATAATTCTTTTTCGCCATATTCAATTGTCGGCTAGCATAAGAAATAGGAAATCATTTTTTCTGTCTCTTGGTTGAGCTAGTATACATTCAATGGAAAAATTGGAAGCATCTACATATATGTGGAATATCTTATTCCAATCTGGTTGGTGCTTTTAATATTGGAATTGAGGTGAGAGCTTGCTTAAGCTTAATGAAGGATTCTTCACTCTCATCAGTCCATTCAAAGCGTGTAATCAAGCTATACATGGGTTTTGCAATTATAACGTACATGTAAATGAACCATTTATAATATCCACAATGTCCCATGAAAGCTTGAACCCCTTTCACTATTGTTGGTCTAGGCAAATCAGCAACAACATGAATTTTGTCCATATTGGTAGTTATGTCCTTTTTAGGCACTATATGTAAATGAACTGTCTGTAATATCCACAATGTCCCGTGAAGGCTTGAACCCCTTTGACTATTGTTGGTCTAGGAAAATCAGCAATAACATGAATTTTGTCCATATCGGTAGCTATGCCATTTTAAGATACTATATGTCCAAGAATTTTTCCTTGTCTACTCATATATGTGCACTTTTCAGGATTTAAGCAAATCCTATAAAGTGTACATTTTTTGAATACCTTTTTGAGGTGTTCAAAATGATCAGCCCGGATTGATGAATGTACGCATAGATAATCCATATATACTTCTAAGAATTTCCTTAGATATTCTTTTTTAGAATGGCTCATTAATCTTTGAAAGGTGGCAGGAGCATTAGTTAACCCAAAAGGCATAACCCGATAGGCAAAAGTACTCCATTCCATTGCAAAGGTAGTTTTATGCTCATCTTTTGGTTCAACCAAAAGTTGATTGTATCCTGAAAAGCCATCTAAGAAGCTGTAAGCTTCTTTACCTCCTACAACTCATTCTCAAACATTGTTGAAAGGACGCCCTTTCAACAACGTTTCCACAAAGATTTCATTAAGATTCCTCAAAGATTCTAAAGATTCCACATGAAGATGGTGATGAAGTAATGAAGATGAAGATGGATGCTGTAACATGAAGATACGAGTTCATGGATGTCATCGAATATCCCGTTATTATTATTTTGAGCCATTACGGCCACTTTTGTAATGTTTACGGGAACCTCATATTTTAAATCGGCACTTTTATTTTGGCCACAGATGCTTGTATAATGAGTAAAGCCAACTCAGTTTCTTGTAATTAAGCTCTGTAGAAGCCTAGAGACAATTTAGGTCATTTGGCCGAACATTAGGTTTGAAGGCTTTGTATATAAGATGAAACCTAAGGCTCTGTAAAGAGCACATTACGTTATCTCAAATAATATACAGTCGTGGGTTTTGCAGCACAAAGTAGTGAGCTTCACGCACACACACCGTCGCGCACACTAATCACATTGCAGATATGAGAGTAGGAGCGTGGTAGCATCGAGGAGCTCTCCGCGTCGACGCAAGCAATGCAAGCCGAGGACCACATCACGAGCCCGCCTGCTACGAGCTATATTTGGTCATAAGTACCTCAAACGACATCCGTTCTGAATGATCGAGTAGTCGTTAGAATCAGGGCGAGAAGCTCTTCGTGTTGATGTCTTTGTAGATCAGTTCCGGACACTTTGGAAATTGTTGTTTTGAGTCTATCGTGACAGCGATCAGAGGTCTTACAGTTATGGTTTTCAGGGTTTAGGTGTTTGGCCACATAGGATATGTCCTTGTGAGTCTTACCCTCAGATTTCGAGTCATTTCGATATGATTTGAGACTGTTTCGAGCTTGTAGTGTTTCGTAGGATGCGTTGTCTGTTTCTTTGATTTATGGTAGTGTTGTGGTAGGATTAGTGACTGTAGAGTGTTGTTCGTGTCTAACTCAGGGTTGACAACCCAGAGATTGCCTCCATGCCCTAGTTGGGTCAGCTACGTCCTCGGATTGATAGTTTGTTGGTTTGTGTTCTCGCTGTGCTCCATCGTTCGTCGCGACGTACCCGCTAACATTGGCGCCGCTGCCGGGGACGAAGCGCCTAAACTAGCGTAGACCGCATCACTCGTGTTTGACAGTATAGCGTTTCTCTAGAGTTTTCTAGAGTGTTGTCACCATTTGCCTTCTTAGTGGGAAGTCAGAGAGCGGATCTCTTGACTGAGGGATAGCCAGGGAGCCTACGTCTCGCCGAGGTGGTCCACCATGAGGTTGAGGTATGGTTATATTATTTTGTTGTGTATTTAGATTAGGTTTTATGGTTTGTGTGTTTGGTTGTGACTTATGGTTGTGAAGAACTTGAAAGAGAAAAAACGCAAAGAAAAACGCAAAAGGTAAGCCGGAGGCTGTTTGCTTGCCAGAAAGCAAAAACAACCATTCAACCATCCAAAGGAGGACTTTAGGTAGTGTAGGACATCTGATGTTGATCTAGAGCAATTTTGATATGAAAATGTGCTTGAAAACACAAAAGGTGGAATTGTGTTGATTATGGTAAAAGTGCTCTAAAATGGTCGTTTGAAAGCCGATTTGAGTGCTTGTTTTTACATTGGAAACCTTAAGGTAGGGGGAAAACACAGAGTTGGTCCAATCCACAAAAAAGAAAACAAAAAACTCTAAAAAACCCAAAAAACAAAAGTCTGAAACCAAATCTGCAATTTTCAAAAAAGTTGGACCTCAAGACCTTGTTTTGCATATGCTCTAGAGCTTGTATGTGAAATTTCAAAGCATTTGTATCAGTGCTTGAGCATCTAAGTGGGAGTTTGCTTTTTCTGAGTGTAAGGAAGTGAACAGTGAAATGCTTGAATCCAAAGGAAAAGAAGTCCAAATTGAATGAAACTTTGGGGATAAGCTTCTAAGGGCATTGGGAACCAAACTGTCCAAAAACAGAGAAAAAAAAACTTTCCAGTGGCTCTCTGCCTAGTCTATCGCGATAGACTGGTGAATTGGAGATATACTCACAATCAAGAAAAACCCCTCATGCCACAGGTAAAACACATCAATACAAGGCTGCTCCCAAAAATTGAGTGTACTTGGACACCTGCTTGACCACTAAACCTCAAGTCTGGTGTTTTGAGTCAGACTTCAGAGACAAATTGGGTAAAGGGACTTGACCAAATTTCCAAACCTTGTGAAACTTGGTATACATTATCTACATAAGGTAGGGAACACATCTGTGAAGAGAAAATTTGAAAACAGTGTCATTTTGGCATACTTGGTGAGTCTATCGCGATAGACTAAGAACCCATTGATAGAAACTGAATTTTTCAAAAACCTCTGTGGCATAGCTTGGAAAGGTGCTATCAAGGACACATAAATTTTTTGAAGTCATTTGGAAATCAGAAAGTGGGTCTAAGACCATTTGAGAGGATTCAGCTTGTAGAAAACACCAGATCTGGTCTAACTGACAAAGTAAAATTCCAAACCACTTGAAAATTGGTAGGAGGACTAAGGAGAGGTGTTGGAACACAGTGGTATAGTCAAAGTTCAAGTTTGACCTATAAAAGAGGTACTTGCTGAGTCTATCGCGATAGACTCAAAGAAGAGCCAAAGAAATTGAAATTTTCAAAACCCTCTAGAGCATAGCTTGTTTAGCCCCTCAAAATTTGGTGGATTTTGGACATTGGGAAGTCATCCTAAGTCTATTTTCTAGTGATCAGATAGACTCAGAATTTTAGAGTTGGAGTTAGAGACCTAGGAAAAACTCCAAAACAAGTGGAAATTGGTGAGCAAGGTGTACAGAGCACAGGGAACACAGTGGTAAAGAGAAATCTGGGAAATTTTAAAAACTGAAGAATCTGCTGAGTCTATCGCGATAGACACAAGCTTTTTCACAAACAATTGAAAATTTTGAAAACTGACCTTAGGGCCTTGTTCTACATATTGTTGTGAGCCTATGGTTAAATTTTGAGTAAATTTGGAGCATTGGAAGTGCATCTAAGTGGATTACTTCACAAGATTAGAAAAGAAACTATTGTTTGATGCAAGTTACAAAGGAAAAGTATTCCAAATTGGTTGAAACTTGGTGAGTAGTATCTCAAGAGAAGCGGGAACTCAAATCTGTAAAAACAGTTGAAAAATTGTATCCCAGTAACACTCTGGTGAGTCTATCACAATAGACTTAGGAATTCACCGTAGAAAATTCAAAATTCAAATCTGACTTCATATTTGGGTTCAGAAGGCCCATTATACCTTGTACACAAAGTTTGAGTGCATTTGGACATCTGCAAGGGGTACTTGGTGAACCTATCGCGATAGACAAGTCAGGAAAAAATTTTGAGAAATTTTTTTGAAACCAAATATACCACTGGGTTTATCATTGCCTAAGGAGTGCACACACCAATTTCGGGCTCAAACTGACCACTTGCAAAAACATAAGATAGAGAAACTTTCCAAATTACATCTCACTGTTTTGGTCATAAGTTTCATACGGACTCCGATTCCAAAACTTTTTTTATCAAAACGTAGCTTGAGAGCAGCACTACAGATCTTAGAGTAAATTGACCAAAATGGTTGCCAACACCATACATTTTGGTCAGTTTTGAAAAAAAAACGCCGGCCTCAAAATGCATCCAGAAGTCAGGGGTGTCTAAAACCGACAATTTGAGAGAATTGTGAGAAAACGCTCACGGTTTTGGACATAGTTTTGGATTTTCCCTGACCAAAACACTTGAACGCACTGAGAGAGGTATTACTACAGCAAGCTAGAGCTATTAAGCCTAGAAGTCATGTCTACATCAGACTCAGACTCACCTTATACAAGCACATGGATTGCAGGGATAGATGAGCACCCGCCCAGAATAGATCTTCCAAACCTACAGTACATAAAGACCAATTTTGTGGAGAGAGTTTGGACGTATAATCATGAAAGTGAAGGACATAGGCATATTAATGGAAATCAATTCAACCTTTACAGTTGCTTAGAGCCTTACCCAGATGAGCTGACAGAATACAAGCTCTTATATGTCTATACATACGAGGTCGACCGACAATGGACATCTTTATTTGTTGACAAGTATGTACGAGAATATAGAGCTGTAGAAAGCACAAATCCGCGAACCAAATTAGAGATGAGTGGATATTTGGTCAATGAAGGACCTCAGATACATCCACAAAACACAGGAACCTCTAAGAGAATTCCAAAGAGGGGACCACCACCTGGATTTCCTCCTAGAGCGATAACGAGAGATGAAACGATACGAGAGAGGAGTATGGTTCCATACTTTGCACCCCAAAGTATAAGACCATCTCAGCTAAGAAAATGGGTAAATAGAAAGTACAATGGCATAGGAGACCCATACACCCATGTCTCGGCTTTCAAGCAAGTCCTACGAGCAGAACGAGTAGAGGACTTCCACACGCAGTATGAGGGTTTTGGACTTACATTGGAGGACAATGCACAAGCATGGTTTGAACTATGGAACCGAAGAGAGTTCACAACCATTGAGAAAATGTTGGATGAATTTGTTCAAGAATTCACCAAGAGGGGCATAAAACATAACACCCTTCCTAAGATTCAGGAATTTAAACAAGGCGAAACAGAAACATTGCAACATGCAATAATGCGTTTCAAGCAATATGTTGCTAGATGTCCTACCCAAGAGTTACCCATGCCAGAACGTCAGATCCTATGCTTCATTAGAGGGCTTAGGAATGAGAATCTCCAAAAGGACCTATACATGAGAAGATACCAAACCTTAGAAGAGGTGACCAAAGCGGCAATTGACCTAGTTGACAATTTCGAATTCTATGACGATGGTCAAAAGAAGATGAATGATGCGAGTGAGGAAAAGAAAAACGCTGATCTTGAGGATCAAAGAGGGAATCTAGGACAAAACCAAGTAAATGTTGAGGAGCAAATCATAGAGAATGTGATGCAACGCATCAACCACTCTGACAGAGTACTAGCCTATAGAATTCCTCAACGACGAAGGTGCATGACATGTGGAGGGGACCATCCGACGCAACATTGTCCTGACTATAGACCTAAGACTCCACCGGGCTTTGAGCATGTTATGTCTCAACCACCTAGATATCATCCTGTAGCGGAAGAAGTGTTCTTAAGTGAAACACCCATATCTGCTAGAAATGCATATGTGAATCATGAGCTTCAAATAGAAAGATATGTGGTAGATCAGAGGCCACTTCAAGGTCAATATCAAGTATTGCCACAACAACCAATACGTCCATGTGACAGATGTGGTAGTAGTGATCACTTGATTAAGGATTGTCCACACCATGATATCATGATAAATGTATATTGTAATGAGTGTGCAGTCACACATATGATTTTGGATTTTCCTAAGAATCCAAGAAAGAAAGGTAAAATGCAACCACATGTTACCTTTCCTTCTACCAGCAAATCAGAGAAAGAACGAGCCGCAACAAAAGGAGAGACGACAACAACAACAGAGCAAGAAACAATTGCAAAAGAACAGGTGCTTAAACAACAAGAAGATGAAAGTAAGCAAGTTGCTCCTGTAAACGTTGTCACAAGAGCACAAGCAAAAGTGCAAGAGCAGAAGCCTATAGATGGAGAGACTAGTAAGAGTTCCAAAAGCTGTAGAAACTCTAGATGAGCAAGAAGGACTAGAATGAAAACGAGACTAGAAAGGGAAAAAGGGGAAGAAAAGGCTGTTACAGTTGAGTTGGAAACAACTCAAGAGCAACAGACACAGCAAAGGGAATTTGAAACCCTTAAACCAGTTGAAGCACCCAAGAGTGCTAGTTCAGGAGGATCTGTCCTAGTGGACAAAGTGAATGAGCCTTAAAACGCGATTTTACAGGCTTATGAGGCTAGATTGGCAAATAGACAGACCTTAGAACAAAGATGGATGACCCATCCTTATCCTGAACTAGAGAAGCAGAGGCTAGAAATGTGTAGGCAGCTCATTGAAACTGCTCAAGCATTGCTAGAACCACCTCCACCAGAAGTGAAGGATAGGATAGTCACCCCAGTGCACAAAGATGAGAGCATTAAAGTAGACGAATTTCCTAGAGAAGAAGTGGATCATAGGGAAGAGCCACTACCAAGGTCGCAAGACTCGAGGGTAGTCCAAAATACAACAGATGAATCAATGAGGGATTTCCCACCCTATGTTCCTATAGTTGAGGAGTAGTGGCTAGAGGAGTTATGGAAGGCTGTCCGAGATGCCCAAAAAAGAGAAGAGGATGCTGGAACAGTACCATTTCCTGAAATCACATTAGATAGACCACAAATGAGTGTTGATGCGAGGTCATATCATGGTGACGTAGGATCGATAGCCTCTGAAGACAGTAGACTTGCATCGTTAAGAACTTTGCCACAGTACATGGGAGATTTTGAGGCAAAGTCTGAGATTGTGAGAGTTCCATCATAGAGGCTAGGGGGGACAAAAGAATCGGACACAAAAATTTTGACTGACTTGCTATCCACGCCAGTGAAGTGCACAATTATGTTGGCAGAACTTTTGAAAATCAGACCAAGTATGTGGACGGATATAGGAAAATGCTTGGAAAAAATTGGGATTAAAACCCCGTTAAGGTTCCTGGAAAAAGAGCTAGATGAGATCAAGAAGCCTAGATCAAATGTAAGACCGGTACCTCTGAACAAAGTAGGAGAGTACTGTGAAGGAGAAGATGGTAATGCCACTTTGTCTATCGAGCACAATGGGATTGAAACGAAAGCTATACTTTACAGCGGAGCAGGAATTGCCATAGCAACAAAACGAATATGGGAGAAATGGGGTAGGCCCACCTTTAGAACAACCAGAATAAAATTACAGTTAGCTGATGGGCATGTGGAAAGACCCATGGGATTGCTAGAAGCGATAGTGGTGTCTTCTTGTGGTATAGAGTATGCGCATACTTTTGCCATAGTTGACTTTGGCAAGAAAAATAACTATGAAATCATCCTTGGAAGACCATTCATGAGGCAACTCAAGATGGTACAAGATTGGGGTTATGATTATCTATACTTGAGACATGCTGAAACCACAACACGTGTAAATATGAGAAATCATAGTTACCAAGATGTAACTAGAACGCCCGTGGAAGATTTTGATTCTGCAACACAAAGTGGATCAACAGACCATCCGTGGATGGGCAAAAAGAAAGAAATCTGGATGTGCAGAGCATCGGAGTGTAGTGACTTTGAGAGAAATGAGAATTCCTTAGAGAGGGTCTTAGAAGATGATGCTTACATAAGAGAACCTTTTCCGGAAGAGGTGTTAGAACCGCTAGAGTGGACTCAGATATTGGCTACTTTAGATGTCTGTGTTAATGAGACCACACCAAAAAAATTTTGCGATGACAATGGGTATGACATAGTCCCCTACTACATGCTAAGGGTTATGTGTAAGACAAATGAAGAATCTGAGTATGAGTTCGAAACGGGGTTATCAGCTATGGGGATAACACAAAACCAGATACTTAGCCCAAATACTGGTCATATAGAAATAGGTGCTCTTTGCGATCAGTGTGACAACACACTTGATTACAAACTGTCCAACTCGAATGCATAGTACAAAGGAGGAGCTGCAAGTCAACGAAGCAAAGTTGCAGGAAGAAGGGCTAAGATCCAAAGAAGATGCTTCAGGTCCAGCGCCTACAAACGAGCAATATGCAGACTTGGAATCAATCAAAGAAGAGGTGCAGCAAGTGACAGGAAGTTCAGACACTATTGGTGACATTTCAACAGTTGAAGTCGAGGAAGAAGAGCCTATGACTCTACAGGAACCAAATGCTGATTTTGTCTCTCCAAAAGACATATCAGAGGAAATGGTGGTCAAGCAGGAGCTAGAACACACAACTGAACTCACAAGTGTGAACAATGAAGAAGAAGACGACAAGGAGTCCAGGCCAAAGATTGCTCAAGTCACTCAAGAGAACACAGGCAATCTAGTACCAAAGAAGATCAACGTTTTGCTAAGTGCACAAGACAGAGTCAAGATGAATTTTATGGCAGAAATTGATACAAATTCCACGACTAATGTCATGTCATATGGCATGTGGTTACTTCTAGGTAAGCCAAAGCTTTATGATCTTTAGATAAAGGTAAATCTCTCACCTGAAGTAGATGTTATAAGTATGGGGATTGCAGAAGCTACTCTCCAACTACACTCACAAAATGTCAAAGAAAAATTCGTGGTGGTAGATTCTCGACAAATGGGAACACACTTGATTTTGTCCAAGCCATGGGCACAAGTCTTGGAAGACGAGCTTGAATCTTCAACAATGGTCATCACGACAAGCTATCAAGTGGCAACAGAGGTCAAGCCTACAACAGTTCAAAGATTCTTGGCTATTAAAAAAGGCAAAGCTAAAATAAGCCCACAGTCTCTAGCCCAACCAATGCAAGTGCAAGACAAAGCCTCTACATCAAAAGCCAAACCATCAACAAAACAATGGAAACCCAAGCAAAAATTCTATCAACCAAAGTTTCCATCACCCGAACGTCTCCAAAGGAAGTCAAACATGTCAACCAAGTGTTGGTATCCAAGGCACAGATTAAAGTTAATGATCCAATTTAGATACAATCACAGGAACAACCTCAACAAGCAAAGGTAACATGATGGATCACATCAAGCGAGTCAATTATTGCACAAGGCTACAAGAAAGGAAATTCAAATGTTTGGGTCAACAAGCCCAAGATAACAGCCTGGCGATATCCATCCCATGCCAACCACTTAGTCAGGAATCAACAAAGCCGTCAACGTCAATCACATAACTCAACCAAGAGAAAGGACAGGGACAAAAAGCAAAAGAGAAGGTCTTCCACTGGACAAACCATACGACAAGTCTGGGTAATGAAATCAGAATTCTACCAGACTACCCAACAAAGTCAAGTGAAGATAACCTCCAAGCAAGTCCAAAGATTCATTCCAGTCGAGTTACTCGAAGCACATGTTGGGGTATAAAGCCCAATGTGGTCGCCCAGGTAAGTGGGTGGGCCGCCAGGTATGTACACATATTCTTTTGTAAAAACCTAATAAGAACTCACTATGCTCTACACATTACAGTAGAGCGAGTTCACCATATCGTCGTGCTCTTCTTCTCGCACTCTCTCTCGCGTCGCACTTCCGCTCGTACTCCTTCAACTCGTATCAGAGCTCAGATCGAGGCTCGGGGCAGCACTGCAGGAGGCTAGAGTCACTAGCTCAGATTGGAGTGAAATTCGACATGCGAAGACACGGCCCCAAATCTCGTGGGAGGGCCCTTAGGGCTTGGTGTTGTCAGAATTTCATTCTGAGGTCATCTCGGCCACCGTTCGGCTTCGACAAAGGTCTGCGCAGGACATTTTCGACTACGTGGTCTCGACGGGTGCAGATCCGACTCTGCAAATTTGGGGTTTTAGGCCTACGACTGCAAGTGCTCAGGATATCGACACTCCCAGAGTGTTGATTTGTGGTTGTCTACACATCGAAGGACGACTCACAGTTCTTGGAGGCGTGTCACATACGACACGGGCGCATCTACACACAGACTGTAGGCGACATCCACTAGTTCATCAAGTAGCTTGTGTTTGCTTCTTGATATTCCAGATTTCATCCTGACATTGCAGGTACTTCCACATGGGATGTATTGTCAGAGATGATGTATGTTTGTTGAGGGTTTGCTGGCTGTGAGTCACGCAGCAAACAACCGCCGCAACACTTACAACATATAGTGGGAAATTTGTGGATGTATGACTTTGTGGGAAGTCTATGTACTGTCAGATTTACTGCAGCCTTTGTTGAGGGTCGAGTGAGGTTTTATTGAGCTGGGGGATTCTCGAATGTTGAGATCCTTTCGGTGATACAGGTCTTGGAGCGATCCCTCGAGCACCCTTAGATAGGCAGCTAGGATGTATTGACTGTGAGTTAGACAGTTGGGATTGCATCTTTGCTTTACTGCCGTTGAGGCATTGTCGCAGTCTATGCTTATAGGACAGTGACAGGACAGTCAGAGATAGTACAGGTGCAGGACAGGTTTACCCGCAACTTACAGTGTCAGAGAGACAGTGTTTTTTGAGCTGTTTTTTGATCTGTTTTTAGTACACCAGAGCCATTTTACAAAGGAGACTCTGCCAAAATTTCTGCAGAATCTAAAGCTTTCTTGGTTCATTTGACAGGTTGATATTGGTTCAGAGGTCAGTTTACAGGGGAAACTCTGCCGAATTTTTCCCAGGAAAGTAAACCACTGTGAAGCGTAGCTATGGCTGGATCACAGGACACTGCTCTTTACAATATCAAGAAGCTGGATGGAACCAATTTCCCATTGTGGAAGAAGCAGATTTGGCACGTGTTGGTACAAAAGAAGCAGATAAAACCTATAAAGCTCAAGGGGATAAAACCAGAAGATATGGACAAAGATGAATGGAACGAAATTGATGAATTGGCACTTTCTACCATTATGCTCACTTTGGCAGAAAGCGTTTACTTCAATGTAGCAGACGAGATGTCGGCTTATCAAGCATGGCTAAAGCTGAGTGATCTTTATGAGAAGCAGAGTGTAGCTTCACAGGTATACTGGCTTAAGAAGCTTGTTGACTTGAAGATGAAAGAAGGGACACCTATGTCCAATCATCTGAATGAATTCAACACAATCTATAGTCAGTTGTGAGCTCAAGGTGTCAAGTTTGATGAACCTGTTAGAGCTATGTTTCTGTTGATCACATTGCCGAAAAGTTGGGACACTTTTCGCACAGCTTTGAGTAATTCTGCACCTCCAGATGGTTTGAACATAGCAGGTGTAGAAGGAAGTCTGCTTACTGAAGAAACCAATAGAAAGACAATGGACAAAGGCAAAGGAACAACCTTAGTTGTCAGGGGAAGGACCAAAGAAAAGTACAAAGGTGGAAAGAGGAATCAGTCTCGTAGCAAGTCCCGCAGTGCTAAAGGCAAGAGTGACATAGAATGCTACCATTGTGGCAAGAAGGGTCACATGAAAAGAGACTGCAGAGAATGGAAAGCAGAAAAAGGCAAAGAGAAAGCTGAAGACCATGGTGAGAAGAACAAGTCCTCAGTGAAGATTCAAGAAATAAATGTGACAAACACTGTTGCAGAGGATGACAGTCTAGTGTCAGGAGACATCTACTTCTTGAAGAATACAATGGACTCAGCTCTTCTTACAGCATCTGATGGAAATGCACTGAGTGACTGGATTATAGACTCAGGGGCATCACTTCATGTGTCTCCAAAAAAGGAGTGGTTTACCTCTTATGTGACCACTAAAGATCATGTTCGGCTAGGTAATGGGCAGACATGTGAGATCTTAGGTGTTGGAGATGTTCAATTGAAGTTTCATAATGGTTCTTCTTTCACGCTGAAGAATGTGAGACATGTTCCCGCAATTACAAAGCGCTTGACTAGCACAGGTTTACTTGATGATGCTGGCTACGTCACCATTTTTGGACAGAACATGTGGAAGATATCCAAGGGTTCTATGACAGTAGCACATGGAGTAAAGTCTGGAGGACTTTACACTATTTATGTATCAAATGTCTCTAAAAATGTAATCAATGTAACCGAGTAGCCGAACGTTTCTTTGTGGCATAGCCAGTTAGGACATATGTCCAAGAAGGGAATGGAAATCTTGTCTCGTTCTGGTTATTTGCCTGGATTTTCATTTAATGATTTTGAATTCCATGAACATTGTCTGTATGGTAAGCAAACACAGCAGCCACATAAGCATAGAAGCAATAGAAGAGATACACAGTTGGCACTTGTTCATAGTGATTTGTGTGGACCTATGCCTAACCTATCTCTAGGGGGAGCTTCTTACTTTATGACATTTATAGATGATTATTCGAGAAAAGTATGGGTTTACTTTCTCAAGCACAAGGATGAAGCGTTTAGTGTTTTCAAAACGTTTGTGACACTTGTGGAGAATCAGAGTGGCAAGAAGCTTAAATGCTTACGCACTGACAATGGTGGAGAGTATGTTTCAAAGGCCTTTCAGGACTTTTGTGAGTCAAAAGGTATAAAACATGAACTTACTGCTCCTTACAATCCTCCTCAAAATGGTGTTGATGAGAGGATGAATAGGACCATACAAGAGAAGATCAGAAGTATGTTGTCTAATGCACAGCTGCCAAATGGGTTTTGGGCTGAAGCTATATCAACAACTGTTCATCTTGTAAATAGATCTCCTAGCAAGGTTTTGCAGAAGGATTCAGTGCCAGAGATGGTATGGTCAGGCAAAATGCCCTCATACAAGCATCTCAAAGTCTTTGGCTGTGAGGCATATACTCACGTTCCAAAGGAATTTAGGAACAAACTTGAGCCAAAGAGTAGAAAGTGCATCTTTCTAGGCTATGGTAATTCTGGCGAGATGGGGTACAGACTTTGGGATCCCGAATCCAGAAAGGTTGTCCACAGCAATGATGTTCACTTTAATGAATCCAAATATCACTCTAAACCAGAGAGGGTTGAGGAGATTAGAAGAGTTGTCTTCCAAGAAGATGGACCTGCACGTGCAAGACAAAATTTTAGGGCTCAAGAGGAGCAAGGGCAGGATAGAGTGGAACCACAGGTTGTGGCTGAGCCTGAGCCACCTATTGTGCATAGATCTTGACGTGTCACGCGACCTCCTGATAGGTTTGTTCCATCTATGAACTATGTCATGTTGACTGATTGCAATGAGCCTTCATGTTACAAGGAAGAAGTGCAAATGAAGGACTCCGGGAATTGGCAATTGGCCATGCAGTCAGAGATGACAGCTCTGCATAAAAACAAGACATGGAAGCTAGTTAAATTACCACAGGGAAAAAAGGCTCTACCTTGTAAATGGGTTTACAGGTATAAGATCACCGCTCATGATAGTCAGCCAAAGTACAAAGCAAGGCTTGTTGCCAAGGGCTTTAAGCAAGAACAAGGCATTGACTTTGATGAAGTCTTCTCTCCGGTGGTCAAGATGACTACATTGAGATGCTTTCTTGCATTGGTTGCCATATTAGATTTGGTGTTGCACCAAATGGATGTCAAGACAACGTTCTTGCATGGTGATTTAGATGTGGAAATTTACATGCAGCATCCAGAAGGGTTTGTTGAGAAAGGCAAGGAAGATTGGGTATGCCAGTTGTTAAAGAGTCTTTATGGCTTAAAACAATCACCGAGGGCATGGTACCATAAATTCCACAAGTTTATACTTTCTCAAGGCTACAAACGTAGTGAGTTCGATCACTGTCTATATACAAAGAAAGCTAAGGATGGTAGTTGGCTGATCCTTATTTTGTATGTGGATGACATGTTGATTGCTGGCAAGCACTTGGAAGAAATTTCAGCTTTGAAGTCAAAGATGGCAAAATCGTTTGACATGAAAGACATGGGTGAGGCAAGTCATATACTTGGTATGTGCATTGAGAGAGACAAATCAAAGAAGTTGATTTGGTTATCTCAAACAGAGTATATTGACAAGGTTTTGCAACGTTTCAATATGGAGAAGGGAAAGGCACTGAGTGTTCCATTGCCACCATATGTGAAACTTAGCAAACAAGATTGTCCTGTGTCTGAGGAAGAACAGGCTGAAATGGATAAGAGTCCATATGCGTCTGCACTGGGTAGTTTGATGTATGCAATGATTGCTACTCGCCGAGACATTGCATTTGCAGTGGGAGTAGTAAGGCGATACATGTCAAACCCAGGCAAGAAACATTGGGAGGCAGTGAAAGGAATATTGAGATACCTGAAAGCTACAAAGAGTATGCGTATATGCTATGGGATTTAGGAGCTAAGTGTAAAGGGTTTTACAGACTCAGATTATGCAGGTGACTTAGACAGCCGAAGGTCTACGTCAGGGTATGTCTTTACATTGGCTGGTGGAGCAGTATCATGGCGTTCTAGATTACAAGATTGTGTTACTCAGTCTACTACAGAGGCTGAATATGTTGCAGCATCAGAGGCATGCAAAAAATCAATTTGGCTTAATCAACTAGTAACAGATTTGGGAATCAAAGAAGAGATGCCTGTGTTATATTGTGATAGTCAAAGTGCTATACAATTGGCTCGCAATCCAGTTTATCACTTAAAGACAAAGCATGTGGATGTGAAGTATCATTTCATCAGGGAAATGCTCGAGGATAAGCAACTTCAGCTTGTCAAAGTTCACACCACAGAAAATCCTGCTGATCTACTTACAAAAGGGCTTCCCTCAGAGAGCTTTGCGCATTTTCGCAAGCAGTTAGGTGTAGGGTAGTACATCACTTCTCTACATCTCTTGTATATTAGCTTGTATAGTAGCTTCTCTCACACTTAAAGTACCACATTGGACTTTAAGTGGGAGGTTGTTGGGGTATAAAGCCCAATGTGGTCGCCCAGGTAAGTGGGCGGGCCGCAAGGTATGTACACATATTATGTTGTAAAAACCTAATAAGAACTCACTATGCTCTACACATTACAGTAGAGCGAGTTCACCATATCGTCGTGCTCTTCTTCTCGCACTCTCTCTCGCGTCGCACTTTTGCTCGTACTCCTTCAGCACAAGGACTCTATGAGGGTAACTTTCAAATCTGGTTACCTATGGTAGCATCTTATCAAGGAATCATCAAGGAAAATCAAGAAACATCAAGAAATGAAGAGCAGCCACCTGCTACACCCAAGAGTACTACAACCTATAGATGGATCCGTCGTGAATTACTACAAGAGCAAGGATTTTACAAAAGTAACATTCATATTTGGAAATTAAAGAAAAGGTACCATCAAGTCAAAGAAGAAACAAGGCAAGTGGCAAAGGACATCACACCAGGCCCAAGAACAATGTGGGTTCCAAAATCCGCGATTGAGGCTCAACAACAAGAAAGATACACAACTCCTTTACAGCCTCTTAACAACAAAAAGAAAGCAATGGTAAATGCGGAGGTCACAGTTTTGAAGAACACTATCTGGAAGAAGAAGACTTCATCAACCATTGCTTCAACATCAATACCTGTCTCATCAAGCAACCACAATTTGCTACCAAGGAATGAAGAGCAAATATATGCCAATGTATTGGACAACATGGCATCTCAAACAGAAACTAACGAGAAAGGCCTAAACATCAAAAGCATATGGAATTGGATTTCAGGCCGCGATCAGGTAAGTCCAAGTCGCCATTAAACTTACATGGCATAAGAGTCGAGAGTCGGGCAGCTAAGCCACTAAATGAGCAAAGTGTCAGACCCAAGCTTCAAGTTAATATTTTTCTGTGGTCTATGAGTCTAGCTAATAGGTATAAGCTCAAGCTGGAGAGTTGAGCATACATAAAGTCATGTCGCTCAGGCTGGAAGAGGTGAGCATAAGAGTTAAAGTCCATATAATATATAAGGTGGAGAAGGCGGAGTAGTCCAAAACAAAAACACTCACGCACTTGACACAATGAGGAAGAGTGGAGAAACCTCGACAGCAAAAACCCTTCTTGTGAGTAGTGAAAGCTTTTGAAGCACTCATGCTATATGTTTTGCTTGCTATACTAACTCCATGAAGAACCCATCAATACTCTTCTCTCGCACTGCATCTTGTTTAATATGCATAACTCTGTGGAAGCATATAGATGTCCCATCATTGGACATATGCATTAGGCACTCTTTTTTATTCCACCCATGCACTTACACAAACAAATGACGATGACCAAGCGAAAACAGGTTTTATAAGTCTTTGCTCAATAGCAATGACTTTGACTTCAAGCTACTAACACTTATCCATGTATATCAAGTCCATACTAGTAGCCATATGGCCATATGTACTTTAACTCAGCATAACTCTATAACATCAGAACCTAAGTACATATAGCCTCGCATTTAATTATGACTAAAGACATTTTTTTCCACTGGGTGTTTCCCTTTAGTCTTATCCAGGTATCTAAGACCTTCATTTTGTATATATGCTACATTTTACTTTTACTCTTTTATTTTTTATAACAACAAAAACAAGCAGAACCACGCTATCATGACACTACTAATTGCAAATCTACTGACAAGTCAAAAGGGAGAGGCCAAAAAACAACTTGACAAAGCTTCAAGTCAACTTACATGAACGACTGCCAGATAACAACCACAGGAAAAGAAAACTAGAGCTACAATGACAACGACGTGCTGCACCAACAAGTCGATACAACCTCATGCAATTCAAGATACAACAACCAATTGGAGGGGGAGAGTTCCAAGCTTCAAATACACTACAGGTATAACTTCAAGGTAGCTTTAACATCACGCAAAGGGACCAACTACAGAAGAGTCTGCCACAACAACTTCAACCAACACCAAGACATCAAGAACTCGTCAAGACCAGCAAAGACATAGGGTCTTGTCGGGAACGACAAGAATTCGGAGGCGGAGAGTGTTGAAAGGACGCCCTTTCAACAACGTTTCCACAAAGATTCCATTAAGATTCCTCAAAGATTCTAAAGATTCCACATGAAGATGGATGCTGCAACATAAAGATACGAGTTCATGGATGTCATCGAATATCCCGTTATTATTATTTTGAGCCATTACGGCCACTTTTGTAATGTTTACGGGAACCTCATATTTTAAATCGGCACTTGTATATTGGCCACAGATGCTTGTATAATGAGTAAAGCCAACTCAGTTTCTTGTAATTAAGCTCTGTAGAAGCCTAGAGACAATTTAGGTCATTTGGCCGGACATTAGGTTTGAAGGCTTTGTATATAAGCTGAAACCTAAGGCTTTGTAAAAAACACATTACGCTATCTCAAATAATATACAGTCGTGGGTTCTGCAGCACAGAGTAGTGAGCTTCACGCACACACACCGTCGCGCACACTAATCACATTGCAGATATGAGAGTAGGAGCGTGTTAGCATCGAGGAGCTCTTCGCGTCGATGCAAGCAATGCAAGCCGAGGACCACATCGCGAGCCCGCCTGCTACGAGCTATATTTGGTCGTAAGTACCTCAAACGACATCCGTTCTGAATGATCGAGTAGTCGTTAGAATCAGGGCGAGAAGCTCTTCGTGTTGATGTCTTTGTAGATCAGTTCCGGACACTTTGAAAATTGTTGTTTTGAGTCTATCACGACAGCGATTAGAGGTCTTACAATTATGGTTTTCACGGTTTAGGTGTTTGGCCACATAGGATATGTCCTTGTGAGTCTTACCCTCCGATTTCGAGTCATTCCGATATGATTTGAGACTGTTTCGAGCTTGTAGTGTTTCGTAGGATGCGTTGTCTGTTTCTTTGCTTTATGGTAGTGTTGTGGTAGGATTAGTGACTATAGAGTGTTGTTCGTGTCTAGCTCAGGGTTGACAACCCAGAGATTGCCTCCATGCCCTAGTCGGGTCAGCTACGTCCTCGGATTGACATTTTGTTGGTCTTTGTTCTCGCTGTGCTCCATTGTCCGTCGTGGCGTACCCACTAACAAACATGCTCAGTGATTGGAAGAGAAATGTTGTCTCTAATGGTAGCTGCATTGACTTTCTTGAGGTTGACACACACTTGTAGTTTTCCATTTTTCTTGGGTACTACCACAATTGGAGACACCTAATCCGTGTGTTCAATTTTATAAATGAGTTCGGACTCCTTTAGCTTTTCAATCTCTTCTTTGATCTTTCTAGAAAATATTTTATTATATGTGTATGGCGTTTGTCTACTTGGTTTCGCATATGCTCTCACGGGTATGGTATGTTGACAGATTTTTGGATCAACACCCTTGTTGAGATCCTTATAAGACCAAGCAAAGAAATCTCGGTATTCTTTCAGTAAGCTTAACAAAAGCTCTTCTTCTTCTTCTATCAGGTCATTTGCAATGTAGGCAGGTCTAGGCTCTTCTCCTGGTTCGGCCAGATCTATCTTTTTTGTGTTTTTAGGTCCTTCATAGGACTCACCCTGTTTTCGTAGTTCCCTGACATGTTGTTGAACTATGATTTTTTGGTCTTGGAGAGTATATTTCTTGTAATGGATGGAACACTCATTACAACTGTACCATCCTCTTTTGTGGTTTCTATTTTAGTCGTATATATCACCTTTAGAGCTTTTTTCAACTCTTGATATTTCTTCTTTTGTTCAACCTGTGTTACGGTTGAACCCTTGTATAGGTTTTTAGGTTTTTCTTGAGTTTCCTTTTCCGTTTTTCTCAATGTTTTTGTCATTTCATGTTCTTTGTTTAAAGGATATCTACCAGTAATTTTATCCTTGACACAATCATGTGCATCTCTGTATCAGGAACTCTGTTCTACTGGAGACTGATGGCATAGGTTTAGCTTTCACGTTTCTGGTGTCTCTTTTTTGTCTATACCATTTCTGTCTTCTTGATTTTTGGTTTGGAAAGTCAAGAAAATTTTCCTCCCCTCCTTTCATGAGCATTTTAGCTCTCACATGTTCATTTTCTGACCCCAAATCATCTGAGGTAGTGAATGTTCTTCTAACTCATTTGTTGTATCATAGTAGAGGTCTGAAAAGACTTATTGAGCTTTCATGAAGTCCTTGGATTCCAAAATTTTGTCTTTAATAAGGAGGGTTGAGATCATTTGTATGGGAACTATGTCATAGTCGTCCTTCTTGAAGTCGGGGAGCGGAGCTTAGATCGACTCTCTCTCTCTCTCTCTCTCTCTCTCACACTCACACACACACACACACACACACACACACACACACACACACACACACACACACACACACACACACACACACACACACACACACACACACACACACACACACACAAACACACACACACACACACAAAATTGCATGAGATCTCTCACTTGACTCATTTCCAAAAAAAGCCTGGTGGTTTAGTATATTGGGATTCCTTCATTTACATCTCGAGTAAGCCATCCATTACATGATCACACAAACAACTATCATAGTAAAAATAGGTGTTCGGACGTGCAGCTAAAGGTAAGATACGAGTCGCCAAGACTGCCCCATACTCTCGAGTGCGTGGAGTATTGTTAAAATATCCTCCTAGTGGATGACCAAAACTACGATACAGGAAAATCTTATGAGGTGGTAGGAACTGTGCTAGCAGGTATAACCTCTCAGAAAAACCTGGCTACAATGAATGTTCTATGTAATAATAGTGGGGCCCTAGGCCCAGAACCTCAGTTACCATCGCCAATCTGATATTGTTCCTAAAATTCTCGCGACCCCAAAGGGTCACACGAGTCACCCGGGCTTGATAGGTCCACCATTTAGTTTGAGATATAGAAGTTCCCAATCTAGGGAATAGATGAAGTTCATAACGGTGCAAAGTTTCTCTCCGGGTAGGTTCCCCTGAGTGATGAAGATGCGCGGTTGCTATTGCAAAAACTAGGTCGTGACTGTCAGCCATAATGAGATAGTTACTCCTGAAGAGAAATTAAACTGAAATGTTAACTCTGGTAATGTTACTCCATACACTTTGGACTTGGGTATGAAAAAATTCCTTCTATCTTTTATAGACCCACCTTATTATTGTGAGTATAAATTGGAAATAATATATAATATTGCCAGCTCTGAGTAGGATAACTTACACTGTTAAGATCAGGGCTTGGATACCTTACCTTTGTGGTAGCTATATGACATATGCTCAGTGAAGTGTTCAGTTGTATGACTAACAGGTTGTATATAATCTACCGATGCTAGGTACTTTAAACAAATAATAGATTACGGATCGGGTGTTTGACCGTGTGAGCGGTTTTTTTATTGGGATATAGGAATAATTTTGGAAAATGTGACTTGACCTGGCCTTTTACTTAAACTTGCCCTGATGTATACACATTCCTGTGTAAGCGTGTTCTTTCTTCACTTCATTTAGTAATCGTGCATATTTCTGCACGCTACCGCCTCTATGTAAGGACTTGGCTTGCAGGTGCATGTTGCCGTGATGGTGTGCGACCAGGTCTGAGCAACCGGATCCTTAGCCGGGGGCAATCCCTAAGAGTCTGACTCTATGTGTGACCTCGGATATGGTGATCCTGTCCGAGTCTGTGGTGTACCCGCATCTGATAAGCTTCAACCAGTATAAAGACATCTTAAGGTGAGTATTCATACTCACTAGCACCGAGCTGGGTCATCACCTGTGTGTGTATTCTATGCTATGTGAGTGAAAAGGCTATTTACTACGAAATTGCTCAACATGCCGAAAAAGAATGGGAAGGAAATTGTCGTTGAGTCTTCGTCTCCTAATCTTCCGGTTAACAAAATATCCTTCTAACTCTCAAGACTGTCAATGGATTAAGGGATGATTTGTTGAATTTGGCTTGAAATGCTGTGTTAAACCAGTAATTAGACTTTTTTTAATTAAAAAACTGTTCCGGATAGTGATTGGTCTGGTTTAGTTGGAGAAATGGGAGAGGTATGATTTTTTTGTTTCAGGACTATTGGAAGATTTGATTCTCTTTGGCGAAAGGTTGCTGTTTCCGTTAAATAAAAAGGAATATGGTAACTTGTTCCAGGTTATATTATCCGGTGGTTCTAGATGTAATAAGTCTGGCCCTACTTGCTTAGAAAAGCCAGGTTTCTAGGTGGTCTATCTTATTGCTGTATTGTGTACTGAAAGGCATCATGGCTAAATAAGATGGGGTTAGTCTGTCTTGTTGATGATGCTAATTGTTAGGAAGAAGGTACTAGTAAAGGTGATTCTACAGGGATTTGAATCAAACTGGTATTTCACAAATAAAAATATATATAACTCAATACTGAGTGCAGTAGTTGATGGTTTCCTTGGTAAGTCGTAAAACTAGCAGGTCGACTACCCTGGACACACTGGCTGACCACAGACTCTGACCACAGACTGAGTCGGTCCTTAGTACAGATTCCTAATTTTTTTAATTGACTAAAGAAACCTTGACTGAACTGAAAACTTCTTTCTGTTATATTGCCAAAATAGTTGGTGATCTAAAGGCTGTAAATTGCATCACATACCATATTATGATGGCTTTTTGCTTTGTTTCTCGACTGTTGTACTATATTACATCACAAGGAGGAAGTTGTGAAAAGAATGTTTTCGCTAAATCAGCTTATCGACTGGATTACTCTTGCTGTGACTGGTATGACCAGTAATTAGGCTGTTTTACTTAAAATCCTATTCCGGGAAATGATCTTTCTGGTTATTTGGTGGAATCGGAGTGGCAATATATGTTTGCTTCAGGACTATGTGAAGATGAGATTCTCTTTGACTAAAGGTTTAGGTCTTCGAAAAATAAAACGGATTATGGTAAATTATCCAGGTTATATTGTCAGGTTGTTTTGGAATTGATAAATATGGCCCTAGCGGCTAAGTAAAGCCAGATCTCTAGTAGATCTCTCTGAATGGCTATATTGGGTATTGGAATGCATTATGGCTAGTAAGGTTGAGTTGATCTGTCTGGTGGTAATGCTAATCTTTAGGTATAAGATACCTTTGAAGGTTATTCTGCTGGGATTTAAAGCGATCCGGTAATTCACAAATAATTTTATATTTAGCTAAAAAACTGTGAGCAGTAATTGTTGGATTCCTTGGTAAATCATATCACTAGCAAGTCGGATTACTCTTGTTACACTGGCTGGCCACTGACTGTTTCGGTCCTTAGAACAAATACCTAATTTTTTAATAGTCTAAAGAGACTTTGACTGAACGGATACCTTTTTGTGATGTATTTCCTAATTGATGGGTAATCTAAGGGCAGTAAATGGCATCACATACCCTATTATGGTAGCTAATAGCCTTGTATCTCGCTTGTTTTTAACATATTACATCATCAGACGGGATGTTTTGGGAATGGAGTGTTTTCACTGATTCAACTTATTAACGGATTGCTTCTTGCAGTGGCTGGTATGGCCTTGGTGTATGCAAAGAAGATAAACTTGACTTATTTTTACTCGATACGTATTCTCTCTCGTATATATATATAAATTTTCTTTGGGTACTTTGGTGGACCTCAGACTGACTCGGTCCTTAGTACAGGTAACTAATGTTTTGATTATTCTAAAGAGACTCTGACTGAACTGAAAGCTGATTTCTGTCGTGTTGCCTATTAGGCTGATGATCTGAAGGCGATAAATGACATCACTTACCCTATTATGGGGCAATTTGCTGTCTTTTCTCGTTTGCTTTTTCCTTATTACATCTCAATGTGGAAGGTTTAATAATGGTTTGTTTACTTATCGTTGATTCACCTTATCGACTGAGCTCTGCTGGCTTTGGCTAGTTTGAAGCTGGGTAATGAAAATAAGATAAACTTTACATCTTTTTACTAACTTCGTATTCTCTCTCGTGTTTTTTCCTTTGCCTACTATCAGGCAGAATATACTGCGGTAATTTTGTGGGCTGGTTAAGTTTACTTCTATTCTTTCGTGAAAGAAGTATGGGCTTGCTCGATTGGCGAAGTTGGCTAGAATGTTATGGTTTGATAACTGGTTTATAAACTGCTGAGACAAAAATATGTCAGTCATGACATAATGACAGAGGCAGGTTTGGTGCTTTGGTTTGGAAATTTAAGTTACCAGTTAAAAAAAAGGGGAAATATATACTTTGAGGATTGGGAACTGGTCCGAGATTTTGTGTTTATATACTTCGAATTACAAAGGAGGAGCTATCCTTAACAGAAATCTGGCCCATGATGGCATCTAGAATGTAGTTCTCTCTTATCTAATTAAAGTTGTAGTTCTTTTCAGCTTTGATTATCTTCCTGTAAAACCTACTGAAAACTAAGGTTAGGCAAAAAATGTTTTTCAACTGCTTTATGGGGATTTCTTTTATTGATTGGCAATGATCCAAGATTCTTTTTTTCATAAAAATATGAGTGAAGTTAAGAACTGTGTGTTTGTTTAAAGTGACATGGATAACAACTGGGATGCTCAGCATCACCTGCGTACAGTCACGTGCTAACGAACTATTTTCTTGTGGCTATGGGTGTAGGTGAGGGCTACCTTCTTTGATTAAAACATTCTGTTCTTAACTTATGGCTGATCTCTTACCATGATGCAAAAATTCCTAGACTGTGGAATTGCGGTTTCCCGCACTGTATTCTATTATCTTCATTACCTTGTACAAAGTTTATTTTCAACTGCAAATAAATTATTGTACAAATACATTGTATTATTCTAGATGTATTGGTCTGTGAACAGGTAGTGTTCGTTTGCATATATTTATAGATTTAGAACTGCTACACACACACACACACACACACACACACACACACACACACACACAGACACACACACACACACACACACACACACACACACACACACACACACACACACACACACACACACACACACACACACACACACACACACACACACACACACACACACACACACACACACACACACAGATACATAGATAGAGAGCTTACACAGTACGCATAGAATTCGTTGAAGGGTTATCTCCCATTTCTTATTATTCACACAAGTATCAATGAGTATATACAAAGAGTTAGTGATAAGCGAGTTAGGCGGGCGGGCGGCCATATCCGTATGAGAGGCCACTTGGGCTTTAATTCCAACAACCTCCCACCTAAAGTCCAATGTGGCACTTTAAGTAACTGTAAATCTATGAACATAAATGTACAAAGATTTACATGGCTGCCATCTATCCAATGCCCAATAACTCACGAAAATGCACAAAGCCCTCTCCTGGAAGTCCCTTTGTGAGTAGATCAACAGGATTGTCCTTGGTGTGGATCTTCATTAGTTATATATGCTTGTCTTCAAGTACTTCCCTAATGAAGTGATATTTCACATCAATATGCTTAGTCTTTGAATGTAACACTGGATTCTTTGCCAATTGTATAGCACTTTGACTATCACAATATAACTCTGGCATATCTACTTTGATTCCCAAGTCTGCTACCAATCTACCAAGTCAAATAACTTCTTTGCATGCCTCATTTGCTGCAACATACTCAGCTTCTGTAGTAGACAACGTAATACAATCTTGTAATTGAGATCGCCATGATATGGCACCTCTAGCCAATGTAAAGACATAGCCTGATGTAGATCTCCTCTTATCCAAGTCTCCTGCATAATCTGAGTCAGTGTATCCTCTGACACTCAAATCCTGACTACCATAGCATATGTGCATACTCTTTGTATGTTTTAAGTATATCATGATACCTTTCACTACCTCCCAATGTTTCTTGGCCGGATTTGACATATATCTGCTAACCACTCCCACTGCAAATGCAATATTCGGACGTGTAGCAATCATTTCATATATCAAACTCCCACATGAAGACGCATACGACACCGTAGCCATTTCAACCTTTTCCACCTTAGACTGTGGGAAATCTTGGTTGCTTAGTTTCACATATGACGGCAATGGTGTCATCAATGTCTTTCCCCTGTCCATATGGAAACGTTGCAACACCTTATCAATATACTCTTCCTGAGATAAGTAAAGCATCTTCTTTGACCTATCTCGCTAGATACGCATACCCAGTAAATGACTTGCCTCACCTATGTCTTTCATGTCAAAAACCTTTGCCATTTTTGACTTAAGAGCTGAAATTTCTACCATTTGTTTACCAGCAAGTAGCATGTCATCCACATACAAGATGAGGATTATCAAGCTACGATCCTTAGCTTGTCGAGTATACAGGCAATGATTTGTCTCACTTCTGTTGTATCCTTGAGAAAGCATAAATTGGTGAAACTTTCCATAGAGACTCTTTCTCAAACGACATACCAATTTCTCTTTGCCTTTCTCAACATACCCTTCCGGCTGTTGCATATAAACCTCCTCATGCAAATCTCCATGAAGAAATGCCATTTTCACATCCATCTGATGTCAATGCAGATCATGTTTGGCAACAAAAGCAAGTACATTTCTCAATGTTGTCATCTTGACAACTGGTGAAAAGACTTCATCAAAATCTATTCCGTGTTCTTGCTTAAAACCCTTAACAACCAACCGTGCTTTGTATTTTGGCTGTCCATCATGAGGAGTAAGCTTATACCTGTAAACCCGCTTACAAGGTGGAGCTTTCTTGCCCTCTGGCAATTGAACCAAATCCCATGTTTGATTCTTATGCAGAGCCATCATCTCTGATTGCATGGCCAACTGCCATTTTTTTGAGTCAACCACTTATAATGCCTCCTTGTAACAAGATGGTTCTCCGCAATCCATGAGCATGAAATAATTGAGAGGTGTCACATAACGATCAGGTGGTTTGGAGACACGCTCAGAAAGTCTCACCACAACTGATTCTGCCTCTCTACCCACTCTAGGCTATTCCTGAGCCTGACCATGCTGTCTTGATGTGCTAGCACTAGGTCCATCTTCCCTGAAGACAACTCTTCTGATCTCCTCTATCTTCTCTGGCTTAGCATGAAACTTGGCTTCATTGAAATGCACATCATTGCTACGAATAACTTTTCTGGACTCAGGATCCCAAAGCTGGTAACCCATCTCGCCCGATTCTCCGTAGCCAAGAAATATACACTTCTTGCTCTTTGGTTCTGAGTTATTCCTCAAATCCTTAGAAATATGGCTATAAGCTTCACAACCAAAGACTTTGAGATGCTTATACGAAGGTGCCTTGCCTGTCCATAGCATCTCAGCCACTTCACTCTTATCCAGAACCCTACTAGGAGACCTGTTGATCAAATGGATTGCTGTAGCCACTACTTCCGCCCATAATCCATCAGGAAACTCAGCAATTGACAACATGCTTCTGACTTTCTCCTGTATGGTTCTATTCATACGTTCTACAACCCCATTCTGTGAAGGATTATATGGTGCAGTAAGTTCCCACTTAATCCCCTTTGCTTCACAAAAGTCTTGAAAAGCCTTGGAAACGTACTCTCCACCATTGTCAGTTCTCAAGCACTTCAGCTTCTGACCACTCTGATTCTCCACAAGCCGCAAGAATGTCTTAAAGACCTTGAGCACCTCATCCTTGTGCTTCAAGAAGTAAACCCATACTCTACAAGAATAGTCGTCTATAAAGGTACAAAAGTACGCTGCTCCCCCTAGCGACAAACTAGGCATTGGTCCGCATAGATCACTATGCACAAGAGCTAACCGTTCATCCCTATGATTCCTCTTTGATCTATGATGTTCCTGTGTTTGCTTACCATAAACACAATGCTCACAAAACTCAAAATCTTGAAATGAAAAGCCAGGCAAATAACCATAACGAGAAAGTATTTCCATTCCTCTTTTTGACATATGTCCCAGCCTACGATGCCACAATGACACACTTTGCTGCTCAATCACATTAATTACATGGTTTTTAACCTCTAAAACATGTTAAGTGTACAGAGTTCCTGACTTGCTGCCATGTGCTATGATCATCGAACCTTTGGAGATCTTCCAAGCGCTGTTCCCAAAAACTGTCACATAACCCGCATCATGCAACTTCCCTGTACTAATCAAGCTCTTTCGGATTGCTGGAACATGTCTGACATTCTTGAGCCATAAAGAAGAGCCATTCTAAAACTTCAACTGCACATCTCCCACTCCAAGTATGTCACAAACCTGCTCATTGCCAAGTCTGACATAATCTTTAGTATCCACATATGATGTAAACCACTCTTTGTGCGAAGAAACATGTAAAGATGCCCCTGAGTCAATAATCCAATCACTCATAGCATGTCCATCCTCTGCAATCAAGAAAATAGAATCAAAATTGCTTGTGAGGAAGATGTCACCAGCTGCTATACCAGAATCACTGTCTGAACCAGATTCTGTGACATTCACCTCTTCAATCTTCACTGAACTCTTCTTTTCATCTTGCTCAGAACTTTTTGTTTTGCCTTTTTCTTGTTTCCACTTCGTACAGTCTCTCTTCATGTGACCCTTCTTGCCACAATGGTAGCATTCTATGTCATCCTTTGACTTTGAGTCACGAGACTTACTTCGGTTTTGTGACTTCTTACCCTTCTTCTCTTTAGATTGTTGTCTCCCTCGAACGACCAAAGCACTATTGCCTTTGCCTTTGTCAATGTTCTTCCTGTTCACTTCCTTTGTAAGCAAGCTACCTTCTACATTGGCACTTGTAAGACCCTCTAGTGCGACATAATTACTTAACTCCATGCGAAAAGTATCCCAACTGTCTGGCAAAGTGATTAAGAGAAACATAGCCTTCACTGAATCTGGAAAGACTATCTCCTGTGCTGTTAACTGGCTAAAAATTGTGTAAAATTCATTGAGATGATTTGACATGGTTGTCCCTTCCTTCATCTTCAAATCCACCAATTTCTTGAGCCAGTAAATCTGAGAAGGAGCACTTTGTTTTTCGTATATACCACATAGCTTTCGCCATACGCCATACGCTGTAGTCTCTTTTGCCATACACCATATGCCATACGCTGTAGTCTCTTTTGCTACGTTGAAGTAAACATTTTCTGCCAGTGTCAACATGATTGTGGAACAAGATAACTCGTCAAGCTCTTCCCCCTCATCTTCAGCCATACCTTTTGGTCTCTCCCCTTTGAGCTTCAGTGGCTTCACTTATTTTTTCTGCACCAAAACCTGCCAAATCTGCTTCTTCCAGAATGGAAAGTTTGTGCCATCCAGCTTCTTTATGTTGTAAAGAGTCTCACTTTGAGAAGATGCCATGTCTGCCAAACTGTTTACTCATGGGAAAAATCCGGCAGAGTTTTCCCTATAAACTGTCCTCTATACACAATAAACAAGCTGTAAACAATAAGCTGAACACCTCTCCTCAAGAACTATTAGTATTTTGAACTTTTTTGACAGAGTCTCCCCTGTAAACTGAGCTCTGGAAACCAAAAGATAGCTAAAAAACAACCATAAATAGCTGAACAGTGACAAATCTAAAAATCTCTCTAATATGCTATCCTGTAAGCATACACTGTCTCCTGTCTAGGCGATCAGACCTTTATCTGTCTCAAGAACTGAACCCTAAACAATGCCTCAACGACCTGGCGCATAAGATGCAATCCAGTGTCTACACAAAGTCATACATCCTATGGGATAAAAGTCACCGAAGAGGATGCGTGTAGAGGGGAACTCCAGCAACCTAATCCACCTCACCTAGCCCCCAGTGCTTGGCTTCAAAAAACCTCACACATGACCCTCTCAGATGGATCAACAAATTGCCAAAACTAGCATACATCCTACAATAGACCAATCACTATCCTGTGACCGCTACGGCGGTCTGTCTGCTAGCGTGACTCACAACTAGCAGACCCACAATCATAGTACATCAATCTGCAATACATGCCAGTGGTGTCAAGCCGTCGTATGGCCACACCTCCCCTGGAACCTGGCAAGCACAAGAAGTAGCAATGCAGATTGCAATATATATATCTGATGATATATATGTGTACTTGGTCTATAGATGATGCTTTGAAGACTAATGAGTGATGTATGTCGATGCCGATATTGATACCGACCACCTCCTGCTTGCCAATCTACACAAGATGGGTTCCTTTGCGGTTGAAACCTATCCTTTGATGTAGTGCTCAGAACGAAATTCTGAGGGCATAAATAACTTTGAAAGGGGGGTAAAACCGCAGGCCACCTGCTGGAAATACTCCTGGAACGCCGAGTGTGAATTTCCAAGCTCCGGATCCAGAATCTAAGTGCACGCGCACACAATTATGCAAAACCGCACTGAATCTTGTTTTGATACCATTTGAAGTCACGGAGCGGAGCTTAGATCAACACACACACACACACACACACACACACACACACACACACACACACACACACACACACACACACACACACACACACACACACACACACACACACACACACACACACACACACACACACACACACACACACAGCTTACATAGTACGTAGAGAATTTTTTGAAGGGTTATCTCCCAAATCTTATTATTCACACAAGTATAAGTGAGTATATACAAAGAGTTAGTGATAAGCGAGTTAGGCAGGCGGGCGGCCATATCCATATAAGAGGCCACTTGGGCTTTAATCCCAACACTTCCTCATTGCAAAATTGAGTAGGCACAAACGTATTTACACATACATCCATTGTTGCTAAAATTTGAGTCCACTCAAATTTGAGCCATTTGAGTCCACTCAAATGGCTCAAACAAATGCTCTGGAAAGGGTTCAAGTACACAGGCTTCATCTGTGCAATCCCTTTCTAAGATATATTCTTCTCATTTTAAACTCCCATTTTTTGAAGCTCCACACATCCAAATAGGAGTGTCTTTGTTCAACCAAGATGGAAGCTTAGTTTCAGCCGAAGAGACTAAATCAGATTCTTGTATGTGCGTTTTCATGACATCTCTATAAGTGTGATCTTTTAGATTCACTCTTGTTATTGATCCCACTTGTTTCAAGTACAGGTAGATGTTTCCCCAATCTTGGATGAGTTGTACTTGTCGCAAGAAAGGTCTTCCCAATATGATTTTGTAATTGAGTTTCTTTTCAAAGTCAACTATGACAAAAGTGTGTTGATATTCAATTCCACAGGAATTAACTATCACTTTTTCAAGCAGGCCTAAGGGTCTTTCGATGTGTCCATCAACCAATTGCAATTTCATTCGAGTTTGTCTAATGGCTGGTTGTCCCTAGGATTCCCATACTGCTTTCATGGCTATGGCTATGCCTGCCCCACTATCCCTTATTGCCATGGTTTCTATATCATTATACCTCATTGGAAGGGTCGTGTTTCCTTCTTCCCCTTCGTAGTATTCTCCACTTTGTTCATTGGAACAACAGATCAAATCTCTTTGTTGTCCATTTCATGTTTCAATTTTTCCAAAATTTTTGCGATTAGCTCCGTTATTCCCACATTCTCTAGAGTTTTTTGTAGACCATTCCATAAATATGGCTTGATTTTCAACAGTTCTCCTAAAGTAAGAGTGCATTGAATGGGTGTAGACATGATTGAATGGATGTTTTCTACTTCTAGGGTCTATTTTGCTCTTTTTACTTGAGTTGTTTTACACACTATGGATTCATCTTCGTTATCTCCAAAGTAAGAGGGTAATGTTTTCAAGGTCAATGGTTTAGACATTCCTAAAGCTTCAGATCTGCAATCCCCATACAAGGATTGTACATCCATATCCATATCAGGAGGTAGGTTGTCTAACCAAACTTCCTCTATAGGGGCCGATTTCAGAGTTAAGCTCCCATCATTAATCTCTCTAACTTTTTTCCATAAGTGTTTTGGCCAGTCTTCTTCAACGAATGGAATTTTGTCTTAGACATCTTTGCTGTCCGACACTATAAGTTCTAGCTCTTTTGTTTCAAGGTGGGGTTCTACTACCACGTCAAATTTTTCTTTATTGGTTCCTACCATGAGCTTCTCAGGTTTTGCCATATTTTTGAGCTTGGGTTTTTGTTTTTCCAGCATCTCTTACGTGATTCTTACCAAATTTTGATAAGCTTCAAGCGTAGCTGTTTCCATGTCTGTAGAAGGATACTTTTTCCATTTGTATTCCATGTTTTGGCATGCTTTAAGACCCGCTTGGTAAGCTTCCAAGGCTGCATTAATAGTCTTAACAATTTTATCAACCAAAATTGATCCTCCAGATTTCACAGTGGTTTCCTTGATTTCACTTCCAGTTTCTTTCACCTTTTCCTGGAATAGCCTCTTTGCTTTCTCCTTGATTTCAACCGTTTGTTTCTGTTTTCTCATCTCATACCTTTTATTTCTACTTCTTTTGGTCTTTTGAGAGGAAATTTTTGTATTTTTTGAATCATCAGAGGAGTTATGTTTCTTTTTCTTAGCCTGGGCTCTGGTGATTACCTTGATTGGAACAATTGGTTCACTCTCAAAAGAGATACTAGGTATCATTTGGACTATGTTCACTACTGTTTTACCCTTGTTTAAAGGATTTTTAGGATAATCCTTTGGAAAGTGTCCTCCCTTTTTGCAACATTGTGTATGCAATAAGCTTCAACTGGCTTGAGGTTTTTGTCAGGCTCTGGGCATTCATTTTTCCAATGATCATCTACACCACAGTTATGACAATGATCATCTACACCACATTTATGACAGTTTCCAGTTCTCGGCTTGATCATGGATCTTACTATAGGAGGTCTAACACCTTGATTAGACACATAATACATTGGTGCAAGCTCTGGTGGAGTATAAGTCACGATTTCTTCCATTGGTGGTGGATGTAAATTATACCAATCTCCATCTATCATTATTGTAAATGGACTAGGCTCAGCATAGGGTGTAACAGGCACTAGTGCTTGTTCATCTATGAGTCCCTCTGGATGCATGTACTTTACAGGCAGTGCATTATGTCTTGGATATGGAGGTTGTTGACCCAACACGGGTTGAGGTCTTTCCATACCCATCGGCGGTCTTTGAGCTGGGTCCATATTAGGCTGATATCTATACATGGGTTGTCCTTGTGGCCTCATAGGCATGTATTGAACATTCCCATCATACTTTGGTCAGTAATAGCACTCATTGGTCTCATGGTTGGTCCATTTATCCTCGATTGCACACTATTTTTGTGGTCTAATTGGTTGTCCCTGTTGAGGTATCCCTTGCCCTGGTCCCCTCATAGGTGCTTTTGGCATGTTATTCATCATGTCCTTTTAAGCATGTCTTTGGTGTTGCAGTAGCCGTTTCCACTTATGCTGGTTTGGTGGATATTGTTTTCTCGCTTTGGTTACCCTTAGGGACATCTTCTTTGTTGAAAATATCACAATTGTCTCCTAAGTCAATAGCATTTGACTCACACTCTTCTAGGGTTGTATGCTTCTTGCTATACTGTATAGCATGAAGTTCTTTGTTTAGCAGTCCCTCTAGAAACAATGATACTAGTCGTTCTTCTGCACGTATCTCTAGCTCTTGGCATCTTACAATGTATTGTTTCATTTGAGTTGCACAATCCGTAACAGACTCACCTTGTTTCAATTTAAAGATGTAGATTTGAGCTACCGTATTGTGTTTGATCCCTGTTTTGGAACAAGCAGCTACAAATCCTTGAGCTAATGTATTTATATCCATGATTGACCTTGGTGGAATGTTTTGGAACCATGCCAATGCTTTTCCTTCTAATGCCATTCCAAACCCCTCGAATTGAGTATAGAAATCAAATATGCGTTCTGCTCTTAGCACTTGCTTAAAGCTTGCTAGGTGGTCATATTGATCCCTAGATCCACTGTATTTTTTGACCCATTTCTAAAAATTAGCTGGTCTGACATGTCTATTTGGTTCAACTTCCGGTCTCCTGGCAGTTGGTCCCGTTCCAGTCTGTTGGAAATAGTGACTCATGTAGCCTTGGACTCACTTTAGTGTCACCCGGTTTCTTTGTGATGAGGTGGTTTCTGGTTTCTTAACATTACTCTCAGAAGATCTCTCACTATGTTCATCTCTTGGAATAGTTTCTGGTCCTTGGCCCAATATCCAATCCCTTATGGAGTACCCTTGGTATTTGGTTTGTTCCACCTGCTTAGGAGTCATCATAACAAAGTTTTTGTTATAACAATCCCTAAATAGGTAGGTTGGTAGGTCTGCTGAACCCTTATCTTTGATCTTGAAGAAATAGATGATCTTCATGGGTGTTAGTTGTCCTGATTTGGCATGCAAAGTCCATAGAAGATCTTTCACGTTTCTATCCTCCCAACAATAGACCCCAATCCTAGGATTATCCGTACTAAGCCGTTTTAAAGGCTTCAAATGAACTTGATCGTATCCCTCAAATTCTAAAGTTGGTGGTCCTTCTTTAGCTGCCATACCTGAATTATGGTGTTTACTTCTAACCCCCATTTGTCTATCACGTCAGGGTTTTCAATTTGTAAATACTAAGTTCCGTTCCTATCCATTTACATCTTTCCTTGTTTGTTTGCCCTGATCTCCTCTTCAAACTCAATAGCATGGTCATCAATATGAATAGCATACTCTTCGTTAGGATCCAGGTAAGCCTGAGCTTCATGGCGATTAGTCTTATAAAATGAGAGCATATGCTTGTAGCACATTGTCGTTTCGGTTTTTGAGTGAGTCGAATAGGAAGACATTTTAGATGTTGAATCTGAAAAAGTATCTGAGACTTCCTCAAGGATAGTGTGCAAGGGATTGCCTTAATTTACACTTTCTTCGGTGGATACTTTACTCAAGGTTTCTCCAAATATGCCTTGGTTTCCTAGTATACGACTAGATCTAAGGTTCATAAAGACTTGTGATGCCTTGGATAGAGTATTCACCATTGGATTGACTTGTTGTCAATTTCTTCCACTTGACTTGATTGAGACTTTTGTCAAGCTGCCAAATCCTTGTCTGCAACCTGATTCCTATATCAATTTTAATCAAGTTAGCTATTTTTCCACAAAGCCTGTATAGTTTTTGCTAACTATTGTGACTAGTCTATGTGTATCGCTTCAAATCGAGCTATGCGAGTCAACAGTTGAGACTTTCAGATTCCACTTTTGCAAAAAGCCAAAGGACTAATCTTCAACCTGAAAACTGAGTGAACATGTACCAATTTGGATCCGATTGAACCCAAAATTGCCCGGTGGCCTTGCATTATGTTGGTCTAACACTGTACAAGTTCAAAAGTCAAAATTGGTGTCTCTGTGTAGTAGTAGTAAATAATCGCGATTATTTACTTTTCTCACTTTTTTGCACTTTTTGGCTTGATTTGCCAAGTATACAACTTGTTAAGGACCTTGGGCAAGTTTCACTAAGTTTGGACAAGATTTCTTCAAGTTTAGCAACTGTTTTGTATCCACAGACTCAATTTTCAAGAATCTAGCTTAAGTCTCACTTTTGTGATCCAAATTTCACCAAAATTGATTTGTGTGGTCTACTTGATGTGCTTGACCTGGTGGTATACTCAAATGTGCAAGATTGAAGCAAATGTAAATAATCGTGATTATTTAATCCACCTATGTTTTTTGTCCCAATCGTAACACAGATCTATTAAGTACCTCAACTTAAGTACCCTAGCCAAGTTTCATCAAGTTTGGACGATTTTTGGTTCAAATGGTCATCAACTTTGTATCTGCAGACTGACTTTGCAAATTTGGCCACAATTTCCAATCCAATGATCCAAATCTTACCAAATTCAAGTTGTGGGCCTATTATAACATGGTAAAGCTAGTGGTATGCTAACTTGGTCAAAAAAGTTTTAAAATGGGGCAGATATAAATAATCACGATTATTTACTTATGGAAAGTTTTTGCATCTTTTTGGTCAATTGAGCAATTTACACATGTCTATCACATCAATATAAGCTTATGAATCAAGCTGCATTGAGTTTGAACAAAGTTTTCCCAATTTACACTCAAGTTCCCAAAAGTTAGTACAGACTTTAGTTTTTACCCAGTTTTTGTCAGTTTGGTGATCCAAATTCTACATGCCTTTACAAAATTTGTCTGTACACATGCAATGAGTCACTGGTATCAACCTTGGTCAGTTTCGAGCTGAAAAAAAATATCGCGATTATTTACTTTAGGCCCAAAATGAACACTTTTTTTGCACTTTTTTACTGGACAATCTTTTCATGAGCTATTTTAAGCCTCTGAGTCAAGTCAAAACTTAATTTGGCCTAAAATGTCAAGAAAAAGTAAATAATCTGAGTTTTTGCAAACTCTTGAGATTTTTATCTCAATGTGTCCTTGAGCTTACCCACTGGTTCATACAACTTTTAAGCATGCTCTCCAATCGGATTGACTTGTTGTCAGTCTTTTTGTGTTATTTTTGGCCGTAGACCTGAAATTCTGCAACTCGAAATAACAACTCACAATTGTTTTTTTTCGAAGAGAGCAATGTTCTGAAATCCACCTCGGATTCTATTTATCGTACTCCTAGATTCTACTACAATGGAGTTGTGGAAAGTGTCCACAAACACTCGTTTTCTTGTTTTTAATGGTTTTTTGAGCATTGATCTTAAGACTTGTCTCGTCCATCAATTATTCTCAAAACCCTAATCTAGTTCTACAATCCTCCAATCCTAAAGGTACTCAGCAAGTACGATTACTTCCAAGCTACCTCTACACAGCAAAAGACGACAATCTTAAGCTATGTGGTTCTAAAAGAGAGTTTTTACTGAGGAAGTTAAAGGATAACTTCACAAGACGCTCGTGTTTTTCCCTAGTTTAGGTCTCTTCAATCCCCGACAATGGCACCAAATGTGGGATGCGTGTCTAACCTCACTCCTATCTTATTGCAGATGTAGCGAAAACCACGAATAAATTGTCAATCCATGGGACGAAGCTGACTCGACTAGTACATAGAGGCTATAGAGGTTGTCAATCTCTTGGAAAACAACAAATAACTCCCATTTTACTCAAGCTACACTCAAGTGACTGAAATCACCAAAAGCCAATCGCTCATCGGCAAATAAATCACATCCGTCTACAGCATCAAATGACATCTAAACGTAAGGAAACTTCTAGGAAATGTTTATAAGACCTAAGCACACATGCTAATGGTCTCAATTCCTACTTTAGGGCAAGTGCAAAAATCGTGATTATTAACAACAGTGGATTTTGGACCTAGTCATTTTCGACCCAGAATGCATCTAAATGCTTAGAAATGATGCCCCAATACCCTGCCTATGATTAGTTTTTGATTTTGAAGTGTATATTCCTACTTATGATGAAATTAGGCCTCTTGTTGGTGATGCCAAAAGCTATGAAATACTGTGAAATGCTAACGTCAATGCGTAGAGCTCTTACCTGCGGTTGCAACGCAATTGACGCAACTCCAATGTGACAACCGTGGAGGAAGTAGGAAGCGCGAGAAGGAGAGAAGTGAGCACCATTAGCTTACGTTGTGTATTTCATTATCCAAAACTTAAAAATAACTTACAAAAATTGCCTTTTATACCTTAGCCAAGGTTTTGGTGGTCAAAACTAATAATTTGGGAGCTCTAACTAAAGATAGGTAAAGACAGGTTGATACAATTTGAAAGCTTGTAGCATCGGCTCATCAATTACAAGGTTTATCCAAAAAATAGGAGTTACAATATTCCCAATTTATCAAAATAATAACTGCTTTTACAATGAGAGCTTCGAAAAATGATATCCGAGTTAGCTTGTTGCTAACAAGAGGGATCTTGGAGAATTTCTTAGGGAGCTAACAAGTTCGTCGCTCTACTCCATGAATCCCAAAACTTGCATGTAACAATGGTTCCAACTAGTCTAATTTTCATATTGAAGAGATGGTAATATCTTGGATTGAAAGATTCTTTGAGGTTCTATATTTACAAAGTGAAAAATGGTGGCACTTTCTCTGAATCAATAGTGCCCAATAGTTCTAAGAGTCCATAGCTCTTGGGATCCATTTTGCTGATGCTTTGCAAGTTAGGCTTTCTATGTCCAAAATTCCAAGTCTTCCTTGTATTTTAGGTTAATTACATGTAAACCGAGATACCTTAGGTACTTTGGTATGATCAAGATCACCACACCACAAAAATCTTTTAGCTAGGGACATGAATTTATTGGTCTGGTACTTGGTAGGATTCTAGCATGTAAAAAAGAACACAAGAGAAGACAAGATGTAATTATTAAGTACAAAAGTTCTAGTAGGGAGGAATGGTTGATATTTTTTTAACGATAATACTTTCCTTTTGAATCTATCAAGTACCCATTGCCATCTTTGTGAAAAGGCAACCTTAAAACCCATAGAGATGCCCAAGAGTCTAAACATGTGACCATCCTTTAGTTCTTGGCAACTAGCATTCAATACCCTTTGAGCTACTGATTTGGTGGAGCATTTGTACCTTGTTTTTGAATGGTTCATTTAAGAGCCATTGACAAGACAAAACTGATTAAGAAAATCTAGAAATAGTTAATGGACTGATCATCCTTAGCCACTAATGCATTTGTGTCATCTGCAAACTATTGAAGATAGAGGTCCTTCAAAATGCCTGGAATGGAGATTCCTTTAATCTTACCTTCATGTATAGCAGCTTGGATAAGCCAACCCAAAGTATCAGAGGCAATGCCAAAAATTAAGGGGCCTAAAGGACATCCCCATCTCATAGACTTTGTAAGAGCAATTGCATCTTGGATTTTACCATTCATTGAAACTTTAGCATAGGCATTCTCAAATAGAGTAATCACAAATGTAATAAAAATCTTGCTAAATCCCATGTCATGCAAAGATTGAAGAATAAAATCCCACTCCATTCTATTATAAGCCTTGTCAAAGTCAATTTCATATAAGATAAAATCTTGACCTTTTTCTTGAGCATGCTCTATGGCTTCCCAAGAGCAATCATAACATCCAAAATAAACCTACATTTAATAAGACCTATTTTCTCTTTGAGAATATTGGATTCCATCAATGAGTTGATTCTTCTAGCAAGGGAAAGAGAAATTTTTTTGTAAACTGAACTCAGACAAGTGATGGGCCTCCAGTTCCATAGATCCTTCTTCTTTCCTCTTTTATGAGTGAGCTTTATAACTTCAATATTAATAATTCAGGAAGAGCAATCTAACTAAGAGCTTCTTGCCAAACCATGCTATAATTACGTCTTGGTAATGCTAGTAGAATTCATTAGCTAGTCCATCAAGACCAGAAGTTTTCCCTTTCTTAAGCTTATTGATGGTTGCTTTAAGTTCTCCCTCAATGATAGGTAGATCCAAAGACAACCACCTGAGGGAAAAAAAATTGCTTTCTCAATTATGCAATTTTAGCTCTTGCAATAGTGATGTCGGAGTTCCTTAAAAAGGGAGCATAGAAGATCTCATTAAAATACTCTTTAGCAATGCTCACATTTTTTTGGTAAGTCCCCAAATCCTTTCTTTCATTGCTATCTTTTAAGAAATGAATATGGTCTTTGATTTTTTCCTTGTTTAGGAGGTCCAACATCTTCTTGTCTAGTTTGTCTACCCTACCTGTCAAAAATTCTCTAGTCCAAATGAGGGCACTCTTGGCCTCTAGGAGCACTTCCTATCTTAGTTTCTCTTTCAAATTGCTAAGTACTAGGGGAGGGGGATCACTAGGGAGTAATCATCTCTCTATGTCATAAATTTTCCTCCTTATCATCATCCTTCTAGTCTCTCTCAATACTTTAGCCCTTCTTTTACACTCAATAAGAGTTTTTTGAGTGTTGGTGATGGCTTATTTATAGCCTTATTATAACGAGAGATTTGCTAACTAAAAACACTTTTAAAAACATCTTTGACCTTTCTTTTTACAAAATGTAAGTGCAACAAGGATCGATCAATGTTGAGCCAACTTGACTCGTATATGTATTCTTCCTTATGAAATTCAAGTTAAATAGGTGCATGATTTAAATGCATCAAAGATTTATTAATAGAGCATTTTACTTGCCAATGTTCTTGAGCTAGGTTTATTGACATGTAGATTTAGTGTAGTCTTGCAGCTCTATGATTTAAAAGCATGAGAGATTTTCAATAAAGCATCTTACCTACCAATGTTCTAGAGCTAGGTTCACTGACATGTAGATTTAGTTGAGTATTGTAGCTCTATAATAGAGACTTTGCTACTTACTTGACCAATCAAAACTAGTACCTTCATATATGTCTAGAAGTGTTTGGCAAGAGGCAGGTCCCAACTTGTTCTGTCTGAACTTGATATAACCTGACCCTTATTTCCTATCTATCCTCAATACTTTCAACCATATTGAAATATCCCACAAGAACAATGGGATTAAGAAGACCAGCTAGCTCCCTCCAAAGCTCTGCCTAGTTAGGAATTGAGTTAGAGAAATTTAGTGAAACAATAGTGTAATCAAAGGGACATGAGAGTGTAAGGGCAACACAGTGTCCCTTGGTACTCTTTACTTCCTTCTCAACAAAGGTCTCATACTTTTGATAGAGGCAACACCTCTACCAGTAATGTGATATGTGTAATATCATTTGCATCCTTCCCCAATCCTTTTGAGATTTTTGAGAAGGATATCACCATTGCTCTTCAATCCTTATATATAGGCATATGAATTCTAGAGACTTATTAATGTCTAGTAGCCATTTTTTAATGACCAACACACTACAACATACCAAGACTAGACAAACTTGACCCTACAAGTAACAACAATTAGAATTTCAAGTCTTACTTGAAATAAACAAACACAAACTCAAATTAGCCACCCCATGCATTGTCTTAGGGCAAAGGGAGTCCTCTTCACCTTGCCACCCTCTTACAATGGATTAATTAAGGCTAGGGCTATACACAAAAAATGACAACCAAACCACCAAAAAACAAAAGAGAACTTGAAAAATACAACTGCATGGATTCCATGATGTTTAACAAACATGAAATTAGAGAAAACCATGAAGACGTGGAGCCCAACCATCTCTTTTTTGATGACCACCATAACAAGTGTACAATTTTGTAGAAGAAACACCCACTTTCTCTTGTCTCCTCTATGGAAGTACAACTATCATCAGAATGCACTACACTAAGGCAACAAGCAATAAAAATTGAAGGAAAACACTAAGAACTCTTCATTTTTGGTTTAAGAAAGCATTAGGCAAAGTTATGACAAATGGCATTTCCTAAGCTAGCCTTGACATAACGCAAGGCTTCTTGCACACAAAGCTTCTAGCTTCTCACTTGTTGCACAACTAATTCTGACTAGTATGGATTTATACAATGGACAACATAAAGTAAAATTTACAGATGGTAAAATGGATAAGATGAGAAATTAGCCAACCCTAGAGAATTATCTCTCTTATTTACAAAGATGATGAATTATCATTGCCATTTTTCACATGTCGAGTGCCCATTCCATTGAATGGATTTGGTTCATTGCTAGATTTACCCTCCTTTTGCCACTTCTTATGAATGAAATTTATAGGAAAATTAAAGCATTGGTGTTAAGGCAATGCATGATAGAAGAAGAAAATAGGTAAGTTATGGTTGAGAAGGATGGAATAAAGAGGTATACACATTGTATTTGTGGAGCTTCTTCTTCATGCTAATAGAAGTGGAGTGTGTGTGTGTGTGTGTAAGGAAAAGAGTCTGGGGGTAAAAGATGAAAGATGTAAAATAGAGAAAAAGAAATATGGATTGTTTGGAAGTGGATAAATGCATTTTAGGGCCATAGGGAGACCCGAATAATCCCACATTTATGATGATTGTCCATACGGGTATATTTAAATGCAGAAAAGGAAAAAGAGAGTACATGTTGACCAAAGATTGAGGAGACAAACTCAAAAATAGGTTTTCACTTTAGAAACATGTAATGAGTCATAATTTTTAAATCTCCATGCTTTCCAAACTCTTACACGCTCCAATTTTCCATGTACCATTTGCCCGCATCCTTTTCACACTTTGTATAAGAACCTATGGAGGTTCACCAATAATGTTTGGCCTCTGGCTGACGAAATGTAACTTGGTGTAACCAACAGTCCCTCGATGCTTGACACAAGCTTGAGGAATATTTAATACATCCACTCATTATTGGGAGCTTGGCAAAAAAAACAACCTATGGAGATTTCCATACCCTTTCAAGACTACCAATTGTTTTTCCATCCTAGGAAGGCAAATACACATAGAACACCTCCTTTTCCTTTGCATTGAAATATCCTTGAATTTTGTGAAAAATGAACATGTGCTTTCAAGGAATTCATTTCAATTCTTTTTCCCATGTGAAAGATATCATTAACTTTATTTAGTACTCTATAGGTATTTACAAGTAGAAGTATAAATAAAATATGTAAACTAAAATATTTAAGCATAGGTGAAACAATCTCTTTATTTATGAAGATACTCCCAAACCATAATTAACATAAGCAAACTCATCCCTAATAATAAACGCACACCTAATGCTAAATATAGAAAGAAAAGTAGGGGTTTCCATGAGAAACGTTGATAGCATGTTTTGGTCACCTATGCTAAATAAGTTTATTAAAGCTATATTCATATACACATATGATTTACTTATGGCTATGTGTAAGATCTTTGCTATTTCTTCTTTCATGAAAGCTAGACTAAAAAATAGCTATGACTATGTACCCTGCACAACAGGCCCATATGCATAGAGACAACTAATACACACTACCTTTGTACACTTTGTACAAGCATGCTTTATTTACAACCAAGAGGTCCAAAGGTACTAATTTTTTTCTCAAAGTCTTTAAGGTGGCTGCATCATTCCGAAAAAAAAACATCACATCATATCAAGACAAACGGAAAAAGTGTATTCTTGAGTTCTTAGGAATCTTATATCCACAAGGTCTTGCAATGATTCAACGGGGGGGAGGTGAGTACTCCACTTCCGTCATATTTGAAGCTAAGCAAGGATGATTCTCCCAAGTCAAATGCTGAGAGAGCAAAACTTGCAAATGTGCCATATCCTCTAGCTCTAAGTAGTTTTATGTATGTTATGGTAGCTACGGGGCTAGACATTGCATTTGCAATGAGAGAAGTTAGTCAGTATATAGTTGATCTTGGCAAGAAGCATTGGATAGTAGTGAAACACATTCTCATGTACTTGAAGGGTACAACAAGCAATTGTTATGCTTTGTTAATATTGATGTATCTATTTTTAGTTACACGAATGCGGATTATGTGGGTTGCAAAAATATAAGGAGGTCCAAATATGGTTAAATATTCCAATGTTTAAGAGGAGCCATTTCTTGGAGATCATCTCTCCAAAATTATGGAGATCATCTCTCCAAAATTATGTGTCTTTTTCCACTACACAGGCTAAGTATGCTGTAGTGTTAGCAAATGCCAGCAAGAAAGCTATATGGTTGGTATGTCTATTGGGAGACTTAGACATTCACCAAGTTCATGTGTTGCATTGTGATAGTCAAAGTGTCATTGTTTTGGCAAGGAATCTCATGTTTCACTCCAAGTTGAAACACATTGAGGTGAGGAATCATCTCTTTTGGGATGCATTGACAAATAAGTGGTTGCAACTTATCAAGGTCCCACAATGATGAAAACCTTGTAATTGCTCTTATAAAGACTGTGGCTATGGAGTGATTTGCACATTGCATTGAGTTAATGGGTGTAGGGTGAACTCAATTGTACAAGGAAGAATCTGCCATGCTTCACGATTGTACATCCTCACTCTAGTCATAGCCACTTAAGACCATATTGGGAGATTATTGAGGTGGCCACCCTAATGATTAACTCCATACACACACTGACCATTCCTTGTACACAATTCCTTCTTATATATACATAATAAGAAACCCTAAGTATACACTTTATGGTGCATGGATCCATCCAAATATCTCTCCATTTTGACTCTCTTCTTCCCTCTCCCTTTTTCTTTCCCCTCTCTGCATGCACGTATCCATGCACACACAACACTATGTGAGAGAGAGAGAGAGAGAGAGAGAGAGAGAGAGAGAGAGAGAGAGAGAGAGAGAGAGAGAGAGATAGTTCTATTATCGTCCTTGGAGGTCAAATATGACCTATGGGACCAAATGAACATGTCATGTGGTGTGAGTGAAGGTCATAAGTGACGCTCGATGCTCAAAAATGGCTGAAATGAGCATCACAATAGAGAGTCCACATCGTGGTTGGGAGAGGAAGGTATGTAGGGAGAGCTCATGGCTGAATATATGGGGAAAAGAGGACCTAATGTGGTCAAAAGCTGAGCACTCAAGTAGTGTGTGGTACTGACTCTCTTGCACTTGACGAGGGCATAAGGTGCAAAGTCGATCAGACTCCTTGCCAGTGCCCCAACGTCCTGTCTTGCAGCGTAGAGAATGGGAGCTAAGACGAATGGAGGCAATGGTACGGATCGCACTCAACGTGATGGGCTCAAGGATGTAGGGATGGGTTTGGTTACCTCGTTTGGAGAAGAAGAGAGATTTGTAGTTTGGGGCAATGTGTGTGGTGTAGTGGCTGAAGCAATAACCTCCAGATTTCTCTCAAGCCATGATACATTCGTGTTGCAAGAAGGCCTCATTAACTTGGGAGTCGATCGATGCATCCTTGACCAAGTGACATGCATCCCATCTTCCAAACCATTTCTTGATGTCAAGAATCCACATTGAACTTAGTATTTTGCTCTTGCATGTCTTTTGGACCTTTTGACTTGCTTCATATGTGATTATAGGAAGTCGATACAAAGGGCTACATTGTGTCTTAAGCATGTACTCCACAACCCTTTGCATGCCCAAGACCTCAATGGGAAGTGATCCGGACTCAAGAACTAAGAGCATGTAGGGTGTTTGTGTCTTGACTTGGAGAAAGTGGGTGAGAAAACGCTTTTGGACATTGTCAAACTCTTTCCAAGTAGATTTCTCGATGCTACCACCCCACACCTCCACTCCATAAAGAAGCATCGCTGTCACCAATGTGTCAAGGAGGTACTTTTTGAGAGCCCAACACTTGATCTCTCCAACATTGCACATGTTCTCAAATGTAGAATAAGCCCTCTTTCCGGCTTCCAAGCGACGCATTGCGCAATCCTTCCATTTATGATTGGATGGAACCTCAAGGCCGAGGTACTTGAAGCTATCTACCACTTCAAGTTGCTCATTGTTGTATACAATGCATGGATTTTCATCATTGAGGGTCTTTACAAGCATAACCTTGGTTTTGGATCCATTCACGATCAGCCCGCTATGTAGGCAAAAGCATTCCAAGACACTCATAAGCTTTTGTGCATCTTCTAAGGTATGTGCGAAGAGCACTACATCATCGGCATAAAGAAAAAGCATGATCACTGCATTTCCTATCTTAACCTCTTCTATGCCTTCTTGTTGCATAAAATCAAGAACCATGCATTCCAATTGATCAATGAGTAGCCCAAAGAGGGTTGGTGAAAGAGGATATCCTTGTTTGACACCAATGGTGCTTGCAAAAAATTCTGAAATTCCATCTCCCATACGTAGTTGACATATCACTTTTTGGTAGATGCGAAAGACTGCATGAATAAATTCTCTTGGCACTTGAAGGCTTTGCATACGTCTCCAAAGATTTCATCGCGATACCATGTCAAAAGCTTTCTTGAGATCCACAAAGCAACAATACAACTTTTTTCCTTTCAATCGAGACACTTCCATAAGAACTCGAAGAGTGACAAGTTTATCAATAGTGCTATGATGCTTTCGAAAACCTACCTGGCCAAGCGCACGTTTGCCGTTTTTTTCAGCCCATTCACTTATCTTCATCTCCATGATACATCCAAATAACTTTGTTGTCAAAGAACCAACCCTTATATTGTGATAGTTGTTCACATTGTTTACATCTCCTCCTTTGTGCAAAGGTTTGATCCAATTTGCACTCCAATCATGAGGCATGCCATGCTGAAGTGCAAGGTTAAACATACTGCGTATCCAATATCGTGTTTTCTTGCTTGTCCATTTAATCATTTCAGTCTTGACTGCTACAAACGGATGCGCGATGGCCCTGCGAAATACTCATGATAACACAATATAACACATAAATCGGAAAATCCCCATACCTGACGAATCTCATAGCACCGAATCGAAGCCATACGCGAACAAAGAGAGAGATTGAGAGCGCGAGAGGATAAAAGAGCCCGTGTAGGTGCACCTCCTAGAGCGGAGTGCTACACCGGCACGGCGAGAGAGAAGAGAAGAGAGGAGAGAAGAATACACAGACACTGGGTGCAATCTCCCCCTGTGCAAGAGTGACCATTTCCCTCTTGCACGTATTTGTTATATGGATTTCTTGAATGGTCAAATTGGTTACAAATTGGCCGGCCGATCATAAATGGCCAACGCTCATAAAAGAGAGATTGAATAATAAATGTACAATGTATATATTTTCATTCGCATAGGCCTAGCTCGGTCCAGTCTTTTCCACCTGTCAGCTACAATAAAATAGTAAAATATCAATTCCATAACATACCTCTCCGTTGGAAAGCAACTGTCCTCAGTTGCGAAGATAAAAATCTGCAAACAATACTTGTCAAAAACAATGATTAGAAATCTGGATCAAATAGTAAAAGAAAAATCCATAAAATTAGTCAACATTGCTTATGCCTGCCGTCATCCACATACTACCTATTCTAGTGTCCCATACCACTAGAATAAGTAGTATATGTCATACCCTGGTGAATCAGGATATCATTGGTCACACTCATCATTAATCTCATAATGTCAAGTCTCGTCACATAAACACTGCCATAATAATCACCAGATACCAAATCCCAATCCAATTTCAATTCCACAATATAAGTCCAAATCACTGTCATTATGTACCTGGGTAACAAAATCGTACCAGTTACAGTGGTGGCCAGCCACTGCAGCATGATTTTGTGATCGGTGTTGCCTAAATCGGTGAATCTACACCAATAAGACGTGCTGCCTAGATCGGCGAATCTGCACTAATGCTGCCTAAATCGGCGAATCTACATGTGGTATAAGTTTAGAAATCATGAAGCTGTAAAGTATCAATGTGCTGCCTAAATCGGCGGATCTGCACCAAGATGAATATCTACACATTGCCTAAACCGGCAAATCTGTGTGTCTGTGACCAATGGACTAGGCGAGGCATAAAAAACATAAAAAAAAATGTACTACCTGGTTTCTACCACATTGGAGTAAGGTTGAGTAACAAAGTACTGACAAACTGTTATTCATTAATTGAAGGCACCTAGGTTCATATGAGTAGCTGCATAGCTCAATGTGAAATGATCACAATAGTAATTTCATGTAATACAAGTATTGGCACCATGTCAGAGAATGCAGGTAAGTAAAAGGGCCATGCCTTCTTTCAAAATAAATAAAAATAGATGGGAATCATGCTGATAAGTAAGCCAGATGTGTTGAATTTATGTAATCGTGTTTTTCTCTGTGGAATGGGATTAGTAGATATGTGGAGGACGATTGGTATCATATATAATATTTGAGAGAGTGCTATCAGTGTATGATTACTTGTGTTTTCGATAACATTTTCAAAATCAAAATGAAAAAATGCGGAGAGAACTTACTTGTTTTCTCTCTGTAAATCATTAGACTCTCAATGATGTACTGCATCGGAAATATGGGCCAGTGTTTGCATGGGGAAAGAGGTAGAAGTAGGAGACAACTGTAACTAGCAAAAGTCATTTACAATGATTAGCCTTGGATCAATTAGAAAGTGAGATGGAATTAATATATTGTCGATTGTTTTTGTTTGAATAAATGAGCAGCCCTTTGATATCGCAAACTGTTATTTCTAAGGTGCTTAATACTGTATTAAAAAAATAAAAATAAATTTAAAAAAATATAAAAAAGAATTTAATTAAGGACATTAACTAGTGTTTTGTCATGATGTCACGACCATTCTAATGTTTACTCATGGTATCATGAGCATACCTCATGCAAAGGCCATACTATACACAGTAGATTGATCCAGCATTATGCAAACCACAAGAGATAGAGCCTTGTTAGTCAAAATTAAGGGAAGTAATTGTGTAATTAGTTGGGATAGAAGAATAAGGATCACACAAGGGGGGATACCAGTTTGCGTGTTAACGAGACACTCATACAGTAGGTGTGTTTGTGTGGTCACAAGTAATGGCCATGGATGGTGTGCAAAAAATACAATCAGGATAGATGGGTCGCACTGTCAGCTTGCTCAAAATAGCATAGTTGGAATTAATAAGCATATTTTACTAGATATATGATAAACAACTACATAACTACTAATAAACTATATAAACATAATTCTTATCTACGTTCTAACCAATAACATCAAATATATAAAACTGTATATAATCATCTCTTTCTCTATATAGTGTATTTTAATTTACTATTTAAAATAATAATAATAATAAATTCAATTGTGCCTAATAGCTTGAGCCGCATCAAGCCCCACTAGTGTCTGACATTGATCGTTGCTAGCTATGAAGCGTAACATCAAAAGGAAACTATCCTAAGAGACATTAAAGATTTATTGCCCGATGGGGAGAGATAGAAATGAAATGAAATGTTATATTAGTAGTTTGAAAGAGATAAAATTACCTATGAGAACAAAATGATACAATCTTGGTGCATCTAATACAATGTGTGGGTACAAAATGAAATGAACTAACGTGAAATACTTAAACCTAAGACTAAACTAAAAGCCTAAAATCGTTTATTAAAATCAGCATCATCATTTGCAAGTCAGTAGTTAGAAAGGATTGCGCAAGTCGCTCACTGAAGAGCTTCGTCAATGGCCACCTTTGTAAGTAGCCGTAGTACTGGGAGGGGGCAGAGAGATAGCGAAATGAAATGAAGTCAAAAAGTCCAGGGGATCAAAACTCAGACAATTTTTATCGATCTAATCCAATGTGTGGATACAAAATAAAATGAAGTACATTAAATTTTAAAAACGCTAAAGCTAAACCCAAAGAAAAAAAACACGATAGACTAATCGCCATCAACAACGTTAATGCCCAAGGATGCATTGTAACGAGCACCGTCATAGAGTACTGCATCAGTCTCATGGAGTGTTGAAGCCCATGAGCAAGTGTTTCAACTCATCGTGTGCCAACTGAGCCCATCACGATCGGCAGAGGGAATCAAGAGAGACTTTGTGCGTCTTGGCATGGCCACCCTTGAAGAGATCCTAGACCTCATGAACGCCCAATTCACCATTTTGTAGCAATAGATTCGACACCATCCTAGCACCGATTCGATAGTGGGTCAGAATTATGCAAACTGAATTGGGACGTCTCTAGGTATTGGAGCCCAGTGGTGTCCGAAATGGACTTGTTGTCCACCCAAAAAATGATGACACAACAGCAAGACAACGTTAGAATGCTGCAATAGGTGCTGGTCTTGATCATTGAAGTGTGTGTGTGTATAGATGCTATGTACGCCAGGGAGAGAGAGAGCGAGAGCCGAGATCAGAGGCTGTTGGATTGAGACTTGCAGGAGGTGGAGTCTAATGAAACGTAGCAGTCAAATGCTCTCACGGGGTGAGCAGTGGGGTGGGGTGGTTGAAGATGCCGTGTGTGTGTAAGAGAGAAGGATAGTTAAACTGTGGCGGCATGGGAGAGAGAGAGAGAAATGGAATGGCAACCTAAAAATATGGGCGCCAGTAGCTACATGCGAGTGGGGCGGTTAGTTCGAGTGGTCACAGTTGATAGCCATGCAAAGCTTCTGGGTGCTGCAGTCGAGTGGTTGTTTGAAGGAGTCGAGTGGCTCAAAGCGGCTCTGAAGTGAACGATACTGATTACATGGTGGGGAGAGTGATAGAGAGAGAGGAGGGTAAGTGAACATGAGTTGGTGGCGGGAGGAAACTCAGAGAGAGATAGGGAGTGCGATGTCAATTGGAGAGAGAGAGAGAGAGAGAGAGAGAGAGAGAGAGAGAGAGAGAGAGAGAGAGAGAGAGAGAGAGAGAGAGAGAGAGAGAGAGAGAGAGAGAGAGAGAGAGAGAGAGAGAGAGAGAGAGAGAGAGAGAGAGAGAGAGAGAGAGATAGAAAACTGATCATCACGGCTTTTTGCATGGCCTGTGGATGGTTGAGGGTCTATCGTGATTTTGTTGAATTGCTAGCGCTGCATGGGACAGTTGTTTGCTAGCTGTTGTTGACGCCGATGATGTGGTCGGCATGTGCGAAAGAGAGAGAGATTGGTTTAGCGGTGTCCGGGTGTTGGGTAGGCAGAGTCGCCACAAATAAAGGTGAGGTTGAGAGCGCAGCGATTGGGAGGTGGGAGAAGTAGGTAAACCAAGAAAGACACACTGTTTGTGTATCTTGCGTAGCAACCTCCACACAGGCGGTGGTTGCGGGCTAAAAGGCCGAACGTCCAGAAGAGGGCCGATGGAGGCTGATTTTCCACGTCATGTACGGCCGACAGGGCCTGCTGAATCCTCTGCAGGTGGAGTGGCGCCCCCCCAGCAGCCTATGAGGCTGGCGCAACACAGAGACAGAGAGGGAGAGGAGGTGACAACAAAAAAAACACGCTTTTGCTGCTGACAGTCCTGCGCTTATGCTTGGACCCTGCGGCTACTGCGTATCCTACATCCTTTATTGTTGGAAAAAATAAAAAATCCATTATTATTAATATTTTCCTTAAGGGATGTTTCCCGTGATACTAATGAGAAAAATTGCTCGGATGCCTCGCCTTCTCGAACTCCTGAGATGGTTCCTAGAGCACTAAAATTCATTGATAACGGATCTTCTTCTCTGTTCCCGTCTTCTATTCCTTGAAACTCAGTCAACATTCGTACAACATTACTCGTAAAACAATGGAAATTATATGATTCCTACACATATATGTTCCTATCTAAGTACCATATCTTATACTCTACAATAGCCTATGTCGACTAATCAAATAGTACACATAGGCTCTATTCAACCTCCTACTCGATACTTGCATGAAGGCTTTCAATAACAGAAAAAAAAATAGACCTCTTCCTGTCCCAGAGCAAAGAAGATCCGTGACATATAATCAGAGATAACCGTAAAAGAGAAAACTCATCTTCATGTTAATTGTGCATAAAGATCCTTGTTGCCATGATTCGTGTACGCCAGGAGCGATGATCTACGCTCTGATACCACTGCTACAGACGGATGCGCGATGGCCCTGCGAAATACTCATGATAACACAATATAACACATAAATCGGCAAATCCCCATACCTGACGAATCTCATAGCACCGAATCGAAGCCGTACGCGAACAAAGAGAGAGATTGAGAGCGCGAGAGGATAAAAGAGCCCATGCAGGTGCACCTCCTAGAGCAGAGTGCTACGCCGGCACAGCGAGAGAGAAGAGAAGAGAGGAGAGAAGAATACACAGACACTGGGTGCAATCTCCCCCCGTGCAAGAGTGACCATTTCCCTCTTGCACGTATTTGTTATATATATTTCTTGAATGGTCAAATTGGTTACAAACCGGCCGGCCGGTCATAAATGGCCAAAGCTCATAAAAGAGAGATTGAATAATAAAATGTACAATGTATATATTTTCATTCGCATAGTCCTAGCTTGGTCCAGTCTTTTCCACATGTCAGCTACAATAAAATAGTAAAATATCAATTCCATAACATTGACAGCTTGAACGTCCCCTGCCTTGTGAGTAGCAAGTTTCTCAAGCGCACGGCATGCATCTTCAATGGTAAAGAAGGGAGGCATAAACCGAAGGGAGCTACAACACTCCATCTTATGAACATTGGGTTGCTCATAGAGGTTCTTGCAATGTGTATACATATCCTCAAGAGTCAAGTCACCAAAGCTCTCAATACGCTTGCCTTTTAGATTTTGCCAAAACTTGCCACATGCATGTGCTTTCTCTTGCGCTAAAAGAAGTTGTTTTTTGACTTCACACCTTCTCCTCTTTTTTTGAAGAAGTTCTTTATATGTGTGTGAATGTTCCAAGCAAACTTCCTTGTCTTTGCTTGCATCCAATCTTAGCAAGTGTTTTTGGGCTTGACTACATTCCATGTCAAACCATTTCTTCTTGGTGCTACCCTTCTTAGACCTTTTGCAAGACATGTGTTTCACCGAAAAGCATTCCATTCGCACAAGAGAAAATTACTTCTTTGAAAACTTTCCACTTGCATTCTAATGTTGGGCTCTCTTGATGCTTAGTCATGCTTAACATTTGGTCCACCATATCAGCATATATAAGTGCTCATTTGAAGTCTTGATGTAGGTATAAATGATTCCCATCATGATTGGAGGCTACATGCTTGGGTCTTTTACCACACCTGAGGTCAATACATAACATCCTGTGGTCCGATTTCGGATTCCATTCACTAAGTGTAAAGCTTTGTATGCATTCTAGAGTGGCTTCCAAAAACAACATATAGTCAATCATGCTATCACCATTGTGCTTTCTACATGTAAAGTCATTCGTGCCTTGCCATAGAGATACACCATTTGCGATGAGCATTCCGATACTGTTGCACATATGTAGAAGTGACTTTCCATTTGCGATGAGCATTCCGATACTGTTGCACATATGTAGAAGTGACTTTCCATAGTGATCCAGTTCTTTTGCATCATTAGAACTTCGATTATACATGTATGGGTCATCCATTCTTCTTGAGAGATGTGGCATGTCGACTTGTTGTGTGTCTTGTTGTAACGTATTTGTGCGAGCATTCATGTCTCCAAAGACAATGACTTCATCTTGGTCCTTGTAATGAGCAGTGTCTTCCTCTAGTTCAACAAAGGGCTGATCTCTATGCATATCCAAGCGAGCAGAAAAGTTGGAGTCATAGTGAGGAATGTAGCAACCAACCACAAACATGACTTGATCTTTTGGTGGGCTGATTTTCAGCCATAAGTAGCATTTATACTTATCTTCTTTGACAATGGAAACATCTTTCAAACCCTTTTTGATCATACATGCTATGTCTCCTTGGCCTCTACGTTGCTTTGCATTTTTGGCCCATATCAAAGAATGCACATCGTATTTGTCAAATCCAAGAATTCGTTACCCATCATGCTCCCAAGTTCTGACAAAAAGTATCACATCAAAGTCATTGGTAAGCTCATCAATGCCAATCATCGCATTCCATGGATACCCGTTACAATTCCAAAAGCTTATTCGCAAGTGTGAGTTGGTGAGAGAGAGAGAGAGAGAGAGAGAGAGAGAGAGAGAGAGAGAGAGAGAGAGAGAGAGAGAGAGAGAGAGAGAGAGAGAGAGAGAGAGAGAGAGCTCAACTATAGTGGACTCGACATAATGTTAACTGGGGATTGTATGCTAAGTGAGATTTATGGAGTAGAAATTGCTAAATCGAATCTACTCAGTCAAATTTGCGCAGTCAAATGCGTTGCCAAAAAATTCTTTTGGGTAGTTACAACTGTTTTGTGTTGGTTACTTCATGGGATTAGATTGCACTTTGCAAGGCATTCCTCAAGTTCATGCAGCGTTTTTCTGATATAGATGTACTCTCTTCATGAACTACACTCATGATATGTTTTCTGCTATGACTTGAGTTATTTTTGTGTAGTCTTCTGTTCATCCTGAAGTTGTCTGTGCATGTCTTTTTTTGTGTTTGAACTATTTTTTGTGTTGGTTCATGGTGCAAAATGGTGTTTCAGAGTAAGTCTTTTATGTGTTGATGAACCTCCACACATTTGGCAATCCCGTTGTGCCTGTTTTTTCTATTGTGCCTGATGCGGTTCTGATGCCAACATTTCTTGAGTTATCTATTGTTTTTTAGTGAGAAATGATGCATGCCAAAGAGACCACAGAGAGTATCCAGAGTTATTATACTAAGGCTCAAGCCTAGGTAGGAAACATTGATCCTTTCATTTATGATCAAGCCATAGATGAAGCGGGGAAAGCATTTGTCCTGGAATTGCAATCGATGAATCAGGAAGGAAACATTCCAAGAGAACCAGAGGGAAGGTAGGTGATGCAATTGGTGGAAGCATCACTCTTGACAGCAAGATCTGCAAGAAGTAGAAGAAGACTCCTCTTTGATCCATTACATGTATCTACTAGGCAAAGACCTAGGAGCTTACCTCAGCCTATCCCAATGGCTCAACCACCTCTTAACCCTAAGGTCAAAGCAACCAAATATTGGGGAAGGTCAAGTGAAGATGCTGATTGTCATGTGGCTCAATTTGAGACCAAGTGGCAAGCCACTAAATATCAAGTTGTGTATGGTGATGATATAAAGCTACAACAATTTGCAGCAACATTGGAAGGCAAACCCATGAGTTGGTTTATCCAAAATGGTACCACACATTTTGCAACATATACTGCACCCCGGGTTGCATTTTTATAAAGATTCAAAAAAAAAAACTCCAACATATGTTTTAAAGAAAATCAGGGACAACAGGCAAGGAAATACTTTGGTAGAAGATTATGCTCAGAAACTCAAAATTTTGGTGGACAGATTACATGGCAATGAAAGACCCACATATGAAATGTTAGTAGGATATTTCTTGAAAGGTTTAAGAAGTGGATTGAAGAATGATGTGGCCTGTATTGACATTGCAGGTGATTTTAATAATTTGATTGCAGCTACAACTAGAGTGGAGAAAAGGCCTAGCATGACTGATACCAAAAGTTAAAGAAAAGGTAGCTCTAATTCACAAGAAGAGTCAAAAATTAAGTCCAAAATGGAGAAAGAAAGTGATTCAGACTGGTCATCAGATAGTGAGGCAGAAATCAGTAAAGAAAACAACAACAAGAAGAAGCATAATGATAAGAAGAAGAAGAATAGGAGGGACAAAGAAGAGGATTTGGTCAGTCAATCAAAAAAGATTGGACATTATATGGTAGCTCCAAAGGAGAAGCAATTTTGCCACATTTGTGAAAGAGAAGGGCATAACATTGCACAATGCTGGTACAATCCTAACAATAGGAGTAGACCAACTCCTAATGCAGGTAGAGGTAGAAATGATGCAGAAACTAACCACGTAGCTCCATTTAGAGGGAGGCCATCATTTCAAAGACCTCATAGACCTCCAAGACCTCATAGACCTCCAAGACCACCTTGGAGAAATAAAAACAATAATCAGTGACAACCACCAGGTCTGATGCCATGTGTTTATTGTGGTGGACCAAATCACTGGGTAGTGTGAATTGTGCCTTGTGGGTAAAGCATAGAGAGAAAAGAGGAATGCAACTAGTGCCATATAATTAGGATAACCAGCAAGCTATGCCACAAAAATAGCAACATAATCAACCACATGAAAAATCAGCCACAGGCTCAAGAAAATGTGATAATAATTGACATAACTGAGCAACAAGACCTCGAGGAGGTTAATAAAGCAAATCAGGAGCGTCTTATCAAGGAGCATTGTGATGCGTGGGCATGTGATTGTAACCAATGTTTGGAAAGTCAACAAGTTGATGTAATGGTTGTGACCAGTTCTAAAGCTAAAGGACCAATTGATTGGAAGGAGAAAGAAGGAATCAGGGACACAATTCAAAAATAGGTTCAAAAGGAGTAGAAAAATCAGATTCTAGATGACATAACTTCAAAAAATCAAGTTGATCAGTTGAAGTAGTAGCATGAAGGACCTCATGCGAGATACGGGATGATAAGGGCTGGTTTGAGGTATTGATTAACTCTCCATTATAGTTGTCATTAGATCAATTGTTATGTATGGTTCCAAGTTTCAAAGAGAAGCTGTTGAATAGATTTTTAGCAAAAGAATATCCAATTCATGCAAACCACATAGTTGAACCAACAGTGCACAACATTGATCCAATAGATATGGATTTTGTAGTCCGTATTATAAAAGTAGTTTTTCAGGGTAGTGTGTTTGAGGAAGTATTGTTGGATGGAGGATCTAGAGTCAACATATTAGTTGAGTCAGTGTATCACAAAATGAAATTGGGAAAATTAGACCTAGCACCCTTTCATGTGAAGGTGGCAGATTAGAGAAGGGTTCAACCTTCAAGGATTCTAAGATAGCAGTCCATTCAGATTGCAGGTATCAACTTTCTGGTGAACTTTTTTGTATTGAAAATGGAGAAAGGAGATGCTTCTTATGAGATTTTAGTGGGGAGACCTTGGTTCAAACTGGCTAAAGTTAAGCAAGATTGGGGTGAGAATACAATTGTCTTGAAGAAAGATAAACAGGTAATTACAATTCCTATGCTAGGTAGGAGGAGCATTCCTTTTAAAGAAACACCATTGTATGCTCAAACTATTAATCTGGCAGAGGAAGTTGAGGATGATGAAGAAGAAGCATTTTTGAAGGATATCCAACCATTGTACTTGTATTTGAAGTTGATATAGAAGGAATCTTGCCAAAGAAAGGTGAATTAGAAGAACTAGATTCACATCTAGTTCTTGGGTAGGAAATACAGGGATTAGAGTTAGTACAAATGGTGGATCAGAATGTAGCCTCTAGCTCAAAGGAACCTTTACATTAGAAAGAAAAGGAAGCAAGAGATTTGGCTGAGAAGATATACAATAAAAGGTTTGGAGGATCAAACACGGTTAAACAAGATGAGTGAAATGAGCTTAAACTGGGAATTGAGAAGGATCAAAAGATAGTCAAGGTGAGTACTCATGTGGATGTACAATTTTTGTATGATTTGTTCCAGCTATTGATGGAGTACAAAGATGTTTTTGCATGGGACCATTTGAGATTTAAGGAATTTATTCTAATCTGCATTAGCACCGTATCAAGCTCAAGAAGGATGCAATTCTGATTGTGCAACAAAGATACAACATAAAAGTAAATTTTTGTAGCAAGTCAAGTAGGAAATTGATACATTGTTGGTTATAGGGTTTATTAAACCAATTCATGAGGTTACATGGTTATCACCCATCATTGTGGTACCCAAAAAGAATGGCAAGACCAGAGTATGTGTTGATTACATGAAGTTAAATGTAGCCACTATCATTGATCCATTTTCAATGCCATTTTGTGATGCAATATAAGATGCAGTAGCAAGGAAAAAACGTACAGATTTTTGAATAGTTTTTTAGGTTATAATTAGATTAAGGTTGCTAAGGAGGATCGACACAAAACAACTTTTATTACAGAGTGGGAAGATTTTTCTTCTACAATTATGAATTTTGGATTAAAAAATGGACCTCCATCATTTAATTTTACAACCTACTATAAAACATTTGAACCTTACTCATAGGATTTTATGAGAGTTTTTATGGATGATTTTTTAATATTTGGCAAGAAGGATTTGCGCCTACATCATTTAAAGTTGTGTTTTGAAAGGTGTAGGATGTTCAGAGTGTGACTTAACCCTGATAAGAGTGTGATAATTGTCAAGAGTGGAGTTCTTTTGGGTCATGTTGTGTCCCAAGTGGGGATTTCTGTTGGAATTAGGGTTGCAAAAAAACACACATAGCTTGGAGAAGATGAAGGAAGCTCAAGGCACACAATAGAGAGTGTATTACTTAGTGTGCAATGGAAAAGATAGATAGCCATAGAGTGATGGGCGTACATACAATGCACAGGGAAAAAACCTCTTAGTGAGGGAAAAAATTCCTCGGCGGTCCTAAGTGTGTTCACACACATCACTACCACATGTATATGGTAACAAATCCCCCTTGGGAGTGATGCGGTGAATGAGAGCTGGTGCATAGAGTATAGGGAAGTTCCATGCTCTGAGGACATGATCAGTCCACAAAGGGGAGTAGGCCCAAAGCTTTGCAGAAAGCTTTGAACTTCTCACAAGACAATGCCATTGTGAAAAGATATGCAAGGTTGTCTTATTTTGGTACATAAGCCAAGATAATCTCTCCTGCTGAGAGCCTCTCCCTGACATAGTGGTAATGCACCTCAATGTTCTTTTTGCGAGCATGAAAAAGTGGGTTCCTTGCAACTACCGATGCGCTTTGATTGTTAGTGTAGATAGTGTTGGAAATGTCTTGTCCAACACCGATACAAGAACTACCAAGCATGAAACAAAAACCACTTGTGGACACTCGCATGTAAAAACAACTAGCCCAACCTGAGTTCGAAAAAGCATATAAGTCTGGCGGCAATGATCCCCTCTTGGGATAAAACAGGACAAGTTATAAAGTGCCACTCAAGTAACAAAAAATCATGTTGATAGCCTGCAAATTCTTACGACCCTGGGCTATGCATAAATTTGCTGACATGTGAGACAACAAACTGAATATTTGGCTTTGTGTTGCATACATAAATGGGGCATCCAACAACAGTTTGGTAAAGAGTGACATCAACAAGATCACCAACATCATGAAGAATCAATTTAAAACTTGTTTCCATGGGAGTGGCAATAGGTTGGCAATCCTCAAGGCCAAAGTTACATAGCAATGTCTCTATGTAACTTGTCTGACACAAGGCAATACCACCATCACACTCCTTAAGATGTATGCCCAAATAATGATGCAATAGCTCCAAATCTTTCATCTTGAAAGTAGCATTCAAATTAGCCTTAAATTCAGCAATATGTCTCTCATTTGGTCCAGTGATCAGCAAATCATCGACATAGAGAACCACAATGAGAAGTACATGGCCCTCATGCTTTACATACAATGTGCTTTTTGATGGACTGTAATGAAAGCCTCGTTGGATCAAATGAGTGTCAGTCTTCTCATACCAAGCACGAGGAGATTGCTTCAACCCATACAAAGATTTCTTACCTTTGCATACACTAGGCACAAAATTATGTTTTAGTGTCACGACAGTCCAAGTGATGGTCACCCTGGTATTCAAAAGGCTTACTCATTAGTACATTTGTAATTTTACTGCCATGTTTGCACAAAGATGTACATGAGTATGTATAAACTTCCAAATCTATCAAGTGAAAAAAGGCGAGTGTCTCGAGGCAGGCTGGCTTCTACAACCATTAGAAATCCCAAATGGAAAATGGAAAAGCATCCTTATTGATTTTATTGTCGGTCCAACAATGATAATTTGTGGCCACAACTTATTTGGGTCGTAGTAGAGATGTGTAGGTTTATTCCCACAAAGACCACTAGCAAGGCTCTTGAATTAGCATGGCTATTCATGGAAAATGTGTATAAATCATATGGACACTTGAAAATATTCTTGATTTGAGTACAATTGATCATACCCAGATGGATGGGCAAATTGAACGTGTCAATCAGTTACTAGAAGGTATGCTATGAGCTTATGTTAGTAAAAAGAAGATAGATAAGACCATCATTCAATTTTTGAATTTGACTATAATAATGAACATGTTTCCACTAGGTTTAGTCCCTTTATGCTCATGTATGTCCCCATCAACCTCACGCTAGTGGAGGTTGGTTTAGCTATTGAACGTACTCATTTGGCTAAGGATTTTTTATAGGAACATTTTTGATATGTTAAAGCTAGCTAAGGGCAATGTTAAATAAGCTCATGATTGCTATAAGGAGTTTGCCGATGAGAAACATCGCCAAGTCTCCTTCACCGAGGGAGAATGGGTCCTTCTCAAGGTTCTCAAGCATTTTAATAATCTAAAAACTAGGCCCACGCCCAACAATTCACCTAGGTATTGTGGTGCATTTTAGATTCTTAAGAAGGTGGGTGAATGTGCACATAAAATTGCTCTACCCACGCCTTCTAGAGTTCACCCTGTTTTTCATGCCAATCACCTAATAAAACAGTTAGGAAAAGTTGATAACGTTATTGATGTAAACATTCTTGTTGACATGATTGAGCCACTAGATCAACTGCACCTAACCAAAGAGCACATAATCATACTCATAGAACAAGTCCTTGTCGATAGACTTGAGGACGGTGCCACTTGGGAAAACATTTGTGTGCTTAAGGAGAAAATTCTACTCTTTGTTTTGAGGTTTTTAAGGAGTCAGGACAAAACCTCTTCTCTTAAGGGAGATTAATGTCAGGACAAGGGTATGACCCCGGGGGGGGGGGGGGGGGGGGGGGGGGGGGAGCATGTCCTTAAGGATGAGCCAATTTAGGGGCTCCTTAAAGATGGAAGGCATGGCCTATACCGATATAAGGAGACCATTGGGAGGAGGAACAGAGGCTCAAACCCCTCATGCCCTTTCATCACAACCTTGGTCAAAATCACTTACCCTTGTTCCTCTTTGACCTAAAAAGAATTTTATATATATATGTTCTACAAGTATTGTTTCAGTTAGTCACCTAGATCTCAAGGAGTACAAATAAGTACTAAGTGGCAGAAGTGGTATCTAGTCCTATCAACCCTCTATTCAGCCCTTAGGCTCTCCATGTTTAATAGCATCCTGTTCAATTAGAAAATCCTTTTATTTGTGTGCAATTTCCCGTCATGGGGTTGACCTCCCCCCTACCTGGAGGTCCCAGCTTGTAAATTCCTCATTTTTGCAATTTTATGTTGTACAATGAGAGAGAGAGAGAGAGAGAGAGAGAGAGAGAGAGAGAGAGAGAGAGAGAGAGAGAGAGAGAGAGAGAGAGAGACGGTGCACAATGCACCTATGCATGCCAAACAAGACATAGAGTGAGACATCCTAAATGAAAAGTAGGACTTAAGAGGCACATGAATATGTCAATTTTGACATGAAAAAAATAGTGAGTTGTCATTGCAAGCAATAGAAACTCATTGAATTGCAACTAATAGGATTTTTTTGGGATGGAAAAAAAGAGTTGTCATTGCAAGCAATGTACACTCATTGACATGCAACTAATATGATTTTCTTGGGATTAAAAAAAAAAACCAATGTCATCTTGAGAGCATTACTTCTGAGGGTTTTAGTTGAGGACCATTACTTTCAAGGGTTATATGGTGCTTAAACACCAAAAACTACCTTGTGGATGGGTATATGTAGCAAACACTTCGTGCATATTTATGTCAAAGTTGATGATGCAAAATTGTACAATGGGAAAGGGAGAGAATGCATGAGAGAGAGAGAGAGAGAGAGTTTGCTAAACCAACCAACTAGGCAATGTATTAGTGATTATACATTGGGTTTCTTATATACTCTCCTTAAAAATTTGCATTACCCAAAACTTTGATATGTAAATAAAATGAAAACCTAAAGTCAAGATAAATATTGGGATCACATTGGGCCATTCAATTGAGATGTTATAAGTTTAACAACCTCTCTCTAGCTCATAGTGGACATATGTAGGAAGACCAAGTAAGAAGCTACGATGGACCACTCTATTGGTGGATACACCTCCATTATGCTACCACCAACGTTTTACCTGAGAAGAATGCCATCTTGAGCACCATTTGCCTCATAGAAAATTGTACTGTAGACTAAGCTATGTCCAAGAATCCCCTATCGTGAACTATGAACACATCACACCAAAAATTTCCTAGACAATAAACTGTTGGAACACATCCTATCCATAATCTTGCCAACAACAATAGATTGGCATGCACATCCATATTGTTATGTAGACTTTGCTTTGGTTCCTTGCCGGATGCATGTGCCTTGAACTCCGACGCATGGGTTTAGACACCAATAACTTGAGCTTAAATACATGGGTCCAAATCATCTATAGGGAGCTCCTTTTGCCCCTCTATACCATTCACAAGCCTCTCCCTACCTGTAGCTAATTGTGGCAACTATCACCTAGCTAAAAGTCTAGTGCCGTGGGTGGCCACAGTGGTCACCGCTAGGTGTGTCATACCGATTTTTGTGCTAGGCTGATTTGTATGTGCCATGCCAATTTTTGGAGCCAAATTTTTGTCACCACTATCTCTATCAAGATTGCCTTTTCCTTTTTCCTCTTGCGAGATCGTGCATTTGCCTTTGGCAAACATCCCCAAGCCAAACAAAGCATCTTCTTGTATTTATAACAGTTGTTCTTGGACCTCGTGTGGATATTGAGGTAGCCAACTGAGCACCCGCCATGTCCTCCTCATCAAGATTGCCTTTGCCTTTGCCTTCACAAACCTCAAACACATTGAGATGATTCTCCCTTAAGGACTTCAAGAGTACTGAGGCTACTAACTAAGAACCCGTAAATGAAAGATCCATAGCTGGGAGTTGGTGTTGGATCACCTTTGTAGTCATTAATGTCAAGGCCAAACCTTAGTTGAATAGAGTCCCCACTTTCCATTTAGGGTAGCATATCAAAATGCAATCAAACAAGCACCCAATTCCCACTAAAGTTCTTGTCCAAGGAGCCTAGGCCATTGCATTCAAAATGTTGGCCTATAGGAGAATCACCTTAATGATTTCTTCTAAAGAATCTCCCTCCACATCATCTAGTCACCAAGCAATGAGGCCCCTTTTAAGCCTAGGCATCTCAAAATGCTGCCTTAGAGGAGCTGCATTTGTAGGGCTAGCAGTAGTAGACGTAGGCAATATTTCAAAATACTACTCACACAGAGAGGTCAAAAACATAGGCAACCAAAGGGATTGGCCAACAACATCTCAGAACACAATTTTTCTAGTGAAAAAAAAAATGATATCGATGGCTGACCCTTGCCCTAGTGTTTTAAAACTCTAGCTCTTGGGAGTCCTCCTTTGCAATCCCTATCGCGTAAACACGGGCCTTTTCAACTACTCTTGGCCATCTTCTCTTCTTCCTTTCCTATTTTTCATGCGGTTTCTACTCCCAAGATCAATGGCCATGCTTTGATACCATGTCAAAGTCGACAATGCAGAATCATACAATGGGAAAGTGAGAGAATACATGAGAGAGAGAGAGAGAATACATGAGAGAGAGAGAGAGAGAGAGAGAGAGAGAGAGAGAGAGAGAGAGAGAGAGAGAGAGAGAGAGAGAGAGAGAGAGAGAGAGAGAGAGAGAGAGAGAGAGAGAGAGAGAGAGAGAGAGAGAGAGAGAGAGAGAGAGAGAGAGAGAGAGAGAGAGAGAGAGAGAGAGAGAGAGAGAGAGAGGGAAGGAAATAAATAAGTGATTATACAATGGGGCCTGAATGTTTCTTATATACTCTTCTTAGCAATTTTCCCTACCCAAAACTTTGAAAAATAAGTAAAATAAATACCTAAAGCCAAAATAAATATTGGGATCTGTGTTGCCACTTTATCTCCATGTTGAATCTTGCGGAAATGTCTCAGGACCATAACGATCAACACCTATCACATCTGAGAAAGAGACAAAACCAAGACTAAAATGTCACTCTTGGGAAGCAAGTGATTCAACTAGGGAATGTAGGCACACTAAGAGGTTATCAATTGCTTTCTTGAACAAAATACACTCCACTTTGATGGTCAATGTGCATTCTATCTTTAAAAAACCTCAATTCATTCCTCTAATCCACATGCAAATCCACTACCAAATCAGCTTCAAATGACTCCAAACATAATAGACAACTTCCTTAGATCGTACAAAACAGAACTGGGTCATCAGATCACAATCCAACCTCCATAGAAAAACACAATTTTCTCTAGCAAGCTAGATGCACGTTGTCATCTTAGATTTTGGACTTGCCTACTAAGTCCTCCTAAGTGCCAAGAACCTTGTATAATTGACGAAATCACAATACGACACTTGCAGAGTGAGATATGTCACCTGGAAGGTTGCAAAAGTCGTTGCTCGATTTTCAAAAGTCATTGCTCGTTCTTGTGAAGCATTTGGAATGTAGTTATCCACATGTAGAGCTCGATGAGACAAACACAATGGTGTCCTTAAAATTTCAAAGCAACAACCGTGTGATACAATGTAAGAAATGAGTTCATAGTAGAAAGAAGATGACACACGATGTACAGAAGAACTTTATGTACTCACTTTCTTCATAATAATACTAATGTCAAAAACTTTACAAAGTTGCCTTTTATACCCTTGCTATGGGCTTTATGGTACAAATGCTAAATTCTACCGCAATAATAACAAGAACTACATCTTAGGCTTCAAAATCACAAATTGATAGCTAATATGGGTTTTGGCAATAATAATATAATATGATTGGGATTACAAAGATGATGAAATTGCTCTTGGTATACTCTTAGTCTTCATTGTCGTTGGAATCTTCCAACATGTCCCCCTGCCTATTGCATGTCATCCTCAACATGAGTCAAAATTGGGGTGGTCTTCGGATGAATGGTCGTTGTTGCTAGTAGTGCATTGCTTGCCCTTGGAATCCTTCTTTATATGCTATTACTAGCTCCATGTCTTTAGGGGAAATGGGTCTCATGGTGTCTATCTGTGATGAAGTTCCCTTGCATGGGAACTCACAAACCTTGCATGTATGTCATTGATGTCTGGTCCAAAGAGAGTGGTTTTCACTATGAAGAATCCTATATAATATGCTTCTTCAAAGTGTTCATGAATTAAGAAGGCATGAACATTAAGCATGAAAAGAAGCCATGTAGAATTCTCTTGTCTGACTGCTTATTGATGTCATAGACTAAACCTGTGTTTCCTTCCAAAAATAAAACCATGGAGTTTCTGAAATCCAAGGTTTATGGTACATTGTGAAGCATGCAACCATTATTCTGCATATTCTCCTTAGCATCTGACAAGATAAGTCATGAAGTCCTTCATATTGCTTGATTGCTCTTGTGAAAGTATTGAACATGTATTTCTCATCTAGTCTTTGTTTATCTTTGGGCCCTAATAGATGCTGGGTAGTTCATCCAGTTGCGGTGTCGTTTTTGTAGTGTTTCATGCTCAATCAAAGTCCGTACCCAAGGTACTGGGAAGAAAGTGACATCTTTTTCAAGGGAAGTGGGTGATCTCATCTTGTGAATCCTCCACTCTGGATGCTTGTCAAGACATGCCATTCTCCACTTGGGTTTTGCTCATTTGGTGGAGCTTCTAACATTTCTTATTCAATGATGGATTTCCTGCAAAGACATTCATAGCTAATTAGAGGAAGTGGGAGTGAATGAGTGTACCAATCCTCATTAATTATCGTTGGCTTCAAGTGGTGCAAATTGATTGAATGAAGGAAACTAATCTCCCATTCTAGTGATTTTTTCCAATGCTCCTACTCTATAACTGCAATCTACAATCCGCTTTTTTCTTTGTGTATCTCATTGCTCGCCTTGGTCATTGTCGTCATGATCATCCGTGTGGGTAAACTCAAGCTACTTGCAGTCAACTGTGGCTTGTGATGCAGCTTTTTTCCAATGCTCTTCCTCTATACCTGCAATCTGCTATTTTTTTGTGTATCTCCTTGCTTGCCTTGGTCATTGTTGCCATGATCATCCGTGTGGGTAAATTCAGGCTACCTGCAGTCAAGTGTGGCTTGTAATGCAGCTATCTACCAAAGCTTTCAGATTTGCATTTTCTTTCTTGAGAGTAGTACTTGGAGAGTTTCTTCTCAAGCTAGTGCTACTACTGTGGCATCTTGCCACATTTGTTCTTAAATTTTGACTGCTAGCTCTAAAACTTTGGCACTCGTATAAGTTGGTGTAGCCATCGGTTTCTCTTCTACACTCACCAATTGGATTTTAGCTATTGCTACCTGATTCTCTAGAGTATGTTCTTGGTCAATGATGTCTTTGAAGATTGCTTCCAGATCCTCTATTACACTTTTATGTGCGTCTATTGCTCTATGAGCTGCTACTACCTCCTTTGCACAAAATTTTAGTCGCACCCTCCTCTATAATTTTGGTGTAGAGCTCATGAGCTCTCTGAATGTCAATTTTTCAAGGAGGCAGTTGGAAGTAGTTCAAGAGGTCCGTCTTTTCTAGAGCTTCTTCTATGGAAAACTTCCTTGCAAAATTATAGGCCTCGCAAGGTATCATGGGCAACGTGACCATGTTGTTCTTAGCATCTCTGTAGACAGCTTCGTAAATCATGGCAGCTTCAAGCTCCAATATTTCCTTTTCTATGTATGTGGATGCTTCCTTCAGAGAATCCTTGAGGATGGTAAACTCTAGGATTTGTTCTAGCTTCTTTTTGTGACTCCATTTCTTCTTGCTTCCCTTGGCGTCAGACTCCATTTCTTCTTGCTTCCCTTGGCGTCAAACTTCATAGCTCTGGTGAAAATTATCGCATTTCAAAGATCAGTTGAGCCAGAAGTGGTGTTTTCCCATTTCCATGCATCTAATGAAATTGTTAGTGGGTAACCTTGTTTAAAACACTTTTATAAACCATACAAAACCTCAACATTTTGAAAAAAGTATGCTTCATGCAAAACAAATAAAAAATCGTGCTTTTCTCTTAGACTTGTGATCAAGATAGTTTTCTAGAATTATGAATGCATGGGCTTGATAAATACAACAATTGAAGGCTCTAGATCTAGTTTGATGAGATTTGGGTAAGGGGTTTGTGGTTGTAGTCGAGGTTTTTGGCATCTTCTTCAGGCTCTTAGGGTCCTATGTGACATAGATGTGAATTTTTTCCACTTTGAGCTCATAGGGGTGATTCAAGTACTCATATCAACATTTTCCTGAGGTCAAATCCATTTTGGGGTTGCTGGTTGCATGCTGTGGGAGAAAATCGTGATTTTTTCTCTCATTTTCATAGTTGTCTTTTGAACTCCATCAAACCTGGTAGGCTCATTTCTCTTGGTGTTTAGAGGTTACTTACCCATCTGTAGTCTGAAGTTGAAATGCTGGGCAAGATGTAAATCAATTTCAGCATTTTGCCAAGTAGAAAATTGAAGAGATAAGATGTATAGTTCCAATGGGTGTCAAAAATTTTGGGTAGGGTTTGATGACTTAAAGTATCACATATGTTGCTTCAAAACTCACTTTTGATGTCACACTGGAACTTTAGAAGGGAAAATCATGATTTTCTCCTCGACTTTCACTTCAAACCTCTAATTGAAGTGATTCTTGGTCAACCTCTCTTACTTGATGATTTAAGGTTGTTGATCCTTCTACACTAGCTTGGGACTAGTTTTAGACTCTGATTATGTTCCAATGTGTAGACTCCTTTTTAATGGGATTTGCTCAAAGAGATGGTTTTTACCCTAGATTGGATATGGGTGACACTTGAATAGCTCATATTTCTCAAAGATGCAGAGATCGAAAAGAAAAAACACGATTGTTTTCCTATTTAGCATAAAAAAAAAACCTTTCAACATGCATTGATTCAAACATGGTAATACATCCCTTTGAAGCATTTTTAAGGTGCCACTTCATTAATCTTGTAGCTTCATTATCTGATATCTGATCACCAGCCATTGTGTGGCACAATATACCATTGCCTACTTCATTGGAGTGGTCTTTAGAAGCTTTATGTAAAGTCTTTCCTCAATCTAAAATCCTCTTACTTATTCATGAAGAAATTACCATTTCTTGAGCTATGGGAGCTTTTTGCTATCAAAACCCTTTTTAACACTACCATTAATTAAGCTCCTTCACCAAAGTGCATTGCCTTACTGTTTTGAAGCCATTTGTCAAGTTTGCGATCATTTTGAATGCGAGGAAAAATGTAATTTTTTACTGCAAAGACTTTCCAATGCTGCCAAACTAAAGTTGGAGGTTAGGGACATGTTAATAGACTCAAGGGCGACCTACCAGTTATGTCATTATTGGAGGCTCCGACCCAATGTAAACATTGTTTTTGCATGTTAACCGACTTAGGTCTCCTTGAGTTTCCTATCTACTAATTTTGACATGCACCGACGTCTAATCATAGTGTATCACGTGTAGGGAATGTACCTCTCATATCTAGATTTGAAGCGCGAAGCATGTAGATCATGGGGCTTGCGAGGAAATTTGCTCCAAAGTATCTCTCTCTCTCTCTCTCTCTCTCTCTCTCTCTATCACACACACACACACACACACACACAAAATTGCATGAGATCTCTCACTTGACTCATTTCCAAAAAAAGCCTGGTGGTTTAGTATATTCGGATTCCTTCATTTACATCTCGAGTAAGCCATCCATTACATGATCACACAAACAACTATCACAGTAAAAACAGGTGTTCGGACGTGAAGCTAAAGGTAAGATACGAGTCGCCAAGACTGCCCCATACTCCCGAGTGCGTGGAGTACTGTTAAAATATCCTCCTAGTGGATGACCAAAACTACGATACAGGAAAATCTTATGAGGTGGTAGGAACTGTGCTAGCAGGTATAACCTCTCAGAAAAACCTCGCTTCAGTGAATGTTCTATGTAATAATACTGGGGCCCTAGGCCCAGAACCTCAGTTACCATTGCCAATCTGATATTGTTCCTAAAATGCTCGCGACCCCAAAGGGTCACACGAGTCACCCGGGGTTGATAGGTCCACCATTTAGTTTGAGATACAGAAGTTCCCAATCTGGGGAATAGATGAAGTTCATAACGGTGCAAAGTTGCTCTCCGGGTAGATTCCCATGACCGATGAAGATGCGCGGTTGCTATTGCAAAAACCAGGTCGTGACTGTCAGCCATAATGAGATAGTTACTCCTGAAGAGAAATTAAACTGAAATGTTAACTTTGGTAATGTTACTCCATACACTTTGGACTTGGGTATGAAAAAATTCCTTCTATCTTTTATAGACCCACCTTATTACTGTGAGTATAAATTGGAAATAATATATAATATTGCCAGCTTTGAGTAGGATAACTTACACTGTTAAGATCAGGGCTTGGATACCTTACCTGTGTGGTAGCTATATGACATATACTCAGTGAAGTGTTCAGTTGTATGACTAACGGGTTGTATATAATCTACCGATGCTAGGTACTTTAAACAAATAATAGATTACGGATCGGGTGTTCGACCGTGTGAGCGGTTTTTTTATCGGGATATAGGAATAATTTTGCAAAATGTGACTTGAACTGGCCTTTTACTTAAACTTTCCCTAATGTATACACATTCCTGTGTAAGCGTGTTCTTTCTTCACTTCATTTAGTAATCGTGCATATTTTTGCACGCTACCGCCTGTATGCAAGGACTTGGCCTGCAGGTGCATGTTGCCGCGATGGTGTGCGACCAGGTCTGAGCAACCGGATCCTTAGTCGGGGGAAATCCCTAAGAGTCTGACTCTATGCGCGACCTCGGATATGGTGATCCTGTCCGAGTCTGTGGTGTACCCGCATCTGATAAGATTCAACCAGTATAAAGACATCTTAAGGTGAGTATTCATACTCACTAGCACCGAGCTGGGTCATCACCTGTGTGTGTATTCTATGCTATGTGAGTGAAAAGGCTATTTACTACGAAATTTCTCAACATGCCGAAAAAGAATGGGAAGGAAATTGTCGTTGAGTCTTCGTCTCCTAATCTTCAGGTTAACAAAATATCCTTCTAACTCTCAAGACTGTCAATGGATTAAGGGATGATTTGTTGAATTTGGCTTGAAATGCTGTGTTAAACCAATAATTAGACTTTTTTAAATTAAAAAACTGTTCTGGATAGTGATCGGTCTGGTTTATTTGCAGAAATGGGAGAGGTATGATTTGTTTGTTTCAGGACTATTGGAAGATTTGATTCTCTTTGGCGAAAGCTTGCTGTTTCCGTTAAATAAAAAAGAATATGGTAACTTGTTCCAGGTTATATTATCCGGTGGTTCTGGATGTAATAAGTCTGGCCCTACTTGCTTAGAAAAGCCAGGTTTCTAGGTGGTCTATCTTATTGCTGTATTGTGTACTGAAAGGCATCATGGCTAAATAAGATGGGGTTAGTCTGTCTTGTTGATGATGCTAATTGTTAAGAAGAAGGTACTGGTAAAGGTGATTCTACAGGGATTTGAATCAAACTGGTATTTCACAAATAAACATATATATAACTCAATACTGAGTGCAGTAGTTGATGGTTTCCTTGGTAAGTCGTAAAACTAGCAGGTCGACTACCCTGGACACACTGGCTGACCACAGACTCTGACCACAAACTGAGTCGGTCCTTAGTACAGATTCCTAATTTTTTTAATTGACTAAAGAAACCTTGACTGAACTGAAAACTTCTTTCTGTTATATTGCCAAAATAGTTGGTGATCTAAAGGCTGTAAATTGCATCACATACCATATTATGATGGCTATTTGCTTTGTTTCTCGACTGTTGTACTATATTACATCACAAGGAGGAAGTTGTGAAAAGAATGTTTTTGCTAAATCAGCTTATCAATTGGATTACTCTTGCTATGACTGGTATGACCAGTAATTAGGCTGTTTTACTTAAAATCCTATTCCGGGAAATGATCTTTCTGGTTATTTGGTGGAATCGGAGTGGTAATATATGTTTGCTTCAAGACTATGTGAAGATGAGATTCTCTTTGACTAAAGGTTTAGGTCTCCGAAAAATAAAACGGATTATGGTAAAATTATCCAGGTTATATTGTTAGGTTGTTTTGGAATTGATAAATCTGGCCCTAGCGGCTAAGTAAAGCCAGATCTCTAGTAGATCTCTCTGAATGGCTATATTGGGTATTGGAATGCATTATGGCTAGTAAGGTTGAGTTGATCTGTCTGGTGGTAATGCTAATCTTTAGGTATAAGATACCTTTGAAGGTGATTCTGTTGGGATTTAAAGCTATCCGGTAATTCACAAATAATTTTATATTTAGCTAAAAAGCTGTGAGCAGTAATTGGTGGATTCCTTGGTAAATCATATCACTAGCAAGTCGGATTACTCTTGTTACACTGGCTAGCCACTAACTGTTTCGGTCCTTAGAACAAATACCTAATTTTTTAATAGTCTAAAGAGACTTTGACTGAACGGATACCTTTTTCTGATGTATTTCCTAATTGATGGGTAATCTGAGGGCAGTAAATGGCATCACATACCCTATTATGGTAGCTAATAGCCTTGTATCTCGCTTGTTTTGACCATATTACATCATCAGATGGGAAGTTTTGGGAATGGAGTGTTTTCACTGATTCAACTTATCGATGGATTGCTTCTTGCAGTGGCTGGTATGGCCTTGGTGTATGCAAAGAAGATAAACTTGACTTATTTTTACTCGATACGTATTCTCTTTCGTATATATATAAATTTTCTTTGGGTACTTTGGTGGACCTCAGACTGAGTACAGGTAACTAATGTTTTGATTATTCTAAAGAGACTCTGACTGAACTGAAAGCTGATTTCTGTCGTGTTTCCTATTAGGCTGATGATCTGAAGTAGATAAATGACATCACTTACCCTATTATGGGGCAATTTGCTGTCTTTTCTCGTTTGCTTTTTCCTTATTACATCTCAATGTGGAAGGTTTAATAATGGTTTGTTTACTAATCGCTGATTCAACTTATTGACTGAGCTCTGCTGGCTTTGGCTGGTTTGAAGCTGGGTAATGAAAATAAGATAAACTTTACATATTTTTACTAACTTCGTATTCTCTCTCGTGTTTTTTTCCTTTGCCTACTATCAGGCAGAATATACTGCGGTAATTTTGTGGGCTGGTTAAGTTTACTTCTATTCTTTCTTGAAAGAAGTATGGGCTTGCTCGATTGGCGAAGTTGGCTACAATGTTATGGTTTGATAACTGGTTTATAACCTGCTGGGAAAAAAATATGTCAGTCATGGCATAATGACAGAGGCAGGTTTGGTGCTTTGGTTTGGAAATTTAAGTTACCAGTTAAAAAAAAGGGGAAATATATACTTTGAGGATTGGGAACTGGTCCGAGATTTTGTGTTTATATACTTCGAATTACAAAGGAGGACCTATCCTTAACAGAAATCTGGCCCATGATGGCATCTAGAATGTAGTTCTCTCTTATCTAATTAAAGTTGTAGTTCTTTTCAGCTTTGATTATCTTCCTGTAAAACCTACTGAAAACTAAGGTTAGGCAAAAAATGTTTTTCAACTGCTCTATGGGGATTTCTTTTATTGATTGGCAATGATCCAAGATTATTTTTTTCATAAAAATATGAGTGAAGTTAAGAACTGTGTGTTTGTTTAAAGTGACATGGATAACAACTGGGATGCCCAGCATCACCTGCGTACAGTCACGTGCTAACGAACTGTTTTCTTGTGGCTATGGGTGCAGGTGAGGACTACCTTCTTTGATTAAAACATTCTGTTCTTAACTTATGGTGGATCTATTACCATGATGCAAAAATTCCCAGACTGTGGGATTGCGGTTTCCCGCACTATATTCTATTATCTTCATTACCTTGTACAAAGTTTATTTTCAACTGCAAATAAATTATTGTTCAAATACATTGTATTATTCTAGATGTATTGGTCTGTGAACAGGTAGTGTTCGTTTGCCTATATTTATAGATTTAGAACTACTACACACACAATAAATGCAAAAGAGAGATTTACTGTATTGTTTGTCTCTCTCAGACCATAACTCTAGAAATAAAAGCGCCTATTACAGTGTAATTTATTATACTCTAGTAGTCTGGGGTGCTATCACACAATCTTAGTGTTCTTTTAGACCTGATTGGTGAAAGGCTACTAGCATGACCAGTCCACTTTATGATAAAAATTCTTGTTCTCACTTTACTTTTATTAGTTTCATTTCACTAGCTATTACGTCTGTTTACCAGGTTTTGGGAAAACTCACTGCAAGAATTAAAGTCTGCTATGACCCAGAAAAGAGAGCTATGATTTCGAAGAAATTACGACTTGCTAAAGAAATAGAAAAGACCTTCCCTAATGTCTCTCTTAGGATTAGGCCTTATCTACATAGGGCTGTAAAATTCAAAAATATGTAACTCTTTGTATTTGATCCTCTGATCTTCGCATCTCTTCCAAAAATACGAAATTCTAACTATTGTTACGGTTGCAGATTGTTTCCCTTTCCCAAGGGCTCGCTCTTCCTATGGAACCCCTTTCCCTTGCTTCGCTTCTTGTATTGAAATGTATACAAGACAAGGATGCCTCTTCCTTGATTTTTGATGCTTCAAAGGAGTCTAGTATGTCTCTAGTCCAGCTTATTTCTTTTGACCTCTGGGTTAAAGTGCTAGCCCTTCTCGTTAAGAATAAATATGATGGTATCAACCTTCTAATGGAGTTTACTTCTAACTTGGCCGGTCTTTCCAAAGCCCATACTCAGGACTTAGCATCTTTCTCCTCCAAAGGCTCTGAATTATCCAATCTTCTTAGAAAATTCTGCGGGCTTAGTCCCATCTTTGTTACTGCTCCCTCGACACCCATTGTCCCGCCACCTAATAGCCTCTTTTGCAGAGATGCAGCTGCTTTAGAAGCTGTAAAAGAATTCCAGAAGGACCTTTGTTCACTCAGTGAAGCTTCGCTTTTGGATATGGTACCGAAAGTCTCTAGGGCCTTTCCCTTTTTACCATCACGGCAGATTGAAGTAGAATCCTTGGGAGTTGAGCACAAGCTATGGATGTTCCCAAATAAAGGATTTCTGGCGCCTATTTCTATGGAGACTTGGGTGTTCCTTGCCAATCTGGCCCCTACAATTATTGAAGAATGCAAACTTAAAGTTCTTAAAGGGATTCAACTCTTGGATAAAGGGGATTTGATTAAAGCTCCCTTCAATATGAGTTTCCTTGATGATAAAAAATGTAGTTCGAATACAGGTTTATATGCAAGAACCAAAGGTGTTATGACCTTTAGTAAAAATAATGCTGAGTACTACACTGAGACAGTGTGGAATGTGTTCAGACCTTACCTTAAATGTGCGTGCAGATTTTTAGACCCCAAAGCTGCCTGTGAGTCAAGCATCATTTGGTTTGATCATGCTATTTGGTACGCCCTCAACAATCTTCCAAGTATCTTTCCTGACAAAGCTGAAGAATTTCACCTTTCCCTTTTTTGCTCATGGCTCGGTGGACAAGCTAAGGATCTTGCATTAGCTCAAATCGCCTTTATCCAGTACAGATCAATTATGTGCGACACTCTTGAAGAGCTTGGTTCTCATGGGTGTGGTACTTTACTAACTACATATGGCGGATTTAAAGGAATCAAAAGTATTGTTGGGCAAATCAAGCCTAATATTGAGGACAATGATTCTCAAGTCTCTAAACGACCTAAAACTCTTGTCTCCCCTGGGGCCTCTTACACCTCTTTCTTAACTCCCTCCTCGAGTGAATCTGTTTTTGGGAGAGGGAGAGGTAGAAGTTATGTTAGAGGAAGAGGTAGAAATCTACCAATCAGAAACCTTTTGGATATGTGATGTGCAGGAACGAAGGAACGCATGTGGAAGACTTCACCTACCTCCAAAGGAAGAATCGTGTAAAAAGATATTCTCACATTGCTTGTTTACTAACAAGATTTTGGACTTCTTTACTCCCCAAGATATTTTCTCAGAATTTTTTGGACATATTTTTGGATCTAATCTATTACTTAATGATGTGCTGTTTGGATGGAAGTACTCACCTCCTATCAAGAATCTTTTTTACTCAACTGAATTTCTCCATAATAATGTGATTCCTATCTGCTCCTGTCATCTATTTCAGAAATTCTGTAAAAGTTTCACTAACTTTGGATTACATGTTTGCACTTCTAACTTAGAAATCATTTCTGATCCACAAGTAAGGAGCCTCTTGAGTAAGGGATTGAATCATATACCTCCCTTTCCATTAAATCCTCAGATGACCTTATTGGCTTTACTTGAATGCCTGGCCGACTTGGCCTTAAAACTCCAACTGGAGGAGAATGTTCACATTCAACTAACCGCAACACTCAAAGAAATTTTCTGGAAGAAGATCAGTCTTATGCCGCAAGTATGGCTAGGTACTGATACCACATGGCTTACGCCTAAAATTAAGACTGCTATTTCTGACTCTAAGAAGAAATGGCTTATCGTTGGCCTAGATAAAGCCTCAAATACTACGTCCTTTATATGTAAAAAATTAGCGTATGAGGGCGCCCTTATGAGACTTAATAGTAAGGATTTTCTTAAACTTGAGACCTCTCCGCTGAATACTGCTTCACTGTTAAATAATGAATTATAGGGACTTGGTTATTTTCCTAACCTTCTAAAAATTCCTATACTATTCCCAACTTATAAGAGTCATAAGCATAAATTTAGATGGATTTCTGACGCATCCAATTGCCTGTTCTCGTGTGTTACGAACGGCATCACCTACTGCTTAAACTTTGTTCTACTAGAAATTGAAGCTATTTGTGCCATCAAGCATAGTGATTTGAAAAGATTCAGAAATATAAACTACTGCCCATTTTGGGTCATAAAAAACGTAGCTGAGGTGTCTATCAACCTCCCTGTAAACGTTTTCTCTATCTTTACTGCAGACATAACTCAATGTTATGAAAATATCCCACTTAATGGAACTTATGGGCTATTTGATACCTTATCTTATCTCATAAGGATTGCCTTTGCTCACAGAAAAAAACTAGGGTATACATGCATCTCTCTTATAAGGAATAAAGGGTGGGTAAAAACTTCTAAGAAGTGTACTCCTTTAGTCTTTAAAGAGGATATGTAAACATATCTTTTGGCTACTTAATAATTGTTGTATCCAAGTAGGTACTGCCTGCTACAAACAAATTTTAGGGATCCCAATGGGTTTTTCATGCTCTCCAGCTATGTGTAATCTCTATCTATGTTACTTCGAATACCAGTGGTTTTTAAAAATTATAAATAACCCTGATAGTACTTTGTTGCTGACACAATTTGAACATTCGTTTAGATTCATGGATGACCTATGTAGCCTTAACAATCCCATGTTTGAGGCTACACTTAAAGATATCTATCCACCTTGCCTTAATATTGAACCAAAATTCTCCGATAGAGTTCTATGGCAAGATAAATGGGTAATTACTAGGACTCATTTCCTGAATATTGAATCTATGTTGTCCCCCCCTTTTTTGGGAAATTTTTGTACTCGCTTTTACTGGAAAAGGGAAAAACTCAATCTTGTGTCCTCAGAATTTACCAAAAGGAAAAGTAATAGACTCTTCAAGAATTCGATACACACCTGTCTAGGAATGCTTTTCCTTATAATGTATGCCTCGACTGACAGTTATATTGCATATGAAGAAATCAATACTCTGATAACCAAGCTCATTAATAATGGGTTTTCTAAAAAGGACCTTGTTGCATGTATCTGCCATTCCCTAAAAAAACACGACTGGGATTACGTTAAGTTTAACTTACAGAATTTGATAGATCTCCTTAATTCAGAATAAATTTAACTACTGCAAACCATTTCTTCAGGTAGTAGGCCCCTATTCTTTGGGGTCTACTGCCTCTTAGAATACGGTGCCTGGGTATGGGTGGGCACACACACACACACACACACACACACACACACACACACACACACACACACACACACACACACACACACACACACACACACACACACACACACACACACACACACACACACACACACACACACACACACACACACACACACAAAAAAAATTGCACGAGATCTCTTACTTGACTCATTTCCAAAAAAAGCCTAGTGGTTTAGTATATTGGGATTCCTTCATTTACATCTTGAGTTAGCCATCCATTACATGATCACACAAACAACTATCACAGTAAAAACAGGTGTTCGGACGTGCAGCTAAAGGTAAGATACGAGTCACCAAGACTGCCCCATACTCCCGAGTGCGTGGAGTATTGTTAAAATATCCTCCTAGTGGATGACCAAAACTACGATACAGGAAAATCTTATGAGGTGGTAGGAACTGTGCTAGCAGGTATAACCTCTCAAAAAAACCTGGCTTCAGTGAATTTTCTATGTAATAATACTGGGGCCCTAGGCCCAGAACCTCAGTTACCATCGCCAATCTGATATCATTGTAATGGGTATTGACTTGGAAGAGTATTGTGATGTGGCTGCAAAACATCTTGGTGGATTGTGGCTTTCACCAAATCTTGTTGCTTTGGAATCCATTTCTATTTTGTTGATTGCGGCATGGTCTTCGGCTTTGGTATCCACATTTTTGTGTATTTACGTGTTTGTGGTTTTGGAATTTGAGTAGGCCACCTAACATTCTAAGTTGCAGTGGTTATGGAGAAAAATTGTTGTCGCTTTTTCGAAGATAAGCCTTGCAGTCGACTTTTGGGAATCCACATGAAGTTTCCTTGAATATGGGGAGCTCCTTTAGGTATCCAAATTTATTGTGTAAAGGGTGATTTGGATTGATATGGCTTGACTTGAGCACTCGTCTGTTTTGGTATCCACAGTTTTTTGGTTTTTCTGTTTTGAATTGGCTAGGAAATTTTTAAGACTTGCTTGGTGATAGGTGGTTATGCTTCCAAAATAGGTGATGGGTTATCTATGAATTGTACTAAAGGGAGCTGACTACTAGCAGTTGGCAACTTCAAGGATATCAACAAATTCTATAACTGATGTTTCTAGTATCATCAGTGGTACTTACTATTGTGACCCTATTGTGTTGGAACTATTGGTTGGTCTTGTTACTCTCTTGCCCTTTCAAGCATCACTTGAGTTAGTGATAAGTGATATCTTTTAACTTGTATCCCATTGATCCAATTTGGCATTTCCTGTCCATCCAATGTAGCAAGCTTAATGGCCCCACTTGGTGATATAGAATGAATCACAAATGGTCCCATCCATCACTTTTTCAATTGCTTTGTTTTTTCCTTCAGTGTGAAAACAAGCACATAATCTCTTGGAGTGAAGTCTTTAGCCTTTACATGCTTGTCATGAAACTCTTTCATGCATCACTTTTGGGCGTATATTGTGATGATTGCCTTTAACCTAATTTCATCTAACTTCTTTAGGTCATCCAAATGGTCAGACCATTCATGTCCAATCCATTCAAGTTTATTTTCTATACACGAGGTTGGAATCAAGAACTTTATGGGTAAAATTAAATTAATTCCAAACACCATGTTATAAGGTGTAGTCTCTAGGACATTCTTGTATGCAGCTCTATAGGCCCAAATAGAAGAGTGTAACTTTTGATCCCAATCTGACCTATTGTCGTTCACAATTATTGCTAGAATCATACACAAACTTTGTTGGTACTCTAAGCTTGGCCATTAGCATGTGGGTGATATGGGGCTGATTTTCTATGTATGTCCATGAACTCATCAAGTAAGTACTCAATGAATTTGTTAACCAAATGAGTCCCTCAATCACTGACAATCTCAATAGGCAAACCATACCATGTGAAACATTTTCATACAAGAATTGTGCCGTAGTTCATGCATCATTATTTTATGTGGATTTGGCCTCAATCCACTTGGTTAAATAGTCAATAGCAACTATAATTTATTTTGCATGAGTTTTATAAGTGGACAATCAGTTGCTTGTCAGCTATCCTCTCTTGGTCTGTCGACAATTGTTCTATAGTCAAAATTGGAATTATAATCTGACTCACTCTAGGTATCATTTCTAGGTTAAAGAGACATGCATCTGGAAATTCATCTTCAACTTCTTCTAGGTTCTCTCCATTTACTAGCCAAGAAAGGTGATGATGTAATAGAATACGACTAATAACATTCATTTTAGAGGAATTAAAGTGACAATAGTGAGCATTTCCTTAAAAGAGTTCGTAATGAATATAGGGAGAGTGCTTGATTATAGGTAGAAAGATAAACATTATACCTAGTTAGCTTGGCATGAACAATACTTGCAAAAGAGAGAGAGAGAATTAGAGAAATTGACAACAATTGAGGATCCAATTTACTTGTAGCCCGTCCCCCCTCCAAAAGGATTTTGTATTATAGATTCTTTGGCATAAAGAAAGACTTGGTACAATACATTCTTTGTGTTCCTTGAGACTCTGTTGATGCTATGAAGATGGTAAGCTTCATGCACCAATATTATGCCCGTAATTAACTTGCAATAACATGAACTTGTCCCCGGCCTTAATCCCAAGACCTCAAACAACTTCAAAGGTGGAGAGAGCGAGCAGAGAGTGAGGAAAGGGAAGGGAAGAAGATGTATTCTTACGAGAAAAAAGTAGTCTCATCACATATCATTACTCTTAGAGCATAGCATAGCATAGTTGAAGATGAAGAATATGATAAGCATTGCTCTGAAGCTTGAGTCTTAGTTGGATTTGCATTCCATAGCCAAGAGGTGTTGGTGTAGGCTCTCTACTTCTCAAGATTGGAGAAGGAGATGTAGTCCTTGCTCAACACATGAGAGAATGCGTGAGTGTATGGGAGAGTATGTCCAAAAGTGAGAGCTTTCATTGGTCCATGCCAAGGCCTAGCCAATCACAGGCTTTGGTCATAACTAGCAATAAAGGTAGAATTCGGACAAGTGTCCCTCTTTCCCCCTTTAAGAGAGAGAGCTTAATTAATTATTTAATTCGATCTAAATTCTCATTGGACCTCCCTAAAGGCCATCCAATAGGATTCAGACACACTATGAGGGAAACATGGCTAGGGGCTTGACATGTGTCCTTTATGCCCCTTGTGTCTTGGGGAGTGTGTGTGAGTGTGTTGTCTCTCATCCCCTACCTTTAGGGCTCGCCCCCTCCTATGTAGAGATCATGTTTCACTTGAACACCTCAAGCACCTTGGTCATCAATCACCTCAAGCACCTTAGTCATTAAGCACCTCAAGCACCTTAGTAAGATTAGGCACCTCAAGCACCTTAGTCAGCTCTAGCACCTCAAACACATGCCTAGCTTGCCTAAGGTCTAAAGTACCTAAAGGTCCTAGGTCGAAGGAATTTTAGCACTAACCTTTGGGGTCTTTAATGAAGCCAACCCTAAGGTATTTTAAGCTCCATTATCTGCTCATCAATCTTTGGTAGACCATCTCCTTTTTGGACCCTCAATGAGATGTAGTCTTCTCTCCCTTTGGTTTCGTGATGAGATAGGTCTAAAAGCACATATCTATATTCTAACTCTTGTTCCCAATCATTTTTCCACATTAAATATCAGATATTAGATTTAATGACATTATCTCTCTCTTGAAACCACAGTCATCCTTGACTATGAGGTAGAGAAGATAAAGCCTTAGTCATTGGTCTATGTTTCTTAGCGGGTAGAGGATCCCTTTTAGCCCTACGACAGCATTCCAAAATGGATGACTAGTCCATTTGGTCCCTTTTTACCCTACGAAATCATTCCAGAATGGATGACTAGTCCATTTGGTGCATGTCTGCTCTTTAGCCCATATCATACTCCCAGAGTAGAATGGAAAATTCTACTTGGTGTTTGAGAAATTCCATCATCACAACATGATTCTAAGCATGCATAATAATTAACTTTGTGCACAATAAAAAGAGAACTAGTCTTATAAGACAAAAACTTTGTTTATTCAAAAGGAATTTACATTTTCTTACTCTAATGTAGCAATGGAAGCATTGACAAGGTTCATATTATCCTTAAGCTGTGTTCCTTGCATCCATCTAGCATCTTCAAAAGGATAAATTTTGAACTTAATAAGATACCCTCGGATAATCTCACCATGTCTTAATACCTTGTCTTCATGTGGAAGGATGGATTCTGGTTGGAGCACCTCTTCTTGATCTTCAATCTCAGGCGGGTTCTCAATTATTGGTTCTCTTGGTGGCTCTCCTTTGTAAGGCTTAAGTAGGCTCACATGAAAAGTATTTTGTATGATCCAATGAGTGGGAAAATTTAGTTGATAGGCCATCTCATTGATGGGTTTAAGGATTTGAAAAGGACCATAGTATCTTTCTGCTAGCTTAGCATAATACTTTTGGTGGGCGGTAGGAGTTTTGCCCGTAGTTTTCCTTAGATGAGCCTTGGGGAATTTTAACAAGACCCAATCATTTTCCTTAAAGGCTAAGGATCTTTGGTGCTTGTCAGCAGTAGCCTTTTGTCCTTGCTGTGAGATGAGTATAGCCTCTTTAATCTTTCGTCAAGATTCTTGAAAATCTTGGCTACTCATCAGCACAACAAAGATCTTCACATGAACTTTAAGTAGAAAAGGAATTTACATCTTCGCTCTATGACCTCAAAAGGTGCCTTTCAGGTAGAAGTATGCACAGTATTGTTGTATGCATATTCTACAAGGGGTAGGTAATTCTCTCATTGTGAGCGTTGATCTACTTCTGTAACATAGGTTTTTAGTAGATCTAGAATTGTAAGGTTTGCTATTTCACTTTGGCCATCCGTTTTGGTGATAGGCCGAGAGAATTTTAACCTTGTACCTAGATTATCAAAGAGACCCTTCCAAAAATTGATGGTCATTCTAGGATCTTTGTTTGATGCTATGGATGTTGGCAAGTCATGGTCCTTGAAAATCTGAGATATGAAGAGAGTTTGATGTGCCTTAATAGTCTTTTTGACATGTATAAAATGTGCTTGTTTACTAACTTGTTGACTATTGTCCATATTCTTGTATTCCCATGGATAGACTTGGGCAATCCAAAGATAAAATCCATGGATATGCTCTCCCATGGTGAATTAGGAATTGGCAATGGTTGAAGCAATCCAAGTTTCTTCCCTCTATCATACTTTGTCTTTTGACACACTACACATTTTGACATATACTCTTGTATGTTTACTCTCATAGTGGGCCAATAGAAGTAGGTCTCTACTCCTTAAATAGTAGGTTATAGTAGGTTGAATCCCTCTATGCCCTGCATAAGGAGGAGCATGGTATTCGTACATTACTTTCTCACAAAGCTAGTTAGTAATACATAAACTATTGCCTTAGAGAAGGTAACCATCCCGCAAGGTGAATGATTCCTCTTTCTTCCCTATGACAAGGGCTGAAATGACATCCTTGAAATTGGGGGCAATAGCATACTCAACAATCATGAAAGATAGATCATCGTGAGTTGCTATAGACACCACATTTGCCCTTGGTTGTCGTGATAATGCATGAGCCACTTGCTTGTGCTTGCCAGCAATGTGAGAAATATGAAAGTTAAATTGCAAAAGAAAATTTTCCCACTTCATTTGTTTGTTGAAAAGCTTGGTTTTCATCATAAAGTACTTAAGACTTTGGTGATCCATTCATAGGATGAATGGAGTCCCCAAAAGATAATGCTTCCATGTGTGAAGGGCATGTAGAACAACTAGTAGCTCTTTTTCGTATACGCCCAAGACTCGCTCATTGGAATTGATTCTTCAACTCTTGTATGCTATGGAATGCTCTTCTTGAAGCAAAACTGCTCCAAAGAAATCTCCACAAGCATCACATTGGACCTCAAATGGTTCTGAGAGATCCTGTAGTGTAAGCACATGTTGAGAGGTAAGCTTCTATTTGAGCTTTTCAAAAGCATGTTGCTCTTTTGCAGTCAATGTGTACTTAATGTTCTTTTTTGTTAAGTCATGTAATGGTCCTGCTATGCGAGATTTTTTCTATGAAGCATCTATAGTATGCACATACCAATAAAGCTTTGTAGCTTATGTAGATTCCTTGGATTAGGCCATCCTTTTATTACCTCTAGCTTGGTTGGATCCATACGGATGCCACTTTGAGAGATAATATGGCCTAGGTATTGAATCTTTTGCAATAAAAATTCACTCTTCTTTTGATAAATGAAAAATTTATTCTCTCTAAAAACTTGAAAGATTACTTGGAGGTGCTGCTTATGCTCCTCGAGAGAATTGGAGTAGATGATAATATCATCAAAGAGTACTCCAGTAAACTTGTGATAGGGCCTAAATTTTTTCTCCATTAAATGGTTGAATGCGGCTAGAGCGTTTTTCAAGCCAAAAGGCATGACAAGATATTCATAAAGACCAAACGTTGTCAAAAAGTGATCTTTAGAATATCTTCGTTGACTATCCTTATTTGATGATAGCCACTTTTAAAGTTGACCCTACTGAATTCGGTAGACCCTTGTAACTTATCAAACTAATCTTCTGGCTGAAAGCAAGGTTTGGTGGTACAAAAAAAGGACCAAATTTTTTCCCCACGTTATTGGTACTAATGAAAAAGTGGGGACCGATAAAATTTTTGCACTTTGTGTCAAAACTTGTCGGAATTTGTTTTTTTAGGTTCTTCTTTCCAATGATATATAATATGGTAAGTGATTTCTTTTGGGAGTTCAATAAATTACATGCAAAGATTTGGCAAAGGTACTGTCAAGGACAACCAATTTTATACCACCAAACCTTGCTTTTAACCTTCTACCCATGGCACAAAAAATCTTTTTTTGATAGCGATCCTATTTAGTGTCCTATAGTCAACACACATGCGATAGGTACCGTCTTTGTTTTGTACTAGAAGGACTTGTGAACAGAAAGGAGAGGAGCTAGGCCTCACCATCCTTTATTAACTAGTTCATGTACTTTCCTCACGATCTCCTCTTGTTGAGCTTGTGAAACTCGATAGGGAGGCTTATTGGGTGGTGAGGCTCCCAGGTAGAAGCTCTATTGTATGGTCATCATTTGCTCATTTTGGAGGTGACTCTCTAGGGATGTCATCAATAGAAACATTTTGGAATCTATTTGGGAAATTAGACAACTCTAATTCCTCTTGATTTCAACCACTTTGATTTAGTAAAACATTAGGATCATTTATGGACTCTTTAACAAAAATCATGTACACGGAAATTGAGCTTTTCATTGACTTCTCAAAAGCAAGCATATTTTCAAAGGGTATAGTACAACGCGACTCATTAGAATCTATGTACATGTTCTTTTTTCTATAGTTGAAATAAATTCCCCTTTCAGGGAACTTCATATTGGCAACCATGCGGTTGAACCATGGTGCCCCTATGATAACATCCTCATGTTGGAGAGGAGAGATGAAAAAGTCCTCTTTGTCGATGTAGCTTTGGACATGAAGCCTCAATTTTCCAACCATGGGAGTAATGGAGGTGCGTTGTCCCTTGAAAGCCCCATCGATAGTCACAATGTCTCCCATCTCAAAAGCTTGTATGCCTAACTTAGTGGCCAACTCCATTGATTTGAAGCTGTGAGTAGAGCCAGAGTTGAAAAGGATAAAGGCATCATGTTCCCTTACCTTTCCCCAAGCATAGGCAAGGAATGATCCTTTGCAATGAGTATCCTCTTTTGGAGCTTCAACCCTAGAAGCCCTAGGTGGCTCATTGCATGTATTCTTTTGGGGCAGGTGCGATAGCCATGTCCTTGCTCCCTGCACATGAAACATTTGTTGTCTTTGCAAAAATTGTCTAACTCTTTAGGAGAGAGTTTATTCTTACCTTTGTAGACTCCTTTCTCCTTGGTTTTGTTGTTGTTGTTGTTTCTAGAGTTGCCTTGGGAAGAGTTTTGAGCATTGTTCTTCCCTCTAGGCTCATTCTCTAGTTTTCACTCGCTTAGGATTCCTCCTAGCCCCTTGTTAAAATTCATTTGTGAAGCGACCATGGTATGGTGGATGACTTTAGTATAATTCTTTTGATTCCTCTCTTCCTTCTCAAAATTACAAGGGGAAGGACTATATGATGACCTTTTTCTCTTGAAAGGAATTGGAGATTGTCGGGACCGTCATCGTTGTGGAGCCACATCTTTTGAAGGGTTTGGAGATTCACGTCTTTCTCTTTTGTATGATTCCTTCTCTTCTCTCTCTGGAGAGAGTCTTCTTTTGGGAGTCTCAACAAGAGGCCTCCTAAGCTCTCTCTCTTCTTGGGGAGTTTGGAGAATCCCATGGGTGTGAAGTTGTTGGGCAACTTTGGCTTGTAAAGGGGGGTTGCCCATGGCTTATTGCAACCTAGTGACAAGATAGTTCACAAACACAAGGGGAATCATTAGTATCATCATGTGAAAAATCAAATTCTTCAATATTCATTTTACTCTCTTTATTATTGTCACCCTTGCTAACTAAATTTATGTATATTCTACTTTGTTATTTGGCAACCTCAAAGTTTTAGTTGCTACTCTTCTTAACTTTTGAAAACTAGCACTCAAGCATCCACACCCATGGTTTAGAGACTATTAATTGCAAAGTGTAATGGAGAGGGTCTATCAGTGCTTGGTTGATATAGTTCCCACTGAGCTTGCTAGTAGTTATGGTTAAGCCAAATGCAAGCCCCAAAAGACTCCATTATTAAGTCTATAGTTTGCAATGGTGTACCTCAAACTTTGTTCATTCCAACCGGAATAGTAAATCCCTATAGTAAGCCCTGCCTGGCACAATAATCCCTCTTCCCACAATGGCCTGCTGTAAAGAGTCCACAATAGTCATGCATACCCCACCTTGGATGCCTCCAGGTCCAAAAGCAGCTGACAAAAAAGTACTATATCGTCCACCCAAGAGCTGACCACAACGTATAATCTGGCTCTCACACAGATGGTGCTCTTGAAGCATAAGGAGATCAATCTCTCCTCCCACAAGGCAACACTGAAGCTCTTGACGCAGTCGGCCCTGCTCACACTGAAACTGGGGCCCACCTAGTCCCTAGACGTTCCATGAGACGATCATGGAACGTGCAGGTACTAGGTGGGCCCTAGTTTGAGCATCATAGTGCCATTTTTTATATTGATGGTTTGAGGAGAACTCATCATTGGGTCTTGAGGTCTTGCACATGAATGAGGACAATGGTTCTTGAAGATGTGAAAAAGGGTTTAAAGACAAAACAAATGTGAACTGTGAAATTCTATCGTGGATTTATCCTCCTATCTCAAGTCCTATTCTTGAAATGAACAACTCCAACCTTTCATGGACAACTTAAGGACCTCTCTTCTTAAGAAAGAAAAGGGAAACCAATAGTTCTGATACCAATGTAACGTAATATGGCTAATGACATTGATTGTAGCATAATTAAAGTGACAGTAGTGAGCGTTTCCTTAAGAGAATTCTTAATGAGCATAGGGAGAGTACTTGATTAAAGGTAGCAAGATAAACATTATATGTAGTTATCTTGGCATGAACAATACTTGCAAGAGAGAGAGAGAGAATTAGAGAAATTGACAACAATGGAGGATTGGATTTACTTGGAGCCGGTGCCCCCTCCAAAAAGCTTTTGTATTATAGATTCTCCCATAAAGAGAGACTTGGTACAATACATTCTTTGTGTTACTCAAGACCTTGTTGATGCTATGAAGATAGTAAGATTCATGCACCAATATCATTCCCGTAATTAATTTGCAATAACATGAACTTGTCCCCAGCCTCATTCCTAAGACCTCAAACAAAGGTGGAGAGAGCTAGTAGGGAGTGCGGGAAGGGAAGAGAAGAAGATGTATTCTTACAAGAAAGTAGTAGTCTCCTCACATATCATTACTCTTAGAGCATAGCATAGCATAGTAATGGAGATGAAGAAGATGATAAGCATTTCTTTGAAGCTTGGCTCTTGGTTGGATTTGCATTCCATAGCCATGAGGTGTTGGTGTAGACTCTCTACTTCTCAATCTTGGAGAAGGATATGGAGTTCTTTCTCAACACATGAGAGAATGTGTGAGTGTGTGCCTAAAAATGAGAGCTTTCACTTGCCTTGGTAGACCCCCTCTCTTCTCGGACTGGCTTTCACCACATTGGCCCATGCCAAGGCCTAGCCAATCACAGGCTTTGGTCATAACTGGCAATAGAGGTAGCATTTGGACACATGTCCCTCTTTCCCCCTTTGATAGAGAGAGATTAATTAATTATTTAATTGGATATAAATTCTAATTGGACCTCCCTAAAGGCCATCCAATAGGAAGTTAGGCACAATATGAAGGAAACATGGCTAGGGACTTGACACCTTTATGCCTCTTGTGTCTTGGGCATGCCTTGAGTGTGTGTGAGTGTGTTGTCTCTCATCCCCTACCTTTAGGGCTCACCCCCTCCTATGTAGGGCTCATGTTTGACTTGAAAACCTCAAGCACCTTGGTCATCAAGCACCTTAGTCAACTTAAGCACCTCAAGCACATGCCTAGCTTGCCTAAGGTCTATTGCCTAAGGTCCAAAGTACCTAAAGGTCCTAGGTCTAAGGAATTTTAGCACTAACCTTTGGAGGTCTTTAATGAATCTAACCCTAAGTTCTTCTAAGATCCATTATCTGCTCATTGCTCATTGGTAGAAAATCTCCTTTTTGGACCCTCAATGAGATGTAGCCTTCTCTCCCTTTGATCCCGTGCTGAGATAGGTCTAAAAGAATATATCTATATTCTAACTCTTGTTACCATTCATTTTTCCACATTTAATGATCAATTCAATTGACACATCAGCCCTGTGATGGGTTTGTTCCCTTGTTTACCACAATTATGAAATCAAATTCAAGCAATATTATGAACCACCTTACTACGCTTTGTGGATCATCAAACTCTATTGTATCTTGAGGTGTTTTATGACGAGCGTGGCTTGTTGACAAGATACAATAGAGTTTGATGATCCACAAAGAAAATGAATTGATTGGCTAGAAGATAATTCTTTCATTTATTCACAGCATAAACCATTCACAATCCTTCCATTTTCATAGTTGTGTAATTTTATTCAACATTTCTTAAGTGATGGCTAGCATAGCATATGGAAAAGTCCATATTCCCTTTGCTAGGTTGTGCCAAGATACGTCCAATGGAAAAATCAGAGGCATACACATGGACATGAAAGATCTGTCTCCAATTTGGTACTTTAAGGATTGGCGCTGATACCAATGCTTGCTTCAATTTCTGAAATGATTCCTCACAATCTTTGGTCCACTCAGCAGCAGTCACAATCAAACCACAAAGAGGCTTTGGCAATGGCTGCATACATGTAGATAAACTTCTTGCATTATTAACAATGTCCGATGAATGATTAATTCTCTTTCACTGTCTTTGAGTGTGGCATGTCCACAAATACCCTGTTTTTATCCATATCAGTGGATATTCTGTTGTTGGCGGATACAATATGTCCCAGGAATTTTCCCTGTCTAACCATTTAAAAAAATATTTTTCAAAATTAAGGAAAATCCGGTAGGTGCCACATCTCCCAAACACATATTTTAAATGCTCTATATGGTCTTCACATAACATTGAGTGCACACGTAGATCATCCATATAGATTTCTAAAAATATATGCAAGTATTCTCTAAAAGCATGAGCCATGAGTCTTTCAAAGGTGGCCGGTCCATTCTTCAGTTCAAAAGGCATCCCATGATGCAAAAATATTCCACTCAATGGAAAAGGCTATTTTGTGTTGATCTTTCGATTTAATCTGCAATTGGTTATAGCCTGAAAATCCATCCAAAAAGCTATAGGCACGCTTCCTCGCTACTCTTTCCAAGACATGGTCAATAATAGGAAGAGGATAACTATCATGGATGGCAGCTGCATTCACTTTTTTGAGATTGACGCACACTCTTAACTTGGCATTCTTCTTAGCTACCACCACAATTGGGGACACCCAATCGGTGTCTTCATTTTTGTAAATGAATTCAACTTCCTTTAGCTTATCAATCTTTTCTTTGATTTTCTTTGCAAAAGTTTCATTACTACTATAAGGGCGTTGTCTTCTTTGCTTAGCTTCATGCTTTAAAGGAACTGTATGCTAACAAATGGGAGGATCACTCCCTTAAAGTCCTTATAAGACGAATCAAACACATCCTTTATACTCTTTAAGCATCTGAATCAATAATTCCTCCTCATATGGAGATAGATCTATAGCAACATAAGTATGTTTGGGCTCTTCTCTATATGCTAGATCTATTCTTTTAGCATCCTCAAGTCCATCATAAGATTTCCCTAGTTTAATCTTATCTCTAATTGGCTGTTCAATAATGATTTATGATCGTGAATAGTGTACTTCTTGTAGTGAAATGGTATACTTATCTGGTCCTTTTCTGGCACTTTTCCATTTTTGTTTTCACTTTCCCATTCAGTCATCCATACCTCTTTCAACATCCGTTTCAGTTCTCTATATTTCTTTTTTTTCTCAATCTTTGTCCATCGAGGCTTGCTAGCAATGTCCACTTCCTTCAATGCTTTCTTGGGAGGATTTGTCGTTTGTCATTCTTTTGGTTTCATTTTGTTTGGCTGAGAAGGTGTTGAGGGTTTTTCGATCACTTTGTCCTTTATGCAATCAAGGGCTCCCACTAATCTCAAGTAAGACTATTTCCCATCAATGCATGACATCTAGTTGTTTCTTACCCCCTTCGTGTGCACTTGTTCCTGTAACATTGTTGTCTCCTGGGTTTCTGATTTAGGAAAACAAAGAACTTTTCAAATTTTGTTTCAAGATCGATTTCATGACCTTATATTTTTTCATAATATCCATTAAGGTTTGAGTATTCCAGAGTATCAAGGGTGTCATAGTAACATTCTTTACTTGTCTCTCTATTCTCCTCTAGGATGTTTCTCGAATCATTTCCCATGGTAAGATCTCAAATAGAAATCTCATCCTGGATATGCAAGCACTATATTTTAGCCTCTAATTCTTGAATCACTTCATTATCCCCAAATATTTCTTGATTATCTCTTTCTAGGTTCACCCTAATCATGCAAAAAGGAACCAAGTCTAGGCCATTTTCTTCGTAAAACTTGGCAGGTGTGATCTCTTTGACACATACATCTTAGGTGGCCAAAATTTGAGTGCACTACAAGTGTTCCATCCTTTCTTCACAAAAAGGCTAAGGTATATAGTCGAATCTTGGTGCACTTGTCTTTGACAGGACTGGCACAATCTAAGACTCCACACATCCACATGTGATCTTTTGGAGTTCAACCACGCAAGCAGTTTATCCTCTGTGGGTGTTCTCCTTACATCTCTGTAGCTATAGTCGATCAAATGGATGGGGGTAGTGGTCTCCATATGGTGCAAGTAGTTATAATCATACCCCTGTTCCTGAACCATATTTAACTAGAATAAGATCATAGTTATCCCCGGTACCAAAATCTACTATTGTGAATGCATGTTTATACTCAAGTCCATAAGAAGTCATCACCACCTTTTCCAGGATATCAATAGGCTTTGCAATATAGCCATTAGGTAGCTACAATTTTATTCTTGTTTGAAGGGTAGGTTTTTCCCATTTCTCCCAAATAATTTTAGTAGTGATGGCAACCCCCACTCCATTGTCCAGGACAGCAATATTGGTTTCAACTTCTTGGTACTCTATGGGAAATGTGGTGTTCCCTTCTTCGTCTTTGCAATAATCACCAAATTTGTTTATTGGAGTTGGCTTTACATTCTTTTTGGGTTGGTTCCAATCCTCCATTTCTCGGTTTAGGGTTTCAATTGGGTTTTTGATTCCCATTTTCTCAACACATTTTCCAACATCCTTCCACATCTGTGGTCTGACTTTCAGTTGTTCAACCACCATTAGCATACATCTCTCTGGTGTTGACATGAGTTCTTGCAGCCCCTAAGAATCTATGATTGGCTTGAAGGTTCCTCATTGTGATGGTAGGATCATAATGTCAGATTTATCCTCATTTGAGCCTAAGGAAACTCCCTCAATGTCTCCTCCCTACTATCCTTTGATTTCTCTTTACCATGGCCCATTGTATGCGGATTTCATGTCGATATCCATAATGCCTTTGTCAAGGTTGACTTCAGTAATAATGGGTGCTGACTCCCGAATTTGATTTTCATCTCTAGCCTTCTTGACTATATCCCAAAGCTCTTCATGCCAACTATCTTTGACTTTTGGCACATTAGGAGGTGTTGATTAAATAGAATTATCAGCCGTGTTCTCCACCACTTGATTTGTCAACCCTCTTGGGTTTGCGTGCGCATGTTCTTTCCCTTGAAGGTGTTTGAGTTCTTTCTTTTTTGCCTCGTTTCTGTAGTATTTCCTATCAATTTTTGCCTATAACTAGAGTCTCATGACCCCGTTCTTATTCACTCTCTTCTTTCCCTTTATTGGGGTCCTTCAGGTCTACAGATGGTATTATCCTTTCTTGGACATACATAGTTGGTGGATGCTCCATGAGGACTTGAGCCGTCTCAATCAACTTTTTGAGTTGAAGATTTTTCCATTCTGCATAAGGATATTTCAGCCATCTATGTTCCATTGTCTGGCCATTGTACAGGTGATTGTCCAGTCTGGTGTCATATACCTTCAAAATTGCTTCCAATGGCTTGAATTTCTTGTCAACTAGCACTGAACCTTCAAAACTAGACCCTTTTGACTTTGTTTCACTCAATTCTTTCAGTCTCAAGTATTTCCTCCAGTATAACACTAGACATGGGTTTTATCGGTTGCTTTGATTTCTCTCAAGCTTGTGATAGCTTAGCTGTAACAACCTTTAACTTCTTATGATATTGGGCTCTAACTCTATCTCGTGTGGGGTTTTTGACTAATTTTTCACTAACAAATTTGTTAGAGTCGCTACTCTCTTTCTTGCTTTTCACTTTCTATTTTGCATGCGCTCTCGTCTCACCGCTTTCAATGGTATTTTTGTCTCTAAGTATGATCCACTTGAAGATGGTAAAACCTCCACAATTTTCATCATCACTTTTCCTCCTTTGTATGGGTTTTGAGGGCAATGTGGATACATAAGTTTAATCCCACACTCTCCACAATATGAGGAGTGTTGATTGCAACATTTAGTTGGTCCTCAGGTAGTCTCTAGCTAAATGGTATCCACTACATCTAAAACAAGGTCCCAAAGTTCTCTTTTGGCTAGGTTGTTGTGCATATGGTCTTTGGGGATATGCCTTTGGTTTATTCTCACCTTGATTAGCTATGAACATTAGTGTTCCTTGACTTAGGGTCCCCTTCACTCTAATTTACATTTCCCATCGTCAATCTGAAGCTCTAGAGGATGAAACAACACTCTTCTGCTCATATGATTCCATGATTGGGGTCTTTGGATCGATAGATTTGCGTGCGGGATTGGATTTAGGGTTGTCAATCCTTTGCCTCAAGCTCCTTCCTCTCCTCAACGCGTACATTGGTGCAAAATCTCACCTCATTGCCTTGGAATCAAACAAGTGTGCTCTCACTTTTTCATGGCCCCATTTCTGATGGTAAGAGCATAGCTTGCATGCCCATGTACGAGCACCTCCCGCTACCAACAACGTGCCGTCACTTCATCCAACCATGACCATTCCTTTGGCTTTTGAGTGTTGCCCGCATGGATGGAGGGGGTTTTATGAGAAAAACATGGATGATGCAAGAGACAAGGGGGGGGGGGGGGGGGAGAGAGGAGAGAGAGAGAGAGAGAGAGAGAGAGAGAGAGAGAGAGAGAGAGAGAGAGAGAGAGAGAGAGAGAGAGAGAGAGAGAGAGAGAGAGAGAGAGAGAGAGAGAGAGAGAGAGAGAGAGAGAGAGAGAGAGAGAGAGAGAGATCTTGAGCTTTGTAGACTTGAGACTCAAGAGCTTATTGAATCTTCATTGGTGAATGAGTGTCATGTAGGCTTGAGAGCTCAAGAGAGAGAGGTAGGAAGAGGGAGAGGGAGAGAGCTTCAGCCTTGAGAGAGAGAGAGGGAGAGATGCAAAGAGAGAGAGAGAGAGAGAGAGAGAGAGAGAGAGAGAGAGAGAGAGAGAGAGAGAGAGAGAGATAGATAGATAGATAGTTCTATTATCGTCCTGGGAGGTCAAATATGACCTATGGGACCAAATGAACATGTCACGTGGTGTGAGTGGAGTTCATAAGTGACTCTCGATGCTCAAAAATGGCTGAAATGAGCGTCGCAATAGAGAGTCCACATCGTGGTTGGGAGAGGAAGGTATGTAGGGAGAGCTCATGGTTGAATATATGGGGAAAAGAGGACCTTATGTGGTTAAAAGCTGAGCACTCAAGTAGTGTGTGGTACTCACTCTCTCGCACTTGACGAGGGCATAAGGTGCAAAGTCGATGACACTCCTCGCCAGTGCCCCAACGTCCCGTCTCGCAGCGTAGAGAATGGGAGCTAAGACGAATGGAGGCAATGGTGCGGATCGCACTCAACGGGATGGGCTCAAGGATGTAGGAATGGGTTCGGTTACCTCGTTCCGAGAAGAAGAGAGATTTGTAGTTTGGGGCAACGTGTGTGGTGTAATGGCTGAAGCGAGAACCTCCAGATTTCTCCCAAGCCATGATACATTGGCGTTGTAAGAAGGCCTCATTAACTTGGGAGTCGATCGACGCATCCTTGACCAAGTGACATGCATCCCATCTTCCAAACCATTTCTTGATATCAAGCATCCACCCCGAACTTAGTATTTTGCTCTTGCATGTCTTTTGAACCTTTTGACTTGCTTCATATGCGATTCTAGGAAGTCGATGCAAAGGGCTACGTTGTGTCTTACGCATGTACTCCACAACCCTTTCCATGCCCAAGACCTCAATGGGAAGCGATCCGGACTCAAGAAGTAAGAGCATGTAGGGTGTTTGTGTCTTGACTTGGAGAAAGTTGGTGAGAAAACGCTTTTGGACATTCTCAAACTCTTTCCAAGTAGACTTCCCGATGCTAGAGGCTAGAGAGAGAGAGAGAGAGAGAGAGAGAGAGAGAGAGAGAGAGAGAGAGAGAGAGAGAGAGAGAGAGAGAGAGAGAGAGAGAGAGAGAGAAGCTAGAGGCTAGAGCCTCATAGGGCTAGGTAGATACTAGGTACATAAGGAGGGGGGTTGCATTTTATAAGGGGGAGCTAACTTTATGAAAAACTAACCTCTAAAAATTTGCTTGTTTATGACTGTCGATTGAAAATTGGTCCATTGAGCAAAATTTGGCCGTCCAGCCAAACCCCTGCCCATTTTGTCTGTTCTGACTGGTTCCTGCCATCCAATTCCAATTTGGAACTATTTTCCAGAACGTCTGAACTTCTTGAGACGTTCCAGACCCCACCCCCCCCCCCCCCCCACCCCCCACTCCCCTCCTCGGAGCGCTGTCTCGGCATTCCAGCCCCGTAGAGCTGCATTTTTTGGTAATTGTGGTATAGCAATGATGAATTATGCTAACCAAGTATCACAACTAGCTAGGAAATTGAGGGAAGTCTGAAAAGGAGTGGATGGAAGTATTTGTCTTTGGCTTGGATCACACCACTAGATTTGATGGGGGAGCTTTTGGAGTTCAGACATCTCTCTAGATTTGTCCAATTGATCCCAATATCTCCTAGGGACAAGTGTTAGGATGTGAGGGCTATTTTGTTGTTGTGCCCATCCAATGTGAGGTAGGTTTCTCATTTTGGGTTGTGCCTAGCCATGTTTAGTCTTGGGTTTTGGCTTGGTTCCATGGCCATTTGTGCTCCTGCGGGCTGGGAGTATTTTCCCCCAGCCTTGTCCTATTTTTTCCTTGAGCCATATGGGAGCTTGGTGTCCTGTCCTATTGTTCTCCTATTTTCTCCCCTTTTCCAAGGTCGTGGGGTTAAAGGAATGGGTCAAGATGGAGCAGGGGGGGGGGGGGGGGGGGGGGTAACTCAGTTGTACAATAGTAGAGACCACAAGAGGAGGAGCCCTTAGGGGGTAACCCTCATCACAAACAGATGATGTGGCATGACCACCCTGGGTAGGACCGTATGGATAGAAATTACAAATCCTCACATGGTAGAGGCTATATAGAATCTTGAACTTTGTGCTGATTTCTAAATGGAAAAGTTTACGGATTCCCAAAATTTGCTTTGACGGATCTTAGAAAATTGTAGAAATTTGCAAATTGCACTGAATGCTTTTGGCAGTTTCTGGGACAATTTGCTTTTAAGTTAGACGATTTTTCATGTAACTGCTTTAGGCCAAGGGCCCTTAAAAAGAATGAAAGGCCCCTCACTCTTGAGAGCATCTGGCACATAGTTGAGAGCAAAGAGTCCGCGGGTGTTGTAACTTTGCTCAAGCATTACTATAAAATTAAATACCGAAAGGGGTGCCAGCTTTTGGCCCCAATACCTCTAGGCACAAAACTACGCCAGACCATGTTGAAAGTAGCGGCAGCATTACTGAAGAGGAGTCTTCCATCGAAGTCATGGGGGTAAGTTTTAAGCCAAACAATCAGGAGACCTCTTGCCCAGGTTTGGAAGAGGTAGGTTCCCAAGAAAACCAAGAAGTGGAAGATGAAAGAATGCTAGAAGGTATGTTATCTACAACACTTACAAAGGATGAAAGAGAGGAGCTCAAAGGTGTGTTAAGGAAATTTCCTAGACTTTTTGCTAAAGACTACACCGATGTGCATGGAGTAGATGTTGCTCAACACAAAATTGAGTTGAAGCCAGAGGCCACACCTAAGGCTCAGAAGCTACAAAGGCTAGGAGTCATCAAGGAGCAGGCTTTACTCAAGGAGGTAAGAAAGCTTCTAGCAGCAGGTTTCATTTATCCAGTGGAGAATTCGGAGTGGGTCTCTCCCGTTGTTGTCACTCCTAAGAAAAATGGCAAGTGGAGGGTGTGTGTGGATTACCGTCCACTCAATGAGGCAACAAAAAGAGATCACTTTCCCCTCCCATTTCAAGATGAGATACTAAATGAGGTAGCTGGTCATGAGAAGTACACTGTGTGTGATGGCTACTCGGGTTACTTTCAAATAGGTATCGCATTGGAAGATCAGTTAAAAACAACCTTCATCACTCCTTGGGGTTGTTATGCATTTAGAGTCATGCCATTTGGCCTGACAAATGCTCCTGCAACTTTCCAACGCTTCATAGACATGGTGTTTCAAACATTCTTTGGAAAGTCCATTAGGGTTTTCATTGATGATTTTTGCATTTATAGCTCAAAATCATTGCATCTACAAAGGGTAGAAGAAGGTTTAAAGAAGCTCTATGACATGGGAGGTCAACTCAACCCCGACAAGTGCCACATAGGTGAGGATGAAGTGATCTTGCTTGGTCACAAGGTTTCCTATAAAGGAATTGAGGTGGATCCTTCAAAAGCAAAGGCTCTTATTGAGCTCCCATCACCCAAGAATCTCAAAGAGGTCATCTCATTCATTCAAAAGGTGAAGTATATGTCACACTTTATTCACTTAGCTTCGGAGTTGCTTCATCCTTTGCAAAAGTTGACACAACAAGTAGAATTTGCATGGTCTGATGCGCTTGAAGAGTACTTTTGTAACATTAAAGTCATTTTGTCAGAGCTACCAACACTCATGCCTCCTTGTTGGGAGTACACATTCTTTGTTAGCTCTAGTGTTGGGAAAGAAACAATTGGAGCGGTTTTGCTACAACAAGATCCCCATAGTACCCGGATGCGACCCATCTACTTTGCTAGTAGGGTCATGAATGCTTTGGAGAGAGGCTACAGGGAGGCAGAACTCATGATGCTTCCTCTCATGTTTGCGGTGAGAAATTTTAGATCCTACTTGCTACCAAAACCTTTTGTAATTCTCACTGCAGAAAATTTGTTTCCTTGGGTGTCATCTCAAATGAATCTTAGCACTAGGATCTCAAAGTGGATTATGGAATTGCAAGAGTTCCAATACTCTTTCAAGGCAGAAGATAGTGTGCGCGCACAATTGGCAGGGATCCTTACTTATAGGGTACATGAGAAGGAGATTAAGGTGCCTGAAATAAAGACCCTACCATTGCCACCATCGAAAAATATTCCTAATGCTTTTACCTTGTTCTTTGATGGAGCTTTTCGATGAGTCACAGGAAAAGCAGGGGGAGGGCTAGTGTTGCTCAACCCAAGTGGGGAGGTGGTCATGAAAGAGAAGGTCAATCTACCAGGTTCAACTAGAAACAATGAAGGAGAATACGACACACTACTTCATGGTTTGAAGATGTGCATTGGCCAAGGGATACGACATCTCATGGTAAAGGGAGATGCACTTCTCATTGTTAAACAGATTTTAGGCATTTGGGCATGCAAGAATGAAAGCTTACCGTGGACAAAAGTTCATGCCATTCGTAGGATGTTTAATTAGTTTGAAGAAGTGCAACTATATCATATTCCTAGGAAACAAAATGAAGATGCCGATTTACTTGCACAACAAGCAGTTACATGTGTTGAGAAAGAAGTGCAGGTCATCATGGTGGCAGCAACTGTCAAGCAACCAAGATACCAGGGATTGGAGTCATTGAATCCCATTATTAGCTACATTTTGGAGGGTGAGTTTCCACAAGACTTCACGAAGGCTCAAAAGAGGAGACTCATGAAAAAGGCAAGCACATATCTCTTCCTAGAAGGATCCCTCTATCAAAGAGGGAAGGATCAAGTGTGTAGAAGAGTACCAACTATCAAGGAGATTCCAGCCATTCTAAAAGGTTTGCATGAAGAGGCATGTGGTGGTCATTTTTCCCAAGAGTTTGCTTGAGGGGTATGTTTGGCCAAGTCTGCATGTGGATGTCCAACATTGGTGTAAAAGTACTCACAATTGTCAGGTAAATGGGAATAGAAGATTGGTGTATGGTCCAAGGCAAATCGTGCTTGCAAATGGTCCATTTGAAAAATGGGGCATTGATGCTATGGGTCCATTGCCTAGGACTAAAAATGGAAAATCGTATATCTTGGTGGCCATAGACTACATGACGAGATGGGTAGAAGCACAAAGTGTGGCAAAGGTAAATGAGAGGACAGTGAGAAAATTTGTCTACACTCACATTTGTTGTAAATTTGACACACCTTTGGAGATTGTTTCTGATAATGGTCCAGGGTTTAGAAAGGGTTTGCTCACAGAGGTCTGTGAAGAACTTCACATTCTACATCGTCATAGTACACCCTACTATCCCCAATCCAATGGTCTGGTAGAAAAAGCTAATGGTGTCATTGCAGGCATCATTAGAAAGATGGTGAGAAACAAGACAAAGTTGTGGGATGACTTCTTGGATGGTGCCTTGTGGGCGTATCGAACCACATATAGGGAAGCCACGGAGTTTACACCATTTCACTTGGTCTATGGTCAAGAGGCTTTACAACCAATTGAGCTGAACATTCCAACAATGCGACTTCATGGCAAAGCAGCACAAGATGATCAAGAAGCATGGATGGATCGACTTCTTACCCTAGCTGAGCTTGAGTGGAAAAGAGAAGCAGCATACGAGTGCTACAAGAGGAAAGCCACACAGACGAAGGAAAAGCTTGACAAGAAACTGAAGGACAAAGGCATCAATGAAGGAGATCTTGTGCTAAGGTATGACAATCGACTCGATAATCGTTTTGATGCCAAGTTTGAAACTAGATGGCAGGGGCCATACATAGTCAAGAAGGTTTTCAATTCAAATTACTATCAACTTATGGACTTGAATGGGAAAGAGCACTCCAGGAAGGTAAACGGGTATCGCTTGAAGCCTTATTTGAGTCGCCTTCTACCAAAAGATCTACCAAAGATCTATCAAAGGCAACTGTCTCATGTAAGTATTGTTACATGAAGCATGAGTGTAACTCCAGCCAAGATGCTGAGGGGCCAAACAATGAAGATCTCGTCAAGGACTCTGAAGCACTCTCTTTGGAAGAGATGCTCTATGATGGTACATGAATATACCATCATCTTGGGGGAGGGCTAATGATAGCCGTTTTTCGGCTTTCCATAATTGCCATAGTAAGCTACCTCACCCTATCAAATCACTCAAACACTGTGGCTATCCCTACCATTTCACTGTATATAGGTGTGTGTGAGTTAGGGGACTTTTTCCATATCTTCTTAAAAACCCTCAGCTAGCTAGTCACTGGGCTAGTTGAGTCAAAAAAATAAAAAAATATAAGTATATTATGGCCAATTTGTGTGTAAATATTTCATTGTATATAGGGCCTAAATAAAAGATTTTTTCATAATTATTTTGGTATTTATTTAAATATTTCTACCTATGGTGTGTTATTTATGCTATGTACATTGACTCACCATTACCATATTTTTTCTTACCATTTTGCATACTCTCTATTCCATATAAAAATAATTTCATGCAAGTTTCTCTTATTTTTGGTGTAACTCCATTCCAACAAAAATCCAAAAAAACTAGTTTTATTTATGTGTATATTTTTTCACTATTGTGATTTTTCCTTTCTACATCTATTCTCTTTTACTCTCATAAATTAGAACACCAAAAATATTCATCTTTTTATGGTAGACTTATAATGAGAGAGATCTATTTTGACCCCTTTATATTTTTTCCACCTATATTATTTATATTTGACATGTACATATTTTTTTAGACCCCTCAATATTTGATTCTCTTAGTTGTACTATTCACTTATATCATGATCTCAACAATATCTTCAATTATAGACCTACCAAATAAGGTCAAGGGTATGTGGAATGCATGCATGCACCATGGGGAGCTCACTCTTGGAGGTATTCAAAAGAATCATCCAAAGAAGGACCTCACAAGGACCTTGTGCAGTGGAAAAAACAGTCGGTTTTGCTGAATTTTTAAAGATCACATGCTCCCCGAATTTGAAAAGGTGATACAAACAAAAGTTGTAGCTCGTGAGCTGAACTTTCACCTCACATTTTTTCATATTTTTTTGAGCTACGAGCTGTGAGCTAGGATTTTATTTGTGGAGCCTAGTTTGCCCATGCTATGCAGCCACACTCCCTCTTCCACTTTATCATTTTCCTCTTTCACACACACCTCTCCACTCATCATCCCCACCTCTCTCACCACTCCTCTCTGCACCCTACTCACCTTCTTCTAAACCTTGAAGAATAAGAGAAACCATGGTGAACTCATGTTTCCTACACACACTTCCATTCCAAAATTGACCACCTAGTCTCATTTTTCCTCATCCATATTACCCATATCTATCAAAAAACCATTAAATTCAGCCTCTTCTCTTGAAAGACAGCATCATGGTGATTGATTACTCATATTCAATTACCTTGGCTCCCAAAGGAAGGTCAAGAGTGAAAAAAACGTACCGTCAAAGCTAGTGGACCATCAACAAGCGTCAAAATTGACCCTACTCAAGACACTTGGAGAATCAACATTGTAAGAAATCCATGTTTTCTTACCTATTAAGATTTTTTTCTTCCTTATTTGTATCCTACTTGGATACTCCCATTGTAAATATCCAATTCCATTTGTAAATCAATAAAATGACTAACTCTACTAATTTACTAACACTAACCTACTATGAAAAGTCCTATCACCTCCACTTCTCTCCTCTCTCTCTTCTTCATCTATCCACACCAACTTCTTGATAATTCCAAGCAAAATAAATTAGATAAGTGCTGAAAATCTAACCCAACCATGGTTAGAGGAGTAACCCTAGCCTTCAAAATTGCTATAAAAGGAGGGTGTAGCTAGCACAAAGGGAGAGCCATAAGCAAGAGCACTATGCTATAGCTTGAGAAGCCAAGCTCAACCTCTCTAGAAGGAGCTCTTGAGTGGAAGCTCATTATCGTATGCTTGTGCATGTGTTGTAATAGGGGTGATTAGCACGGGAACTCTATGCCATTGTAAGGGAGAGAGCGATCATTCAATTGAGAGTGGAAAATCTATCATTCCTCCTACTAGTGTAAGCCCAACATTTGCTGAATCAAGGAGGGTGGATTTGGACTAAGCTTGGATACTTTGTCTCTCTTCCAACGTGAAGCAATGGACAACAATGATGTGTAAGTGTCTTGGTGATATTTTTAGTTCTTGATAGATTGTGTCTGGGTGTTGTCATCAATTTAGCCATAAATCCCACATATTGTAAGAGGGCGACAGGGTGGAGAGGACTCCCCTGGCCTTAAGACAGTGATTGGGGTGGCTTTTCTTGTGATGTGTCGTGGTGAAATTTAGTATTTGTGATGTGTCGTGGTGAACAGGGAAAATTCTTGCATTTCCACAACCTGTCATTCTACCTCTCATCAACTACCACACTTCTTTTGATGTACATGTGTTCATTTTATTTTAAAATGCAGTGCAGCCAAACAAAATAGTGTGTATGTTGGCTTTTTGTTTGTCCACGTTTGTTACAAAAACAAAAAAAACAATCATTTGTTCTAACAAGGAGTGTGTGTGCAGTGAAAATTCAATCCTTAGAGATCTAGCTCTATTACCGATTGAGTTGCAGGAGCAGGTAGTAAAGTGTCTCCCTCATAACAAGAGGGTGGTGAAGCTAAGACGAAAGGTCCTGCGTGTGGATTCCATGGTGTTTGGCGAGTGCATTTCACCATTGAGGAAGACTCTTCAGGAAACTTGCGGCCAGAGTTCATGCTTCATAGACTCACATTTGGTGAACTTTTCCCTCATTTGCGTCTTATTAATAGTCTTCCTTTCACTTTCAACAAAGGAGATAGGGAGCTATTTAGGGTTTGTCTTAATAAAGAGAGCATCGAGAAGATTGCAAATTTGTATAAATTCTCATCCTTCTCTACTTTCTATGACACTTTGTTCATAGAGACATTGTAAATCTCTTGATGCTTATGAATGATTTAACCATAATCCTAAGGAGTTTTTGTCCAGGAGTTTTGTAGCACAAGTGGAGTCTTTAAATCTTGCAAGCTTGATTGGACTTGAGGAGGATGTTCTTTATGAAATTGTGAGAAGGTTGCCTCATTTCGACTATGTGGAACTCGAAGGGAAGGAGCTCCTAGTCAATTGCTACTTTCTCACAGCCTTCGATGAGCATGAAGATCTAGTTTTTATACAAACCGCTTGTGCATTGGGAATTTTAGAGCAAGTGCAATTCATTACTTGGGACGTGGTTGCTCTTCTAGATCCAGAAAATGAAGTTTTAGATATTTTTGTATATCGTCTTAGCTTTGAAGAATTTCAACCCTTCTTAGAGCTCATAAATAGTCTACCCTTTTGTTTTGATCAAACAAATCGAGACCTCATTGAAGCTTGGATAGCTGAAGAAGAAAACCTAGAGTGGTACTTTCTTACTTCTTCATTTGCAGGCGAGTGGTTCTAAATTTCTATTGTATCCCTTGTTACAACTCGTGTTATAATCTTTCATAATAATGGAAAGCTAACGCCAAATGTCCGGATACCCTCTTTTCTTTGGAGAGCCTGGAGAGGATGCAGAATTATTTTTAGCAAATTTCAAGATGTCTTGTCGTATCAAGAGGATAGTAACTGATCAAGAACGTGTAGAGATGTTTGAGGTGGTCCTTAGGAAAGATGCTAGCACTTGGTTTGACTCTTTGCCTAAGGAAGTTAAAGGGAATTACACGAAAGTTGTGAATCATTTCAAGAGATACTTCTTTGATCCCCAAAACACTCAAAAACTATGGCAAGACATTGTTTCTCATAAGCAAAATGATTTAGATGACTACTACTTGTACAAGCAAGAGTTTCTACGTCTTTGGGCTCTATGGATACGAAATGTTGCTAACCCTGGTGATGGTGCAGAATTTCTAAAGAAGGAGAGATTCATAGCTGGACTCTTTCCTGATCTTAAGGTAAAGGTGGAGGCGGATGCACCTGCCACCTATGATGCAGCTGAAATTAGAGCTTCCAAGAAGTATAGGAAACTCAAGTGCCTAAGGGGAGAGGTTCCAATAGAAGGTCTTAGACCCAAAGGTAAGTCACAAGCATCAACATCTAGGGAGCTTCCTGAGATAACAGCGGAAGTGATTGAGAAGTTAAATGAATATTTAAGCAGCTTGTCAATTCACCTTGCACAAGCTGTAGGTCCAAAAGGACAAGCAAGGAAGTCTGAAGAGAGAGATCCATGACCTAGGAGAGTCTTACAATGTTGGAATTGTGGAGAGTCTGGACATGGGATGTATAATTGTCCTTAGCCCCGTGGGGAGCCAGGGAGACCTAACTTGAATTACCCAGTGATGAATGTAGGTGAAGGAACTAGTCAGCAACCACGACTTCTACAAAGGCCAACTGGAGCAAGACCACCTCCACAAGGAGTGGAAGGAGTTCCACCTTTGCCAGACACAAATGTGCATGTGGTAGAGGTAACAAATTCAAAAGAGGTTGACATGGAAGCAAATGGCATTAAGCATGGCCATGGAAAAGGGAAGGAGAAAGAAGGTGTCACATCACAGAGTGAGCATGGACGAGGTAAGAAGGCAAAGGAGACCAATGAAGCTAAGAGGACTTGACGTCGTATCAATCTCCAAGACTTCCCTCTGGACATGGTATGGCTCCATACAACTTGTTGGAAGACATGAGAGGTAAGGGTCTTGATATCACATGGCCTCAGTTTCTTGCATTATGCCCACAAGTTAGGAGGGATTTAACAAAGGCAGTTAGCACTAGGAGAAAGGTAAAAGAGAGTGTGCCTTTTGTGAAAATTGCACATGCTCAAATGAATGAGGATATTACACCTATGCTAGATTGTTACATCAAAGGAAGATTGGTTAGGAAAGGTCTAGTGGATGGGGGTGCACAAATTTGCATCATGACAGAGGGACTCATGCAAAAACTAGGCATGCACATCCATGAGACACCTGAAATTAAAGTCAAGATGGCAAACAATAGCAAAGCTAGGTGTGTAGGAATTTGTAAAAATGTTTTTGTAGAGGCCTTTGGCATTAAGAAGGCGGTGGATTTTTATGTTATGTCTACCAAAGGAAATGGTTACCCATTTATCCTAGGGAGACCATGGCTAATGAAAATGCAAGCTTTGCAGGATTGGTAGAGTGGAAAGCTAATTTGCAGGAATGACAACCATAAGAAGGTTGTCTTTGACATGAAGGAGCAACGCCAAGAGGAGCTCCATGAAGAATCATCTCAAAGTGAGACGGAGGAAGGTTGGACCGATAGCACTTCAGAAGGAGAAAGTAGCGGCATCATTACTGAAGAGGAGTCTTCCATCGAAGTCATGGGGGTAAGGTTTAAGCCAAACAACCAAGAGACCTCTTGCCCAGGTTTGGAAGAGGTAGGTTCCCAAGAAAACCAAGAAGTGGAAGATGAAAGAATGCTAGAAGGTATGTTATCTACAACACTTACAAAGGATGAAAGAGAGGAGCTCAAAGGTGTGCTAAGGAAAACTCAAAGAGAGGAGCTCAAAGGTGTGTCAAAAACTTTTCCTCCCCTCCTTTCATGAGTAGTTTATCTCTCACATGTTCTTTTTCCGACCCCGAATCATCTAAGGTAGTTGAATGTTCTTCTAACTCATCTGTTGCATCATAGTAGAGGTTTGAAAAGACTTGTTGAGCTTTCATCAAGTCCTTAGATTCTTGAATTTCATCTTCAATGTGAAGGATTGAAATCATTTGTATGTAAATTATGTCATAGCCGTCCTCATTGCAAAGTTGAGTAGGCATAGACGTATTTACACATACATCCATTGTTGCTAAAATTTGAGTCCACTCAAATGGATCAAACAAATGCTCTCAAAAGGGTTTAGGTGCATAGGATTCATTTGTGAAATCTCTTTCTATTAACCCTCACGCACATTCCTATCACCTACGACGGACATTGTATTATTTATTTGGTAGAGTCAGATACCGGGCTTGTCGGTCCAATAGGAAAAGGGCAAGAGTGATCGCCAATGAGAGGCGCAGTCTAACTGGAACATTCAAGGGATTAGTTAGCTAAGCATGGACGCCCAAGTGTGAATGGGGAGAGCTCATATAAAAGTCAACTAAACCTAAAATTCACTCATTCTCTCATTTGTGCAATTGAAGACTGCTGTTGCTCCATCTCCATCTTCTTCTTCTTCATCTCCTCGTGTGTGTGTATGCGAGAGAGAGAGAGAGAGAGAGAGAGAGAGAGAGAGAGAGAGAGAGAGAGAGAGAGAGAGAGAGAGAGAGAGCGAGAGAGAGAGAGAGCGATCGAGCATTGCGGCGGCATGATGACGACGAGGCGGTTGAGCGCGGCATAGCAGCGTCTCGCTCTTCTTCGCGGCGAGGAATCCTCCACGAAGAAAGCGTAGAGCGGTGAGTGACACACCATCGCCATCTTTGACCTTACTAGTTTAGGCTTGTTGTGTGATTGGAGCCATTTGTGGCTCGCACAAAGTGTATCGGCAAGTTCCTTGCATTGACACGTGCGACATACGCGCACATTTTTGGCGCCGTTGCCGGGGAATGCCATACACTAAGCTTGAATGACACTATGTGCTTCTTTTGTGGTGCAATTTCAATTGTAGGAAAGGTAAGGAAGGAGGGTGTGTGTGTGTTGAAAAGAAGGATTTTGTGTTACTACTGTGTATTTTTTTTGTTGTTAATGGAGTTTTCAAAGGTACTGTGTTTTTTCTCTGTGTAAGGTGTTAGTATTAAGGTTGTTAGTTCTGTGTAATGTAATGTACAATAAGTAGAAAGTAGATCTGTGAGAGCTAATAGAGTGTGTTAGTGTGTAACAGTAGGTGTATTAGTTAGAAGTAGGTAGGTAGAGTGTGTGTGTGCTCTCGCCTAGGTTGCGGCGACCTTATCCTCAAAAAAAAAAAAAAAAAAAAGGTAGGACCGGGATCGGGAATATCTCCCAGACCCAAGTCTAGACCCAAGCCCAAGCTCACGCTCAGGCTTAGGCATCTATCGCCCTTTAAAATTATGAATTTTAGCTTCACACATAGCTAAAAATCGACTTTTTTGAGGACCAACGGAGGTTCCGGTGACCGAACGTTGTGCTGTAAAGCACACCGCAACCCTCTGAATGATACGCTTGTTTTGAGCTATCACACACTTTAATAAAAAAAATCAATCATTAAAAAATATTAAAAACGTAAAAAACACGAGTGAAAACGGACGCTTTAAAAAGTAAGCGATTAACCTTCAAGGTTATTCGTCGACGCTTGTAGGGTGCCAAAGGCACATGCATCTGTGCTTAGGTCGTGTGCTAGAGACAGAGCAACTAGGGAGAATTTCAACTTATGCGAGTTCTCAATATCCACCTACTTTAGGTTTCGGGCCCTCGGCGGGGACCCAAGGTAGTACAAACCAAGACTCGAACATAGCGGCTAGTGACTCTTCCTCTGACTACAACGTCATGGAGGGTTTCCCAATGCTTAATACCCATAGCTCAAGCCAAGACATGCATGCCATGGGCCCGTGGTCCGGGTTGAGCGTGCTTAGCCGCTTGAAGGAAACCTTTAGTAGAGCCACTCGCTCCGAACATGGAGCTAATGATGTAAATTAGGGGGGTGGGGAAGTAAATTCTCCATTCGTGACCAACATAGATCCTATGCCCTTAGAGAATATGCATGTGAATACTTCATTCACTGCACCTCCTGACTCTTCAGAGTTATTTCCCTCCGAGGTCATATTACCCGATGGTAGAAGCCTTGCCGAAGTGCAAGAGGTTGAGCGATATATCATTGCGGCTAGGGAAAAGGAAGTCGAGAGCTTACGCAAGGCGGGGCAACGAAGAGAGTTAAAAGCAAAAGCTCCTATGTCAATATCCTTGCTAAGAGAGCAATTGAGTGCTCCTGACTTAGCAACCACTAAGGGCCAACCCCTAGAAAGCAACATTGCATGTAGCTCAAAGGACACCCCTAGCACCTCAACCCTAGATGGAGTGTTCTTAAATGAGACTTGGGAGTACGAACTACAAATGAAAACTCTGACTGACCTATACACAGGTCACACCTATCACGTGGGTTAGTTAGATGTCCTACAATCCACAATGGGTGCTACTAGTATGGAGGATCAACAAAAAAGAGTTTGTGAGGTCATCCATAGGGCCATTGAGTTAGAGACATAGAACAAGGGGATCAACATGCCTTCAATGGATCTCATGAGATTATTGGATATAGGGAAGGCTAAACAACTGACCTTATCTGGCAAATGAAGACTCCCTTGGCAATTCCGATGGATCCTCCATATGTTGTTTCGCCAGGGGTCTCAGTGCAATCTGAGCCCACAAGTGATAGCTTTACCTTTCCAACTCTAGCTCATCTTTCCCTTGATGACACCACGGCTACGATGCCTACCCCAATGATAGGCATGCCGAGAAACACGCCATGGACCTCATTTGTTAGTAAGCACCGCTACATGGTAGCTCAATGCCTGCAACAGTACCTACAAGTGTGTACCAATCGTATGCACCTATGGGTCATCGCACTCATGTAGTCCCTACCCCTCCCATTGTTTCAACTACCTATGCTCCCCAACCACAACACCCAAGTTCTTATTTCAATGGGACTATACCGGCTAGCATTAGCATGTCACATTCGACGTCTACTATGCCTAGGTCCACACATATGAACTATGGACCACCACATGGCACAACATCGTACCCAACGTGGAACTCAATGGCTTCCTATGCGCCAAGCCCAATGCCAATACCTACTCCACATGTAGTCTCTGGAGCACCTCCACCCATGGTGCCTGCTCACTTAGGTGACTTGGAAACATTTGCTCAAGCTATTGGTCGATCTATTGCTGAGAATATGTGTAACACGCCTGATAGAGAGCCTAGAAGTAAGGCAGTACAAATAGCCAAGAGCTCACACAAAAATTTAGTGGAGACGGGGATCTGAGAAAGAATATCAAAGTGTTGGAACAAATATGCGATTCTCTAGGAGAACACAATGACCTACATAAGAGCAATGCTTTAAGCCTAACCTTAAGTGGGAAGGCAGGGGATTGGTATAGAGCCCTAAGGGTGGAAGAAAAAATGATTTATCCTACTCTTAGGAGACTGTTCTTGAAAGAATACATATGAGAGGGAGTGCTTTGGTGTAGCCCCTCAGCTCCAGAAAGCCCAACGAGAGGAAGGAGAGTCGGTGAGAGACTTTATAAGTCGCTTGAAGCATTTGAATTCTCGTCGTAATCCAAATGAGCACTTCAACAATAACCAATTGCTTGATAGATTCATTAGGGGATTACGACATGAGGATATCTACAATGGCCTAGTCATTAGAGGTATCACCAATTGGGAAGCAGTTACCACCAATGCGATCCAATTGGAGGATAATTTAATGATTCAAAGAGAAAGAGTGTCCATTGAGCCTAAATCTATTAGCTCGCAAGCATCAGGGCATCAGCCAATGACCCTAAAGCCTATTGCTAAGGAGCCAAAGATATCTTATATGACTTTAGCAGATCTCACCAAGGCTATTCAAGAGAGTCTTAGAGACAATCTTGCTCCGCAAAACAATCATATGTCTCCAAGAAGGGAGCAACAATGGTGCTTAGTATGCTATGGACCGCATAGTACCAGTGAATGCCCTACTTTTGGAATAAAATTCAATGGGAATTGCAATGTGGGAGGTATGGTCATCAAGCTAAGGATTGCATAGTATTTAAGCGCGCGATGGCCAATAAACCAACCTTAGCATGGACAGACACACCCCGAGTGCCTGCATTGATGCCGGCCCCACCTCTTGAACAAATAGCACAACACATGGTCCCTAGGGCCCCAAATGTTGTTCAAACAACACCCTTACCACCTCCAGTGCTAGGACACAACCACCACATACAAGAATCACTTCTGTGAATCAAGTGGGTTGTGAGTCATCTATTGCTTCTTTGGAAGGCTGTGAGGAAGATATAGACCCTAATATTGCCTATGGGATGGATGTGCTTGAAGAAAGTCCAAAATACTACATGGAGGACTATTGGGGACAAGTCAAACCTGTCTATCAAGTAGCTTCTCTTGCAGCAAGAGGCCAAAATATCAATTACAATGCTAAGAGACCACCTCTTCAATGCTATGAGTGTGGAGGTCCACATCGTGAAGCGGAGTGTCCTATTAGGCTACAAAACAACGCCACACTAACGCAAACCAATCAAGCGAGCACGTCTACAATGCCGATACTCATGTGTAATTGATGTGGCATATATCATTTGATTGCCCAATGTCCAAATAATCCAAATGCACCGAAGATCATGCCATTAAACTTGATTGAAGTTACCGAGGAGACATCACAAAGTAAACCTATGGTACCAGTAAACGTACTCACACGATCGATGCTCCAAAAACAAAACTATATTCTTGAGGAAAGAGACACGGCATCAATTGCCCAATATCAGATAAAGAAGAAAACACGAAGGAAGAGATCGCAAAAAATAGCGAAGTCAGACCCCAGTTCAAAGACCATCATAGGGACTGGTGACGACCCTGTATATATGAACGACACTGAAGAGGATTCGGATTCAGTGAAACCATGGAGACCAAAATGACCACTAAGATAGAAACCAACAAGGAAGATCTTCATGAGCCACAATGGCCAGGATCCAAAAAGAAGATAGGAACTTACCCAAACCCTACAGAGGAGATTGAGCGAGTCAAGAAATTAAGGAGTTTGGTAGAAGATATCTAGGAAGATCCAGATTACAGACACCGTGTTCCCTACACAACAACAACCTCACCAAGTCCATAGACCCTTAGCCATACCTAGTGTCATCCAAGAAGAAAGTGACTTAAAGTCATGGGAAAGTGGGCGTACTCACTTCTTGATGGAAAGAATGTTTACAAAGAGACTACTTGATCCTATCGAAGAAATGGAGATCCCATCTTCCCCACAAGAGACTCAAGGCCAAAAGGTGCCCTTAAACATTGCCAAATTGATAGATTTCATGTCTTCAGAAGTTAGAACCACCATCATGTCCAAACTATATAAAGACCCTGAGCTAATCTCAGGTCTTTGAGCCTTCCTCAATGGAGAACTAAAGTTTGGGCTACCACAATTTGCACAGATGGATGGAGCTGGGGAGATGCCAATAGAGGAGGAACACTTAGATCCACAACCCAACCTAGATGAGAACCTTGTTATAGAAATACCTGTTAACAAGTTGGGACAATACTTTGAGGGTGATGAATCCAATGCAACCATACCAATCACTACTAAGGTATTAACTGTGAAGGGAATCCTTGATGGTGGCGGTGGGGTTAGCATTGTGACTAAAAATTGCTGGGAAACTATGGGAAGACCTCACCTTGCGACCACAACCATAGTAGTGAAGATGGCCAATGGGTCTATTGTTAAACCTATTGGGATGCTAGAAGATCTCAAAATCAAGGTCTTTGGACATAAAATAAGAGTTACCTTCATTTTTATGGATTTCTCCTAACACACTATGGGATCGGAGATGATCTTAGGACATCCTTTCATGGGGGAAGCAAAAATGGTGCATGACTGGTCTAAAAACCATGTCTACTTGCAATTCCAAGATTCTGTCATTCGAGTGGATCTTGTGACAGGTCGAGCACATCGTCTAGGAAATAGGTTTATAATTGATCATAGATATGATACCACAGTTCACTCAGCCCCATCGCAGTATTGTTACACGTGTAAAGCGGACACTGATGTTGGGGAAGATTCTCCTTATATGGATGTACTACTTGGGATGACTGAGTTGGACAATGTGGATTGGGTCCACCTAGCAGCAACCATAGACACTTGGGGAAACAGGGGGGCAACCTGGGTAACACCTGAGGGGGATGAAATGCCCGTACCCTTAAATATGATAGAAGCAATGCATATAGCTTCTGACAAGATTCATCCTAATGTAACGAACAAAACATACAAGTGGGTCCCTAAAGCTTCTTTAGCAACCATAGCTAGTCCTAAAAAACAAAAACCTTGTAAGAAACGTCCCACTCGCTCCAAGAAATGTAAGGAAACGTGGCATTGGATACCTAAACGACTATTGGAAGCCCAAGGCTACTATCAAGGAAATGATCAAATCTGGGTGCCAAAACGTAGATTGTGTTCTTACTTGTCACCTAACCCATGTGAGCCCAATCTCGTAGCTCCAAAACAAATCAACGATCGCGGAAAGAAAAAAATCACAGAATGCTACACACCCGCTCCAGAGCTAGTTTGGGTACCGAAGAAAGAACGATTTGTTCCACCTAGCTAAGGAATGTGGGAGTCCCATAAAGCCTTTAGCTCCTCATGTAGTGCATCCATACAGGTAAAAGCTTCTCCACAGCCTCCACCTACAATAGTGGACCTCCATAAAGCTACAAAGGAATCCAAACCTCCTAGTGTTCAAGAATCACGTGATGAACCACTTCAAGTTCGATCCTGGGAGAGTACCTTACCACCCTTGCAACTCGACGAGGCACCTAAGGTAATAGAAAAGTAATGGAAAAAATCCTCACCTATTACCAACTGGAACAATTGGTTGCAAAGGGTGACGAGCACATTTCAAACGATATGATCTACCCAAGGAAGGGGGGAGTGTTTGCTGACAATCATCATTCACTCACTCCCCTCTCAACCTTCTTCCCTGACCTCTCAATCTCCCAATCTTAGGGAATGTATATATATAGCCTTATACTCACAAAATAAATAAATAATAAAGAGCGAGAGAAATTAGCAAATGAGTATGCACATTAAAAGTCAAAACATTGACCCAGATTTACACATTCACATCCAGTACACTGAAACAAAAACCTATGTCATTAAACACCTTTGATCCTCATCACTCGAGTGATGGAGGGTAGGTAGGATTATTACAATAGGAGTGTTTCTGTTTTAGAGTTGAATGATTAGCAAAGTTCTTTCTTCCCACTGATGTGCCTCCTAGAGGTATTCTTTGTGTTTCCTAGTGTGTACAGGAACGTGTTGCTGTTATTAGGATTTGGTGGAATCTTTCTCTTGTTCACACTTCAAGTCAAGCGTGACCATCAACACAAACAGGTGTTTCTTGTCCATTAGCATTGCCCCTTATCTTTTTTGCATCCATGTTTGTCTGCTTTGATTGTGATTGATAGGATAATATTCAGCATATTTACTTAGTACCAAAAATTAAATTCAATGTAATTTTTGTCACAATCACTTGTCTAGGTTTAAAAATCAAGCAGTCGGACTAAGCTAGTTTGACCAAGCTAGGCGTTAGAGATCTTCTCTTAATACCATGGAGAATGAATTCCTAATAATTAATGGTTACTTAGGTTCTTAATCCGATTTAGGCAGCATTGTGTGAAATGTACTAGGGCTTTCTAGTGGGCTTAGTCCCTATTGACCTTTAGCTTAAGTATTATAAAGGGAGTTTACTAGTGTGATGAGCCTGGGGAGGTGTAACAATGTTATATGACCCCCCAAAGTTACAAAATTAAAATGCTGAAAACGAACAAACAAAAAAATCAAAGTGCCATAATCTAAAATCTTAAGCTGGAAGAGAAATCTCAGCTTAATTTGGTACTCCACTCACATGTATTGCCTATGGTACTAGAGCCCTAGAGGTTCCCAGTGTGGGCGCTTTTCCTTGAAAAGCAAAAAACCCAAGGCATACAAAATAAGCACACACATCAAAATTGAAACAATGTGAAAAGACTTTGAGGGGTCAAAGAAAAGGAATTAAGTCAGGCAATGATTTCATGAGAAATTCCTTTTATCATAGCTTAACTACAAGGTCTTCTAGGTATAGCCTCTAGTCAGCCCTCGAACATGAAATACTTGGCTCTCGCGATTAAACAACTTAATTGACCAGAGAAAATTAAGAAGCCTACCCATGGTATTAATAGTCGATCTTTAGTGCCTTTCGATCGTTAAATTAGCGACCCCAGACTTGTTTAATTTTTTATCTTTACAACTGTTAATGCGTTTGATTATATTGCAATTTAATGTTTATTGCTGACAAATGGTTTAAAATTTTGTTACCAATCAAATTGTCTGCCTACAACTGGATATGCTTTTAATTGCTTATGAAAATGCAATTACTGTGCCAATTTTTTGATTTTGCAGTGAATGAAGGAGGCTAAGGACATTCATCTCAAAAGCTCTTCCACCTCGACGAACGAGCTTCAACTCAATAGCTTCCGAGGAAGGAATCTACATCAGGAAGGGGGGCATGTTAACCCTCACGCACATTCCTATCACCTACAACGAACATTGTATTATTTATCTGGTAGAGTCAGGTACCGGGCTTGTCGGTCCAATAGGAAAAGGGTAAGAGTGATCGCCAATGAGAGGCGCACTCTAACTGGAACATTCAAGGGATTAGTTGGCTAAGCATGGGCGCCCACGTTTGAATGGTGTGAGCTCATATAAAAGTCAACTAAACCTAAAATTCACTCATTCTCTCATTTGTGCAATTGAAGAGTGTTCTTGCTCCATCTCCATCTTCTTCTTCTTCATCTCCTTGTGTGTGTGTATGCGTGAGAGATAGATAGATAGAGAGAGAGAGAGAGAGAGAGAGAGAGAGAGAGAGAGAGAGAGAGAGAGAGAGAGAGAGAGAGAGAGAGAGAGAGAGAGAGAGAGAGAGAGAGAGAGAGAGAGAGCGATCGAGCATTGCGGCGGTACGATGACGGCGAGGCGGTTGAGCGCGGTGTAACAGCGTCTCCCTCTTCTTCGCAGCGAGGAATCCTCCATGAAGCAAGCGTAGAGCGGTGAGTGACACACCATCGCCATCTTTGAGCTTACTAGTTTAGGCTTGTTGTGTGTTTGGAGCCATTTGTGGCTCGCACACAGTGTATCTGCAAGTTCCTTGCATTGACACGTGCGACATATGTGCACACTTTCTAAGATATATTCTTATGGTTTTAAGCTCCCATTTTCTGAGGCTCCGCACATCCAAATAGGTGTGTCCTTGTTCAACCAATATGGAAGCTTAGTTTCAGCCAAAGAGACTGAAATGAACTCTTGTATGGGTGTTTTCATGACATCTCTATAAGTGTGATCTTTTAGATTAACCCTTGTTATTGATCCCACTTGCTTCAAGTACAGACAATTGTTTTCCCAGTCTTGGATGAGTTGTACTTGTTGCATGAAAGGTCTTCCCAAGATGATTTTGTAATTGAGTTTCTTTCCAAACTCTACTATGGCAAAAGTGTCTTGATATTCAATCCCACAGGAATTAACTATAATTTTTTCAAGCAGTCCTAAGGGTCTTTTGACGTGTCCATCAGCCAATTGCAATTTCTTTCGAGTTTGTCTAATGGCTGGTTGTCCCAAGGATTCCCATACTGCTTTCGTGGCTATGGCTATGCCTTCCCCACTATCCAGTATCGCCATGGTTTCTATATCATTATATCTCACTGGAAGGGTTGTGTTTCCTCCTTCCCCTTCGTAGTATTCTTTGACTTTGTTCACTGGAACAGATAGAATCTCTTTGTTATCCAATTTGTGTTTCAAATTTTCCAATTTTTTTGCAATTAGCCCTATTATCCCCACCTTATCCAGAGTTTTTTGTAGATCATTCCATAAATATGGTCCGATTTTTAATAGTTCTCCTAAAGTAAGAGTGAATTGGATGGGTGTAGACATGGTTGAATGGATGTTGTCTACCTCTAGGGTCTGTTCCGCTCTTTTTACCTGAGTGGTTTTACACATTATGGATTCATCTTTGTTATCTCCGAAGTATGAGGGTAGTGTTTTCAAGGTCAATGGTTTAGACATTCGTGAAGCTTCAGACCCGCAATCCCCATATAAGGATTGTACATCCATGTCCATATCAGGAAGTAGATTGTCTAATCAAACTTCCTCTATAGGAGCTGACTTCAGAGTTAGGATCCCATCATTAATCTCTCTAACTTTTTCCCATAAGTGTCATGGCCAGCCTTCTTCTACGAATAGAATTCTAATTAAGGCATCTTCGTTGTCCGGCACAATAAGTTCTGGCTCTTTTGTTTCAAGGTGGGTTTCTACCACCAATTCGGATTTTTCTTCACTAGTTCCTACCACAAGCTCCCCAGGTTTTTCCATACTCTCGAGCTTGGGTTTTTGTTTTTCTAGCATCTCTTGAGTAGTTCTTACCAAATTTTGATAAGCTTCAAGATTAGCTGCTTCCATGTTTGGAGAGGATAGTTTTTCCATTTGTTTTTTATGTTTTGGCCTGCTTTAAGTCCCGCTTGGTAAGCTTCCCAAGCTGCATTAATTGGCTCAAAAATTTTGTCAACCAAAATTGATCCTCTAGATTTCACGGTGGTTTCCTTGATTTCGCTTCCAGTTTCTTTCACCTTTTACTAGAATAGCTTCTTTTGTTTCTCCTCAATTTCAGTCCATTGTTTCTGTTTTCTCATCTCATACCTTTTGTTTCTGCTTCTTTTGGTCTTTGGAGAGGTTTTGTAGTCCTCGAATCATCAGAGGAGTTATGTTTCTTTTTCTTAGCCTGGGCTCTGGTGATTACCTTGATTGGAACAATCGGTTCACTCTCAAATGAGCTACTAGGTATCACTTGGACTACGTTCACTACTGTTTTACCCTTGTTTAAAGGATTTTTTGGACAGTCTTCCGAGAAGTGTCCTCCCTTTTTGCAACATTGTATGCAATAAGCTTCAATTGGCTTAAGGTTCTTGTCATGCTCTGGGCATTCATTTTTCCAGTTCTTGGCTTAATCATGGGTCTTACCATAGAGGTATAACACCTTGATTAGCTACATAGTACATTGGTGCAAGCTCTGGTGTAGTATAAGTCACAGGTTCTTCCATTGGTAGTGGATGTGAATTATAACAATCTCCTTCTACCATTACTGTAGATGGACTAGGCTTAACATAGGGTGTAACAGGCACTAGGGCTTGTTCCTCTATGACTCCCTCTAGATGCATGTACTTTACAGGCACTACATTATGTTCCAGATATGGAGGTTGTTGACCCAACACAGGCTGAGGTCTTTCCATACCCATCGGTGGTCTTTGAGTTGGGGCCATATTAGGCTAATATCTGTACATGGGTTGTCCCTATGGTCTCATAGACACGCATTGAACATTCCCATCATACTTTGGTCGGTAACATCACTCATTGGTATCATGGTTGGTCCATTTACCTTCAATTGCACACCATTTTTGCAACCTAATTGGTTGTCCCTGTCGAGGTATCCCTTGCCCTGGTCCCCTCATACGTGATTTTTGCATGTTATTCATCATGTCATTCATCCTTTTGAACATGTCTTCTATGGCTGAAAGCGGTGCTACAGCAGCCGTTCCCACTTGTGTTGATTTGGTGGATGCTATTTTCTCACTTTGGTTATCCTTATGGACATCTTCTTTGTTGAAAATATCACAGTTGTCTCCTAAGTCAATAGCGTCTAACACACACTCTTCTAGGGTCACATGCTTCTTGCTATATAGTATAGCATGAAGTTCTTTGTTTAGCAATCCCTCTAGAAACAATGATACTAGTATTTCTTCTGCAGGTATCTTTAGCTCTGGGCATTTTGCAATGTATTGCTTCATTCAGTTACACAATCCCTAACAGACTCACCTTGTTTCTGTCTGAAGCTGTAGATTTGAGCTACCTTATTGTGTTTGATCCCCATTTTGGAACATGCAGCTACAAATCCTTGAGCTAATGTGTTTAAGCTTGGATTGACCTTGGTGGAATGTTTTGGAACCATGTCAATGCTTTTCCTTCTAATGTCATTCCAAATCCCTTGAACTGAGTATGGAAATCAAATATATGTTCTGCTCTTAGCACTTGCTTAAAGCTTGCTAAGTGGTCATATGGGTCCTTAGATCCATTCTATTTTTTGACCCATTTTTGAAAATCAGTTGGTCTGACACGTCTATTTGGTTCAACTCCCTGTATCCTAGTAATTGGTCCTATTCCGAGTCCTTCAAACCAATCTGTTGGAAATAGTGACTCATGTAGCCCTGGGCTGGCTTTAGTGTCACCGCGTTTTCTTCGTGCGATGAGGTGGTTTCTGGTTTCTTAATATTACTCTCAAAAGATCTCTCATGGTTTTCATCTCTCGGAATAGTTTCCGGTCCTTGGCCCAATATCCAAATCTTATGGAGTACCCTTGGTATTTGGTTTGTTCCACCTCCTCAGGAGTCAACATAGCAAAGTTATTGTTATAAAAATCCCTAAATAGGTAGGCTGGTAGATCTGCTGAACCCTTATCTTTGATTTTGAAGATATAGATGATCTTCATGGGCATTAGCTATCCTGATTTGGCATGAGAAGTCCATAGAAGATCTTTGACGTTTCTATCCTCCCAACAATAGACTCCGATCCTAGGATTATCCATACGAAGCCATTTCAAAGGCTTCAAGTCAACTTGATCGTATCCCTCAAATTCTAAAGTTGGTGGTCCTTCTTTTGCTGCCATACCTGGAATTATGGGATTTACTTCTAGCCCCCATTTGTCTATCACGTTAGGGTTTTCAACTTGTAGATACTGATTCTGTTTTTATCCATGTACATTCGTCCTTGTTTGTTTGCCCTGACTTCCTCTTCAAACTCTATGCCATGGCGATTAGTCCTGTAAAAAGAGAGTATGTGCTTATATCGCACTGTCGTTCCAGTTTCTGAATGAGTCGAATAGAAAGACATTTCAGATGTTGATTATGAAAAAGTGTCTGAGACTTCTTCAAAGATAGTGTCCAAGTGTTTGCCTTGATTAACACTCTCTTTGGTGGATACTCTACTAGCGGTCTCTTCAAATATGCCTTGATTTGCTAGTATACGACCAGATCTAAGGTTCATAGACTTGTGAAGCATTGAATAGAGTACTTGCCGTCGGATTGACTTGTTGTCAACTTCTTCCACTTGACAAAATTGCAACTTCTATCAAGCATCCAATTCCTTGTCTGCCTATATCAATTTTAATCAAGTTAGCTATTCTTTTACAAAGACTGTACAATTCTTGCTAACTATTGTGACTGGTCTATGTGTATCACTTCAATTCGAGCTAAGTGAGTCAGCAGTTGAGACTTTCAGATTCTACTTTTGCAAAAAGTCAAAGGACTAGTCTGCAACCTAGAAGTTGAGTGAGCATGTACTAGTCTGGATCCGATTGAATCCAAAATTGCCCGGTGGCCTTGTATTATGTTGGTCTAACACTGTACAAGTTCAAAAGTGAAAACTGGTGTCTCTCTGTAGTAGTAAATAATCATGATTATTTACTTTTATTAGTTTTTTGTACTTTCTGGCTTGATTTTCCAAGTATACAACTTGTTAAGGTCTCTGGACAAGTTTCACTAAGTTTGGATAAAATTTCTTCAAGTTATCAACTGTTTTGTATCTGCAGACTCAATTTTTAAAAAATCTAGCTTAAATCTCAGTTTTGTGATCCAAATTTCACCAAAATTGATTTGTGTGGTCTAATTGATATGCTTGACCTTGTGGTATACTCAAATGTGCAAGATTATCAATTTTTGCAGTAGATGTAAATAGTCGTGATTATTTACTCCAGCTATTTTTTTGCAAGTTTTTGTCCCAATCTTGACACATATCTATTAAGTATCTCAACTCAAGCTCCCTAGCCAAGTTTCATCAAGTTTGGACAATTTTTGTTCAAATGGTCATCAGTTTTGTATCTGCAAAACTGACTTTGCAAATTTGGTCACAATTTTCAATCCAATGATCCAAATCTTACCAAATTTGGTTTGTGGGCTTAATACAACATGGTAAAGCTTGTGGTATGTTGAATTGGTCAAAAAAGTTGAAAAATGGGGTAGATATAAATAATCGTGATTATTTACTTATGGCAATTTTTTACATCTTTTTGGTCAATTGAGCATATACACATGTTTATCACATCAATATAAGCCTATGAATCAAATTTCATTGAGTTTGAACAAAATTTTCCCCAATTTACACGCAAGTTCTCAAAAGTCAGTATAGAATTTAGTTTTTACGCAGTTTTTGGTAAGTTTGGTGATCCAAATTCTATGGGCCTTTTTGTACACATACGCAGAGTTTATCAATCTTGGTCACTTTGAGCCAAAAGTAAATAAGCGCAATTATTTACTTTAGGCTTAAAATGAACACTTTTTTGAACTTTTTCCTTGGACAGTCTTTTCCTGAGCTATTTTAAGCCTCTGAGTCAAGTCAAAACTTAATTTGGCCTAAAATATAAAGAAAAAGTAAATAATCTGAGTTATTGCAAACTCTTGAAATTTCTACCTCAATGTGTCCTTGAGCTTACCCACTGGTTCATACAACTTTTAAAGCATACTCTCCAGTCGGATTGAGTGTTTGGCAGTCTTTTGGTGCTATTTCTAACCGTAGACCTGAAATTATGTAACTTCATATAACAACTCACAATTGATTCTTTTGGAGAGAGCAATGTTCTGAAATCCACGTGGGATTCTACTTACCCTATTTCTAAGTTCTAGTGCAATGGGGTTGTGGAAAGTGTCCACAAACACTCGTTTTCTTGTTTTTTATGGTTTTTTGAGCCTTGATCTTAAGATTTGTCTCGTCCATCAATCATTCTCAAAATCCTAATCTAATTCTACAATCCTACAATCCTAAAGGCACTGAGCAAGTACGATTACTTCCAAGCTACCTCTACACAACAAAATACTACAATCTTAAGCTACGTAGTTTTAAAAAGAAAGTTTTTACTCTAGGAGATCCTAGAGGAAGTTAAAGGATAACTTCACAAGAAGCTCGTGTTTTTTCCCTAGTTTAGGTATCTTCGATCCCCAGCAGTGGCGCCAAATGTGGGACGGGTGTCTAACCTCACTCCTATCTTATTGCAGACATAGCAAGAACCACGAATATAATTGTCAATCCATGGGACGGAGCTAACTCGACTAGTGCATAAAGGCTACAAGAGGTTGTCAATCTCTTGGAAAACAACAAACAACTCACATTTAACTCAGGCTACACTCAAATGATAGAAATCACCAAAAAGCTAATCGCTCATCGGTGTTAAAGAATATGATGTTAAAGAATATGTCCATTGTGCTATGGGCGGCTGGAAACTGACTATACTATGTTGTAAATATACTTTGGATAATAGTTCAAAAGAGAAGAAGAGAAGAGCAGCTCGTTGAATGGCTGCTGCAGGGTAATGATTGTATGTGTGTGTCTCGATGTGTGTTGGTGTGTGTGTGTGTAGTCTTCTTTCCTACCTTCTCCATCACCTGCGTACTCTACAAAGTGGTATCAGAGCTCAGTTTGAGGAGCTACAGTCAATACACAGGTTTCCGCAGCTCTGGAAAACAGCAAAAAAGAGAGGTTTTTTGGTCATAACTCCCTCACCCGAACTCGAAATACAGTGATCCAGGAGTCTATCTTTACGTTTTTGGGCATTCCGGATGCATTTGCATACTCAAATTTGCCAAAATTTGCAATTTTTTGCAGCAAACAGCCAGTTCACACAAGCATAGGAGATGTCCAGTTTTGCACTCGGTAGTAGATTTCCAGGTTACAGGTGAAGAATTCAGCATTTACACAGGTTTTGGAGAGCGACATAGAGCTTTTGCATCATGATATTGTGTTATCGAAGATTATGTTTGGTTGTTGTGGGTCCGTTATGGACAGCCGCCTATGTAAGAAAGGTTGTGGGAAGAAGTTGAGGCGGTTATATTGTCAGATTGAGTACTTTGTGGTTATATATGGATATGTGGTCAATGTATTTTGGAAAACTGCAGCCTTTGTGAGGGTCGAGTGAGGTTTTTTGAAGCCTTGCCTTGGGAGCTTTGGTACCTTGGCAAGATGGATTAGGTACTGGAGCGAACCCCCGACTGGCCTCGCAAAAGACCTCATATGTCATTTACGACTATGGGAAGAAGGTGGATGTATGGATATGTGGTACAGAACAGCGTATGGATTGCATTTGCATATAGGTCCATGTGGACATTGTTTTAGAGTATTTATGCATAGTACTGAGTCAGTCTGTGGCAAAGTGAGTCAGTGGATTTTCCCTTGGCAGTGAGAGATTTTCTGTCAGTGTTTATGAGCACTTTGGTTGAGATTGTCACTTGAGATATTGTCCAAATACAAACGAAACTCTGCCGAAATTTTATCAAAATCCTTTGAAAGAAATTGAGAGAGTGAAGATGGCATAAAGTTCAACTCAAGTCACACAGATTGTTGGAGAGAAGCTGACCAGAGAGAACTACAGCATATGGTCTTACAGGATGGAGAACTTTATCATGGGCAAAGGTTTATGGGAGTATATTATAGGTGAACAAGAGTGTCCCGAGGTTGGTTTGGAACCAAATAGAGAGAATGTTGAAGCACATAAAACATGGCAAGCAGGAGTAGAATCTTACAAGAAGTGGATCGAGAATTCAAGGAAAGTGATGCATTGGATTTCACTATGCATTAGTGACTTCTTCATACCACATGTGAAGAAGGCTCAATCTCCAAAGGAAGCATGGGAGATACTAGCAAGAATGAACAGCTCCAATACAGAACCACGAAAAGTTCACTTGAAGCAAAGGTTACATTGTGTATGGCGAGGAAATAGATCCATATCAGATTATGTGACAGAGATAAAGCAAATACAAGAAGATCTTGCGAGCATTAATGTTGAAGTTCCAGATGATGACTTAGTTTCAGTGACATTGAATGGTTTGGGACTGGAATACAAGTCATTGGATACATCTATATCTGTTCGAGGATACATGCCTGATTTTGAAGAGTTAGTAAACCTTTGTTTGCAAGAAGAGGTGAAGTTAGGCAAGTCAGGTCCTTCTACATCAAATAACAATTCCAGAGATCAGGTTTTTTACTCTAGAGGTCGTGGAAACAATAGAGGTGGAAGAGGAAACTATGGTCGTGGAAACAATGTTGGAAGAGGTCAATGGCAAAACCAACAAAGTCAAAGTTACAACGATTATAGCCAAAGAGGCAGGGGGAGAGCCCGAACTCGTGGATGTGGAGGTGGACGATTTGTACATCCTCAAAGAGATGGATATTGTAACAGATGTGGCATTTATGGTCACTTTGAAAGAGAATGTTACACAAGGCTAAATCAAAATCGTGATCGTGGTGGAAGAGGCCGAGGTTATGGCAGACATGGAGGAAACTTTGTTGGATACAATCCTCATGATCAAAATATATATGACAATAGGTCGAGTGGACATTTATTTCCTATGGAGCATGTTGTTGGAAGCATGGTGGAGCCACATCATACAAATGATTGGTATTTAGATAGTGGTGCCACAAATCATATGACATATCATGGTGGAAGGTTTGAAAGAAAAGAGAATTAGAAGAGGACGAGTTTGTTGCTACAGGTGATGATACTATGCATCGGATTACACATGTTGGTTTAGTTCCATCGCTAGAAAAAGACGGGACATACAACACATTGGGAGATGTTCTATATGTGCCTTCAATCACAAAGAATCTAGCATCAGTTGGACAGATGACAGATCAAGGGTTGCAAGTCCATTTTAATCGTTATGGCTGCTTCATAGAGGAGTTTCACAATGGCAGACCAGGCAAGATATTGGCACGTGGAAGAAAGAAAGGTCGCTTGTTCTCATTGGAAGCTGGAGATCCATGTTTACAAAGTGGTATGTATGCAAACAAATCAGCCACTCAAGATGATTGGGTAGAGTTATGGCATAAGAGGATTGGTCATGTCAATTTTAGAAGATTAAAGCATATGCAATCAAATCAAATTGTACGTGGATTACCAGAGTTTGGCAGATTGAATTTTGATCATGTTTGTGAAGCTTGTCAATTTGGAAAGCAATCTCGTTTACCATTTCCAAAGAGGGGGAGAATTAGCCAAATTCCTTTGGAAATTGTTCATTCAGATATTTGGGGACCTTGTGATCATGCTACGCCAAATGGTTGTCGATATTTTATCACATTTATGGATGATTACAGAAGAATGACATGGGTTTACTTTCTAAAGGCAAAGTCAGAGGCATTTGAAGTATTTTTGGAGTTCAAAGTTATGGTTGAGAAAGAGAATGGTTGTCAAATTAAATGCCTACATACAGATGGAGGGGGAGAGTACATGTCACACAGTTTTGATGATTACTTGCAGATACACACCACAACAAAATGGAGTTGCTGAGAGAAAGAATAGAGTCATAGCAGAGATTGCAAGAGCCATGATGAATGAGATGAATATGCCATTAACATATTGGGCTGAAGCAGTTCATACAGCAGTACACATTATGAATCGAACACCAACAACTGCCATTCATGAAATTTCACCTTATGAGAGACTTTATGGGATCAAGCCAACAATTTCCTACATGAAAGTTTTTGGATGTGTTTGCTATGTTCATGTGCCAAATGAAGCAAGAAAGAAGATGGAGCCAAAGGCAGTGAAGTGTATATTCTTGGGCTACCCAGTTGAAAAGAAAGGTTACAAGTGCTATGATCCTACAACAAGACAAGTTTATGTCAGTAGAGATGTCAGATTTTGTGAGCATGAACCATGGTATAAACCAAAGCCAGTGATGATAGAAGATGAGTATGAAGAGCAAGAGAATGTGCATCATGTTGTTGATAAGCCAGGACCATCAACAAGAACTATTTCAGGACCACATATGGCAGAGGAGAGTACAGGAAGTGTCAACCCATGGAGCGGTCATTTGCAAGATAAGAAGCAAGACGAGAAAGTCAAGAAGAAAGTGGTTGAAGAGAGTTCTGGAGATGAAAGCCTCAATGAAGAGCATGGTTTACCACATTTGAGGACACCTGGCAGTAAGCATATTGAGAAATATGTACCCCCATATGCAAGAGTTGAAGAGAAGAGGGCACCACAGTTGAGAAGATCAGAGAGGGTGCGTTATCCAGTTGATAGATTGACATACAACGGTTACATGCGTACACCTTATGCATACGTGGTTTCACGTGTGCAACATAAAGAGCCTACATGTTTTCAAGAGGCAATTGGAAAATCAGAATGGGAGTCAGCTATGGATGATGAGATGGATGCTCTTATGAAGAATGACACTTGGGATTTGGTTCGCTTGCCAAGTGGAAAGAAAGCAATTGGTTAAAAATGGGTATACAAAGTCAAGTGCAAGTCAGATGGTAGTGTGGAAAGATACAAAGCGAGGCTTGTTGCTAAAGGTTATGCACGAACAAAAGGTCTTGATTATGATGAGACATTTAGTCCAGTTGCAAAGATGACAACAGTCAGATTGGTGATAGCAATGGCAAGTATGTTCGGTTGGAAGTTACGGCAAATGGATGTGGATAATGCATTCTTGAATGGTGACTTGGAATAAGAAGTTTATATGATACAGCCAGAGGGTTATCAACATCCAGAGTTTCCATATTATGTGTGTAAGTTGAAGAAAGCATCGTATGGTTTGAAGCAAGCATCTAGAGCTTGGTGTGAAAAGATAACCAGATTCTTGAAGAAGATTGGATTTAAACAATCTACTGATGATCACTCATTATTTTTGAAGCATGTTGATGGAGAGATCGTCGTTATTGTTATCTATGTTGATGACTTGATTCTCACTGGAAGTCATGCTGAGCAAATTTTGCATGTCAAGAAGAGTTTGTTGAGAGAATTCAACATGAAGGACCTTGGTGAGTTGAGATATTTCTTGGGAATTGAAATTGTCAATACTTTATCAGGAATTTGGATGATACAAAGACAATACGCGTTGGATATGCTTGAGAAGTATGGAATGACAGCGTGCAAACCGGTTGATACACCTCTTGATCAAAATGTGAAGTTGTTTGATGATGGACATTACATTGAGGATGTCACTATGTATCGCAAGATGGTTGGAAGCCTTATTTACTTGACAATAACAAGGCCAGATTTGAGTTATGCAGTGGGTTTTGTGAGTCAATTCATGCAAAATCCATGTAAAAGTCATCTTGATGCAGTGAGACGGATTATGAGATATGTGAAAGCCACTGTCAGTTATGGAATGTTTTATGAAAATAATGGGAAGCTTTGTCTTTATGGTTACACAGATGCAGATTGGGCAGGTAATTTTATGGATAGAAGATTTACAAGTGGTTATGCATTTTCCATTGGCAATGGTATGATAAGTTGGAGTAGCAAGAAGCAATCAACTGTAGCATTATCAAGTACAGAAGCTGAATATCGTGGAGCAGCTTTGGCAGCATGTGAAGAGTCATGGTTGAGAGTACGTATGGTAGACTTTGGTTTTGACTATCTTGACAGTGTCATTATATATTGTGACAATATTAGCAGCATCATGTTGGCAAAGAATCCAGTCTACCATGCTCGCACTAAACACATTGAGGTACATTATCACTTCATTAGAGAAAAAGTTTTGGCAAATGAGATTGATTTGGTGTATGTGAAGACAAATGATCAAGTTGCGGATATATTCACAAAAGCTCTTGGAAAGGAGAAGTTTTGCTACTTTCGTGAAGCATTGGGAATCCATCATATGCAAGCTCACTCTGAGCTTGAGGGGGAGTGTTAAAGAATATGATGTTGAAGAATATGTCCATTGTGCTATGGGCGGCTGGACACTGACTATACTATGTTGTAAATATACTTTGGATAATAGTTCAAAAGAGAAGAAGAGAATTGTGCTATGGGCGGCTGGACACTGACTATACTATGTTGTAAATATACTTTGGATAATAATCGGTGGCAAACAAATCACATCCGTTACATCATCAAACGACATCCAAATGGAAAGAAATTTCTAGAACATGTTTATAAGACCTAAGCACACATGCTTATGATCTCAAATATCACTTTAGATCAAGTTCAAAAATTGTGATTATTAACAAGCCTAGTCGTTTTTGACCCAGAATGCATCTAAATGCTTAGCAATTATGCCCAAATACCTGGTCTATACTTATTTTTTGATTTGAAGTGTAAATTCCTACTTATGATGAGATTAGGCCTTGGTTCGGAGACGCCAAAAGCTACGAAATACCGTGAAATGCTTACGTCAATGCGTAGAGCTCTTACCTGCGGTTGCAACGCAACAGACGTGACTACAATGTGATAACCGGGGAGGGAGTAGGATGCACCAGAAGGAGAGAAGTGAGCGTTGTTAGCTCATGCTATTTCATTATCCACAACTTATGAAAAACTTACAAAAATTGGCTTTTATACCTTAGCCAAGGTTTTTGGTGGTCAAAACTAATAATTTGGGAGCTCTAAGTAAAGACAGGTCGATACAATCTGGAAGCTTGTAGCCCCGGCTCATCAATTAAAAGTTTATCTAGAAAATAGGAGTTACAATATTCCCAATTCATCAAAATAATAAATGTTTTTACAATGAAAGCTCTAAAAAATGGTATCAGAGTTAGCTTGCTGCTAACATGGGCAATTTGAAGAAAGATAATTTCAGCCTTTCATGATGGAGGAGATGAACAAAATCAAAGAACAAGTGCTAGTCATCAAGGAGGACGAGGAAAAGAAGTCATTTTGAGTTGAGGTCATCACCAATACCCAAAAGAAAGTGGAGGCGACCGAGAGGTGGATCGAGGTCGCAAAGAAAGGGAAAGGTAAAGAGGCTTCTTCTACACCTACCATCATTAACATGAACCTTGAATAAGTACTACGTTTCCCCTCCATTGAGGAGGAAATGGATTTCTTGAAGAAGAGGCCAACCATCAAGAAGAAAGGTATTTTTCTTGGTGATGATCTCACCCTCTCATAGCTGGCTCGCATGAGAGAGGTGATGCTAGAGATTACAATAGCAAGGGAGATGGGACAGGTTGCCTTCTACAAAGATGTGGTGATTTTAGAGCATTAGTCTACATGACGGTGTGAGACCTATGGGACCATAGTGAAGATGGCAGCCTGGAATTGTAATGGATCTTACATGTTGGATGTGGGTGCCTTTGAGGATGGATTTCGGACAGGGACACTATATTCTTCTTAGAGACTCATCACTCATCGGGCCCCTGGATAGATGATGTCACATGTGATGGGAGAGAGATGGGAGATAGCTTGCTGGACTGACACAAGATTTGAGCATGGGAGTAGAGGATCAAGGGGAGTAGAAGTATTATTCAAAGAGGAGATACAACCACTTCTACAAATTGTACAAAGAGATGATCATGCTAGATACATGTGGGTGAGGTTGAGGGTCGACGCATGATGATTTTTATACATGGCCATATGCTAGATTCCCCCTAGTACATCAATCTATGATGGACCTAGTCAACTTTTTCTTTCCTAGAAATGAAATAAGGGAGTTTTCCAAGGATGGTGATATCCTCCTCTTAGGGAACTTCAATGCCCGGATGGGCAATGCTCAAACAGTCTTCTATGACACTTTAGAGGAGATGATTATAGAGCTAGATTTAGAAGATTTGGGGCTTGGTAGACACTCTCAAGATAGAGAGCAGACAAAGTATGGGAGACATCTTACAGAGAGGGAGACTACACATGGTTTGGTGGTACTTAATGGCCTACAACATTTTTGTAGAGTGGCTGGTTTTACATGCTTTCCACACAGGCATGGGGACATCATAGTGGACTATGTCATGGCACATCATAGCTTCATCCCTTGCATTCAAGATTTCACAAAAGGACCCAGACCAGTGGGTGTAGCAGTGGATCATGCTATCTTGACACTATTTGTCTTCTTTTAGTACAGTACAACCTAGGTGTCAGGAGGGAAGACACATAGCCGCTATACATTTACACCAAATACTGACTGTGTTTATATAGAGGAGATTTATAGTCGTCTATGTATAGTAGCTAGGCTAAGACTCTTTGTGGAGGAGATCACCACTTTAATGATTGAGACATTGCATAATGCAGCAGCAAAGGGATACCCACACATTCGGCCTAATCAAAGACGCTGTTATGGGACCATTCTTCATAATAGTTGGTATGACGATGAGTGTAGAGAGACGAGAGCATAGCTTGAGAGGGATCTCCTAGGGCTCATTAATCACTGATAGTCTTGGATAGCCTTTAGGCGGCTTGTGCAATAGAAGAAGTGAGCATTCCTAGCTGAGATGGAGCGAGACTTATACCAATTTTTCTTAAGTAGAGACTCATAAGAGGCATGGCGTTTCTTTCATGAGTGCTTCCCTCCCCTTGCGATTACTTCTCGTGATGTGTGGGTTCAATATGCAACATTCTTAGATACGGTCCCTGGATAGACACCCCTTCCGAATTCTCCCAATCCATGCCCATTTGTCATACCATTGAGATGGTAAAGATGGCCATTGACAAGATGAGGACCATGAGGGCATATGATCATGATGGTCTAGTAGTATAGCACTTTATACATGCTAGAGATATGATACCAAAGGTTCTTGCAGTTCTATTCAATCGTGTCATGTGTGAGGGTCTACCTGAGACTTGGAGACTGTCTACTATTGTGCCTATCTTCAAGGTGGGTGATCCTATTCTGAATTTTCTCTAGAGCCATCATTGAGGAGGGTAGGGCACATGGGAGATGGATTTATTGTAGCTTTGTGGATTTCTGAAAAGCATTTGACATGGTGCCTAGATCTAGATTGATGCACAAACTATAGGAGATGGGAGTGCCCATTGAGTTGATTTGGGGGATCATGGATCTATACAAATTAGTGGTGGGACATGTACGTACTCTAGAGGGGATATATGATTTATTTTACTCCACTATTGGAGTGAAACAAGGTTGTAATTGTCTCCTACTCTGTTTGCTATGTATATAGATGAGTTTTTTGAATACATTGACAAAGAGGGTGATAGAGGTGCCCAACTTGCAGGGACATGGATTCCATTGTTGTCATATTCTGATGATATTTTGTTTCTCTGGCTCACTAGAGGGTATCCAACAACATTTGGATGCATTATATAGTTTTCAGAGGATAGTGCATTGTGTGTAGGCCTTGGAAAAATAAAGGTTATGGTGTTTAACACCACACCATAGTGCATCAGGAGATCAACACCTACATTCACTTATGGTCAAGAGAATGTGGAGTACATAGTTGCATACACTTATCTTAAAGTAGTTTTCATTGGGCCAAAGTTTTCTTTGAAGAGAGCAGCAGACACTAGATTGAATTGAGTGTATGCGGCCTTGGAGGACTCGGGGGATTCACTCTCTATAGAAAAGGATGTGCCACATGCGAGAGGAGAGTCTTTGAAAACCCCCTATTTACGACTTATGTGAAGTAAAAATGACCCCCCTTTCTACACTTATATGACATGTAGTTACTAATATTATTATGCCCCTAACTTATAAGGTTTTTTATAGTTTCTCACATTCAAAGTTTAAGAAAGCCAAATTTGACCCCATACAAGATACATTTTTAAAGTTAATGCCTCAATCATATTGGATTGTACTCTCTTTATAGGGGCATGTAATGAGGTAACCACATATAATTCACTAGCAATAGCTGGCTTATTTACTATTAAAAAGTCTTGATTTGTATGTCTAATATGTATGCTATCAATCTCTTTCCCTACCCCAAAATACCTCATTTTCCCCCCTTGGAAGTATATACCCCCCCCCCCCCCCCCCGTTTTAGTAATGAAGGAGAAATTATTAGGAACCACCCCTAACTTATACGCTAGCAGGATATGCCGTCTATGCCATATAGAGCCAGAGACAGAGATGCATTATGTATGTCAGTGCACAATGTATTACGAGATATGGGGTCGCTTCCACTGTCTATTCAAAAAAGGATTTGGACCCTTCTTGAGAGCTATCAGGACCAGAGATGTCTTGTCTTGTATCTACTTGAGTTACAGGGACACAAAGATAGCTAACTGAGGAGATCTAGAGAGAGACAATTCCAGAGGCAGATTAATTCCTTCACACTAGATAGTGGCTACTAGATATGAGTAATCTACTAATATCTTAAAGCTCCTTCAAACTAGACAGTGGCTACTAGGAATTAGTAATCTCAATTATTAGATTAGTATAAAATAATTATCAGAGCTGGATTAGACTGTCAAAAAACTAGGAATATTATCTCTTAATTTCTTAATTAGTTTTTGTAATTAATTAGGTAAAAATTAGATAGTTTTAATTAAAAAACTGATGGAAAACCTAATTAGCTAAAAAATTCTTAAGTTAATCATCATAGTTAGGAAATACTATTACAAACACGAGGTAATTACCTCATTAACAAATAGTTAATCTAAGTATTTATTTAAGATGAAACTACCTATTTTTAGCTGAAAATTAAAAGGGAAAACTAGTAAGTGGTGTTAGATAAGTATGTGCTATTTATCTGAGTTAGCTTACATGATGAATAAGTTGTGATAATTATATTAAGGTTAGAAAAATAATATAGCTATCTAAGTCAAATTACACTAATTCTAGCTAAAATTAAAGGAGGAAATTAGTAAATCATGTTAGATAATTAGGTCCTATTTATCAAATTTATTTTACATGATAAAATAGACGTGATAATTATCTTAAGATTAGAAAATTAATATAGCTATTTATCTAAGTCAAGCTAGACTAACTCTTTTACTATAAATTAAAGGTGGAAATTAGTAAATCACGTTAGATAAATAGGTGCTATTTATCAGAGTTAGTTTACATGATAAAAAACTGTGATAATTATCTTAAGATTAGAAAATTTATATAGCTATTTATCTAAGTCAAATTAGACTAATTCTAACTCAAAATTAAATGGGGAAACTAGTACATCTTCTTAGATAATTAGGTGCTATTCAGTAAAGTTAGATTACATGATAAAGAAAATATGATAATTATCTTAAGGTTAGAAAACTAATATAGATGTTTATCTAAGTCAAATTAGACAAATTCTAGCTGAAAATTAAAGGAAGAAATTAGATAATTAAGTTGGAAAATTAAAAGATAATTATCAAAGATAAAAAATATCATTATTTGCTTGTGATAATTATACCATAGGTAATTAGTTAGTTTATGGAATTATAGTTGACCAAAAGTCCTATTTTTAGCTAAAGATTAATTAAAATAAATAGACTTTGCGAACAAAAGTTTCTAGCAGAATTACAGTAAGTGTAAACTAGTGATATAAAGTTGAGGAAATAAAATCTTTAGGAGAATATAAATAGAATAAATATTAAGCTCAAAATAAGCAGATTCTAAGCTCAAAATTCAATGGGGAAATTAGGAAAAAGATGTAGAAAATTAGGAGAGCTTAGAAAATCCTTAGGGAAGCTTTGAAAAAAGTTATCATACCTATATAGGTAAATATGAAATTACTAGGTCAAGAATTTACCAATTAAGACTACAAATTTAACTTTGATTGGGTTAAGATTGAATACAAAGGTTAAGTCTAGCTTTCGGATAATTTACCTAATGATTAGACGTCCTTTTTTATAAGGATAAGAAGTTATGGCACCTAAAAGGACCCGAGAAAATCCTACATCTGATGATGAGGACGGAGCTCCAAAAAGAACTAGAGCGTCACACAACGACAAATCCGGGCCTAGTAGTAGGCCTATTGATGAGAGTGTACAGGCTCCAGCGCTACAACAAATGCCAGATCAATCCCAGGTGGGTCTTCATTTCAATTAAGTTAAGTTAATTTGAGTTTCTCTTTAATTATTAACATTGCATATGTAAAGAGTGAGTAAGGAATTAGGAAAAGTAAAATTGACCGAAACGGAAGACTTCTTCCAAGAAACCCACGAGCACTTGTTTGCAAACTAGAAAGGAAATGTTTGGGATAAGGCTGCTTGATTTAGGAAAGAATGATTGGTAATCCTTAAGACAACTTGTCTCAAGACACCTCTGATTCCTTGGAATATTTTCACTTCAGATGATGAGTAATGATGGCTGGTCAGCCACTGATGAGTCGGTTTCCTCCATGTACGTGGAGTCTGTACCTCCCACATGTGTATGTTTATGGATACTACTTAGGATACCATTTTTATCCTAGGGGAACTGCTCGGTTGTATGAGTAATTGGTACTGGCGTATGGTCGCCCAAACTTTTGGGTGATGGGTTTCCACCCTGTTTATAAATAAGAAAGGGTGTTGTTTGTTCACCCATGCATAGGTGTACTTGAGACAAGTGGAGTACGTGTCAGGATTTTTCAAGATATATTATAAGTGACCGTACCTTGTCTTAAGTATAAAGATGTTTGTTTTCTAAAAGAATGTTTTTAATGCTGATTTTAGTGACTTGTCTTAATGAATAAATGTGATGAGAAGTTAGAAAGGATCCATTATTTTAAGTTTTAAAACACATGTGGTAGTGATTAGGAAACAAAAGGATCATGTGTGAGTGCAGGGTGGTAAGTGGGGATTGACTAAGGTTGTCAATCATGGATGTGTGGACCTGATTTTGTCAGGTAACTATCCAATACTGTGCACTAAAGGCATTTAGTAAACTTCTCCAAGTGGTTGAGGAGTTCACCAGCGGTTGTGCCCTCACATAGGTTAGGGGAAAAAGCGTTGTTTGAGAATACCTTAGCCCAATCTGTTGAAGTTATAGGGCTGAAATAGTCTTAGATTTTTAAATATTGTCCCGTTTCCACTGTGAGACAGGACGAGGTCTTTCTTCTAGGGCTATAGACCCAAGCCATTGTCAATGGTAGAGGTCTATTCCCTGGATTTTATTGTTTAGAGACTCTGACTTTCAATAAGCCTAAAGATCTGATAGGACCCCATCACGATCTTGGTATTGGCGGGTTGGGGACCTCACAAGTGGTATCAGAGCAAGGTTAATTAAGGTCTTGAACCTAGAAGGAAAAAATTAAGGTATTGGGTTTTTATAAAAAAGTGATTAAAAGAGTGTAAAAAAAATAAGAGAGAGAGAGAGAAAAGAGAAGCATTGTCCCCATCTGTGTAGGAAGAATTCCATCAAGCCTTCCGCAAGTTTTTGGTCTTCAACATCATGTTTATGGGAGCATGCACATCCCAAAAATACACAGTATGGAAGAGAGTAATGAATCTATTGGAATACATGTTTTCCCCACCCACTTGGGGAATTAGCTGGGGAAGGTTTGGTGGAGTTTTTCTCATAGATGTGGGAGAGCTAGAAGGATTTGGTTTAAATCTCAAAAGACTCAAATGGGCAAAGGAGCTTCGAGTAATTGAAGTATACATATTCACAGGAACAGAAGATCCAAATGAAAAGATAGCGATAGATGGTGGTGTTTTAGTGTCACAAAACCAATGGGTATTTGACTAAGTAACTACCATAGTAGGTCCTAGTTTTAGAGAACCAAGAGATGTGTTTTGTGATCGTGTATCCAGCCCGCCCATGGTGCATAGGCTTTTGTTATACGAGTGTTGATGTCCTTGTACATATTAGTTGTTCTTGTATCAGTCATTGTATATACCATGAGTTTCTTGGAATACTATATGTCTTGTTATTGGAATAAAGATTAGTGGATTTACTATTTGATCGTTGCAATGTGTGTGAAGTGCTAAATATGTTGATAGTAAGTAAAGAAGAGAAAAATTAAATAAATACTAAACTCCCTAAGTTAATCACAGGGTAATACTCGCGTAAATAGCCTTTACACTATTAAGAGAAAAAATTACTACTAAAGCAAGTCCAACTCCCTACCTTCAAGGGAGAGGGACCGAGTTTAGAGCGAGATGATGAAGCATGTTTAGATGCTATGGATGACTGTTTCAAAGTCACAGGAGCTGCTCAAGAAAACCAAATAATGCTGGGTATGTTCCGTCTCAGTGGAGATGCCAAACTTTGGTGGAAGCAACACTGTAGAGATAACCCCACGAGTAGTCCGTCTTGGGAGAAAATGAAGCAGGCAATTAAAGAATGCTATCTCTCTCCTGCACATCAGGCTATCAAGATGAACAAATTTTTTGGTCTATGCCAGCTAGGACTCTCTCTGGAGGAGTACTACACAAAATTTGTGTCCTTACGACGCTATGCTCCCTAGATGAACATGGAGCAACAAATTGCCCGATTCTATCAACGCCTCAATAAACCCTTGAGTAAACATCTTGAAGCCATGAGGCCTACATTAATTTAGGATTCCCTTCTTAGGGCCAAACCTTTTGCAATTGAAGGAAACAATCCCACCAGAAACTATCCCACCTATAGCAATTATAGAGGAGAGCAAGAGGAAATTTTAACCAAGGAAGTCAACGATGTACAGTAACTGCTGCAGCAACTCTGAATTAAACCTTCCCTGATATAAGATGTTATGGATGTGGTTAGTTGGGACACTACAAGCGCAATTGTCCCCAAGAATTAAACCCGAGAGCTATGACTAGGCCTAACCGGTTGCCAACCTCAAGTCAACCAAGGTAACTTACACAGAGGAGGAAGAAATGGAGGACATGGCAGGGGAATAGTAAGAGGAAGAGGAGCCCAAGCTTATACAGCAGTAGGGGAGCCTAGTCTAATGAATGAGAAAGATGAAACAACAACGTTGTTTGGCACAATTGACAATCCTGGAGCACGCCAGCAATATGCAATCATTCAAACTACGGCAAAATGACAAGGTGAAAAGTTTGAATTACTTATAGATTATGGTAGCACCCATTCTTTTATATCTTAAAAATGTTTAAGGAAGATTAAGTTGAATCAGTACCCAGTCAAAATAATGGTAGTGGAATTAGCAAACAGGAAAGAAGTCCTTTCTCAACATTCAATCAGAAAAGTAGAATTTGAATTAGGAGGAGTTTCTACCGCATCTTACTTTCACACCCTACTTGTTGGAATCTACGATGGTATCTTGGGAATGAATTGGCTAATAAAAAATCAAGCTCACATTCACTGCGCTAAAGGTAGCCTATCCTTTAGAAATGAACTAGGGAGGAGATTTTAGTCCAAGGACGTAATGGGAAGCCGAAAGCCCATCTAGTTAAGGCTAGTAGACTATTAAAGGTCTACGTAAGGAACAACAAATCTTCATGGTCAAACTAAACAAAGCCAAAGATTCAGGGGCCAAAAAACTTTTGGAGTGGCTTAAGAAAATTTTAGATGTGTTTCTAGAGGACCTCTCAAATCTAGATCCCCCAAGGGACATAGACCATGAGATAGAAACGTTTCCAGGTAGTGAACTTATTTCCAAAAGACCTTACAGAATGTCTCTACCCGAAGCCATAGAGCTCAAAGAATTTAACAACTAATCAAGCAAGGTTTCATCCATCCAAGTATATCTCCATGGGGAGTACCTCTTTTATTTTAGAAAAAGAAGGATGGATCCTTACGCCTCTACATAGATTATTGAGGCCTTAATCACGTATCCATAAAGAACAAGTATCCTATCCCAGGAATAGACAAACTTCTAGATAGATTGCACGGGGCCGAAATGTTCACAAAAATTGATCTCAGGTCAGGGTATCACCAAATCCGGATCAAAGAAGCATACATATACAAGACTGCATTCAACACTCGCTATAGGCACTATGAGTTCATAGTCATGCCCTTTGGTCTTACAAATGCACCAACAACTTTTAACCAGCTCATGCAGGATATATTTTGAGAATACCTCGATGATTTTGTTCTGTATTCTTCAATGATATATTGGTCTATTCTAAAGATGCTAAGGAGCATGAGGAACGCGTATGCAAGGTCTTGAGTATTCTTCGACAACATTAGTTGTATGCCAAGATGAGAAATTGTGTCTTTTGTACTCCTGAAGTTAGCTATCTTGGATTTAACACATCTTCAAAAGGGATCTCAGTGGACCCTGCAAAGGTTAAGGACATTATAGAATGGTACAGAATATTTGTCAAAGATTAAGCACTTATTGTTGCACCCTTGACTCAGCTACTCAAGAAATCCTCTCAGCTCACATGGGAGAAAGAACAAGGAGATTGTTTCCAGCACAAGTGAAACAATACCTCACCTCCGCTCTCGTACTCAAGTTACTCAATTTTTCTCAAGATTTTGAGGTGGTAACAAATGCAAGTGGACTCGATGTAGGAGGAGTCTTAACACAGGAAGGCCGACCAATCGATCTCACCATTAACCTTACTCTTGCACAACATTTTTGAACCTAAACTGTGTGAAAAAACGGGTCCTGTTTTTGGCTTTTTTTCAATTTTTGGCAACTATACCACTCTAAACTTCATGTTTGTGAGGTTTAGATGGCTAGAGGTTAGGCCTTCATAGTTCTCAACATGTTTTGATGCTTGTAGGGAGAGCTAAGTGTTAAAATTGAAAGTTATGACCGATTTACAAGAATTGCATAATCCTGTTTTTTGGCCAAAATTAGCACTTTAATGATTTTTTTGGTGGCTTTCTTGATATCCAAATTCAATTTTGATTGTGTAAGTGTAATGTATAACATAAAGCTAATCTTCCTTGAGTTTTGGGGGACCTAATATGCTATATAGCATAGTATATGATGATGGTTGAGTTTTTTGATTGCTGAAGAATACGATACATTTTAGAGTAGCAAGTATAAATTTCTCAATATTGCTAGTTTCTTAGGCCAATTGTGTGTATTTTGTAGGTAGTGACCATATCTAATCATAGACTACAAACTTGACTAGATATTGAGTAGTTTCTATGGGTTTCTAGAGGTCATAATGCTAAACCCAGTTTTTTCATGTTTGCTGTATTTAGCACTTTATCATTGCCCCCTAGGTTCCAATTGTAAGAGATCCATTATCCTTTTGACATGCTCCATGGCTCCTTTTGAATCCAGAGGCCCAAAGGGAACTAAGAAAACATGTATATAGTATCTGTATTGAGCGTGACTATAGAAACTTTGATGATAGGTCCGCAGAATGGCAAAAATGCAACTTTTTTGTACCTATTTATTTTGCCCAAAAAAAAATTAGTGAGGTAAAAGCAACCATATGTTTTGGTCACCAACCCATTGAAGTTAACGGGGCATTTTGTCTCATGTCCTACAAAAATCTCCACTCTTATTTATATGCAATCAACCGTAAGAAATTGCTGTTTTGGGCAAAAAGCACTCGTCCATCAACTTTGGAGGCTTGTAGTGACCAAGGGATGAGAAAAATTACAAGTTTCTCATTTTTTCCATATGTAGTAGTTATTGAACTATAAGCTCATAAAAGGATTTTTCAAAATGAGTGGATCTACTATGGTTTTGGAATTTTTTCCCAACACCCTGAAAGGACACTTTTATGTCCTGTTAGGTTACCATTCTAGTGTTAAGGAAATCTTTAGACTACATGGGCTTCCAAAGAGAATTATCAATGACAGGGATGCAAAGGTCACTTCCAAATTTTGGAAGGCTCTATTTGAAGCTTTAGGAACACAACTATGCTTCAACTCGGCATATCATCCTCAGACAGATGGACAAACAGAACGGGTAAACGAAGTAATTGAAGATATCCTTCGAGCTTATTGTAGTAGAGAACCCCCAAGTGGATTCAATTTCTTCCCTTGGTAGAATTTTCCTATAACTCCTCTTTTCATAAAAACATTGGGATGTCACCTTTCAATGCTCTATATGGGCATGAATGCATATCACCATTGAATTTTTTGGACCTTACAATAAGTGTGGAAGCGTCAAAGAAAATGCTCAAAGAAATGGAAGCCCAGACGAAAGCCATACGAAAAGATATTTAGGCGGCTAAGGATCGTCAAAAGAATTATGCAGACCAAAAGCGACCGACCAGATCTTCAAACAAGGAGACAAGGTTTTTCTTTGAGAGTACATCCAAAAAGAAGCAATACATCTCTCGGAAAATTAAAAAAACGTAGTCCCAGGTATTGCGGTCCTTATGAAATAATCAAGATTCTCAGTGATCAAGCCTACAAATTAAATCTGCTAGAACACATCAAATTTCATGATGTATTTCAAATCAGCCTACTAAAACCCTACATCCCAAATCCCAACCACGCATTGGAGGATGACCAGATTATAAAGCATCAACGAGGAGTGTTGGAGCTTCAGCCAGATTGTATCTTGGAAACTAGAGAAAGAACTCTTAGAAATAGAGTAATTAGGGAACATTTGGTAAAATGGAAAGATTATCCCACTGAAGATGCCACTTGAGAAGATGAGACCTCTCTTCTCAAAGACTTTCCCAATTTCGGTTGAGATGAGGGCATCTCAAATTCTTAAGTTGGGGTGATTGTAAGGTCTCCACCTTTCTAGTAGCCTCCTGAACTCAAGATTTAGGAGAAAGCATCGGTCAGGCAATCAGGTGAAAACACTATTCAAAGCAATAAAAAATGGTATGTTTTGAATCTTAAGCACAACAAACCCAGGGCTAGGAATTTTCAAAATTAAAATCAGACAAAAACTGACCCCACTAGTTCCACCGGAAGGTTCAATGTAAATTAAAATGTTAAAAAAAACTGGATGGTTGCAGTAATCATTTAGGCATAGACTTGATGGTTGTCGTAATCATTTAAGCATAGAATTTTACTAAGGCTCCCATATATTTTCCCCATATATTCATGAAATTAGCAGAAAGTTAGTAGGGTTGATTTTTTAAGTCAGGAAGGCTATGGGAGGAGGTTGCAGGACCTGCCAGGGATAGGAATAGCAACCGATGGTGCTCTTTTCAGCTTGGGGGCTGCCTGTTCTAGCCAGGTAAGGTCTAGAAGGTCCATAAAAAGTATAAATAGGGCCCTAAGTCTCTCATTCTGACTCAGGTTCGGATTCTCTCTCACCTAGAGAGAACTCTACTAAAAAATCACTAGAGAGTAAAAAATCTAGCTGATTATCCACGGTAATTAGCCTAATCCCTTTTTTATTAGCAAAATTATGCTAACTTATCTCTATTTTCTTAATTAATCTAATTACTAAGGAAGATTAATCCTCTTTATATTATAATCTACTCTCTTAAATCTTAGTATTCTATTGATTACTTAGATTAAGATTAGGGATATTAATTTAATTAATTATTAAGCCATATTAGGACTGAAATTAATCTTTTTGGTCTTAAATTAAGGGTAGTTATACTAATTAAACTTAGATTAGTATAAAATAATTATAAAAGCTGGATTAGATTGTCAGAAAAGTAGGAATATTATCTCTTATTTTTTTGATTAGTTTTTGTAATTAATTAGGTAAAAATTAGACGTTTTTAATCAAAAAATTGATAAGAAACCTACTTAATTAACTAAAAAATTCTTAATTTAATTATCACAATTAGAAATACTATTACAAACACAAGGTAATTACCTCATTAACAAATAATTAATGTAAGTATTTATTTAAGCTAAAATTACCTATTTTTAGCTAAAAATTAAAGGGGGAAATTAGTAAATCATGCTAGATAATTATGTACTATTTATCAGAGTTAGCTTACATGATAAATAAGCCGTGATAATTATCTTAAGGTTAAAAAATCAATATTGCTGTTTATCTAAGTCAAGTTAGACTAATTCTAGCTAAAAATTAAAGGAATAAATTAGTACCTCATGTTAGATAGTTAGGTGCTATTTATTAGAGTTAGTTTAAACTATAAAGAATCCAGGCTAATTATCTTAAGGTTAAAAAATTAAAGGGGGAAAGCTGAAAATTAACGGGGAAAATTAGATAATTAAGTTAGAAAATTAAAAGATAATTATCTAAGGTGAGAAATATCTTTATCTACTTGTGATTATTATACCATAGTTAAACAGTCAATTCAAGAAATTATAGCTGATCAAAAGTCCTATTTTCAACTAAAGATTAATTATAATAAATAGACTTTGCCGATAAAAGTTTTTAGAAAAATTACAATAAATGTAAACTAGTGATATAAAGTGGAAGAAATGGAATCTTTAGAATAATATAAATATAATAAATATTAAGCTCAAAATAAGCAGATTCCAAGCTTTAAAAAAAAAATAAAAATTATAGAAAATTAGGAGAGCTTAGAAAATCCTTAGGAAAGCTTTGAAAAAAGTTATCATACCTATATAGGTAAATAAGAGATTACTAGGTCAAGAATTTACCAATTAAGACTACAAATTTAACCTTGATTGGATTAAGATTGAATACAAAGGTTAAGTTTAGCTTTTGAATAATTTACCTAATGATAGACATCCTTTTTTATAAGGATAAGAAGTTATGGCACCTAAAAGAACCAGAGAAAATCCTACATCTGATGATGAGGACAGAGCTCCAAAAAGAACTAGAGCGTCGCAGGACGACGAAGAGGGGCCTAGTAGTAGGCTGACTGATGAGGGTGTACAGGCCCCTGTGCTACAACAGATGCCAGATCAATCCTAGGTGGGACTTATGAAAGAATGATTGGTCATCCTTAAGACAACTTGTCTCAAGACACCTCTGATTCCTTGGAATATTTTCACTTCAGGTGATGAGTAATGATGGTTGGTCAGCCATTGATGAGTCGGTTTTTCCCATGTACGTGAGTCTGTATCTCCTACATGTGTACATTTGTGGATACTACTTAGGATACCTTTTTTATCATAGGGGAACCGATTGATTGTATGGGCAACTGGTACTGGCGTATGGGCACCCGAACTTTTGGGTGATGGGTTTCCACCCTGTTTATAAATAAAGAAGAGTGTCGTTTGTTCACCCATGTATAGATGTGCTTGAGACAAGTGGAGTACGTGTCAATATTTTTCAAGATATATTATAAGCGACTGTACCTTGTCTTAAGTCTAAAGATGTTTGTTTCTCAAAGAATGTTTTCAATACTGATTTCAATGACTTGTCTTAATGAATAACGGTGATGAGAAGTTAAAAAGGAATCCATTATTTTAAGCGTTAAAACACATGTGGTAGTAATTAGGAAACAAAAGGATCATGTGTGAGTGCGGGTTGGTAAGTGAGGATTGGCTAAAGTTGTCAATCATGGACGGGTGGACGGGTGCACTTCCCCCCCAAAAAGAGGGGATGGGCAACTTTATGATTTTGGCCTTCCATAACTCCTACATATGATCTCCGATTTGAGCATAGATAATAGATTTGAAATCTACATGATGCTGAGCTCTTTCCATAGATATGTTACATGACATGGGTTTGCCCACTAGATTTCAAAATTCATTTTGGGGGGAAAATTGGAACTCAAATAAACTAGCCATTTTTCCTGGTTGAATTCAAAAGCTGTTCTTTGATTTCTTTCTTAATACTCTAGAGGTTTGACTCTTTCAAACTGCCAAATAAAGAGGCCCTCAGAGGCCCCATTCTCTTTCTAATGCATGTAGTGGGGATATCCTTAGGGCAATAAATTTGGTAATGATTTTATTAGCCATAGAATTCATAGAGATGGGTCACCAATGCTTAAGTTGAGAACAACATAGTACCTTTGGAATAGGCTTTATCAACCCTCTCTTAATGCTAGAATCCAAAGTCCCTTTGAGCAAGGCTTGGTTATCCATGCTCATGACAAGGAAATTTAGATCATCCCAAAATTCTCTAAAGAGTTCCGCAGTTAGTCCATCCTAGTGAGGAGACTTCTCCTTGCCTAGAGCTTGCAATGCAAGCGAGCATTCATCCTCCATGAAGGCCTTCTCAAGGAGGTAACTTGGCTTTAACATGAGAAATCATCTTATTGACACTAGCGAGCAAAGAGGCTCTAGCTTCCTCCAGCTCCTGAGAGCGGGTCTCAAGCTGGCCTATGGCTTAGCTCAAATCGTCAAGTATCATCATGGCCAATTTATTTTGATCCTGCATAGCATTCCTTTCCCCATATACAAGTGACTGGACACGATCTCTACTCCTCTTGATTTTTCAAGGCCCAAAAAAGTGTTCTTGATTGGAGGCATCGGGTTGAAGGAAGGTCTCTCTAGAGAGCACCCTAGCCCTCCTGACCTCTTTGAGCTTAAGGTCAACAAGGTCACCTTTAACCTCTAGAAATCTCTTGTGCTCTTCTTTAAAAGAGGGCCCCACCATTTTTAGTTTTGGATAGCAGAGCCACTTTATCCTCAAGCTGCATCATATGCTCATCCCGAGCCTTTTTCATTCTAGGGCCCATGCTTTTGGTTGGTTTTTGAATCGAGTTTTTGAGACCAACATCTTTATTATGCAGAGCTTTCTTGGTTAATCTTTGGAATAGAGGGTCTTTAAATAGATGCTCCCCCAATATCAGTAGTTTCCTAGTTCCTTTGGAAAAATCTCCCTCCCCTTTGGCTTTGCTGAATTTGATGGAAAGTGGCTAGTAAATTGACAGGTTTTGTGATGTTACTACCTTCATTTTGATAAGCAATGGAATCCAATTTGCATTGTGAAAGCAGTAGCATCTTTCCAACTGAGAGTCCATGCGGCCATATTGCAAGCTAACGTACGTAAAACGTGGTATGCTATTCCATGGGCCAACCTCTTACAAGTCCCTCAGAGCCCATTTCTCATAGAGGCTTACCCATTTAGATTTCTCTGATCCAGCCAGCATACTCAAGGAGAATTTTCTATCCTTCATCTTCTCCAACATATTGAAGTCCCCAAGCAGGAGCCACTCCCATTCAATCTGGGTATCTCTAAGGTTCATCTACAACTTGGTTCTATGCTTAGCACCACAAGGGCTATAAATGTTGATAATGGTGAGTGGATGATGCTTCCATTTGACTCTAACTCCTAGAACTCTCCCAGATGAGTGATTCAAGATCACTTCTGTATCAAGAGAGGATGCCACTATACCCATCCACTCCCTCTCCATAGAACACAAACTTCTTCCCAAGACCTTAACTTCTTTTGCTTAGGGTATCAAGGTGATTCTCTTGGATAGCCTAGCAGTTGACTTCCTTAGCTCTCTTAACTTCCTCCCAGAAAAGGGTACCCTTTTCTCTTGGATTATTTTTTTCTCAATGATGAAAGGAGTATGTACCCTTAACTTCAACAATGCCAAAATTATCAACTCCAGTGGTACAAAAGATTGTGTTGGCACTTGCATTCAGCAAGAAAGACGATGGGTGGCAGCAGGTTTCAAACATATCACGTAAGCGGTCCAAATCTTAAGCTATGGCTTATACATGATGCTTGCGATAGATTTTTGTTGTTAGAGTCTTTATATGTAAGCTCAACCAAAACGTGATATTAAAAGCGAAATTGGAGGGTTTATTTAATGGGATCCCAGAGATAGCAAGGATAGAGTGCCAATTTTTGTCTCTGGCAAGAATAAAGGAGGTCAGATAGGGGTGTCAAGTGAGAGGGAAAAATCTAGAAATAACATGGGGTTTCTTAAAGAGAGAAAGAAATTGAGAGAGAGAGAGAGAGAGAGAGAGAGAGAGAGAGAGAGAGAGAGAGAGAGAGAGAGAGAGAGAGAAGATATCTTTGGTCTTCTCAAAAGGACATCTACTACTATATTCTGACTATGAGATGTATGTAGTCTCTGAAAGTGGAACATGGAGAGAAAACATCTTAAACTCTCATGGTTGGTTTCAATAACAAAATCTACTCCCAAGAGATAGTGTTTTCATTGGGAGAGAATGTGAATTACAATTGTAAGCTCTTTATTATAGATCAAGGCATGAAATTCTGTATGCAACAGTGGGAGGCATGATAGACCTTGCAAAATACTGAAAACAACATACTACATGGCATAAAACAACAAATCTGCATACCTAGACCAATGCACAAGCACATTATCAAACTATACATGCACAAAGAAAGACAAAAAGCAAGAGAAAGAGAGATAGCACATGCAGATTGTGAGATCCCCAACCCGCCAATACCAAGATTGGGATGGGATCCTTGACAGGTCTCTAGGTCTGATAAAATCAGAGTCTCTAAACAAGAAAAAACCAAGGAATAAACCTTTACCATTGACAATGGCTTGGGTCTATTGCCTTAGAAGAAGACCTAGTCGTGTCTCGCAGCAGAAACGGGACAACGTATTAAAAGTCCAAAAAACTATTTCGGCCCTATAACTGTCACAATTGGGCTAAGGTATCCTCAACCAACGCTTTTTTTTCTCTAACAAATGTGAGGGCACAATCGTTGGTGGACTCCTCTTCCAAGTGAAGAAGTTTTCTAAACGTTTTAGTGCGCAGGGATGGATAGTTACCTGACTAATCAGGTCCACCCGTCTATGATTGACAACCTTAGTCAATTCCCACTTACCACCCCGCACTCACACATGATTCTTTTGTTATTTAATTACTACCACGTTCTTATCACAATTAAAATAATGATTCCATTTATCCTTCATAACAGGATTTTATTAAAACAGCCCTTGAAAACAGTATTGAAAAAATTCTTTTAAAAAACATACATCTTTAAACTTAAGACAAGGTACTATCAATCAAAACATTGTCCATAATAACCATGATCAGTACTCTTCTTGTCTCAAGACCACCTAAGGGTGAAAAAAAACCGGCACCCATTCCTTATTCATAATCCGGAGTGATAAACCCCCACCCAAGGTTCCGGGTGCCCATACACCAAACCAGTTGCCCATACAACCGGGCGGCTCCCCTAGGATAAAAAACGGTACCCTAACTTATGTAGAAACATCAAGACATGACACGGAGTAGAAACTCAATGTTCATGGGAGTAACCAACTTATCCGTGGCTAGAAAGCCAATCATTATCATCAATTTATACTAAGGAGTCGGAGGTGTCTTGAGACAAGCTGTCTTAAGGATAATCAATCACATCTTTCCTAATTCAACCAATTTTAACCCAAACAATTCTTTCCTACATTATAAACAAATGCACATTGGAAGTTACCTTCCGTTTTTGGTCAATTATTCCTTTTCTGATTCTTACTCACCCCTTACGTATGCAGCGCTAACTTATAAGAGGACTTAAACTATTTAAAGACTTAATTGAATAATTGAAAACACACCTGGGATTGATTGGCAATCTGCTGTTGCACTGGCGCCTGAAGACTCTCTTTCGTAGGCCTACTACTAGGCCCAGCTTCATCGTCGTGCAACGCTCTAGTTCTCTTTAGAGCTCTGCCCTCATCATCAGATGTAGGATTGGCTCGAGTCCTTTTAGGTGCCATAACTTCTTATTCTTATAAAAAGGACGTCTAATTATTAGGTAAATAATTCAAAATCTAAACTTAACCTTTGTATTCAACCGTAACCCATCCAATGTTAAATTTATAGTCTTAATTGGTAATCTCTTGACCTAGTAATTTCTTATTTGTCTATATATGCATGATAACTTTTTCCATAGCTTCCTTAAGGGTTTCTAAGCTCTCCTAATTTTCTTATAATTTTCTATATCTTTTTCTTATTTGTCTATATATGCATGATAACTTTTTCCATAGCTTCCTTAAGGGTTTCTAAGCTCTCCTAATTTTCTTATAATTTTCTATATCTTTTTCCTAATTTTCCCATCGAATTTTAAGCTTGGAATCTACTTATTTTGAGCTTAATATTTATTCTATTATTTTATCTTAATGGTTTCATTTCCTCAACTTTATATCATAAGTTACACTTACTATAATTTTCTTGAAAACTTTTGACCGCAAAGTCTTTTATTTTTAATTAATCTTTGGCAAAAAATAGGACTTTTAGTCAATTATAATTTTCTAAACTTACTAAATAAATTATGGCATAATTATCACAAGTAGATAAGGATATTCTTGACCTTTGGTAATTATCTTATTATGTTCCAAATTAATTATATAATTTTCAGCTAAACTTAGAATAATTTGACTTAAATAAATATTTATACTACTTTTCTAAGCTTGACATAATTATCACGGCCTCTTTATTATGTAAGCTAACTCTGATAAATAGAATGTAACCATATAACATGATTAGCTAATTTCCCCCCTCTAAATTTCATCCGAATTAGTATATTTTGACTTAAATAAATATCTATACTAAGTTTCTAACCTTGAAATAATTATCTTGGCCTTTTCATCATGTAATCTAGCTCTGATAAATAGCATGTAATCAATAGCATGATTTACTAGTTTTCCTCTTTAGTTTTTAGCTAGAATTAGTATAATTTGACTTAGATATATATCTATACTACTTTTCTAACCTTGACATAATTATCAAGGCCTTTTTGATCCTATAATCTAGCTCTGATAACTAGCATGTAATCATAGCACATGATTTACTAGTTTTCCTCTTTTAATTTGTCTTAAAAATAGTGTAATTTTGCTAAGATAATTAAACAAAATAATTATCTAAAATTAACATAATTATCACGGGTTACCTAAGATGTAATTAACCACTTATAATTATCCTTAAGTATTTTGAATCAATTTACTATTTTCCCCCTTTTAATTTGTACTTAAAACGGTGTAATTCTCCTAAGATAATTAGATAAACTAATTTTCTAAGGTTAACATAATTATCACGGGTTTCTTAAGATGTAATTAATCTCTAATAATTATTTGAAAGTATTTTGAATTAATTTTCTACTTTCACCCTTTTAGTTTGTCCTAAAAATAGTGTAATTCTGCTAAGATAATTAGGTAAAGTATTTATATGAGGTTAACATAATTATCACGGATTTCCTAAGATGTAATTAACCTCTTATAACTATCTTAAAGCATTTTGAATCAATTTACTATTTTTCCTCTTTTAATTTGTCCTTTTAAACAGTGTAATTCTGCTAAAATAATTAGATAAACTATTTAGATGAGATTAACATAATTATCACGAGTTTTTTAAGATGTAATTAACCTCTGATAATTATCTTAAAGAATTTTGAATCAGTTTGCTATTTTTCCCTTTTAATTTGTCCTTAAAACAGTGTAATTCTGCTAAGATAATTAGATAAACTAATTAGCTGAAGTTAACATAATTATCACTGGGTACCTAAGATGTAATTAACTTATGATAATTATCTTAAAGCATTTGAATCAATTTGTTATTTTCCCCCTTTTAATTTGTCTTTAATAACAGTGTAATTCTGCTAAGATAATTAGATAAACTAATTAGTTGAGGTTAACATAATTATCACAGGTTCTCTAAGATGTAATTAACCTTTGGTAATTATCCTTAAGCATTTTGAATAAATTTTCTATTTTCCCACTTTTAATTTTTTTTTCAAACAGTGTAATTATGCTAAGATAATTAGATAAAGTCATTAGCTGTGGTTAATATAATTATCACGGGTTTCCCAAGATGTAATTAACCTTTGATAGTTATCTTAAAGTATTTTGAATCAATTTGCTGTTTTTCCCTTTTTAATTTGTCCTAAAAATAGTGTAATTAATCTGCTAAGATAATTAGGTAAACTAATTATCTGAGGGTAACATAATTATCATGGGTTTCCTAAAGTGTAATTAATCTTTGATAATTATCTTGAAGAATTTTGAATTAATTTGATATTTTTCTCCTTTTAATTTTTCCTTTAAAACAGTGTGATTCTGCTAAGATAAATAGATAAACTAATTATCTGAGGTTAACATAATTATCATCCATTCCCTAAGATGTAATTAACCTTTGATAATTATCTTAGAGCATTTTAAATCAATTTTCTATTTTTTCTCTTTTAATTTTTCCTTCAAAAACAATGTAATTTTGCTAAGATAATTATATAAACTAATTACCTGAGGTTAATATAAATATCACGGGTTTCCTAAGATGTAATTAATCTCTAATAATTATCTTAAAGCAGTTTGAATCAATTTGCTATTTTCCCTCTTTTGATTTGTCCTAAAAACGGTGTGATTCTCCTAAGATAATTAGATAAACAAATTTTCTGAGGTTAACATAATTATCATGTGTTTTCTAAGATGTAATTAGCCTCTGATAATTATCTTAAAGCATTTTGAATCAATTTTCTTTTTTCCCCTTTTAATTTGTCCTAAAAACGGTGTAATTTTGCTAAGATAATTAGGTTAACTAATTATCTGAGGTTGATATAATTATCACGGGTTTCCTAAGATGTAATTAACCTCTGATAATTATCTTAAAGCATTTTGAATCAATTTGCTATTTTCCCCCTTTTAATTTTTCTTTAAAACAATGTAATTCTGCTAAGAGGATTAGGTAAACTAATTATCTCAGGTTAATATAATTATCACGAGCTCCCTAAGATGTAATTACCTCTGATAATTATCTTAAAGCATTTTAAATTTTTTTGATTATTTTCCTCTTTATTTTTCTCTCAAAAACAATGTAATTCTGCTTAATTAATTATGAAAATTACTCACAAAATTATAAGATAATTTTCCTAGCATAATGTAGTCTAGCACAGCTCTGATAATTATCTCATCTTAATCTAAACTCAATTAGTATAATTCTCATTAATTTATGGTTAAAATGGATAATTCAGCCCCAATATGGTATAATAATTAATTAGCTTAATATCCCTAAGCTTAATCGCAATAATCAGCAGAGAATACTTAATTAAGAGAGGATGTTTTAGTATACATAGGATTAATCTTCAATTTATTAAGAAAATAGGTTAACCTAGCTTTGCTAATTAAGAAAGATTACGCTAGTTAGTGTTTAATTAACCAACTAGATTTTGATCTCTAGTGATTTCTACGTAGCGGTCTCTCTAGATGAGAGAGAATGTGCCAAGGTTCCGAGTCTGTCTGAAATTGTGAAGCAAGGGTCATATTTATAGGTTTCTGGGCACTCACAGGCTAGAAAATGGCAGTAACTTGCATCCCAAGCAGCCCTACAGCTCCAAAAATGCCCCCTGCTGCTAAATCTAGTCCTGGGCAGGTTCCCCACAGCTCCACACACCCCCCCTAGCTTCCAGAATCGATTTTTACTAATTTCATTGATTTTTAATGATGAAAATTGGAAATATCAATAATTTCTAGAACCTGAGGATAAGAAAGTCTTTATTAATAATAATTACTGAAACCATCCAATTTTACTTAACTAATTAAATTCCTAGTGTAACCTTTCAGAGCCCGTAACTTTTCCAGATTTTATCAAAATTCTGTTCTGAAAATTTCTAGCCCGGGGTTTGCTGTGCTTAAGATTCCAAAAATACCAATATTTGGCATGGTCAGACAATTCTACATTGCTTTTTCAATAATCATATCAGTTTGATTAAGCTTTATACATCTTTAAGGTTTCAGAAATTGGAAACCTTACACATATGCACGTTCTAGAGCAGAGCTCTACACCGACACAACAAAGAGGAGAGGAGAGGAGAGAAGAACAGACATAGGCACTAAGTGCAATCTCCTCCCGTGCAAGAGTGAGAACTTTTATCTTGCACGTATTTATTTATAGATTTCTTGAATGCTTAAAGTGAATACATACTGGCCAGTTGGATGTAAATGGCCATAGCTCATAAAGAGCACTTGAATAAACGTGATGTTCTTTTGCATAGCGTTTTTGCATAACCCTTAGATTTTTCCACCTATAACTTGCAATAAATAAGTCATTTTCCATTTTTCATTACATACCTCTCCTTTAGAAAGATAATATCCTCACTTGCAAAGATAGACATCTGTTAGTATTTTGTGTCACAAATGTCACATATTGAAAGAAAAATTCATAAAATTAAACAACATTGCTTATGCATGTCGTCATACACATACTACATCTTCTAGTGTCCCATACCACTAGAATAAGCAGTATACATCATACCTTGATGTATTATGATATCATTGGTCACACTCATTATTCAGTAAATCAATTCTCATAAATCTCAAATCCAATTTCATAAACATTGTCGTGATAAGAAATCATCATATACCAATGCCAAATCCAAAAAATAAATCCAAATCCAAATATCTTTCATTTTGTACTCGGGTAACAAAATCATACTAGGGACAGTGGTAGCCAGCCCCACTGAGCAGCCACCACTGCAACATGATTTTGTGATCAGTGTTGCCTCAATCGACGTATCTACACCAATGAAACATGCTACCTAAATCGACAAATTTTCACTAATGCTGCCTAAACCAGGGATCTGCATTTAGTTTTGTATTGCCTAAATCGGCCTATCTGCACTTGTGATGCCTAAAGTGGCGGATCAACGAATCTACACCAGGATGAGTATTTAACACTGTCTAAATCGGTGAATCTGTGTGCACATGACCAATGGACTAGACAAGGCATAAAAATTATAAAACATTTACCTGGTACCAAATTGGAGTAGTTTGGAATTTTGAAGTATGTACAAGGTGTTGACGATCATGCCAAATCAAAGTTCGTTGTGATTTTGCTACTAGTATGTGTTCTCCCATGATTTGACACTTATAGAAAATTTTGCACCAGTAGTGAACATCTCATAAATAGAAGGCCACACAAACATGATCTTTGCCTTGATACCCACTTTATTCATTACAATTCTCCAAGCCAATCTCCTCATGTAGAGTACTCTTGTCTTGCCCATAAACCATGAGATTATCATTCAAAAGAGTGTATCAGCGTGCTTTTTGAACAGCCCTCTTCTTTTGTAGCTTTGACATGTACTAAAAAAAATCATCTATATCCTTCAAAGTATCCCTTCTTGATACATGGCTAGTGCCATGAATTAACCTACTACATGCATTTGCAAATGGTTACTTGCAATCTAATCTTTCATTTGATTTTGCTCTTTCCTAACATTCTTGAACTATATTGCTTCAAAAAAATTCAAAAGCTCATAATTGAGCCAACGCTATGCTTGAGAGAATCCCTCATTACCTGCCATTGCCCCAAGGGTCTATAACCAAAAGAGCATCACCTTTCCCTATGATCTTGAAAATCCCAAATGAAGTGCTAGCTACTCTGATTCATATTGGCATGAACATTCTTAAGGTTATAAGACTTAGAAAACACCACTTAACCTTAAGGATATTGAATGACAACTCTTCCACCCTTTCTGCACCACTGTTGTGTATGCACCATTGAGCACCATCACAAAGGCCTTTAGCTTCACATCCATTTCAATCATAGAGACCTCTTTGTAAAAATCTTGAAGAAACCATGCTCGCAAAGCCTACCATGCCTATTTATGTTCACCTTCCAGAGCATCAAACAATTCTTTAATTTTAACTTACATTACCGAAGGCATAGTCTACATCTTACTTTCATCATTCTGCATGCTTAAAGACACTTTGAAATGCAGTATCCACTCTTCCAGATCCTCCTCACCTAAAATAAGAGATCCATAACATCACTCTACCATCTCTAAAATCTTGAATAACTGATTTTTCTTTGACCAAGGAGAAGCAAAATGATTCTTCCATGTGGGGTCACCAAAAGATGGAAAGGGGAATAGATGGAACACACCCAACACAAGCAATCACCTCCTTATGGCTACAACTCCCCCAGCACATATATGAAAATCTCCAAATTGCACCCACATACACTCATAACCAAGCATCCCGACTCACACACACACACACGCACACCTCCAAACCCACATCAGTATTGCCATAATTCCTCTCTCTCTCTCTCTCTCTCTCTCTCTCTCTCTCTCTCTCTCTCTCTCTCTCTCTCTCTCTCTCTCTCTCTCTCTCTTTCTGTGTGCATACACAGAATCTCTCTTTCTGTGTTCATACACAGATTCTCTCTTTCTCTCCCTTTCCATTTCCATACAAAACCCAAGATGGTTGACAGTTATCTCCTCAAACCACTTTAAAAGTGCGGCCTATATTGGACCTTCATCAACCTCTGATATGTGTGGGAATTAGTTTCATTTTCAAGCTCAATAGGAAGGGCCCCCAACCAACAATTGCTTTGGGGGCAAACCTAGCCATCGACAATCAGCATTTAGGACATACACACGTGCAGTAGAAGCCCACAGCCCTCAGGCCCCTTCATAGCGAAGGGATCTCTCTCTCTCTCTCTCTCTCTCTCTCTCTCTCTCTCTCTCTCTCTGTGTGTGTGTGTGTGTGTGTGTGTGTGTGTGTGTGTGTGTGTGTGTGTGTGTGTGTGTGCGCGTGCGCGCGTGCGCGCACGTATACACAAAATCTCTCTTTCTCTCCCTTTATATTTGCATACAAAACCAAAGATGCTACACACACACACGCACACGCACACGCACATGCACACGCACACGCACACGTGAACACACACACACACACACACATCACAAAAAGCACAAGAGACAATAGATAAAGCAAAGAAGATAGATAGCACAGAAGATGATGGAGTTGACACAAGCTATGGAATGCTTCAATTTAATTCAAGAGAGTGTATGCAGCTAAGCCTCACACGTGCAAGCCTCCTCATGATTCAAGCTATGATCCAAATTTTCTTCTTCTAACCCTTTCTCTCCCTACTTTTCTTGCAAGCTCTTCCTTTACCTACACCCCCATGCACATGCAAATCTTTTTTTAGAACTTGAGTTATCTCCTCGAATATCTTTAAAAGTGCGGCCTATATTGGACCCTCATCAACCTCCCATACGTGTGAGAATTAGCCCCATTTTCAAGCGCAATGGGAAGGTCCCCCGACCAACAACCCCATAACAACAATCAACATTTAGGATATATACATGTACACTAGTAGCCCAAAGCCCACAGGCCCCTGCCATAGCAAAGGGAGATCTCTCTCTCTCTCTCTCTCTCTCTCTCTCTCTCTATCTGTGCATACACACAATCTCTCTCTCTCTCTCTCTCTCTCTCTCTCTCTCTCTCTCTATCTGTGCATATACACAATCTCTCTTTCTCTCCCTTTCTATTTGCATACAAAGCCCAAGATGGTTCACACACACACACACACACACATTGAAAAAAGCACAAGAGACTATAGATAAAGCAAAGAAAATAGATTGCAGAGAAGACGATGGATTTGAAAGAAGCTATTGAATGCTTCAATTTAATCCAATTGAGTATATTCAGTTAAGCCGCACTTGC